>NC_046312.1:81266205-81891205 GCF_009819535.1 Lacerta agilis
ATTTTGTGAGAAGAATTCAAGTAGTACTGGCTAATTTCTAGCCAAGCCTTAGTTACTTGAATCTTGTCCCTTAATTAGCTCAGTAGAAAAGTTCTGTATACATTGGCTAATGTAGTTCTGCATAGTCATTTTGAACATTTTAAAGCTGCATGCTCTCAGTGCACAGGTTCTTGCAAGGGCTTATACATTTAAATACAAATTAGTGTATTTAGCAGTATCTCAGCTAGCTGCCCTAATTGAGAATACAAATGTTGCAGGTTTTGTGATGTAAAGAAGGGAGAGCAAACCAAGCTCCTTGAGTAAGTCATAGTTATGCAGTTAGCAAATGTGAGGAAAATTGCTTATTATTATTTTTTTAGAATGGTATGGATTCTTACAAACATATAAACATCAAGGGCAGCTGGAGCAGAACTTTTCATTCCTGAATAACTACTTAGGTGCAAGAAAATGGCTACTTAGGTGCAAGGCTATTCACCATGATTCCATTTTCTAGTCATGGTTGTAGTCTAGACTTTGTAATAAACTTCCATAGGAAAGTTATTGCTGATGGCAATTTCAACTTGGGTGACATAGAATACACTGCTTGGAATGAAACAATGAACTCCCAAGCAAGACCTGAGGTGTCCTCAGCGTGAATGTTGAAATCACCCAAAACCACAGTTCTGGGTTCCTCCAACATCACACCCAAGACACCATTGGTCAGCTCAGCTATGGAGGCTAATGAACAGCATCCCTAGCCTTTGTCTTTGGCCCAACACCAGATTGCAGGCCCTCCAGTCCCACTCCAAGAAAGAAGGCTTTCCCAGTAGTGGTAAGTGAATTCATGTGGACTACAGCAACAGCTACCCATCCACTACTACTGTCTGGGCTGATGTTGCCCCAAGTACCCAAGTGGGCAAAGCTGAGTCAAATCTGACCCACCCAGATGTTGGTGATGCATCCCTGGTCAGCCTGTTCCTCCACAATAAGATGATGAATTAGCGTGATGTATTCTCACCTCCAGGAGAGTGTCCACTATAACATAGGAACATAGAAAGTTGTCTTATACAGAGTCAGACCTTTGGTCTGTCATGCTTGGTATTTTCTACGCTGACTGGCAACAGTTCTCCAGGGTTTGAGAGAGGGAACTCTCCCAGGCATACCTACCAGATATAGAACCTGGCACCTTCTGTATGCCAAGCAGATGCTCTACCCCTGAGCTACACTCCTCCAATTGTCATCTTGTTGAGAACCCTCATTTGGAGATGTTGGCATATAATTTGTGTTGGCCCAACACTTATTTTGAGATGCACAATCCTAATTCTTTATTCTTGCTTTCCCCCCTACTATTGGCATTATTATATAATAAAACTAATGTACATATAACTTGTGAAGAACTGAGACATCTCAAAACATGTAGCTTGACAAATTTTATGGATGTAGATGCCATAATTCTTGAGAGAAAGATTGCTGGAGAATGGCTGGCAGCCACTTTGGGAAATGGCTTTCATGGACATGTCAACCAGCACATGATGTCTGCTCAATTTTCTTCAATCCAAACTGTCATCTTGGTCATCGAACAGGAAATTTCTGTCAGTAACAACTTTGCTATGGAAAGCTATTACAAAATCAGGGCCATGGTTGCATAATTAATTGAGACATTAATAAACTGAGTACTCATCTGATACTTCAGGAATGCAAAACATATGGAGATCATAGTGCAATACTGTATTTGTAGCTAGAGAGTATGAGGTAAGTGTTACTGATAATGTACCTCAAAGTAAGTATAGCATTTTATATTCAGTTCATTAAGTTATTTTGACTGCCATTAGCAATTATGTTCTGTAGCAATGATGCCTCGTAGTAATACTGCTGTCTAAACTTTGCTCTAATACCTGTATGGTTTCAGGTGGATTTGATTGACTGGGTTGATAATATGTGGCCAAGGCATCTGAAGGAAAGTCAGACAGAATCAACAAACGCTATTCTGGATATGCAGTATCCCAAGGTGCAGAAGTAAGTAGTTTCAGATGTTGTGTGTAACCACCTATCTACTAGGGTGAGAATTTAGAATGAGGTCTCTGCTAAAGCTGCTTCTCCTTAATATAATTCCCAGACTTGTTTTCAGTCATCCAAGCCAGAAACCTAAAGGTTGTTTTTCCTAACATGACAGTGATACAGAACAGCCTTGCACACTATATTGTAGAAAGGTTATCTTTATTTGATTGAAAATATCAGGAATTGCAAGAATAAAGTGGAGGTGGTTCCTGTTACAACATTGTTGGGATGTAGTTCCCTGTTGCCCCTGTTCTGATGCAATAGTAGCTGTGCCCCATGGTGGTCATTTAGATCAACAGCAATTGGCATGGGGGTCAGCATCCTGAATGTGTAAATTCTGGGTGATTAGTGCTTTGATTCAAAGTGCCAGTCACCCATAAAATACTGTCAGCAAGCACTCTAATACCAAGCATTTATTCCATCTGCATAGAAATGCAAGATTGATTGGACTTGAGTTGCAGTTTCATATTGCTGATTTCATTTCAGGTACTGTCTGATGAGTGTCAAGGGCTGCTATACAGACTTCCATGTAGACTTCGGTGGCACTTCAGTGTGGTATCACATCCACAGAGGGGGGAAGGTATTGTGACAATCCCAGCAAGTTGCTCTGTTTTGTGTGGGAGATTGTGCAGAAGGATTTTTTTTTAATGCTTAACTGAGTAGAATTGGAATTCTGTTTCTCATTTGCCTGCTGAGGTATCCCAAAACACTGGACCCCGTGAATCATGAAGCTGTGTGCTTTGTGCAGAAATCCTTCAGTCCGTCTTCTGACTAAAAAAAGGAAGGGCAGGGAGGGTGAAGGAGACATGGGAAAGATGGTGTTGTGCTTCTAGAACACTTGCCCACTGCGGAGCTGCTGTATCATTAATTGCTTCGCTTTCTTGAACCACCCAGGGAGCCACATGCAGCTCATTAGCTTGTGTTTGGTCACTGTGCTTTAGAATCAGGACAACTAAGCTTATTGTACTGTTGAATAGGATTCCCAGGTGGATACAGTGTGTAACTAACGGAACATGAGCAAATTGAAAAGTAGATGTAAGAATGATTAGTGAAACAGATGTATATTAAATCATTTGTGTCGCTAAACAAACTTGAAGACATTATACTGGAAAAGCAGGATATACATACTTTGAATCAAATAACATCAATTTTTTTAAAAAAACAAAAAGCATTGAAAATATAAGAGCTCACTGTATCCACTGGTATGCTTTAAAATTTGGGAGGTTGTGTCCAACTAAATCATTGCATGCACATAAAAATTTCTGTGTAGGCAACTGAACTTCCCCTCCCTTTCATCTCCTTGTGTAGCCTCCATTCTGCTCTAGGGGTTTCCAAACCGTTAGAGCAAATTTAGGGATCTTGAAGGGGAAGGAGAGCTTGCAAGATTCCTATTCCATATAGTCTTTTCTTCATATTTCTCTTCCATTAGTGGTTACAGGCCTTTCATCCAGCCTGGTCTGAGGAATTAATTAACTTGTGTGTGCATGGACGGACGGACGGACACACACACGCACACACAGTATTACAAGCTGTCTGTGAAAACATTCAAAAGCTGTGAACATTTAAACACACTGTTCTAGACAATCCATGTTATCCAAACATTTTGTTTCCATCCACCCACCCTTTTCTCCCCCTAGTCAGAAATACAATTTTTGGCACCTCTGCTCCTTTTAGACAACAGGCACTTGTTTCTCTAGCTTCACCAGTTTAGAGAAGTATTCCTTGTTTTTTGTTGCAAATAAGGCATAGAGACAAATTATCAGTAGCTTAATCTGGTCTCTCTCACAAACTGAGGCATTGCTGAGGATTACACACAAGGATCACTTTTAGAAACAACAAAGTAGTTTAGGGACCTTATATTTCATATTATGTGGTAGGGCATGTGCTGTGTACTTGAGTGGTTAGTGTTTGTGTACATAGAACTTCCTACTTTTTAAAAGAAATTTGTAGAAAATACAACACAGCTCTCCAATAATTCTATTAGTGTGACTACTAAATATTCCTCATTCATTTTATATAAACAAACCTTTGCTTTGGTGGAAATAAGTATAAAAGGCAGGTAATTTGTTAGAACTCTTGAATGCTGAAGTAGAAATTGTCTCTGTAGGCATGAAAATAAATTACCGTACTTGATTCTGAATTGTTATTGCAACTTCCTATTCTATTCATTTAATACTGAAAGCATAGTGTGGTTACTGCCTACAAAATGCAAGCCATAAAGATTCACCAACTCACAGCCTTCATTATGATTTGGGGTTTTTAACCTTCTGATTTGTGCACTGCCTGCTCTTGGCACATCTTACGGCTGCAATGACTCTCATTTTTCTGAGCAGTGTTGGCTGTGCACTGTTTGTGCAACTGAAGTTTCATTCTAGTTTGTGTGTTAATACTAACCACTCAATCCAGGCATACTATACTACACATGAAAAGCAATCCCCACATAATGCAAAATATTGAGGCTGCCTGTTACGGTAATGAATACTGCTGGCCATTAAACAGTTAGCATTCACAGCAAGGAAGGCACATATAGAAAATAAATGATGTGTTCTGCTCTGTAGAGTGGAGATGTAGGGGGAGGTTAGTCTGTGGTACATACATGACAGATAGTGCTCGAAGAATTTTGCCAAAAACCTAACCTTAAGGATCCATTACTTGGAGGAAGAGTGCTGAAAAATTAGGGAGGGAAGGTTTTTTAGGTAGAGTAATCAGCATGCAACAAGGCACAGATGAAAGGTAGGATGAAACAACTCTGGGACAAGTAGTTTAATATACCTCTTCAGTTATTTTTGTCCATGTTGCTCCAGCAACATTTGCTGCAGTCTCAAGGAGTGACCCATTCTTTCCCCCATCTCCCACCCCTGCCAAGAACTGAACTTAAAATCAAGGACCCATGGTTAGCATCCACTGCATGTTGGGATACATGCCAGATAGTGCTGAATTTCCCCCATCACAATTGATGTATTTATCATGGTAAGCGCCAGTGTACCTAAGCTACTGAGTAAAGCGTGAAGTGCTTTTATTTGGGAAGGTGGGCTTTGTTGGCCAATTGTTGCATGGTTTATATAGCACTGCTCTTGAGTTTCTTTTAAGTCTGGCTCATATAACAAAGCAATAAATGGATCTCAGCAAACAGTAGGTTTTCAGAAGAGAAGGTTTGTTAAATCTATCTTTTTCCACTTGTAGGTCTTTTGGTTAATTCCACCCACTCCCCAGAACCTGGAGTTGTATGAAAACTGGCTGCTGTCGGGAAAACAAGGGGATATCTTTCTTGGTGACAGGGTGTCAAATTGCCAGCGTATTGAGCTCAAACAAGGCTATACCTTTGTCATACCCTCAGGTAGGGTAATGTGAACAGAGCTTAAACTAATTTTCTGTTGCCAAAAATAAAAGTGTCCATTGAAGCATTAGAAGAGTTATTTCTTGCAGTTTGTTTGTTAGCCATGTGGTCTTGAGCTTTAACTATTGTTGCTCCTTAGACCCAATGAGGCTGTCAGCTACATGGGCAAATCTTATGTATGGGAGAGGACTTGAGAAGAATAAACAGTAGATCAGAGATCCCCAAAACATTATTCCCTTTTCCAAGTCAATTGGAATCGATTCCTTTTTTATCCTGCCTTTGAAAATAAGATGGCACACATTGCTGAAAAGGAGGAAGAATCTTGTAGCTTTTAGTAGCAGGAGCTGAGATTAAGAGCAGGCCTGTTTTTCAGAAAGCACAACTCTTAGGATACTACAGAAATCAGCTTTAGTAGCACAAGGTTCTCCACTATGCAACATCAGAAAATCTTAACCTATGGGCTCTTTGCTATCAGGTTGGATCCATGCAGTGTACACTCCTATGGACACCCTGGTCTTTGGGGGTAACTTTCTGCACAGCTTCAACATTCCTATGCAGCTGCGGATCTACAGCATTGAAGACCGCACACGGGTAAGCAGTTTCCAAAAGTTTTCAAACCTGAATAACAGGAATTTCAGTAGCAATACTACTAGCTCCCCCACAGAATTTTCTTTGCTTACTGGTAAATGAAATAGGCAATTTTTATCTCTGCATATGCAGTTATGCATTATTTTTTCCCTCTGCTGTGAAAACTGTCAGTTTATTCTGACGCTGCTATCTTGTTCAATCCATAATCAATCTTTGTAATTCCATGACTGCTAAATTTTCTTACGAGTCTTGGTGAAGAAAGATTTTTGACAACATATATAGGCTTGGATCCTGAATCTCCTTTCATTGGCAGAGTGTCCTGCGAGCAGAGTTCCATTTATGGGATGCTCTCACCAACAGAAAGAGCAGGGTCTGAGCTGGTACTGTTACAGGTGCCACATAATATTTGTTCCACAGTTGTAAGAATTCTATCTTTTAGTGTGGTGGCATTGACGCTTTGGAATTCCATGCCTATTGACATCGGGTGGGGGCCTTCACTGTACTCTTGTTGGTGCCTGCTTTAAGGAAATTGTTTAGGAAAGCATATCCAGACACATAGATGTGGACATGTTTAAACCTCTTTTATTTATTTTACTGTTAATTTTAAATGTTTTAGCTGTTTTTATTGATAATTTTACTATTTCTTGTAGTTTAACTGCAGTATGTACATTTTGGTAAATAAAGAACAAATAAAAGCTCTTCTGTTTGTAGAAGGGAAGGGAAGATCTAAACAAGTGTCTATAGCAGGTATAATCAACCCATGGACCACATATTGCCCCTGTAAGGTTTTTTGTGGCCTACAGAGACACCCCACCTTGATTTGTTGGTTGTATCACCAATGCAATAAGCTGTAAAATTCCACCTTTCTGGCATTTGAGTGCCCCACAGTTAGTCTCTGGTGTTTGAGTCCAATCCTCACTCGCCAAATCAGCAGGTTTCTACAGCAGCTTTTGCTACTGTTCATTGCCGTGCAGCTATTGAGTATCAGCCTACAATGCTTGCAAGATCAGTCCATGGAGCTGTAGTAAGCCTTGTAGCCAGCAGCAGTTTGGACAATCAGGAGAGAGTGTATTTCTCTGTCAGGCATCTGAGGAAGCTGAAGCAATCCGTAGCAGATGACAGAGAGGCAACATAAACAGATAACTTAATTGAAGGTTGGCAACTTTTAGAAACTGATTAGCATTTCTGGTTGAAATGGGGGTGCTTCGCTCAGCAGTAAATAATAAACTAACTGATTAACTTCGTTATTGAGAGGGGATAAGTGGTCTTTTTATTTCCCTCAAAGGGAGTGAATGGCAATGGGATGGTTTACAAGGGTGTGCAACTGGTAGCATTTTCTAGACACAGCCTTCTCACTTCTTACACACTGACAGGTTCCAAATAAATTTCGCTATCCCTTTTATTATGAAATGTGCTGGTACGTACTAGAACGCTATGTCTTCTGCATCACCAACCGTTCCCACCTAACCAAGGACTTTCAGAAGGAGTCACTCAGCATGGGTAAGAGTTATTTCCCTGTTATTTGGCTATCATTTTTCTGAGAATTTCTAAAAACACTTTGCCTCCATGCTAAACTCTCGTCTGGGTTGACATTAGAATAAGAAGAATCACTTGTTTGGATGCCTTCTGACTTCAGCAAAAGTAACCTCTTAATTGAGCCTTTTCTCCAAGATTGGTGGAATACGCCAGAATACAGATTACATAGTTCTACAGTTTGCAGTGATTTGTGTTCCCCATTGATAGCCAAGTGGCAAATGGGTCACAGCTGCTGTGTGCTGTATTTTCCAAACTTTGAAACGCAGCAGGGTATTGGCTGTTACACTTGCACACTCACTCTTGCCAAGAGTGTTTGTGTGCACAACAGCTAGAGAGCTGTACTCCCATTTTCCCCAGGCCACTGTGGTGGCTGAGTGAATAGAACAAATACTGAAACACCTTAATTTCCTCCGAAGCTGTTCCACAGGCAGATCTGCTCAATTATCACTGTTCTGCCCTTTACATACAGATATGGAGTTATGTGGCTTGGAGTCTGGCACTGTGGATGAAGATGATGCAGCAGCAGAAAAGGAATCGCAGCGCCCTATCACTAGGCGGTCAGTCCTCACTAGCCCTGTAGCCAATGGTGCTAATCTAGACTATGAAGAACTAAATAAAGGCTGCCGGAATTTGCCAGGTCTCAAGAGAACTCTCTCCATGGACTCAGAGTCCAGTCGAGGCTCTCACAATGGCCAAGCCTGGGACACTCATAGCAACAGCCCTCATAAGGGCAACAAGGTGCATCTGACCCAATTTGAGCTTGAAGGTCTGCGTTGTCTTGTAGACAAGCTGGAGTCTTTACCCCTACACAAGAAGTGTGTACCCACAGGCATAGAGGATGAAGACGCCCTTATTGCAGATGTTAAGGTATGTTGTGAAGTCAAGAGTTATCTCATTTTTGTGTGTAGCACTTTTTTTCCAGCACCTGTGACAACCCACCGACGTTTGTTTACATGGGCCATGTGCAAGCCGAAGTGATTTGTTGCTGTCGCCAGTTTCTCTGTTAGAATTGATCAGTTGCTTATGCATCTGTTAATATTGTAAAGTTATCTAGCATGGCTCTGTGGATATGTTGGGCTCTGCCACCTCCGTAGTGTATGAGCACAGTTGTCAACTGGATTACATTTTTTGCTAGAGCTTCACTTCTGGTCCTGGGCCATACGAAGTTGTTTCATGCCGTTGGGAGTTGAAGAAAGGCCTGCCCTCCCAAGCTTTATCCATATAAAACACTGTGCACGTTGATTAACAGTGTGATTATATGGCCTCTTGTCACTTTCTCTGTGTGAATCCCTGAATGGTAACGAGGTGCTTTGAAAATGGCTCTGGAAAGCTCTCTTGAAACTTGGACCTCTTGTTATGGCTTCTTTGGCTATGATTTCTTCCTGACCTTGTTTGTTTACATGGTACCAGAAAGGTGTACACACACCTAACACACTTCCATAAACATCTCACTAAATCAAAATTTCCAAAAGTATACACAAAAGTACTTGACAGATGAAGTGGCAGTAATCGCTGTCTGTCCCAAGGGGTTGTTTATTCAAGAAAGCAGAAGGCAAGCAATGTATCCACAGCTTCATTGTTTTTTTTAATAAGTTGCGTCTTCCTTTGGTCTGCTTACACACTCTTCTTTCTCCTTGCACTTCTCTATCAGGTGTGGTGGCATTTAGGAAAAGATGGGCTTACTTGGCCAAATGGGTTAGCAAAACAGCTTTATCCAACTCGAAAGGCAGCAGGATTGAATGCTGCTCTCTTTATTGGAGACTTGCTGGAAGAAATAGATAAGGCTAAAAATGGTAGAACCATGAGCTGCTCGCCTCCCTGAAGGGGATAAAAGCTGTCACTTATTCACCTTTCATTTCACTATAGTACATGCAATGTTGTCTGACCTGTCTGTAGAGAAAAGGTGATTAACCCCAAGGTTTCCAATGAAAAGGGAGCACTCAAACTTGACTGCGGTCATAAAAAGCCTAGTACAGATAGCTTGTGTGCTCACATGGCAGCACTGTTTCACTTCTGTTCACTTTGCTTCAGCTTGCCTTGTTATAGAAGCCCATCCACCTGTTTCAAAATGCCACCTGAAGTAAGAAAACTGAGAACTGACTGTAAAAAAAATGCTTTCTTATGACAGTTCTGTAGCATGCTAAAACAATGTCTAGACTAGAGCAAGAAAAGTGTTGGAACATTTTCATTGGCAATACTATGTACAGGCATTTCACTTGTCCATAGCTTCTATAGGATGTCGCCTTGAATTCAGTCAATTACTGATACTTATGACACTTGGGTCCACTTCATGCATTGCCCTTTGTAGGTAAGGTACCCTTTGTACTTGGGTACTTAATTCCAAAGTATAAATACATGCAAATATCATCACATATAAGCAGTGCACACATGTGTAAACTTCAGATCTTGCCAGCAAAATACACAGGAGCTGGAATCTGATTCTGAATGTAGATGCACTTTGAAGATAAATGCACTTGGACACCATGTTATAGATTCACAGAATCATAAAATTGTAGAGCGGGAAGGGACCCTGAAGGCATCTAGTCCAACCCCCTGCAATGCAGGAATCTCAACAAGATCATATATAACAGATGGCCATCCAACTTCTGCTTAAAAACATCTAAGAAAGGAGAGCCTACCACCTCTCATGGGAGTCTGTTCCACAGCTATTCCTGTCATACATTTCATTTATGTAAGCTCTGGAATCTGCTCCAAACTGGCCTTAAGGATAAAATGGAGGGGAAAGGATGGTAAGAGGCATATCAAAGGATCTACGTATATTTCATATTGGCATGGTGCAAGGTGATGTACCATTTGGCAGCTGTGATACACAGAAGATTGCAGCTGTGAGTGTGAGCACTTTTAATGTCTGAGACTGGCACTTTTAAGACCCAGAGAGCTTGTAAACTAGTGCATATTTGCTGTACCATTTGTGGTAGAAGCTTTACAAATGCTTGACATCTAGCTTAACTACTTTTATTTCAGCCTTCTAATGTGTAGGTGGAGGTTATAACCAGATAGTACTCAACTAGTCAGTTATGCCAGTTCACCCAGTAATACCTGTTTGACTGGTCTAGCACCTGCTTATCGTTGCTAGTAGACATTTCAAGTTTGCTAACACGTTGAATTCTGAAACCTACAAAATGTTGATTTGTGTGTGTGTGTGTGAGAGAGAGAGAGAGAGAGATCTTGCAGCATTGAAGAGGGTAATTCAGACGTCTTGCTTAAATACAACGTTGCGATGTCTAGGTTGGAGGAGGCTGTCTTAAGATTTCAAATAGATTGAACAGCTAAGGGGTTAATATGTTGCAACAAAGTATCTATTTCCACCTCTCTGGTGATGAAAGGCATGGACACCTTGGGCATGTGCCTTCTTCGGAGTTAAAACGTCATTGTGGGTGTTGAGAGGGCGTCGTCGTTAATCGGCAGTTGTTTCTGAGGGCATAGCGAGGTAGGGAGATACTGGAAAACGGGGACGTAGCTGCAGCGAGTGAAAAGCTTTCTGTGCTGTTCTCTATAAAGTCTGCCCCAGCCAGCCCTCGGGTGCTGGCCCCGGATTCTCCAATTGCAGTAGTGGTGGGGGAGGGGAGGAGAGGCTGCCTCGGCTGCCGTCTCGACCAATCAGCAAGCAGCCAGCGGCTTGGCCCGGCCCCCTCCCAACTCTGCAGCAGAACGGCTTTGCCGTCCTGTTCCTCGCTTGGTTTTCTCGGTCTCCTTTCTCTTCTGCCATCTTCCGTTGCAAAGCATTGCTGGGAACTGCATGTGGGTGACGCAGCAGCATTGTTTGCGGGCGCAGGAAGCTTCCGCTGAAGGGTTCTGGAAGGAACATGCTGCTGGCGCCGGGCAGCCGCTGGTACTGGCGGAGTTGGGATCGCGCTTCCTGAGCCGCTCGTGTGAAGGAGGAGGATTGTGCTGGAGTTAAAATTACATAGTGGGGGGAGGATCTGAACCGAAGCCCTGCAACTTGGCAGAATAGAAAACAAAGGGACTCGGAAACTTCCTCCGAGACTCTCGGCACCTTCCGTGGAACGAAGCACGCAAGGTCAGGCAGACACGAACCTTTGGGGGGGGGGGGTTCAGCAGGGTTCCGCCGGCGGGTGGGGGAGGGAGAGAGCTGCTTCCAACATCCATGCAGGATAGGATCACCCGGGGCTCCCCTCCCACGGTTCCTCTCTGCATTTGTTTGAAGGGTACTTTCTATGGGAGGAGTTCGTAAGCTTGGAATGCAGGGACTCCCTTATATCGGTTGTTAAAGGGTGGGAGCCCGCGTCTTCCCTTCCCAAGTTGGTTTGCATTCTTTGGGTGTTTGGGAACGGCACGTTTTCTACTTCAGATCAGTGATAGACTACTTCTTACTCTTGGGGCGGGGTGGGGGCTACTGTTTCCTAACATCCGCGTGAGTCGGTGAAGCTGGGTGCTTCCACCCCCGGAGTTTGCACATCTGTGCAGCCACCCCTAAAGTGCCCCAGGCTGATGCATATAGTGCGTTTCCCCTTCTGCCCCGTGAAGCATGTGTCTTCATGCCCTCAAATGCCGACCTTTCCTCATAAGTAGACGCTGTAAGGGAAAGGGTGGGGCTTGGGGACTGCACGTTCTGCTGGGCTAGCCGAACAGCCACTTCCTTCCACCCACAACCTTCTCTTGAAGGGTGGAGAAGCAGCTGTAAAGCAGAGTGGATAAAAACTGATGGTGCTTCTTTTTAAATTAAACCGGATTTAAGTTTTTTATTTTTTGAAAAAATCCAGTTACTTAACAAACACTTAAACTGCAATCCCACACCCATTTACTTGAGAGTAGACCCCATTGCATTTTGTGAACTTGCTTTTCAGTAGGTAGATAAATATTATATTAGCATCTATCCTGAGTCAAACACATTGAGTTGTTTTCTCCCCCACCCCTTACTTAAATTGAGGTGCTGTTCTATGTAAAAGAATGATCCAGTTTAAAAAATGGGATATCTTAAGTTAGGCATTAATAAACATTTTGGCTGATTAATTACTAGTCCTTGATTATGGCAAGCTCTGGACATTTAATCTTAAATGATTTTGCTTGGTGTTCTTACATGCTGGTAGAAAGCCAAACATTCTTTATCATAATGCATTTCTTTAAGATACAGTTTGCAGCAGAAAAAAACATGTATGCTGCATGACCAGGTATTTTTGACTGTGTTCCCTGGGTAATAAGAAGACTTGCTCTATTTAGTTGTAGACAGATGTTTTTTTGTAGCAACCAGTTAACATTGCTTATTTAGGAACCATTAATTGGACAGTTGGAAACTTCATTATAAATTGTCGTTGTGAATTGGACACCTTTCTTGGTGACTTTAAATTAATCTGTCCTACAGGAAAGCAACTTCCCTGTATAGGCAGCTTCAGATGGGAATATGAATCCCCTTGCTCTGGTAAGTGCCAGGGAGAGTGAGCCCAGCCCATGCAGTGTTCTTTGCCTCTTGGCAGCTAGAGACACTGCACTCCCTGCACACGGGGATGCCAGCAATGTAACCATAGTAACCTCAAGTAAATAAAGCACATCTGAAATGGCAGTCAAGAGTGGGTGGGTAAGGTGGACGACAGAATCAGGAACAAGGCTAAAAGAGCCGAGATGCTGTCTCAGGATGGCAACCACTTTTGCTAGAACCTGGTCATTGGTTGGTGGCATAGAAATTATCTAGCCCATGTGTGAGATAGAAAACTATGTTTGAAAATACTGTGTTTCTGTGCTGTTTTGAGAAGTATAACTTCTGGGATAAACATGGACATATTGGTTGGGTGGAGGGCTTTGGTACATTGTGGAAGAGACCACACTTAACCTTCATTTCTGATCATGTTTCATCATTTTATTTTCCCTAACACAACGACTTTTAAGTGTGTGAGTCATGAGGCAGGGGGTCTCTGGTCAATCTAATCTCTGTTAGGTATCCTTAGGCAAACCACATCTCCTGACCCTCATCAGTAACATGGGAACAAGAACACTGATCTGCCTTCCAGAATTGTTATTAGGATTACTAAGAAAATGTACTGAATTATTCTGAAATACCATATAAATATTAAGTATGAAAACTGTTCTTTATTTTCTTAATCCTGCTATAGCTGCTGCTGGAGGAGTACGCAAACAGCGATCCCAAACTGGCACTTACTGGAATTCCTATTGTCCAGTGGCCAAAGAGGGATAAGGTAAATAATGGATCCATGACTTTACTCAAATAGCTTGGAGACTTGGTGGAGGGAACAGGAGTTTTGTGCTGGAAAGTGTTGTCAGTTGACAAGAATAGCCTCATAATTTAAACCAAAGAACCAAGAAAAGAACCTTACACCAGTATAGGTATAAGGGTAGTAGCAGAGTAGGTCTGGGCACAAATCGCAGGTATTAAAATGAAGTGCAGTATAAATATGAGGATAAAGAAACCAGGAGGATCATGATCATGGCTTCACTTTCTAGGAGATGTGATTGCCCAAATCCAGAATTGGTTAATGATAAAACACAAGTCCATTATTTAGACATTGTGCCTCTGAGATCAAAGTCCTAATTCTTTCCATGCATAATCTCTTCTGTTCCAAATTCCTGACTTTAAACTTCATGCATCTGTCATCTGGATCTCTTCTGACAGATTATTGTTTCCTTGGTTGATTATATGAGCCTCCTAATTTCTTGCTGTCTTTTCCCCCCCACCAATGACAGCTCAAGCTTCAGGCTCGGCCAAAGTTAAGATTACCTACCATCCCTATCACCAAGCCACACACCATGAAACCCGCGCCACGGCCAGCAACTGTGAGACCTACAGTCTCTCCTATAGTGTCTGGTGCCCGCAGAAGGCGGGTGCGATGTCGTAAATGCAAGGCCTGCTTGCAAGGTGAATGTGGCATGTGCCACTACTGCAGGGATATGAAGAAGTTTGGGGGGCCTGGTCGTATGAAGCAGTCCTGTGTACTACGGCAGTGCTTGGCGGTGAGTCCTGTGGTATATTGGGTGGGGAAATTGCTTATCTCTGTGGAAGGTTCTAAGAGTAGGGGATGAAACCTGCCGTACTTCTCGAAAAGCAAAAGATCAACTAATCAGGTTGATTGAAAAGCCTTGGGAACAAATGTGGTCGGCATTTGGAAAGTAGTTAATGTCCTTCAGTGCAGTGCATAGAGGCAAATGGGGTTGGGGAAGTGGGATAACCATCCCCTGAAGCTTAGAAGCAAGCCTGTGGTGTAACTTCCTGTTTCACTCTTCATTTGCTTTGTAGCCCAGACTGCCTCACTCTGTTACATGTGCACTTTGTGGGGAGGTAGATAAGAATGAGGATTCACAGGACTTTGAGAAGAAGCTAATGGAGTGCTGCATCTGCAATGAGATTGTTCACCCAGGTTGTCTACAGGTAAGAAGGTCTACTTGACTCATCTCGATACAGGAGTGTCAGGAACAAATGCATTACTGGAAATCACCTTTGTGTATTTTTCCTCTGCAGATGGATGGGGAAGGGCTACTGAATGATGAATTGCCCAACTGCTGGGAGTGTCCGAAATGCTACAAGGGAGATGAGTCTGAGAAAGGCCAGGTAAGAAATGGATTTTCAAACATTGGCACATGCCTTCTGGGTTGCATGCTACTCTTGGGTAATGAAGAGGCACACTGTTTGCACCTAGTCTGTACCAAGGCATCGGGGAGAGAAGGTTCTTTGGGTATCCTGGGTGTTTATCCTCGTGCACTTTGGGAAGGCTTAGTAGCAGCCACGCAAGTGTGAGGTGAGCACTAGGAGAGCCTCTCCTGTTGAGTAAAAGAGTTCTACCTGGAAATGGGCACTGGTGACACCATACAATGTTAACTACATGATGGAGCCACTTTACAGCTTTCCCACCGCCACCTTCATGGCATCTACAGAGAGCTCATCAGCACATGAACTGTGACATCCTGCTGGAGAAACAGTTCCTGGAAGGGCAGCAAAATCAACTTCCATCAACCAAGCAGCGGACATGTTATCAATGGCAGAAACTGACAAGACTGCCCTGGGAGAAATACAATTGCAAGATCCTGCATAGAGTTGTGTCTGCTGCCCCAGCAAAGAGCATCCCAGTGAAGGCAAGCAGGGGTGGGGGCAAGGGACTGGTAATCTCTTATTACCATCACAGGAGTTATTACGATCTGGCATTCTGTTAGAATAGTGCCCTGCAGTACTTCATTCCAGCCTTGGGAAACTTGGACCATGCCAGTCAGGGGCGTGTTATTCCTACCTGTTTTGTGATGGAGATCTGCTTTTAAATAAGCCATAGCTTAGCAGAGTGAAGAAATTGGCTGAACCCTTCCCATAACATCTGTTTGAAAATTGAATCTTAACAGCACATTCTTGAATAGGCAAATTAAGATGCTGATACAAATAAACACTGCATGGTTCAAGTCTAGTATAACAATTGACTCGTTCCTCACATCAGCTACTTATCTGCAAAGTTGGGTGCATGTGTGCATCAAGTGTTCTCACTTGTATTCTGCAGCTTGGTGACATTTTGTTAGATCTACATAACCCTTCAGCTTTCACTAAGTGACGAAGTCCAATTTCTTCAATCTTAATGTAGCTAACGTGAGGACAGTTGGGAACAGAGTTCATACTATATCCAAATGAATGAATTCAAATGGTATGGGCCCAGCATGTCCTTCAAGGAAGTGATCTGGGAAGAGAGACGGTACTTCCAGTAACTTTGCTTACAGGTACTCTGGAATGCCAATAGGATTTTCTGGGCCCAGCACACTCACTGTATGTAGGTTGGGACCTTTTGCCTACCCATAAGCTGACAAACTGCTACCTATATACGTACTTTAAGTAATTGTAGAATTGCAAGCTTTCATGCAGTATATTGCTACCTAATTATTTTCTAGGCTAAACTTTTTGTTTGACTACTAGCCGTGCATAGTTTCTACTGAGAGGTTCCATTAATTTCAATGGGACTTACTCCTAAATAAATGGCTATAGGTTTATAGCTTAGTTAGGTAAAGAACAGAAAAGAGACTCCCCACACACCATTCTTTTTAATGGACCCTAATTAAATCACCCAAAAATATGCTCAGATCACCTCTCTACTTTGCTAGCCCCATTATTGAAAATGGTTGTGTGTGTGTTTTTTTACTGGCGGGAAGTGAGGAAAATTTAGTAAGATGGATTCAATTTACCGTATTTTTCCATGTACAAGTCAATTTTTCCCCCTGATTGTTTTAACTAAAAAACGGGGGTCACCATACACAGATGGTGAATGCACTCTGGTTCTGGTGGGGCGGCCTGGGCTCAGGACCGGGCTCTGGTGCAAGTGGCCTGGGCTCAGGTCCAATTTCTTAATTTTGCGTTCAAGAAAATATGGGTTGTTTTATACTGTATTGGCCTGAATATAAGCTGCACCCTAATATAAGCTGCACCTTTAAAATTCGGGGGGTGGGGGGAGAGAGAAAAAAGACAATACCCATATATAAGCCACTTCCTTAAAATTCCACAGGCACTCACACCTGTTCCGTTTTACCGATGTCTGTTTCAACAGTGATATCGTAAAAGCCAATTTTTGTAAAGTCATGAATTTATGCCGCACTTTAACTTTTCACGGTCGGAATTTGGAAACAAAAGGGCAGCTTATATGCAGGCCAATATGGTACATGGAATAATACGGTACTAACAAAGGGCCACAGACAGCCTTTAACTTCCTAACCAGAGCATCACCACTGTCTCGTCTCATGTAACCTTGTTGCAATAATCTGTCCCTTCAAAACACTACACTGTTCACTTTTTTTTACTGATACAGAAAACAAAGTAGTAGTTCTGTCATTTTAGTTTTAGGAGACCAGTGCAGGGAGGAACTCCATCATGATTAAGACTGGTTGTCCTATTTTTATTTGCCTAGGAGTGAACCCCACTGAACTCGGTGGAGTTTACTTTTGAGTCATCATCTGTAGAATTGTACAGTAATATGGCTACCCTGACATTGCTTTCAGAAAACTTTGCTTAGAGACAGTAGGTGCCATACATATAGCATACTTCCTCCAAGGACTTGAGACTCCCTGGGGATGATGATCATTTCCATTCATGTCAATGCAGGCTCCCATTGGCTTTCAACAATTATTTTAGGAATTCAGCTTAACTATAAATGCCAGAAAATTTGTGTTCATATGTAGTGACAAGAATGTGTTTGCATTACATCTGTAGACCCTGTTGTCAATAGATTGTGTGCAGCTGCTGTATTTTATATAAATTTTGCTTCAAAGGGAAAAAGATAAGCCTGAAGTTTACAAAGGGATACAACTTGGAAAGAGCCGCAATTTTAATAATGCATTAAACATTTCTTTCAGACATCTTCTGCAGTGGTAGAGTAACATTGTCTTTTATCTGTATCACTGTAAACTTTGTTTCCTGTTCCTCTGCTGTAGCTAATGCATAAACTAAAGTACAACAATGTTATCATCCTAAAGAGTTTTCTTAAGAGAAAAGTGGCATGTAGGTTAGCCCAGTTTTGTTCTTCCTCGGCTTCTGCAAGTTCATTTGTCCACAGGAGTGGTGAAAATTTACAATTCTTTTATCTGATCTTTTAACATACCAACTAGATCAGGCATATGATCCATATGTTTTTGAACACCCATCAACCCCAGTCAGCGTGGCTAGTGGTCAAGGATGCTGGGAACTGTAGTCAAACACCAGCAGGACACTGTGCTGACTAGACAAAGGGGAATTAATGGGTGGCATTCAACTAAGTTTTACTCAGAATAGACGGTGAAATTAATGGACCTAACTTAGTCATGTTCATTAATTTCAAAGTTAGGTTCGTTAATTTCAATAGGTCTATTCGGAGTAAAACTTAGCTGAATTACTCTCCACCCCAATGTTTCTAACCTAAAATCTCTGAAGTAGGAAAATTAGTAAAGCCGTTTCCATCACTATTTTAGAAGAGCTTGTTTACGCTAGGACTATAATAGTGTTTTTTAACTAAGAAAATGAAGACATGCTAAATTAAAAGTTTTGTCTTGCTTTCCTTTAAATCAACCCCACAAATGTTTTTATCAGCCCTAAAGAAGCACCGTTCTTTTTGTTTGTTTGTTTGTTTGTTTTGTTTTTAAGCTTGCCTTCTAAATGCCAATAAAGCTGGGTATACTGTTCTCTTTATATCATTTTTTGGAGATGAGATTGGGAGCAGGGCTGCCCATGTTCATCTCAGTAGTGGGTGTGGGGAAGCTGCCTTCTGTGTGAAGTATACTTAAGCGACCCAAGTTGCTTAGAGCTTTATAGGCCAAAACGAGCACTTCACATTGTGCCCAGAAGCAAATGGAGAGCAAGCACAGTTTTAAATGCAAGTGTCCTGTACTTTAATAGAGTTGGCTATTGGGAAAATGGAATGACAGCAAAGAGTATAAATTTCACTTCCTTCACTGACAGCAGTGTGAAAGTAAAAGAGCTTATAATAATGAGCATCACCCACCCTGATGCATTTTACTTTTAAATGGAATGCATTCTACCATATAAATTTCAAAATCTTAACTCCCTCCTGTTTTGGTCTTTAAAATGGTAACTTGTTGCCACTCACTTTGCAGAAGCGGAAAATGGATGATGGCGATGATGACACAGTCCAAGCCAAAGTTCTGCGACCTTTGCGAAGCTGTGAGGAACCTTTGACTCCACCACCACATTCGCCTACCCCAATGCTGCAGCTAATACATGACCCTGTGTCACCACGAAGCATAGTGACACGGTCCTCTCCGGGGGCCGGTCCCAGTGACCATCACGGGCCCAGCCGGGATGAACGCTTTAAGAGGCGCCAGCTACTTCGGCTGCAAGGCACAGAGCGCACTGTGGTGCGGGAAAAAGAGAACAACCCTAGTGGCAAGAAAGAGCTGTCGGAAGTAGAAAAGGCCAAGCTCCATGGTTCCTATCTTACAGTCACATTACAAAGACCTACCAAAGACATGCATGGCACTTCCATTGTGCCCAAGCTGCAGGCAATCACTGCCTCCTCCACTAATCTGCGGCACTCTCCTCGTGTGGTCATGCGCCAAAGTTCAGCTAGAGCACCCCAGCGGGGTGGAGATGAAGAAGCAGCTGAGGAAGAAGAGGAAGAGGAAAGTGCAGAGGAGGAAGAGGAAAGTGCAGAGGAGAGTGGGGCAGCCAGACTGAATGGCCAAGGAGGCAGGGCTCCAGATAGTGAGGAAATCTGGATGCAAAAAGAGGTGTGGATGTCTGTCTTCCGTTATCTCACTCGCAAGGAGCTTTGTGAATGTATGCGTGTATGCAAAACCTGGTACAAATGGTAAGTGACTGCAGAACTAGGTCCGCCGCCTATTTTAATAGTAGTTCTCTCTTTTTCAGAATGTTTTTATTAAACCCCTAAGCCTCTTGGATCCAATTCTGTGTGCTGAGCTACATCTTGCAAATTTATATATAAGGTGCAAATGTAAAACAGGCAATTTGGGCAGAAGGCAGAAAGCAACTGTATTTAATAATACAGTGCATAAACTTGTGGAATTCATGTCAAAGGATGTAGTGTTAGTTGCAAGCTTAGATGGCTTTTAAAGAGGATTAGACAAGGCTGTTGGTGGATTGTAACAGTTACTAAAAATTGAATCTCCACCTTCAGCACCAGTATAATGTCTTAAGTACCAGGAAAATGTTGTAGACAAAGAAGCTTTTGATTTCTCATTCTTAACCTTGCTTTTGAGTTCCCATGCCTAGTCACTGCTGAAAACAAAATGGGGTAGAGGGATCTTGATCTGATCTAGTGCAGCCATTCTTAGATAATTATCCTACTAGTCTTTCATCATTTGGGTATCATCTGACCAAACTCCATGTGCTGCCGCTTTCTGGTAAAGCTGTGTGTAACCAATAGGAATCAAAATGATGGCCTAGCCCTAGGGCTACTAAATCCTAAGAACGTGCTTAAGCAACTCTGTGCATCTGAGTTGCTAGTTCTGTACTTATTCTATACAACCATTGGACCTAGATTAGATGTAAAATCCTCAGGTGGAGGACATGGCCATATTTTACAATTGGGGAGAATTATACTTTCTCCCTCTGGGTCTTAAGAAGCCCATCTCTGAAAAAGGGAGAGAGACTAGTTCAACTCCCAGCTTCAGTTTCCCTAAATGCTGCCATCTTTAAGGAGGACCTGTCTTCAAGCATGAGCAGAAAACCTCATATTCCTTGCCTCCCCACCCCCAAAAAACTTTCTAAGATGAAGAGTGATTCAAAGGCTAAAAGTCAGAAAAATGAAGCATGCTCAATTCAAAAAAATCCACAATGGAGAGGTAGAGCAGATAAGATACAGCTATTCTCAATCAGCCAGTATACACAAATGTAACTCTACATGTATACTGTATACTCTACAAATGTAGTATCCCGCCTCAGCCAATTAATTGTATTAGAAAAGATATGTTACCTGCAATGAACACAGAATCAAAGCTGAAAGCTTTAAGGATATTTTGCTGATAGACCAGAGGCATCCTAAATCTGATACAGAAAAACGTAGATGGCAACCTCATAATTCAGGAAGCCTTTTACGAGCCAGATTATATTTTTTTGCCAATATTAATATGCAAATATCATATCTGGATATAACTTGACGTAGGAGGAGTATTCCGGCCCTCAAGGGTAAGCAAGAGCGCTACTACTATGAGGAGTAGATATTTAAATCAGCAGTTGAGCACCTAAGATTTCAAGGTATGAAGTAATGTTGCCACCCTGGGATCGTTTGGGAGGAAGGGTGAGGTATAAATGTAATAAATAGGATAGCATCTCAAGTGTTTCAGAATTAGAAGCTTAGGACTCCAAGGAGAATACATGGGCATTGCTCACCCCTACAGCAAGGCAGTCTTAACCCCATGTGTATTCTGACAAGCAGTGTGAGAGTCTAGAGCAGCCTTTCTCAACTTTGGGTCGCCAGGTGTTTTTGGCCTACAACTCCCATCATCCCTAGGTAGCAGGAGCAGTGGTCTAGAGAAACATACACATCAGAAAGACATTACTTTATTCATTCATCAACAACTTCTCAAAAGCACACATTTTTAATAGGTGATTATGTAGAATCTTTTAATAAATTCTCGGTCACAAAGGAATGCAATAATTTTTGTCTTGGATCAGTTAGAAAATATTGTGAGTTTTTTATTATCAACAAAAGTTTTCTTTTCCACCCCTGATTTTCGTTTATGACTGCAAATAATGAATTAGCTTTAAAGTGTCTTACTCATTTCCCAAATAAGATTTTGCGGGTTACCCTCTACCTTGAATATGTTTACACAGAGAAGATCTAGGATGATGATGTTAGGAAGGTGAATATATATCCATCCATTCCAATTTTCTTTGGTAGATATACAATGTGTAGTTTTCTAGCAGTTAAACTATGCTTTAGTACTATAAAACTTCATAGATGGAAAAGAAAAGTCTTGAAGGTATGTCTAGCAGTAGCCTTCATAGTCAGTTACTTTAGCTATTTTTCAGTGATCTGCAAGAGCCATATTTATATTATCCCTGTGGAAAGAATAATTGTAAGTGTCTCAAAGGAAAGACAATATTGTACCAGATACACCTGTTGAAGGGCTATGGGGAGTTAACTACAGGTGAAACTCGAAAAATTAGAATATCGTGGAAACGTTCATTTATTTCAGTAGTTCAACGTAAAAGGTAAAACTAATATATGAGATAGACTCACGACATGCAAAGCGAGATATGTCAAGACAGCTGATGAAAACCCCAAATTCACAATCTCAGAAAATTAGAATATTGTGAAAAGGTGCAGTAGCTACTCAATCCATAACACCTGCAAAGGGTTCCTGAGCCTTTAAATGGTCTCTTAGTCTGGTTCAGTAGGAATCACAATCATGGGAAAGGCTGCTGACCTGACAGATCACTGAGACCCTCCATAAGGAGGGAAAGCCTCAAAAGGTAATTGCAGAAGAAGTTGGATGTTCCCAAAGTGCTGTATCAAAGCACATTAATAGAAAGTTATGCGGAAGGGGAAAGTGTGAAAGAAAAAGGTGCACAAGCAGCAGGGATGACCGCAGCCTGGAGAGGATTGTCAGGAAAAGACCATTCAAACATGTTGGGGACTTTCACAAGGAGTGGACTGAGGCTGGAGTTAGTGCATCAAGAGCCACCATGTCATATTCCTCTTGTCAAGCCGCTCCTGAACAAGAAACAACATCAGAAGTGTCTTACCTGGGCTAAAGAAAAACAGAACTAGTCTGTTGCTCAGTGGTCCCAAGTCCTCTTTTCTGATGAGAGCAACTTTTGCGTCTCATTTGAAAACCAAGAATCCAGAGTCTGGAGGAAGAATGGGGAGGCACACAATGCCAGATGCTTGAAGTCCAGTGTGAAGTTTCCACAGTCTGTGTTGATTTGGGGAGCCATGTCATCTGCCAGTGTTGGTCCACTTTGCTTCATTAAGTCCAGGGTCAACGCAGCCATCTCTACCAGGAGATTTTGGAGCACTTCATGCTTCCTTCTGCAGACAAGCTTTATGGGGATGCTGACTTCATTTTCCAGCAGGACTTGGCACCTACCCACACTGCCAGAAGTACCAAAACCTGGTTCAATGCCCATGGGATTACTGTGCTTGATTGGCCAGCAAACTCACCTGACCTGAACAGCATTGCCAAGAGAAAGATGAGAGACATGAGACCGAGCAATGCAGAAGAGCTGAAGGCCACTATTGAAGCATCCTGGTCTTCTATAACACCTCAGCAGTGCCACAGGCTGATAGTATCCATGCCACGCCGTATTGAGGCAGTAATTGATGCAAAAGGGGCCCAAACCAAGTACTGAGTACATATGCATGCTTCTACTTTTCAGAGGTCCAATATTGTTCTATTTGCAATCCTTGTTTTGTTGATTTCATTTAATATTCTAATTTTCTGATATTGTGAATTGGGGGTTTTCATCAGCTGTACGCCATAAACATCACAATTATAACAAATAAAGGCTTGACATATCTCGCTTTGCATGTCATGAGTCTATCTCATATATTAGTTTCACCTTTTAAGTTGAATTACTGAAATAAATGAACTTTTCCACGATATTCTAATTTTTCGAGTTTCACCTGTAAGTCCAAGAGAAGAGAATTTGGGTTACCTACCCATCACAGACTAGGAGGGCATTTTCTCTTCTCGGTTTCAAAAGACGTAAGTACTACTGCTCAGTAAAAGATTCTGCCACAAATAATTGGTCAGAAACCAAGAAGTATAAAGAGTTTGTGTAAAGGTGAATTTCTAGTCTAATACAGTGTGTCTCAATTAGGTGTGGTGACAGGAGATTGTGGACGAAGATTGACTTAAGCAGGTACAAGTCCATCACACCCCTGGCACTGGGTGGCATAATCAGGAGGCAGCCAGTCAGCCTTGACCTCAGCTGGACCAATATTTCCAGAAAACAGCTCACCTGGCTCATCAACAGACTACCAGGTTTGTGTTTTAGGCAGCTGGGTGGGTGCATCTTCACTATTTGCTTTAGTTTCAACATTATTGAGTTAAACTGAACATTCCACTATACAGGTCAACTTTGTGGTGCCTGTGAGTGCAGTGGAACCCTTGAGGTTTCACCTTGGCACCCACTACCTGAACCCCAGCTTATTGGTAGTGAGGGTGGTTGCATTCCCCCCCCCCCTTGAAAAGTGCACAAAGCTGAAAGACGGAAGATGGCAGAGTGACTCCCACTTCAACTTCCAGCTCTGTGTGCCTTTCAATGCACAGATTAGTTCTATATTGAAACAGACTTTTATGCAGGTTCCTTGGAAAAGCAAATAGTACATGCTTATACTCTCCTTGGTCCACTTGCCAGCAGTGGGTATAGTTACCCACTTACTTGCTGCACACAGGAGAACCCACAATGCCCTCTTAGCTAACCTGTGCAGGTCAGCTGAGGAAGGGGGTTATCACTCCTCTCAGTTCATCTATTGATTGATATGATGACTGAGGTGGGAACAATTTTCATCTTCATAAGAGCAATGGACTCCCCCCCCCCCCAGTGCTGTGTCTACTCTTTAAATTTCTTTTTCCTGCTGCCAGCAGAATCAGTAAAACAGAGCTTTTCAAACTGTGCCGCAACACGTTAGTGTGTCGTGCGAACGCTCCCCACGCTTCTCCTGGGGCAGGAAAGGGGTTAGTTTAACCTCAGGTTTGCTATTAAAACTGAATTACTGGGTCACGAAATGATGCATGTCAAAAAATTGTGTCACCAACATGAAAAGTTTGGAAAGCTCTGCAGTGGAGTCTTGACGAGCCTCAAAAATTGGCTTGGGGACCAAATACATCTCCTAAACTGAGGGTGGGGAAGTCACTCCTGCTTAACCTGAAATGAGGGCTCAAAATAGATAATTGGTTTTGTTTTACTCTCTGATGGATTGGGGGTAGTGCCATGCTGTTAACTCTGCATGAAACATAACTGTTCTGAAGTAAGAAGGCACTAATATTTTCCATCTTTTGCTATGCTACAGGCCTCAAAGACCTCATCTTGGCAGGCTGCTCCTGGTCAGCAGTGTCTGCTCTCAGTACCTCCACCTGCCCCCTTCTCAGGACACTTGATCTTCGGTGGGCAGTAGGAATCAAGGACCCTCAGATTCGGGACTTGCTCACACCTCCATCAGATAAACCCAGTATGTTTTGCCTTCTGGATATACCAGGATGTTGTGCTTTCTAGTGAGGTGGGGAAGGGAGAAAGCTGACAAGAGTTGGATGCAATGCAGGTCTTAAAAGGGAAAAATTCTGACCAAAGGGTTTAATTTGTACCTGCATGCTCTAGAGAAACAGGAGACTGTGCCTTCCAACTTACTTGCATATCTTCCTACAGGCCAAGACAATCGCAGCAAACTCCGTAACATGATAGACTTCCGGTTGGCTGGGCTGGACATAACTGATGCCACACTCCGGCTCATCATTCGCCACATGCCTCTGCTCTCACGACTTGATCTTAGTCACTGCAATCACCTTACGGACCAGTCAACCAACCTATTAACAGCTGTGGGGTCTTCCACGCGAAACTCGCTCACTGAAATCAACATGGCAGGTTTGTGCATCTTTGATCGTTTTCCCCGACATACTAAGGGCTGTGGACCATGTAAAATGGGTGGGGAACCTCTGATCTGCTGGCTGCATTTGGCCCACCAGCGGTTCAGCTGCGAAGCAGGTAAAGATGTGGCTGCCAGGGTGCGCTTCCAATTGTGCATTTGTAAGGAAAAGTGGGCTTTGACTCGACCACCCCTCAGCTGGAGCTTTGGAAGCCCTGTGTAGTGATCCAGCAGGCAGCTGTCTGTCTGTTGCATCACTGTGAGGGGCTTGCAAAGTTCTTGGTGCAGAGGTTCTCACCCCACCCCACCCAACAGCCAGCTGGCTATTGGGCCCAGCTGCACAAGGGATTTTGACAGGTGGACAATTCCGCCCAGTTTACAAGTTTACCCCTAATGTAAAGGCTATATGCCCTCTTGCCTCACTGAGGTTTCTCTTTTGCTGGAAGAAAGAGAAAATATATCTAAATGTATACATCCAGACCAGAGGGATAAATGAAGGATTTAGTCCCAGCAGCCTCATGATGAGGTGGGTGTTATTTCCCTTTTTTACAGGCCTCCCCCGCCCCACAGCCCTCATTGTTTGTGGGGTTAACAGAATAGTAATCTGAGGCTGCACTTAATCTTCAAGTATTCAGAACTGGATATACTGCAATACTGTCTTCTTTAAAAGTATTTGAAGCTTGTATCCCTATGTATCAGAAACACATACCGCCTCAGTATGCAATACAGGCTGACATATTATGCCAGATGGAAAATGAGCCTTAAGGGAAATAATCATGTTTCAGCTTTTCTGTCTCCCTCTAGCATAATAAACTGCTACTAAGGGTCTAATGGTTCACTGTTGCCTGATTCACAAAGAGTGGCTGCCTATGTGTGTCTTGTCAATACAAAAGTCAGACTTGTTCATATTAAGCTGTCAAAACTTGCCAGTCTTACCAGCTTGAGGTGTGTTGGTAATCAAACAAGGTAGTGCTCTGAAGTCAGAGTTTGAATAGAAGAATCACACTTGCAAACCAGAAGAATCATTTGTGTAATGTAAGAGTCTGGACACTTTGTATTTTCTGAGTATTTATACCAGTGCATTTGTTCTCTGAATATCTTTGTGGCACTAGGCATTATGCAAATAATGGCACTTGTCACCCTCTCCACAGGCTGCAATAAGCTCACAGACCAGTCCCTGCTGTATCTGCGGCGCATCTCTAACGTCACCCTGATAGACCTGCGTGGTTGCAAGCAGATCACCCGCAAGGCCTGTGAGCACTTCATCTCAGACCTGTCAATCAACAGCCTCTATTGCCTGTCTGATGAAAAGCTGATCCAGAAAATCAGCTAGAGATTTGCCACACACAGACTGAAGAGAAGGAAAGATCCCAGACAAACCCCTCTTGGAGAGCAGACCCTTTTCTCCCCTCCCCCGTTTACCCCACATCCATAGGCAGGGAAGATGCCTGTCTGACTGTGACTGTAATGTCCCTCCTCTCCTTGGGACTTCTGCAGACCAGAAAATCTCACCAGGCATTTGAGGAAGTGGCGAGATTGCTGGACGGGTGCTCTTGTGGGGTGCTTGCTCATCAGCTACATGCTCTAAATTGATGTTTTGTAGCAGCATTTTCAAGGGGGACGTGCCCCTTTCCTTTCTTCTCAACCCTTCCCCCTCTACCATTATATCCCACAAAAAACAACTATACTTACCCATCAGATTGTGGGGGGAGGATCAGACCTGGATGGTGTAGAACAGATGCACTTTTGCTCCCTGTTTCCCTGCTGTCTTGGTATGCAATTTCTTAATATGTCATTGGGCTTGGGAGTCACTTCTCCTGCCTGCCACACTCTGCTAAGCTTCCTTTCCTTGCCCTTCAGCAGCTGAACGGGCAGCAACTGCTCTGGGCTGATTACGCAGAGCAGTAGTGTAATGTCTACAGCAGCAGTGCCTCTTGTCTGGTAAGGGACTCTCCATGTGCCCCCAGGTCAGCCTGCAGGCACCTTCCAACATGAGACTAGAGCGGGGGTGGCTAAGTGTTCATACAGAGGGAACCATGTTCTTGCCCTCAACTTTCCCAAGAAGGGGAGTTAAGCAGGCCCGTTCATCCTCTGAAAAGATGGCGTTTGTAGAGGGAAAGCTGCAACAGAGCTTGGAGGCTTGGGAGGCACCTAGTGGGATTTCTTACACCAGCGGAAGTGGTCTCTGTCCCATAGTCTGTGGAAACGAGCATTCTTGGGAGATGCTGGCCGACGAAGAAATGCCTCCATCTTGAGGTGCATAGCTGTTGGCTCTTGAGCTGTGAGACGGGTCAATGCCCCATTAGCTGCCTCTCTTTCTTTGCAATGAATGGCCGGTCCAAAGAACTTCTCTCTTGGGCAGCAGAGAGCTTTTTGCACTTTAGAAAGAAAGGTAATATTTTGGAACCCTATTTTATTTCCCCCTGCCCGAGTGACTGGACACTCCTTCCAGCTGTCTGAGCTTGTCAGGGTTTGAATGCACACTTTGCACTCTGCTCTCTTCCCCATAGCGATAGCACAAATTAGACTGCCCTTCACCCCGCCTCCCCCTCTGAGCCTCGCATGGCAAAAAAGAGCTCTCCAGTGTCTGCGCAGCAAGGGAAAGGAGGAATCTGGAGGAAAGCCCAATGCACCCTCGCTGCTTCTGAAGCAATAAGGGAGGGGGAGGAATCCACCCCATAGCTCTCTAAATTGCCCAGCCCAATTGCATTGAACGCTGCGGCACCTGAGCCTCAGGGAAGAGCAGCTTCCCCTGCACTGATGGTGGTGGGGGATAAATATCTAGATCTACTGAATCCCAGAGGTTCCCCCTCACTTCCACATGAGGAGCAGGCTTCTTTGCCGAGAGGACAATGCTAGTGTGATGAGTTCCAGAGTGCCTCAGTACACAGGAGCTTTGCTGCAAATTGAATTTTTCTACAAAAAAACGCCCACTGATCTTCTTCTAGAAGTGGAAACCTTCTGCCTTGTTGTGTTGGCTCCTGTGGAAAAAAATATTGTAGAATCAATCTCTTGCTTTTGTTTTCTTTCAAAAGAGGAAGGTGAGAATAGCCATAAATAGGAGGTTCAAGTGCATCAGCCCAGATAACTCCCACGGAGATCTCTAGGCTCTGGATATTTTGTGTTTTGTTTTGTTTTTCCAAAGTGGGAGCACCTTCACAACTCTCCATATGCATTGGTCAGCTGGAGAAGTGCTGAAATGCAGCAAGTTGGCATGTCAGGAGCATTAGTCTGGGAAGAATCTCGTCCTGCGGCAAGAGGGATAAAACAAGTAGCAGACTGATCGGGTGGGGCATTGGCTTCGCTGTCCTACAGCCTTCTCAAATGTGGCCCTCAAATGACTGTGGCTTAAACTTCAAAGCAAATTGTGAAACTTCAATGCCTAAACTGGCCCCCACCGCAGAGGGCAAGTGATGACATAAAGGAAAGAGAAATTATATATGAAATCACTTAGTGATTTAAAACAAAAACATGCTCCCTAAATAAATCTCCCTAAAGAAAGTCACTATTGTCTAAAAGGGTTTGGTTGTTCTTTTGTTTTTGTTCTTTTGAAGAAATTGTAAATATATATTTTTTGTTGCTAACTTAGAGTCAATCTCCAATGTTGTGCTTTAAAATTAAATGTAAACATTAAGGGTAAAAGAAACCAAGTCTTGCGCTCTCTCGGTTGACATGTTTAGGGTTGGGGGATATTTGGGGCTAAAGGGAGGGGAGCTAGTTGGGATTTTTTCATTTTCTAATCATTTGCCAATAATGGTTTTAGAGAATCTTTCCTCAAACATATTACCACAGGAATGAGAGAAAAGTGAAAGGGGGAAGAGAAGATACCAGCCTCTGAAGGGAGACTTTGTTTCATGGGGTGGATTTTGGAATAAAAATTTCAAGAAAAAACATGCGGGTCTGCATATTGATTGCAATGTGAGCTCAAATACAAGGGCAACTCCAGTCTGAATGAGAGAAACCAGTAGGTAATTTATCCTCCCTATATATAGAGACTTGTGTATCCCATGCTATTAAAATTTTGTACTCAGGCAATCCAAATTCTGTGTCCAGAAAAACTGAATTCTCTTAACTTGCATCAGTTACACAACCTTGTTCATTTTGCATAGCTTTGCAGGTTTTTTTTTAAAAAGATACAATTATGCCAACTTAGCTAGAAAATGGGAGATTGACACTGAACTAAACTGGGTACTTGAAGCCCTATTCTCAACCCTTGGGAATACTGCTTTAAAATTTTAGCAAGCATTACCCCTACATTTTCAAGCATACCTTAAAAGTCACGAAGACTAGGAACTTTTCTTGAAAAATGATGCTAAATTCTGCATTGCCTACCATTTTGTGCACGCCAAGAGTATTGCACCATATAAACAGCCCTGCTTATATCAAATAGAGGAGTCTTTCCAGGACCACCACACAATTCTAGGTCTAAGGACCCATTACTATAGTTGATGCCCTGAAGCTTGCTTGGTCTTAGATGGAACATTGTAATGACATTTTGGGCTGTAAGCTCATCGGTCATTTGTAAAAGATAGTGATATTGTTGCACTACAAGATGGCAATTGAGTTTCAAGATACGTTTATGAGAGAACCAAGGCGTGAAACTTTATTTCCTTGTAAAGCAAAATTAACAAAGACGGAGCAAAATAACATGGAGATAGAATTCCATTGTAATAGCCATGTGATTCAAACTCCCAATGCTATCTTCCAGGAATTATGTGTTTTGCTATTAGTTTTGCACTCTTACCTAGCTCATTGGGTACATCTGGCTAAGCAAATTTGTAAGGCACAGCCACCTCCCAAATACTGATATTCATCCCAATCTTCTGGCATTCTTTTGCATTCACAATTTGTTACATTTTCCTCTCATGCCCAATTAGTGCTTTATTTTCTCCAATCCCTTTCCCTGTCAGCTTTTAAATTTTACTGGCTGCTTGCATTGCTCCTACCTGAGATACAACGTGATCTTTTCCTAAACAAGAGTATGTTTTTATCATAATTTAATGTACAAGTAATACATAAATTTCTTACTTGTTTTGTATGCAAGGTACAGGTGTATCAAAGGCATTTAAGTTGGCTGTTCTTATTAATTCTATTTGTAGACCACCCTATACCTGTAGATCTCAGGGCTGTTGTGAGGGACTATCCCCCAAAATGTTTTTTTTTTTAATCAGACATTTATTTTTAACAGGCTATAGCATCTATATCTGGACTTCTACTTCCTTAATATTACTAAATATATTGGTACTCTTCAAACTATATGAAGATTCACAATGAGAGGTGGTAGACTCTCCTTCCTTGGAGGTTTTTAAACAGGTTGGATGGCCAAACAGAAGTTTTCGTTCTATGTATTGGCTTCTGATAGGAGCAAGTGCTAATCTAGCAGAAGTATATGACAGCTGCTAGTTGAAAACAAATCACGTAAATCTAGTTTATGAAGACAAAAAGTTCATAATAGCAAGAACAACTTGTCGAGTCCTTTACTGAATAGCCTTTGGGGCACTTAATGAAGATTCCCTGGCTTAACAAGTGACTGAGAGAATGCAGGAAATGCAGCATGAAATATGCTGGCCTACAAGGAAAGCAAAGATCATGTGAGCTCATACTCTCAGATCTGTAAAAGAGTGTTAAACATGTCACTTCCTTAGTGTATGTATATGAAAGCCAACTAAAGAGTCTTTGTAAGCAGTAGAATTAACCAAGTGTCTTCTGCAGGTTGTTTTGCAAGCTTCTCTTAGGAAATGAGGTATACTTTGTGCATTCTGTCAAACGCTAATACTGATGGTATATCCTTTATAACTGAAACCGAATGAAATGTTAGAAGGTGGAAGCAAACATCAAATACTGCAGCTATCACGCAGTGATGCATTTGGACTGTCTTGAGCAGCTCCAGGTTTAATCACTGGCATCTTCCAATTAAAAGGATCTCTAGAAGTAAGACATCTCCGTGTGGCCTAGCAGATCCACCACCAGCTGTGGCCTAAATTGACCAGTTTTCCGACTACATATAAGGCAGTATTTTTTATGCACCAGCATCGTTGCTACTTTGAAAACACTGTCTCTCATTGGTTGCACAACTGTCAGATAATAGAGCACCAGTAGTTGAGATTAATAGCAAATTAATTTCCTTTAATCTTTTTTCAATCTTTGTACTTCTGTTTGTGAAAATATTAATTTCTCTTTTTAGCTGCATTCAAGCTGTGCTTTCTATTGTCCCAACTCCCCCCACCCCAACCACCACCCATCAGAAGCAAACATTGGTGTATGTTGCCACCGTTTAACTTAAAGCCTCAAATTTTGGCAATGTTTGTGGCTACAAATTGCTTCCTCCCTCTTGGCGGAAGAGTACCATCTGCTGAGCTTAATTTATAATCTCCATATTTGGGGCCTTTAAACATCTCCCTAGAGTCCAATTCCCTAAATTCATACCACCCTCTTCCTCATTCATGGATTAAAACCAGAAAATTGCTACTTGAGCCAACAGCAGCTTTTGGATGTTCTGATACTCTGCAGACAATTTCTTTGTGTATATCCAAAAACCATGAGGTGGGCAAAATATTTTTTATTTAGATTAATTGATGTTTGGGGTTCCTGTATCACAAGAGAAGGATATGTACTGTGTACCTATTAATCTGTGGACTTGGTCTAGAAGAAGTTGAGTGTCCTCTGAGGAAGTTTTTCAGGAAAGATCAGATCCACACTTAAATGCCCACAAGGTTCTAGATTTTGAATTTTGAAGCATCCTGATGTAAAAATACAGAATGCTCCTGCACCCTCGCTCATGGCTATGTTTTGGTGTATCTGCAAAATAGCAATGTATTTTAAAAATCAACATGAGTACACTCTTTCATACAAGCAATTCTACACATGTATAGACAACATGTAAACACATTCAGTGCAAGAGGTGAACAGCCCTGCAGACGCTGGCACAACCAGGTCACTGGGAGATGAAAAATAAATCCATATACCTGGGAGCTGTGCTTGGCCATATGTTTCAACATATTTATTTGCAAATGTGCATCTCCCCTTCAAATATTCATGCTGTTCACCATGTAGTTATTGGTACCAGTTGGCCAGTATTTTACTGTCTTAATCAGTAATCAGTTGGCCACCCTGTGTGAGCACGCCAAGAACATCTTACCTGGGTCAGGTGTAGAATGGTATTGAGGTTCTATATTAAAACAATGTTATTTGCTCTTTTTACTTTATTTATTTATTTACTTACTTATTTACTAGTCATTTGTTAGCTTTGTTTTGTTCTACTGAAGTATCCTAAGATGCCTGAATCCAGCCAGTGAGGGAAAATAATTAAGTCTACAATCCTCTACCTGGGAGCAAATTCAATGGGACATACCTTGTGTGCGCATGGCAAATAGCTTGGGATCTAATTTACTAGATAGTTAGACATACGCCATCTGTTAGATTTCTATCTACATAGATTTACTACTCAAACTTGAAACTTGTTGTAGGTAGCTAAGAGAATATTTTAGTTGCTCAAACTGTAGAGTGTGTTGGTACAAGGCTTTACAGGCAGAGAGGGAATTGTTGCATAATTTTACATTTACAAATGCCCTATGTTGTAACATGAGAGAGCTTGAAATCTGTGGGGTGGGGTGCAGTTTTGTGGTGGAGAAAATTAAATAGTGGGGAAAGGGGGTCAGAGCTTGAAATGGGCTTTCCGGAGTATGTTTGTAGTATTAGTACAGTATTGTCTCTTATTTTTCCATAGGGTTGTCCGCTTTGAGTCCCCATTTCTGCAAAAACCATTTTTCAGATGATGTTTGACCCAATATTACTTCTCTAATAGTTACAATGCAGAGAAAGCCCCTTGGGAGAATTTGGAAACCCTTCAGCAAAGGCTGTTTTCTGTTGGTCTAAGCCAGGGGTCAGCAAACGATGGCCCGGGGGCTAGATGCGGCCCACCGGGTTCGTAAATCCGGCCTGCGGAACCTGCCACCCACTCGGTCAGTCCCCGCGCTGAGCTAAACCGGCACGGTGCGGCATTCACTGGGACTGACTTCGAATAATCCAAAGCAGTGGACGCCTCTGGGTGGGCGACGACGCTGGCGCGGCTTTGATTGACTGCAGGAAGTTCCTGAAGCCAATCCGAAGCCTTGCCACCCACACGCTGAGGTAAACCCAGTGTGGCCATGGACGGAGAGGCCGGCGGGCAGTGGGTCTGGGCCGTGCCATGGGCATCATGACAGACACGTCATGGGGCTTCAGTCGGAGCTTGTTGTGCCTGCTGGCCCTGCACCTGGCGCCCGGCTCGAGAAGCCTGCTGGTGGCGTGCTCGGCGGCTGTGCTGGAGCACTGGAGGGCAAGCGCGTGTTGATTTAAGCCAGGATCTATCCAGGTCTTGTGCCCCACTTCGTGCCCCGACTGGGCCAGGCGATAAGACTGGAACACCTACAGCTCAATCATAAATATCTGGACTCAAGACTGTAAGTCATGAGCACCCTCACTTCCTCAGAGGTCGAATAAAGCGCTGGCTATGTTAACTTGAAACAGTTCTTTATTTTTCTACAAGCTACAATATATATACATAACTATACAGCCTGTGTGGCTAGGTTTTCTTCCACACATCTTATCTACAGAACGAACCCTGTCTAACGCACACAGTGAAGGTCACATTCTGTCTGGCAGAGAGAAGTTAATTAGGAGATCAAAGACTCAGTTCCCTCCCCCTTCTCTCAGACCACAAGTCACACGATTCTCACAAAGGGAGGGGGTGAAATACTAACATACTCCCCCATTTCATCCCGAGGTTTGGGAGAATCTAACATAACTGTAACTGTTTAACATATATACCAAGTTGTTCCTTGTTCACAGCCTTAGTCAACACATCAGCAGGAATTTCCTTCCCTGGTACATATGAAACCTTCACAACATTTTTCTGAATACATTCTCTGGCGCGTTGTAATTTTATCTGCAAATGCTTTGTTCTTTGCTTGCAACCTTCAGAATGTATCAGTGCTATGCAAGATTTACTGTCCTGGTATACATTAACTGGACAAGTAACTTTCAGTCTAATGTCTTGGCATAGCTGCAGTAACCACTCAATGTCCATAAGTGAGTGAGTTAATGCATTGAGCTCTGCTTCGCATGAACTCAAACTTACAGTCGCTTGCTTTTTACATGCCCAATCAAAAACACATTGGTTGTACATATAACAGATACCTGAAGTGCTTTTTCCATCAACTGCGTCACTTCCAAAACTGGCATCCGTGTAAATTTCTAAACCACCTGACTTCTGGCTAGAAAGACGCAAGCGATAGTGCATAGTACCTTTAAGGTAGTTTACAATGCGTTTGAGCGCCTTAAAGTCTTGCACTGTGGGATTGTTTGAATATCTGCTGAGCAGATTTACACTAATGGCAATATCAGGCCTGGTACATCTAGCTATGAAACTTAGCTTGCCCAATATGCTCCGAAACAATGTGACATCAGGAAACATTGTAGCAGTTGTGTCATGTTGGTACCCTGTGACCATGGGAGTGTCCACTGCATTTGACTCAGTGAGTCTCAATTTCTGGACCAAATCATTAATTTTGCATGTCTGGTGTAACAGAACATCACCTTTGTCATTCCTTTCAACTTCTAATGACAAGTAATTAGTCACATCTCCCAGATCTTTCATATCAAAATGTTTCTGCAACTTCGTGAGTGTGTCTTTGTAAATATTTACATTTTTCCAGAAAAATAAGAGGTCGTCAACATAAAAGATGCAATACAACTTCTGTTGCTTGTGCTCTTTTACAAAAACACAGGAATCGGCCTTTCCTTGTTCAAAACCTAAGGAAAACAGTATTTCAGTAAGTTTTGTATACCAACAGCGAGAACTTTGTTTGAGGCCGTACAAAGATTTTTTTAACTTGCACACCATTCCTTGCTTTACTTGTATACCATCTGGTGGTTGCATATAAATGTTTTCATCTAGAACACCGTATAAAAATGCGGTATTCACATCGTGGTGTGAAATTGTCATGCCTTCCTCAGCAGCAAGTTTCATCAACAGTCTGACACTTTCAAACCTAACTGTTGGTGAATATGTCTCGTGGTAGTCTTGATCAGGAATTTGAGAAAAACCACGAGCTACTAGTCTAGCTTTGTGTCTGACCACTTTACCATGTTTGTCAGTTTTGGCTTTGAAAATCCACCTGCTATCTATTAATTTCATGCCTGGTTCTTGTGGAACCAATTCCCACGTTTCATTCTGCTTGAGGGAATTCAATTCAGATTTCATGGCATTAAGCCAAGGTTCTGCGTCTTTGGCTGACATGTTTTGAACCTCTTTGTAACTGGTTGGTTCAAACACAGAATCTGAATTACTGGCAGTAACAGCAGTTTTGGCAAACTCAATGGAAAAACGCTTTGGTGGTTTTCCCTTGGTGGTTCTTTTGGACCTTCTTACAGTCTCCTGATCATCTGGATCCACTTCCTCTTTAGGGGAATGAGGATCTATTGTGAACAAAGGTTGCTCATCTGCACCAGCCTCTGGCTCATCTTTAACTGAGGCTTGGGCACTGTGAAGGTCTGTATCTGGATCAGACTCTCCACCATCACTAGAATCAGCATCATCAGATTCAACCTTTTTCTTTTCTGGTTTTGGTTTTACATTTCCATCATCAGACAGTGGGTAACATTGGAAAATACCAACTGTGTCCCATTTAGGATTGCAGTCTATGCTCCTGGTCAACCTTATTGCTTTTGTGTCTGTCATCAGAACACGATAAGAACCTTTCTCATATCCTAGAAAGATACCATGTTGACCACACTTACTCAATTTGTCATTTTTCACAGTGTGTACCCAGACTTCTGAACCAAAAATTTTCAAATGTTTTACAAATGGTTTCTTCTGAAACAGCATCTCATACGGAGTACTCTTAATACTTGAGTGGAATCTCCTGTTATAGACATAAGTGAAGCAAGACAGAGCTTCCCCCCAAAAAAGGTTAGAGAGGCCTGAATCATGCAACAGAGTTCTTATCCCTTGTTGCAACGTTTGGTTCATTCTCTCACACAGGCCATTTTGCCATGGTGACCTGGGTGTGGCGGTCAAGTGTTCAATTCCCTGTTCAGAGAGGAAACTTTCAAATTCTTCTGAACAAAACTCACCACCTCGGTCAGTAAAAAAACAGCGTACATGTTCATTGTGCACATTCTTAAGCCATGCACAGAATTGCTGAAATCTCTGAAAAGCCTCTGATTTCTTTTGCAACACATAAACCCAGACATATCTTGAAAATGAATCAATCAGAACTAGAAAATACCGTGAGTTTCCTCTAGAGGGCGCTAGAGGTCCCACCAAATCAGCATGAATTACTTCATAAGGTTTTGTAACCTCCCTTCCTGATTCTGCACCTTTGGAAGCCTGTTTGATTTTATTCTCTGCACAAGAGATACATTTCATGTGGTAAGGACACTTCTTAACCTTCATACCATCAACCAAATCTTGCATTTTTGTTAAAGCCTGAAAATGAAGATGGCCAAACAAGCGATGATAATCATGAATACAATGGTTATGCAACTTCTCATTCTTATCAATTGATATGTTGCAGTGGGCCTGTTTAGTTTTCTTAGCTGTACCAGCTGTTGCACCTGTAACAAAAGGCAATACATATAAACCATTAACACATTTGGCATAAAGAATGAGTTTGTTGTCTCTAATAATGTCACATCGGGACTTTGTGAACACCAGCTTGAGACCTTGAGAAGTAAGTTGAGAAACACTCAGCAAATTGTCCTGCAAATGAGGTGCATACATAACATTCTTAACTGTTGCATTAAGATTCTGCAGAGAAATCGTTCCCTGGCCAGGAGACTTTATCTCTGACCCATCGGCCTGTTGAATTCGGCCTTCCTGTCTCTGCAAATTAATGAAAATGCTTTTATCATTAGAAACATGGCGCGTCGCCCCAGAATCTACAACAAAAACAGAGTATGCGTCCTTATCAGTACAACGAGAGATCAAAGCCTTTTGTGCAGCTGGCCCTTGAGGTCTGCGTCGTCCTCCACCACCTTTGAAGTTGCCCTTCTTCTTTGAAGCTTTCTTGCAATTACTCCGATAATGACCTAGCTCTCCGCAGCCATGGCAACGTACTGACTTCAGTGCCTTTGCAGTAGTTTCACTTTCTCCTGCTGAAGACTTAGAAACATTTTCAACAGCTTTGCCCCGGCTTTCTTTAACAGTCTGTCTGCGGTCAAACTCATTTAAGAGCACGCTAGATACATGATCCGGTGTTAAACGATCATTAGGCAATGCTGATAACTGAGAAGCAATAGCATCATACGACTCATCCAGGCTATTAATCATTAGCATGGAGAAAACAGCATCAGAAAAAGTCAAGTCTCTTTGGATGAGGTCTTGTCTAAGACGTTGTAATTGGGACAGATGGCTGGGCAAATCGCCATCTTTCTGCAACTCCAGTCTACACAATTTCTTGAAAAAAAGAATACTGCTCCCTGCTCCCTGCCTAAGATGCAAATTACGAAGTTTGTCCCAAACAGCTCTTGCCGTTTCAGCATCTTCTAAACTAACCAACAGGGTATCACAAACGCCCAGAACAATAGTCCCTCTGGCTCTTTGATCAGCTTCATGCCAGGCAGGCCATTCATCATCATCTTCCTGTGGGGGATCATCCTCAATGGTATGAAAAAGCCTTTCCCTTTGTAAAAGCGCTTTCATTCTAACTTGCCAGGTAGGGTAAGTCTCTGGCGTAAGAGGAGGAAAAGAGAGAGATATCTGGCCAAACTGTGCAGAAGACATGCTTGCGTTTTTAACTGTAGCAAACACCACTTCTTCATACAACAAAATAAGCCTTAACTCCCTTTAACTTCACTCCCCCAAACTGAGCGCAATTAGCAAGAATCTGGAAAAGCGTCTCTGCTATCTGTTCTGGCAGCTAAACAGCATACCATTGTAAATCAATTCTGTAGCTTGAAAACAGCTCCGAAATGAAGCAGCCGAACTGTCTCACCAAACACAGCAGCCAAACAGCAAACCGTCCGCCTTCATCTGCAGAGGAACGAAAACCAGCCGCTCTGCAACACAGGAGGAACGCCAACCAGCCGCTTGCCACCATAGGAGGAACGAAGCCATCCGCCTCTGCTACCATATGTTGATTTAAGCCAGGATCTATCCAGGTCTTGTGCCCCACTTCGTGCCCCGACTGGGCCAGGCGATAAGACTGGAACACCTACAGCTCAATCATAAATATCTGGACTCAAGACTGTAAGTCATGAGCACCCTCACTTCCTCAGAGGTCGAATAAAGCGCTGGCTATGTTAACTTGAAACAGTTCTTTATTTTTCTACAAGCTACAATATATATACATAACTATACAGCCTGTGTGGCTAGGTTTTCTTCCACACATCTTATCTACAGAACGAACCCTGTCTAACGCACACAGTGAAGGTCACATTCTGTCTGGCAGAGAGAAGTTAATTAGGAGATCAAAGACTCAGTTCCCTCCCCCTTCTCTCAGACCACAAGTCACACGATTCTCACAAAGGGAGGGGGTGAAATACTAACAGCGCGCTGCCTGCCTGGCGCTCCACGTGCACAGCCTGCCTGCCGACCTGGCCTCGAACAACGGACCGCAGCTTGTGGTGCACGCCACCTGGGAGCTCCGCAGGGACAGGCCAATGGAGCAGCTGCTGCTCGTCAACAATGACAATGAGCGGGCAGCGCCGAGATGCGCTCCTGAGCGTGTGCAGAGAGTGTTCCTCCTCCAGGTCCGGAGGCAGCTGCGGGACCAGCATGCAGGGTATTTATATTTTTCAAAATATAGTCTGGCGGCCCCCCACAAGGTCTGAGGGACAGTGGACCGGCCCCCTGCTTAGAAGTTTGCTGACCCCTGGTCTAACTAAGCTCATATATCAAATCAGACTAAAGTTCTAATGTGCACTGGAGGCCATTAAAAGAAGAAGAATTTATAGTTCTACCTAGATGCAGAGGGATGATTTAAAATGATACCGCATCTATTAAAGTATCCAGGACAAGAGAATTTAAGAAGGACCTCACTGGGACTTGGTCACAATCCCATGGCCCTCCTTATAAAATGCAGTCATGGCCCTCCTTATAAAATGCAGTCTCTGATTCCTGACCTAGAGCCCGCTATCCTAAAGGACGGTTCTGTTCAGTGAGCTGTAAACATTGTTTAATTTTCCTTATTGTCCTGCTGTCCTCCCACATCCCTTAACCTCCTACAACTGCCTTGACTCTGAAGACAGGGCAGCCCCTCTGCCTGCCATTGGCTTAGCTGCTGTGATGTCACAAGAAGGCCCCTGGCCTACGCATAGTAGAGTCAAGGGAGACATTAGAACCAAAACACCAAAGTCTTCCATTATTACTTTGTTCCTGTTGTTGAATTCATCTGCAATTACACTGCAGGTTTTGAATGGCACTTGGTTGGTAAAGATTACCAGTAATCTGTTATGTGCATGCACAGAAACACACACATGGAGAGTCTGGTAAAAGGCTAAAAAACCAGTCATATACCTGACTCACTATGGATGGCATGAGCCAAACTTACAGCTCCTGATATTGACTGCTATTTTGTGTTTTAAGAAATTAAATATGAGTTATTACTAGTGGGCTTCATCTCATAATGTGCAAAATACTTCTGCTTGTGACTAACTTGTGGAATTTGGCTGACAAATATGGATTTTGACTTGCACATTTTGACTTGAGTGTCGGAGACGGGATTGAATTTTGCTGTTTTACTCTGTTGTTGGCTTCCAACTTAACATATGGAAATGGTCCCGAAATCTTGGGCATTCGTATTTTGCTGATGACTCACAAGTTAAACTGAAGCTAAGCAGCAATTTTCCAACCTGAACCCAATATTCTTTATTGGAACTAAGCCTGAAATCCTGAACCAGCTTGGTTCTAATTTTTAATAAGCTGTTTCAAAAGATCTCTATTCTGTGTTTTCTCAATTCCTAGCCCTCCTATGTGGTGTTACAATGTATTAATAAACCACCTAATTCAAGAGATCTTGAATAGCTATTATAGGAGGTTCCAGAGGGTTGTTTTTTTCATCCACAATGCTGCTTTTCAAAAGTGGAAGCTACACTTACCAAATGTTTTCCCTGCCAAGTAAGGTCATAGTGATCCCATTAATAAAAGCTGAGTGGAATGTGTCAAGCCATCTATCCATGCAAACATCCTCAAGCATTCAGGGGACAGAAGGCTTTAAGCTATCTTCTCTCAAAGAGGTACCTGGTGTTCAACAAGTAGCTGTGTGACTAGGGAGATGGGTTTAATCCAGAGAAGGGCAGCTAACCCTTTACGAGTCAGAATGGCAGCTTCAGAAATAACCCAATCAAGTTGTCATAAGGATCCTAGTTCAATCTTCCACTGATTTTTCAGTCAAGCTTATATTCTGCCCCACAGAGCTGAATTCAAGTAACAGTGCACACGTTGTCTACAGGGCCAAAGAACTGAACCCAAGAGAGGTTGCAGCTTAAAAAGTTGCCCAGATTTTTACTTGCCAAGGAACGGTGTTCAAAACCAAAACATTTTTTTTTTAATTAGCACCTTATCTACATCACCTTTGCTTCAGACTTGTTTTTTCTTTTGTCAATAGTATGTAAAATGGTTCAACGATTTATCAGATTCTATCTGTTGCTCGTAATGAATTTTACCTCTACATCTCTGAAGACCCAAAGTAATTTGTATCTCACAGTAAGGTAATAGCTTTAACAGTGTAGACTGGAATTGGGGGAAAGTTGCTACATGATTACAGTATAGGGCCTCTCCCCTACTCAGAGCCCTTCTATTTCTGCCTAACAGGTAACATTCCTTTCCAGTTCAGGATACTTTAAACATACAGCAAGGGGATACATACAGCAAGATAGAAATTCCACTCCCTGCCTTCCACTGTCATTTGGTTAGTTAATAACCTCTGGTTCAGAGATTTTCTAGCAAGACTTCTCAAGAAGCTGCTCAGAAGCTTCCTTCATGAGATCAATATGTACCAACAGACAAATTTACCTGAAAGGAAAAAGGGCATAGAGCTCAGTAGGTGATACAGCACATGCTGGGCAGGCAAGAGTCCCAGGTTCAGTCCTTGGACTTTCTCCAAAAGCAGGCATGGGGAACTGTTGGCCCTCCAGATGTTGCTGACCTACAATGCCCAGCAACCCTGGCCATTGGCCAGCTTTCTGGGGCTGATGGGATTTGTAGTGCAGCAACATCTGGAGGACCAAAGGTTCCTTGCTGCTGTCCTGAAAATATCAGGCAGTGGGTGATGGGGGAAGACCCTCTTGCAAAGAGCTGGTGCTAGTCAGTGTAGTAGGTTGTGCTATGTGGCTGGAGAGTCTGACTTGGTAGAAAGCAGATTCCTATGCCCATCGTTCCCAATTCCCCTACCCCTACCCCTACCCCAAAGCTAAATTTGGTAGGAGTGGCATCGTCTGAACTGCTAGTGCTCAGCAAGTGTGTATGTGTGCACCCCATAATATGCTCTACAACACACAGGGTTTCCATGATGACCTGGCTGAATTCTACAGTAGTCTTTTGATATGGAAAGTCAAGGCAGAAAGTTTGAAAACCACTGTCCTAGTTATGCAGGGCCTAATAAGGAAATGTGTGTTGGCTTCCCCTGGAGCCCTACAGTACTTACTTCACTTTAAACATATTATTTCCTGGCCACATATATGTCATTTTGCCAGCTTCTCCTCCACAGGAAAAATTTGTCTCCTGCCCCAGGGTGGAGAGCGGTTTCTGTTGTATGGCGGTGCTGGTCTCACTTGGGCGAGGATGATGAACAGTAGTTGCTCTTCCTCCTCCTGGCCCTAGGTGAATGAGCTGGTGTGAACAATCCCGAATTATAGTGAATTCTGCTCTAGAGTAGGAGTGGGTAGACTTTGTTAACTTTGTGGCCCCTTTCTGTCACTTAGTCGTAGGGTTAGAAGCCTAACTACAATAGGACTGCCATATTTTAAACAGTGAAAATCCAAACAGAAAAGTTGTTGAGCTTTTGTTGCCGTTTGGCCAAAGTTGTTGAGCTTTTTGGGCTGCCACCAAACATCCGGATTTTCCTGGACCCAATTTCTGCCTGGACACTGCTGCCAACTGCAGTATTTCATATATCTCCAGGAAAATCTGGATATATGGCAACTCTAAACTTCATTAAACTTTTCTTGTTGTATTCAGAAAAAATGTTCGTTGAAGCAATGTTATTTTTAGGTTTTCCTGCTGGAGCAACAGACATTTACTATACTGTGTAGTGGCCTGCTGATGAAAAACAGAGCTGCAAGAGCAAAGGTAGGGGAGAGTAATAATTCCAAGGACTGGAATGTAAATGCCTCACAGAATCCTCCTTGGAAACGTACCCTGGAATTATCCACGCTAAGTCTCCCAAATGTGTGTGCTGCTCTGATCTAAAAGTCTGAATGGCTCAGACATAGGCCTCTATTTTATTTATTTTCAGTTTTATTGATATAAATAAAAGCAGGGGAAAGATATGCACTTGGAAGATGTGAAGCAGTAGGTCGCAGTGGAGTCCTGTGGTACCTTTCAGGTTAATTTATTACTTCAGGAGTTTTTATAAGCCAGCAAACAGGCTTGCATCTGCTGAAAGGGTAAGGTCTGGCTTACCAGGCTTGCCATTCATGAAGTACTGTGCAATCCTATGCATGTTTACTTTAAAGTAAATCCCACTGTATCTCATGTAAATGGGTGCACAGAATTGCTGTTTTACTCTTTTAAGGAATCTTAGAATACTCTTTTGACTTTGAAATTGAACAGTGTTTTAAAATGAAATACTCTTGCAATGTGTATCTTATGGTGGGGGAGTTCAGAAATCCTTAAGATGACTTTAAGGACACCGCCAGAACTGCAGCTTTCAAAGCTAGATTCAGGTAAGTATGTAGCCGTGTTGGTCTAACACAGTTGAAATATATTTTAAAAAAGAAAAATAAATTGTCCAGTAGCACCTTAGAGGCCAACTAAGTTTGTTCTTGGTATATAAGCTTTTTTGTGCATGCACGGTATCTGAAGAAGTGTGCATGCACACGAAAGTTTATACCAAGAACAAACTTAGTTGGTCTCTAAGGTGCTACTGGATAATTTCTTTATTTTATATACGGTATATATTTCAAGCTTTCAAAGCATTTTATATTATTCTTGAACAAAACAAGGTGCTGACGGTTTGTATCACCTTTCCTGAATACAAAATGACCTCATCTGATTATATTCACAAGTGTTTCTCCCTTACTATAAGAATTTTAAAAACTGCTCTTTAAAGGAAAAATAGTGACTTAAAATCACAAAGAATCACCCAGCCTTGCTCCAAGAAGTTTCTGCAGCTGTTTAGGTAGAGATCTTTGTATGCAGGTGTACATTGGGTTTGAATCTCATTCCATTCAAAGTACAAGCAATGAGACAAACAAATAGGAAATATGATTTCATAGGACAGAGTTATGGGTTCAATCTGTGGTAGAGGTTCTTTACCTTTTTGGGGATCACAGACCCCTTCAAGAATCTGATTAAAGCTATGCACATACACACAAAGTTTTGCATACAATTTATTTATGCATTGGAAAAATCTTGTGTGTATGTGTGTGCCCAGTTTATGGATCCTCTGAAGCCCATTCATGGATCCCAGATTAACAAACCCTCATTTTATGGCCAAAAACCGGGACTGCAACACCAGAATCACAAGAACCTTCCTGGAGAGACTTGATTGGTTGAGATGGAGCAATGCGTCACTCTTCACATTATCTTGATGAAAATAGTAACACCAGACAAATAGGGCTTCTATAGATTGTAATTTTTATATTGTTATACAGTATAGAAAAAATGAAAAGGGATTTTTAAAAAAGCTCTTACGGTATTTACTCCCAATATGCATATTAATTTTTGTAGATATTAGAATTCAGATGCTAAGGTCTCTAGGGATCTTCTTAGCTAGAATTGAGCTTTGCAGCAGCACAGCACCTAAGTTGATTAGTAGCTAAAGGGGCCATGACTCTTGTTAATACAGAGCCATTGTGACATCAGAGCAGATCAGCCAATGACACTGAGAGGGAGGCAACCTTTGAGGGGAGCAGCAGAGAGAAAGGGGGGGGGAGTGCAATTTGGAAGAAGATCCAGCAACTCTCTGGCTCAGTACAAAAGTTAAAAGACTGGTGGTTTTTTTAGCCTTGTGACGAGAGGGTCTTTTTTATGCTTGAGTGCAGATTGCTAGGAACAAAGACACATTTATAGACCTCAGTGAGAGGAAAGCCTTGTTACTAGGCCCTCTGGTTTAAAAAAATATGAGAAGATTGTATGCTTACTGACACAGAGGTAGAGCATAACAAACAATAAATACTTGTGCAAAGGAAAATTGCTCTCAATCATTAACCTCACAGATGATGGTATGGGAGTTATTTGGGTGCAGAAGCTATAATGGTGGTGGTGGTGGCTTTCCAAAAAACTATTCCAAAAGGAGGAAGAAAGAGATGTTTAAGAAACACACCAGTTACATGCATGTGAAGTTAAGATTGGAGCCTAGCAGTTCAGCCAGTTCAAAACGTCAGAAGCAGATGCACAAAACTGTACCATTAGCTCCATAAGTGTACAGAATTCTGCAATAGAAGACATCCACTATATTCTATGGCACCATGGAGAATGGGCAATGAGGACCTTGCACACGATCCTACATAAACCTACAGGTGAGGATAAATAGTTTGTCTTAGGTTACATCCACACTATACATTTAAAGCACTCATACCACTATAAGTCATGGCCTTCTGCAAAGAATCCTGGGAACTGTAGTTAAGGGTGCAGAGAATTGTATCGGGAGGGGGGTATCCTAACAACTCTCAGCACCCTAAACAAACTACAGATCCTAGGAAGTCATGAGTGAGTGACATTACTGAATGGGCCACTAATTTCTTTGTTTCTCCCTATGGACTAATAACAGTTCTCCTTGGTAGAAAAAGATAAAAGAGAAGCCAGAGATACTATGTACATCAGTGATGGCCAAACTTGACGCTCCACCTTTCTTGGACCACAACTCCCATCATCCCTAGCTAATAGGACCAGTGGTCAGGGATGATGGGAATTGTAGTCCCAAAACAGCTGGAGGACAAGTTTGATCATCACTGATGTAGATCCTAGTGTTTCATATTCTGCTTATTTCTGCACATCATATCTGAAAAGAAATTTGTTGTTCAAGGCAATCCTGAATAACTAGCAACTTTTCTCTCGAGTTGTTCTCTGGAGAGTATTACAACAGTGCCTTGGACCAAAGTCCTGGGTGGAATCTACACACACATAAAAAGTGCTGTGAAAATGTTTTTTTTTAAAAAAAAAAGTTTTGAAAAATAGATTGAATTTGTCATAGCTCTTCATCGCCATCTATTGTGACATTTGTATATTGCACTTTACAACACACTTAAAACATTTTATTTGCAGCTATATAGCTGAGTCCCTGGCCTTGTTCTGCCAACCCCTAACACTTAGTGGTGATTTACTATACAAAAACAAGAATAACCTAGCCCATTTTCATACTGGCACTTTATTCATTGTGGTTCCTACTATTTTATCAAATCAAAAGACCCTGATGTTGGGAAAGATGGAGGGCACAAGGAGAAGGGGACGACAAAGGATGAGATGGTTGGACAGTATTCTCGAAGCTACTAACATGAGTTTGGCCAAACTGCGGGAGGCAGTGAATGATAGGCGTGCCTGGCGTGCTCTGGTCCATGGGGTCACGAAGAGTCGGACACGACTGAACAACTGAACAACAACAACAACAACAACAACTATTTTATCAAATATTTCAGGAACATAACAGTTGCATTCAGAAATGTATTATTTCTGCTATGATTTTGTAGTAAAAGATAACAAAGGCCTTTCTGCAGAAGGCAATTTCTGTTAGTGACATACATTTTTAGTTCACTTCAGCAGCACCAACAGAAGGTGAACTGCCATTCTTGCAGTTAATGCAAGAACTTCCCTATTTGCATGTTCAAATATTACCCAGTTACAGAAGGAGGGCCTTGGCTGCAAGTTCTGAATCCCCAGAGAAACACTGGAAACATTTTTAACTGAGATAAGGTTTATTCATGAAAGAACAGGACCTACATTTTTTCCAGAATAAACATAAAATGCATTTTCATTAATGAACTCACCCTGTAAATGTTGAGGGTGCTAGTTGACTAAAGTCATACTCTGAATAGACATCCACTGAAATCAATGGGCAAGTAACTACACTAAGTATAACTTCATTGGATATCATCCTGAAGACTAAAACAAAAGGACAAGATTTATGGGTTCTAAAAAAAAATACTGTTATTACTAGGTACCATTTAAAACTAAATCTTCAGCTTTCAGAAGGGGACATGGCTTAGCAAGGCAGAAAATGGCTGTTTGACTCCAGAGCTCCAGTGCATCATTCAGGAGCTTCAGGGAATTAATCTCCCCAGGGCATGTGTCTCTGAAATAAAGGAATGACAGCAAACCAAACTTGTAAAAAACAGGCGGACTTCTCCTATTTTTTCCACCTGCAGGAGAAAGACAGGCTGAACACGGAGTCTTTGTCTGAGGCCAAGTCCAATAAGTTGCCTGCTCAAGCTGCTGTTGCTCAGAGGTAGAAGGAAGGAGACTACAACTTGCATAGTGAATGTGCAGCTTGGTTGTTCTTCATGAGGGAAATAGTAAAAAAAACATGAAAGCAAATAATGACTCCAATGGAAGGGACAGCTGACAGAGATTAATGTGCATCTGAACACTTTCACTGAGACTGCAAAAGAAATAGGGCAGAGATGCATGCAAAGCAAATTTGTTGATTGCAAACAGATTACAAAGAGAAAAGGGAGAGGAGGCCGAAAAATCAGGTGAGATGTGTGAATCTTCTATTTATGTGGCTTTCAGGAAAATGTGGAGCATGAGGATATGTTTACTTTGCCCAAGAAGGGTTCCTTTCCCTGGGATGTGGTATTGTGATTTGGCAGAAAACCATAACAAAATAAGATGGAAGAAGCTAAGGGACACTCAAGACATATCCCATGACAGATGGCCTATCAAGGTGCTATAAGATCTAGTCCCCCAAAAGCTTAGAAAGTATCACTGTCTAAAACCTTTTACACGAAAGCTGCAGGAGGCAGGGATCCACTACAGATTGGGGTTCCCAATCAAACTGGTTCTAATGAGAGTTATGATGTCATGAATCGCAAGGAATCACTGCAAAGCTATAGAGTTGCTTGAAACGCTGTATCTGGAACTTTCTGCAGAAATTACTATGGATGACCCCCAGGAAACAGGAAATAAGGAATTAGAAGAACCCAGATGCTGTATAGCAGGCATGTCCAACCTGTTTATCGCGATCTACTGGTCGATCGTGGGGTGTTTGTGGGACCCTGACTGATCACCCCACACACAAAAAGAAAAGAATAGAAAAAAGCTCAAAACTCTGGTCAATCGTCCCCAAAAAACCTCAACAACTTTGATGAATCCCCCCCCCAAAAAAAGCTAAACAACTCTGGTCAAACCAATGGGTAGATCACTGCCAGTTTTTTTATAGTGGGAGTAGATCAAAGTCTCTTTGAAGTTGGACGTGCCTGCTGTATGGGAAGAAGTGTCTGGAAATTGGCATTCCAGGAGAATGGCTCCATATACACCCCAGCATTTATTCCTGGTCAATCCCTATGTTCACACTTAGCAAGGTTTCACTGACCACCTGTGGAAATCTATAGCAGTGACTCCATTTTACCACCTACACACTATTTCTGCTAAATGTCTCTGCTGTTTTTTTTTTTTTTAGTAATGGTGCTTTGCCACTGTAGCTTCCCCTTCAGAGTGAGTGCATTAATAAGAAGGGCACATGTTTCAGTTGACGAGACATGTGCCTTGTCTCTCTCCTTGTAGGCACTCAGCTATGCAAAGCTGAAAACAAAAAAGGTAGCTAGAAAGGTAGGGTTGTTTAAGGAAATAACTTTGCAACCTGTGTGCCTCAAACTAATAAATGGCACTTCAGTGTGGAAAAGGTATTAATCACTACAAGGAAAACAGTTCATATAGAAGAACTGGATGAACCACTTTCTGGAGATGTCTGCCTAACAGCAGGATTTAATGGCTGTGAGGAAACCCTATAATAGGTGTGCAGGGAGAGGGAGACAGGACAAGGTAGGCCTGGTGTACTCAGGCATCTCCATCAACTGGTTTCTGTACATTTGACTAGCTACTGACTAGGTGAATTAACTCCATGGAAAATAACTGCATTTAAGGGTATGAACATTCTCTTGTGTAAGTGTATAACGGCCCATTTCCACCCAGCAGTCAAGTCTGTTGCTTGCTTTTGCAGTCATGGTGATGGACCTCACGTATTGCTCAACCCCTAGTCACGTCAGGCAAACTGAAACTGCATATTTTGAATAAAGTCAACTTAACGTCCTAATAGAGATAGCAATACTAATAGAATAAGAACAGCTGGATTTTTCACCCGGGAGGTTTTTAAATAAACATTCGACAGGAGAATGTTTTGTGCAATTTGTTCTACTGTATCTACTTTTCAGACAGGTGTCAAAGCACTAGTAGTATGCAAGGCCCAATGAAAGGATGTAGGTCTTGGTTGAATCTTAAGAAAAGCTTCTTAAGTGTTCAAGTAAAGCAGTAGCCACCTAGAAGGGAACCAGTGGCCTTCTAGACGTTGCACTCCTAACTCCCATCAGTTTCAGCCAGCATGACCATTGATCAGGGATGGTGGGAGCTGAACTTCAGCACCATCTGAAGGGACATAATTTGGGCGCATGTCGGGCATGGAAAATCTTTGCCGCAGGCCAGGGCAAAAATCTATATGGTCGCAGAATCTGGTGCTTCTGCTCACACCTGAAACTTAACACACAGGGAAAATGAACTATTCCAACTCAGCATACATACCTAGGACAATACCAGTTTGCCAGCATGAAGAAAACTGAAGAAAACTGTTCTTGTGGAAACTTTAAGAGAGTAGAACTCTGACCATTCCTTAGCCCTCTGGCTGGGATTAACTACATATTGTACAGTGGTACCTCGGGTTACATACACTTCAGGTTACATACTCCGCTAACCCAGAAATAACATTTCAGGTTAAGAACTTTGCTTCAGGATAAGAACAGAAATCGTGCTCTGGCGACGCAGCGGCATGTCCCATTAGCTAAAGTGGTGCTTCAGGTTAAAAACAGTTTCAGGTTAAGAACGGACCTCCGGAACAAATTAAGTACGTAACCAGAGGTACCACTGGGTTTTTTAAAATATGTATTCTTCTCTCTAGCCTACGGTGCACACACAAGAACTTACTTATTTTAGGTCTTTTATCTCCCAAATTTGTACCCGTCAGAAAAGCAAAGGACAGTCTATTGGTCTTGAGAATGTCTGCTCCTGAATTTTAATCTTGAATATTTTCAGAAGGGTAGCCACGTCAGTCTCTTGCAGCAAAAGCAATCAGGAGTCTTGTAGCGCTTTAAATACTGTACTAATTTTTTCTTTAGCCTTCAAGGAGTCACAGGCTCCTTTGTCTTGCAGACCTTTAGGATGTCCTTGAGAGACCAGAGGATGTTAAAATTCTGAGAGAAAAAGGTTGCAAGGAATTATAGTTGTGGCCAATATTTTATGCGGGATGCTACCGGACGTGCTAAGCCTAAGGCAACGGCCGGGTGAAATGGCCCGTTAGGCCTCCGAGCGCTCCTCGATTTGAGCGCCCGCCGCAGCGTATTGCCTGGGGCCGCGCTTGAATCGAAATGGTCTGAAAGACACCCGGCCTGCGCCAAGCGAGCTGCAAGTCTCCCCTGGGCCTCCAGAGGGCGGCCTCGGGCGACTAACTTTCTTCTCTCTGTGTGTGTCTATGTACAAAGCAGGCTTCCCTCGAGGGGCGGCTGTTGCTTTAAGCTGGCCCTGGAGCGAGCAGAGAAGGGAAGCCAGAAGCTGCGCGGCGGGCCCCGGAGGTCCTTTCCCCCTGCGGAGAAACAAAACCACCTACGGGCGGCAACAGCAGCAGCAGGAGGAGGAAGAAGAAGAAGAAGAAGGAGAGCGTGTGCGAGTTTCGGATCCGCTCGGCTCCCGCCTTAAGCGCCCAGCAGTGAATCAGCGCGTCGAGCTCGAGAGCTCCTCGGCTGCGCTTGCCTCGGGCACTTGCGCGACGCTGCTTCTCCGCCTTGGATCGCAATCAGAGGAAGAAGAAAAGCGCTGACAGATAAAGGCAGCAAGCCGCCGCCGCCACAGCAGCCTGCTCCGCCGCCACCACCCCCCACCACCCCTGCGCCGCCGCCGCCGCTCCGCGTTGACAGGCAGCGGGAGCAACAGCAGCGGCCGCGGCAGCCCTCCCTGCACGCGCGCGCGCAACACACACAAGACACACACACACACTCAGGACACACACAGAGACAGCCCGACAGCCCTGGAGGAGGAAGGCAAGCCAGGAGCGGAGGGCAGGGGGGCCAAGCCGCAGCCCAGGAACTAAGGAAGGGCCGCCGCTTCTTTGCATGGGCATCATGTGGGTTTGTTTGTAAGAGGGGTTGGGGGGCCAGATCCCCTCTCTTCGCCTCCCCCCACCCCTCGCTCTCCCTCCCCTCCCCCTAGCACAGGCGGCCACACACACGCACACACACACCGACCAGGAGGCGGCGGCGGCGGCGAGGGAGCCGCAGAGGCCGCTGGAATAATAAGAGAATTGATTGTGAAAAAGGAAAGCAGAAGAAATAATTTCCTGGCAAGATGGCCGACTTGGAGGCTGTGCTCGCCGATGTGAGCTACTTGATGGCTATGGAGAAAAGTAAATCCACTCCGGCAGCCCGGGCCAGCAAGAAGATCGTGCTACCTGAGCCGAGGTGAGCCCGGCAAGGGGGGGCGGGCGGAGGGGGCAGGTGCGTCGCCGGGGCCCCGCGCGAGGCGCGCCTGGTTTAGGATGGGCGCTGTGTGTTTGTGAACGCGAGCGAGCGAACGCATAAATGTGTCTGTATAAGACTGAGCTTCGCTCTTTTGAAATGCACGGAGCCAACTTTCCCTTGGCCCAAGCAGCAGGGGACCGTGAACTACCCCGTCCATATAGCGGGGTGGAGTGGGGTGGAAAGAGGGCTCGCTAAAGCAGCGTCTTTCCGTGTACGTGGTTGTGTTGATATAGTGTGGGCATGATGATGGATTGTCAGGGTGTCCTGTCTCTGTTTCCTGATTCTTCATTCGGCTGCTCAGATCCTTGGAGATCATTCCCCCAGCACCTCTTACAGTAGCAAACCCCCTCCTTCTCTGTCCTTCCCAACCTACACGTCACAATTCCACCCACCCCAACACAAACACACATAGTGATTCTCTCTGTGTATGTGTAATATGCAGTTGTGTTAACCACAGCAGAAAAGCAGGCTAGTAAATCAGGCTGCCTATATAGTGCTTTTTTCGGAGCCGTCCAGCAACTGTGCTGCTGGGTGTTATGAGGAGCATACAGATTGGCTCTGGCAGTGCCTGGGGTCAGCCTCATGATGCCCTAACCACTGTCTTCTGTTTGGGGTGGGTGGTTTCTTTGTTTTTGTTTTTGAAAATCTCTGTGTACGGACTTGTGCACTCCAGCGCTGTGTCTTGGTAGTGTGCTGGTAGATAGCACCCAGGCCTTTGCCCACCTTGCAGCTGCCCTGAGCTCAAGCAGGAACTGGGGCTGCACAAACAACGTTGCAAGCGTGCACAAATGCAGCGCAAGGTCACCACCGTGCAGATAAGGGGAAATGTGTTAGGCAGGGGCTCTGCTTCATGTAAGGGCATTTTCTTGCTGGGAGACACAAGTGGAAGCATTAAGTCAAAAAAATCTGACTGGTCATCCAGGTGGGTCAAAGGTGTTATGGTTTCGGTCAACCAACCCTTAACTCTGCTTCCTGGCAGCAGTTACCAAGGGCAACAGGGTGGGGCCTGACAAGCATCCTGCACCTTCAGCACATGGGCAAATGCAGGCCTTCCTCGCTCTCCCTTCTTCCCTTCCACCTCCCATGTGACATTTTGCTTACCCTACCCTTCCCTGTTCTTGCCAATAACCTTGGGTTGTCCCCATTGTAGGAGAAGTCTGTTCAAGCAGAACTGCTCCCCTGCCACTGAAGGCAGGACGGAGGGTCTCTGAGAAAGCTCCAAAGGGCCCCTTTCCGCAAGAAATGGCAAGCGGCCCTTTCAGAGGATGATGCAGATGTGTTACCATGGCAATGCCTGAAAGCCCCAGCAGCCTCTGTGCTCTTTTCCCCCCACACGGTTGCTGGTTTCGGTATGGAAGTACTCACATGGGAACTTTGAGTGAAGTTCCATAGCCTTTGGAGGAAATAATTTTGGGATGTGTAGTGACGGTCCAGAGAGCAGCCTCTTCACTTGCATCACATCTCAGCTAATAGTTGCTCACTGGCAACCCCCTGCCTGCCTGAGTCACATCCCTGAGTCCAGTTTAAGAGAACTATCTTGGGGTGGCAGAATTTAAGCCATTGTTTGCCCTTCTGCCCCTCCCTCATCTCTTTCTGCACCACTTGTGATGACAGTGTAACTGCTGCTGCCTTCTCCTTTCTTCTTCCTCAAAGTACACCAGGAAGGCCTTCAGTTCTCCCAGCTCAATAGCCATCTATTTGGGAGGCAGGAGAGGGAGTAGGGGAGCAAAAGACAATCTTGACAATATATCTACATATAGGAGGTACTTGTGAGATTTGGCTTTTAGGAAATAGAGCATTTTATTTGTTAAAAAGTAGGGGAGAACTAAGGGGTCAGATTGCCAATTAGGGAAGAACATTAAGGATTAAGAGGCGTACATGGAGGTCTTGCCATGATCACGGCACAGGGGTCTTATTGATAGCTTACTGATAGGCAGAAATAAGGTAGCTGGAATGGTAAGGAAAGCATGGGGAGGAGTGTCAAGGATATGTACAGAATTGCATTTCTTTGGATTCAAGACATCTGCTGAAAACAATCATTGGAGACTGCTTCTTCCCATTAGCTAGGGAGGATCAGATACATTTCTTCTGCACATCTCACTGTGGGAACTTTGCTGGGGGACTTCTAAAGTGTGGCCCTGTAAATTTTGTCCGGGAAGCTAATTTGGAGCAGGAGGAGAACAGGGTAATTCCAGAACAGGTTAATTCAGTCAGAAGCTGAAGAAATTCTTAGTTCCCCTAATCTGAATGCGTAATAACATGTAGACCTTTTGGTACAGCCCAACAGAAATCACGTGGAGGAGGAAACTGGGTTTGGGTGATGAGCAGAGTGTGTGTTTTACATTAAAATATGCAAGTCAATGTATTTGCATATTTATTTTTTGCATAATTTGCTCGGTTCCTAGCAGTCATGGGAGTCGGTGTAGGGAAGCAGTGCAGGGCACAGAATCCCCACCTCTTGACCATTAGAAATTCGACTCATCCTCCCTCTGGCCTTGCACACATATACTGTTGTAGATCAAAAAGACAAGAAACTTGCTTCTTCTTTTTTAATGAAAAACAAGATTTGGGTTCCCAAGTATAATTTATTTCCTTGCCTTGCATGATATCGTCTTGGCACCGCATACATAGTCCTGTTCACAAATCACATTACCTTGCTTCTCAGAGACAGAGCATTTACTCTCAGACGCTCCATAGGAAGGTGAGACTTAACAGAAACCACAAGCAGTGTGGCCCTAGCATACACTATCTTTCATCATTGTTGCTTTGCTGGCGGTTGACCTAACAGCTTCCGTGTGTGTGTCTGTCTTGAAACATAAGGGACATACAGATCACACCCTTGGAACCTAGGTGGTGCCTTCATTTTTTCTCATGGGCTATCTATTGGAATTGAGACAAAAATGCAGATACATCCTCAGGAAGTTGTCCAGGATTGGAACAATAGAAGGATGGAGATTCTAGAGCAGTGGTGAGGAACTTAGTGCCCCCCAGATGTTGATGTACTCCAAATCCCATCAGTTCCAGCTGGCACAGCCAATGGTCTGGGAGTTGTAGTCCAGCAACATCTGGAGGAGCACACCACCCCATCCCTGTTGTAAAGAGAGGAACATCAGCAGAATTGCCAAGGGTGCTGTTGGGCACTTAAAGAATTTGAGGCAAAACCCATGACCCAAATCTCCATAGCATTTGCATTGGCTAGTTTTTATGTACAGTACTGGTATTTAAGATGGTGGGTTTCTGATGCTTATCAGCATTTGCATTTTGCAGTGTGTACAGCAAGTCAGTAAAAAGGGGGGGGTGAATTTTTTAAAAGCAAGAAAAGGGCAGGAGATGCAGACCAAGTGCAAACCTGGGTTTTGCCACCCCTCCACATCTAGAACAGCACCCCTGAAAGTTGCTGAAGGGGCTGCATCCTTGTTCATTACTGCAAAAGCAGGAACATTCTGTTACATCTGTTACATTAATTTATGGCATTTATATGCCACTTCATCATTAGCATTTCTAGGAGGCGTACATAAAAATAAACCATACAGAGAATAAAACAGTAAAAAAATCACCATAAAACCAAACATAAATCCAAACCCTACCTTAAAATGCTTGCTGAAATAAGAAAGTCTGTGTCACATGCCTGAAGTCCAGCAATTTGTGTATTACCTGTCCTGTACTATGTAGTTCAGAGGCAGCATTTTATCTTCACAACCAGCCTTTGGAGGTAGATTAAATTTGAGATACAGCGACTTGCCCAGAGAGCTATCTGATGAGATTTAAATCTCTGCTTTCCACCAACCAAGCTCACAGTGGCAGGGTACTGGAGACATGATCCTGAAGATCTGGAGGACTCTGTCTACTCCCTCCTGGAATGTCTTTTGTAGATTCTACACCAGGGTCAGCAACCTTTTTCAACCGGTCCACTGTCCCTCAGACCATGTGGTGGGCCGGGACTATATTTTGAAAAAAAATATGAACGAATTCCTATGCCCCACAAATAACCCAGAGATGCATTTTAAATAAAAACACACATTCTACTCATGTAAAAACCCCAGGCATGCCCCACAAATAACCCAGAGATGCATTTTAAATAAAAGGACACATTCTACTCATGTAAAAACATGCTGATTCCCGGACTGTCCGTGGGCCGGATTGAGAAGGCGATTGGGCTGCATCCAGCCCACGGGCCTTAGGTTGCCTACCCCTGTTCTACACAGACATTCCAAGAGGGAGTGGAGGTAATGAAACTCAGAACTGCTGCCCATTAGACCGACTTCGAGATCTTGGGGGAATAAGATGTCTAAGGTTTTGCTTATTACATTGCGTCATACTTCTCTCCAAAGGAGCTGAGGGCCGCACACATTGTATGTGGGATAGTTTAGGTTGTGTGCGTGTTTGACTAACCACCGCCACTCTTCGATCTTCATGCCAAAGTGGAGAGTTGAGCTGAGGTTGCTCAGGGGTTGCTAATCTGTCACTCTCCACACATTGTTGGATTCCCATTGGCCCTAGCCAGCATGGCCAATGGCCTGGGGGTGTTGACAGTTGTACTCCATCCACAACTGGAGGACCACAGGTCGTCCGTCCCCCCAATTCCTCTTCCATATCATGCAGAGCAGAATTGTGGGACAGGGAAAGGAGGCCTCCCACAACCCCTATTATGGAGCACCCTGACTTTAAATCACTCCCACTGGTTTTCTCCGATAGGCTCCAACACACTAAACTTCGTGCCCGAGCAACCTCCTCGCTGGTGCAGCCTCTCATGTCCCTCCTCCTGCCAAAGTCAAGGCCCAGCTTCGAAGAAGAGCTGTCTCTCTGGTTTGTCTGCCAGGAAATGACGTCACTTTTGGTCGCAATAGGTTCTTTGGGTCTGCTGCAAAGTAAGAAACTGCAGCAGCACATAGGAGGAGAATCAGGGTGACCTGTGTCCTGCTGACCTGCCACGGCACCCACTGCAAGCTCTGCCTTTTTGTGCAGGTTTTATAGCGGAGTTGGAATGTGTCAGAGCCAAGGTGGTTGTGGCATTTGTGAGAAGGGAGAATTCAGCTTTGGTAAAAGGGCAGGGGATTAAAAGGGGGGACGGGACGGAAAGGAAGTTTCTCCTTTGCTGGTTGCTGCACTACAGTGTTGTTTTTCCTGTTAAGGGAACCAAACTGTTTTTTTTCTGTGCATTCATTTCCTTTTTCTGTGATTGGATATGAAGCCAGTCAGTGTTCCCTGAAGTCAGGCTCTCTCTAGCCTGACAATCTACAAGAGCATAAAGAAAAAAATAATAATAAACCAGCTCAGATGCCCAGGGATACTAGCAGGCAACTTCCCACTTCCTCCCCAATGGCCTTTAAGCGAACAAGAGCATTGTCAACAGCTGGCTGATTATTTATAGTACTAACTGCCTCTCATTAAGTCTCTGTGCAAGAGGAACTCAAGGGAGCTGACATTCTCCATAGGCCTTCCTGGTTGTTAACTAATGCTCTCTTTTTTCCTAAGGGGGAAAACTGAGGCAGGAAAAATGAGGGCACTAGGACCAGTTCTCTCAGACCTTATCTGACCGAGGTTAACTTCAGTGACTGAATTTTTGGAATCCGTCTTGTAAACAACACAAAATTTACAAGCTCGGGATTGTTTCCCCACCCCCCACCCCTCTGCAGACTGAAATGCACATACAGGCTTGTGGCTTAAACCATTTTTTTAAACCTTCCTTTCCTGGTTGCCTAGAACAGATGCTTGTTAGCCACAAGTGACCACGCTAGTTGCTTTTTAGAAGCCTGGCCTATATAGCTGTGCTGCTTTTCCATGGAGCAAAGGTAGCCAACCTAGTGCCCTCCAGACTGTGATCAGGCTACAAGTCCCATCATTTGTGGCCATTCTGGCTGGGGCTGGTGGGAGTTGGAGTCAGGCAACTTCCAGAGGGGATGATGTTGAGCGACTTGGTTTGATGCTATGAGTCCCAAGTTCAAGTCTCCGCTTAGCTGCTGCTATAAAAAGGAATGACTTGCCTACCTTACCAGGACACTGTGAGAATAACCAGATAATGAGTGTGAATTCCTTTTCTACACAAGGCATTTTATGTAATGATATTAATGCTATCATTCAACTGGACCTGCCCCCTGGAGATGGTTGTTATGGAGATGCTTGAGACACATTATCCCAGGCCCATAACAGCAGCAGGCACCAGAAACACAGCCATCCATCATCCTTCCAAGACGCTTCTGTCTCGGTCATGGGGATCTCTCCCCCCCGTCCCCCATGGCTTACTAGTTTCAGGAGCAGGAGTTTGTTGGGGGGGGGGGGAGAGACACATTCAGTCTAAATGGTAAAAGTAGGTCCTGTTTCTCAGCTCCCTGATATTTACTGCGCAGAATCCAAGGGAAAAAATCTGCCCTTCACAATGGGAAAGTGTCTCTTCAGCCCAATCACACTCTCCCCTTCAGAGGCACCCCTTACATCAAGCTCCCATAGCTCCTATAATACGACTGTTCCCCAGAAACCCCATTCAGAGCCAGCCCAGCAACCCATTTAATCCATGGACTGCAACAGCACCAGCTATGGTTGTTCCTACTGCAGACCACATTGGGCACCTTTCCATTGCCATTCAGGGAAGATGCAGTGGCCTCTCTAGGTTAAGCATCCAGATCTCTTTGTCCTCCATTCAGATATTTAAAAGGTACCCGGATGAAGGGCTGTTTATTCAGTCAGCACACTCAAGCAATGTCACACACACACCCCCGCCACACACACGGTTCTCTCTCCTCCCCCCCGCACTGCAGATGATAACACTTCCAGGCGGGCCGGGAGGGAGTTGTGTGTCTGAATAATGTTCCACATGTAAAACTAGAAAAGCAGTGTGCATGTCAGGGTGAAAGGATGCAGTCTTATTGGGCTCGGTTTTCTCTGACGAGTTTTTCATTCCCATCTGGGAGCATTCAAAATGTCACCCCACCCCCACCCTCTCACCTGCAGCCTGAAATGGAATAGTCCAAGATAGCCTTCCCCGGCCTATACAAAGTGGAGGGGCTGCATAATGCTTTCTGTAGTTGGGGGGGGGGGTTCTGTGGGGAAAGAGTGGGCAGGTTAAGCAGTGATTCCAGTTCTCTAAACCTTCTCTTCTTCCCAAGGTTACTTTTTCATAAGAAAGGAGGGGGGACCTGTGACCCTCCAGACCCTGGGGTCCAAACTCCCGTCATCTCTGTCCTTTGGCCATGCTGGTTGAGGATGATGGGAGTTTGCAAGTCCAGCATCACCTGGAGGGCAACAGGTTGAGGAATGCTAGTCTAAGGAAAGCTTTGCCAATTGATTGATTCAGTGTTTCTCAGACTTGGGGCCTCAGCCATTATTGGACTACAGCTCCCATCATCCCTGACCACTGGTCCTGCTAGCTAGGGATGATGGAAGTTGTAGTCCAGCAGCAGCTGCGGACCCAAGTGTGAGAAACACTGCATTAATTTGTCCTGCCTGACTTACCAAGTATCTCGTGCAAGTGGTGCAAACTGTCACAGAATGTTGGTGCCACAGTCACAGCATTTTCACCCTTATAGTGCCACCCGCACTGCTTCTCATTCATTCCAACCTGCAGTGAGGATCTGTACAGTCAGTATGTGGATTGTGGGTGTTGGGAATGCTGACTCAATACACTTGTCAAGCGATACGGTAATCTGCATCTTCCATCATCTGACAAGTACTTCTTACACAAGCTTCCATCTCGAAATGTACCCGTGCTGCAAATTGAAGCATGCTTTCTAGGGAGCAAACCCCCTTGAAGTCAATGGGACTTCTTCCTTCCAGGTGAACATGGTCAGGAGAAAATGGTTGAAAGTGATTTGGTGGCATTTCCAAATAAATGCATTTAGGATTAGAATTTCTGCCCCCGTTGTCAGAGGCAGTGTGCCTGGAATCCCACGTGGAAAAAATGCTCTTGTGCTCAGGACCTTCTTGAGGTGTTCCTACTGGCATCTGGCTGGCCACTGTGACAACAGAATACTGGGCTGGAGGGAGGCTGTTGCCCTTACCCTGCAATGGCCCTCATACTCAGGAGCTAAAATTTTCTCTGTAGAAGGGCTATGTGTGCTGCTTCACCAGCTAAATATCCACCTGGAGAAGCCAGGTCATCGCCCAGCTCTGAAAGATGGCACACAACTCCAAAAGAGAGTTCCAGTTCTTTGTAATACATTAACCCAGCATGAACCCCTGTCTCACGACCAGACCGCCTGTAGCATTTTCCAGGTTGCCAGCTACCAGGTCTTGCCAACTCATCTTTGAGATTAGTCATTGTACTTTGGGACCTTGGAATTTCAGGTTCATTTTCAACCCAAAAGGTGCTCTTTCCTAATTATTTGCCTGGCATTCACTCTTTCTCTCTCTCTCTCTCTCTTGGTCATTTTTTAAAATTAACCACCCAGAAGGACAAAACAAACACAGCGTCTAACAAAACAGAATGTATTCAGAACAATGCTTCCAAGATCCAATGTATAATTTCCTCTGCTTCTCTAGCCAGGAGCCTGTCCATCCACACTCAGACAACCATCCCCCTGTCCCTCCCGCTTTTTGATGAACCTGCATTTTCTGTTTAGACTTTTAAATTGGCTTCTCTTCCAAATTGCCCAGATGCAGATGCCATTCTAAGAACACCAGCTCTTCTTTAAGACAAGAAACAAACCTCTGTTCGTTCACCTGCTAGAATGACTGGCTGCCTTTGTAATCTTCCTGTACCTGGCTCCACTGAGCCCCAGATAAAAACACAGTCTCCTTTAAACAGCTGGTTGGTCTTAATTCATGAATGAAATGTGGGCTATCCAGTGCTGGATCCTTACTGACCCAAAATCTCTTGAGATAAGTGTCTTTTATCTGAAGGCTTCCTCTGATAATAATTGAGGGGTTGCAGCAAAAACAACAAAGGGTATTGCACCACCTTAAATACCATACTACATTTGCTATCCTTTAAGGTACTACAAAACAGCTCATATAATAAGACTTTCCCCCTCTCCACCCCCCACACTTTCTAAACATGTTCTTGGTTCCTCCCCCGACCCTCCAGAGCAGATTTAGAGGGTGCAGCGGGAAGAGAGGAGGGGGAAGTCCTGCTGTACGAGTGGACCTCATTCTGCACATGCAACAGCTTAGCTGGATCCTGCCCTTGTTGTTGTTTTCAGGGCAGGGGTGGCAAACCTTTGTCCCTCCGCATGTGGTTGGACTCCTGTCAGGCCCAGACAGCGTAGCCAGCGGTCAAGGATGATGGGAACTGGAGTCCAGCAGCATATGGAGGGCCACAATCTCCCCCCACCCCCCGCTTTGAGGGAATAGGCCGAGCTGAGAAGCTTCACCCGTTAACTTCCCTTACGTGCCTTTTCTCTTGGCAGTATCCGCAGTGTTATGCAGAAATACTTGGAAGACCGGGGTGAGGTGACCTTTGACAAGATATTTTCTCAGAAGATTGGTGAGTAGCAGAGCCTCTGCAGGGGTCATGAGTTCAGGCAAGACCAGCTTGCCTGTGCTCCGGTTAGCCAGGAGTCAGCGCCAGTGAGAGGAAATGGGGGGGGGGGCAGAAGGAGGGTCTCCTTTTTAAAAGGGCTGTGGTGGGATTGGCTGTCTGCGGAGTTGTGATGAAAGCTGCTTGCTGCATACTCAGTCTCGTCCTTCCCCTTAGGAATCCAGCTTCTGGCCCGAAAAGCGCTGCTGTGCTTTTGCCGCAGGGGCAGAGGCTGCAGGTGCAGCTTCTTTTGTCATTGCTCCTTCGCTGGAGTTGGGGAACGTTTGCCTCCTGAACTTGTACTTACCGTCCAGCCCTTGCAAAGGCCACTTGCCCACCTTCTTCGTTCAGATCAGGAGTTAACAAGTCTTCTCCTCCTCTAGGGCAGCCCAATGCAAAGAAAGTCAGTGACACTGTATCTATTAATGAGGATTTGGGGGGGGGCAGCGCATAGCTCTACAGTGGTGGCGGAAGCTGTGGGCGGGTCATTTTGTTCTTGCTAGTTGCTCAAAAAATGGGAGTCAGAACCCCTGAGGATCTACTGCAGGTCACCCAGAGATCTCCCAGCAGATTGTAATCTACTGTCTCTCCCTGCCCCACCCCCACCCCGCCTTGTTCTCAGGCCTGAGCTGCGATCTGTACAAATGAATTGGGGAAGGGGGTATTGCTGAGGTCGATGAGGAAATTCTGCTTCCTCTTGTGCGGCCTGCAACGGTTCCCCGTTCCATCTTCCATTAGTTGTTTGCAGGACAATTGCTTCACTTGAGGGATATTGGAAGAGAAGAGGGTTCAAAGCTTCTGGACTGGCTCACTTGTGAGAATGTTCTGCCTCCAGGAAGGGGGGGGGGAGCTGCAGACCTTGAGATTGAATGTGGCCCTGTAGGCCCATCTTTCTGGCCCTCAGGCTTCTTCCTAGGCCACACTATATCGCTAGGCCACACCCTCACAGGCCCTGCTCCCCGGCCCCCAATGCCTCTCTTGAGTGCCTGGATGAAGAAGTGTAATTACTCCAGCAGAGAATCTGGACCTGGTGGAATTCCCCTTCCATGAAGCTCTTAAAGAAGTCTTTTAGAAAGTAAAAGTGTCAGTTTTTTCTGGCAAGGCTCCTGCCCTGTTAGCAATGGTGTGAGAAGTAAAAATGCAGCTTGTGTAGCTTTTTCTCCCTCACAGATTGAAATGTACAGGTTGGTGGGGAGAGGGGACAACAACACACTTTCGCTGCTGAATTTCTGCCTGTCATCTTGCTGAAGGCACAGAAGCCTGACAGAAGGAAGGAAAATAAAATTCCACACCCTGCCACTTAACTCCTTTAAAAAAAACAAAAAAAAACAGAATACTCTAGAACAGTGGTTCCCAATTAGCTAATTACTGAGGGCCCCATATTTTTCAAAAGCCAAGGCCCAGACCCCCTATTTTTGAAAAATTTGATGACTCCATGGTAGTTACCTCTGCAAAGCAATTTTTTTGAACAAAGTGTGGGGTAGCCCCTAATAAGCAAAGGACTTTAGGTATACAGTAATTTTTAAAACAGATTTTAAAATTGGTGGTATTACCATGCAAAAATGACCAAAAAATAGTTGGGGTGGGGAAGCAAGGGATGGGCCGCAGACCCCCTGGGTGCGTTCCACGAACCCCCAGGGATTCCTGGACCCCGAATTGGGAACCACTGCTCAAGAGGCACTGATGAGGAATAGATGCATGCAGGTTGTGGTACATCTGGATAAATTAGGAGGATTGCACAGGTTAGGAAGGGCTGTGTGACTGCTGGCTTGGGACAGGCTGGGTGATGCTGGGCTGTTGTTGTCCATACTGAGCCCCGGAGGCATCTGCTTGCAAGGCTGTTTCTCCTTTTCAGTTACTACACCCCGCCCCAACAGGAAACACTCTTGCTTCCTCCCACACCCACAGCCACTTGTGGTTTCCTCATAATATCTCCCGCTTTCATCCCCTCTCTGCTCCCACCCCTCCTGGCTCTCCCTCTGCTCCTGTCTCCCCTGCTGCCTTCCCCACAGCCTCTTGCCTCTGCCTCTCACCTGGGGATGGCGCACAAGTAGGTTGGGGAAGCAGGTTTAGCACCAAGGAGCCGTTTAGCCACAAGCTGACGTGTGGATATTGATCCGTGTGCCCCTCCGCTGCGTGAGGGGGGGTGGGAGCAGAGTTGAGGCGGAAACTGGTGCGCAGTATGCTTGAGAAATCTTCTCCAGGTGTGGGGATTGCCACCCTCCAACTGCCCCTTTTCAGTTAGCTGAGGGAACCTGCATCTCTGCAGGTGTTATTGCTGTCCCAGCTCCCATCAGCCCCAGCCAGGGTGGCTAATGGTCAGGGGTCATGGAGTTTGCAGCCAAGAACACCCAGAGGCAGACAGGTTATCCACCCCCTGCTATATCTGGTACGAATGAGACTCATGTCTGCTTTGAATATATATTGAAGGTTACTGAAGGGGCCGCTTCACCCTGTATAAAATTTGCAAGGAATTTGCACACAGGCACAGTTCCGTGTAGCTTCAGTTACGCATGCAGAGGGAAGCTCTTCTCGGTTGCTTATTATGAGTGACACGTAGGTCTCCTTCATGTTCCTATATGGAAGTGCCTTCGGTTTGGGGACTTCTCTAACATGCAACTCAGACATGAGTTATGGCTAGCTTTCCCAGGGGGACCACGTGACTTAAGGCAAGCATGCGCAAAACAGTTATATATTTTTTATTTTAAAAAGTTACCCTGCTCCCGTGCATTTAACAGCAGCCTGACATGTAGAAATTAAGAATGTAAACCCTTCTGAACTTTGTGGGGCTTACTTCTGAGTAGGCATGCATGGGATTGCACTGGGAATGGTGGGAGAAGCTTCTCCTGTGTAAACCTACTGGGCATATTGCAACTCCCAGGGATATTGAACGTAGCTTATGAAACTGAAATGGTTATGCTTTTTTTTTTTGTAATATGAAAAGATTGAGATGTGCGTTCTTAGAAATATCAAAATCCCAGCTTGTTTTCTAGAAGTTTTCTGTAAAAAATAAATTGGATGACCATACCTGCTAGTTTTGAACAAAGAAAGACTCTTTGTCTCTGACAGTGGTGTAATGGGCAGAAATCACCAGGTGAAGATTTGTTTGGTATTAAGATGCATGACGTTAAAAGTTTCAGAATTGTTGATTTCTTTCTCTTATATTTGCTGTTAAAATCACAAGGCCCTTGTCCATAAAAAACAGGATTTGGTATTAATGGGCACTGGTATAGACGACTTTAAAAAAGCCAACTTTGATAAATTTGCATAGATCTTTTGACTAGCTATTCACCATGATAGAAGAATGAAACCTCTATATTTGGAGTCAGTGTACTAAGTTTGGGGAATGTTTTTGGACTACAACTCCCATCATTCCCGATCGTTGGCCATGGTGGCTTGGTCTGATGGGAAATGATGTCCCACAACATACAGAGGGGCCAGAGGTTCCCTATCCTAGCAATATACCTGTGAACATATACAATGGATTTCTTTTCCCACTATTGCTGATTAGTCAGGGATGGAATGCAGGGCCCTGGCTTTCTAAGGGTGCTAATTCAGGTGGGACCAACTGGCTGGCTTAGAAAAAGGGAAGCAGGGGCACACCTGGTCGTTGCAGCTGACAGTTGTGTGTTTTTCTTAGGTTTCCTGCTGTTCCGAGACTTCTGCCTAAATCAGGTGGAGGAAGCCAAACCACTGGTGGAATTCTATGAAGAGGTGAGGCCCTGATTGTGTGTTGAGGGTGGTGGGAGAAAATGCTCTATTTCCTTCCGTGCCGTCAAACCACAATTTCCTTCCTTGGCCTGGCATACAGGCTCCCCTCTGACATTGGTTTCCAAACTTGTCTTGAGCTGAGGAGTTGACTTTTCGAAGACCTGTTCAGAGGCCCCTTCAGGCCTTTTGACCCTCCTATCAAAAAGCATATCTGAATTCTTGTTCACAGCAGCATGACTGGAAGCGATCGGGGGAAAGGACCGGGGGGGGGGGACAGAAGGCAAGGCTACTGCATCTCCCAATTCAGGTTGGAAAACAAATATATGGAATCTCTGCATTGCCTCTTCAGGGCAGAGTGTGGTAGTTTCATTTTGCCAGGGGTGGGATGGGGTGTGGTGGTTATCTGGGGAACTTAAAAGCTTAAAAATGGGCAAAATATTTTATTAGAGAAGGCAAGAGCCAGAAAGTTCTGCTGTGCTTTATGTTTTCTTATAGCATTATCCCTTTTATGTGTATGGTTTATGTGGTTTGCCCTCTCATAATTTAAAATAAAACTAGATTTAATGGAGAACAATAATAATGAGGAAAAGAAAAATGCTTGATGTGAGATTTCAGCGCACTGCTTTCCCTGTATCTCAGAGGTCGTCCACAGGGTGCCCTCCAGATTTAGTTGGGCTCCATCTCCAATCCGCCTCAGCTAGCATGGCCAATGGGCAGAGATGATGGGAGTTGTAGTCCAGCAACCTCTGGGAGGGGGGGGGGGCTACAGGTTCCCCAGCCCAGGTGTAAGCTCAGCTTTTGTCTCTTTGACCTTGCATATGCATTCTGTGGCACATTTTGTCAGCTGCCACCCAGCCCCTGTGGAAAATAATTAATGAGGCAACAAGAGATTGCAAGAGCTCTCTCCAAGCACAGCCATTATTTGAGTTTTTCGGGTGCAAAACATGGTTCACATCGACCATGTGTCTGTCTATGCCTTCTGAAGGGCTTACAGAGTCTGTAGTCGGTGGGTAGGTTGCTGAGCCTTGTTACATCTCCCCTTGCCCCATTCTTCATAGATCAAAAAGTATGAGAAGATGGACTCTGAAGAGGATCGAGCTATTAAGAGCCGCCAGATCTTTGACACATACATCATGAAGGAACTCTTGTCCTGTTCTCACGTGAGTGGCCCAAATGCTTGCTGTCACATGAGAGAGTCTGGGAAAAAACCCCTTGGCAAGAAGCCTAATGTTTGCTTTCCAATCCCATTGATCAAGATCCTTTAAAAGATAATACTCCTCAGAATGGAAGGAGCCAGACACCCAGCATTGTCCATTGTCTCGCAGGCTGTGTACTCTCCCTGGCTCAATAAATGTCGCACACAACTCCCTTAGAACTACCTGTCCCAGCTCTTAATCTCCTTTTCACGACCTCACTTTCCTCTACCCTGCATGGGAAATGGCTCTTTCCTGTTCTGGGATGACCTTCCCATTAATGAATTGTAGGCAGCCGTTTAAGGCACCACCTTGTGAAATGCACCAGTGCCTTTGCTTCTCCCATTACAGTGGGAGCAAACAAACCATGGATTCTTCCACCATTAACCGTGGTTTCCCATTTTATCGGAACCAGGAGACCATAGTTAACAGCTTCAGAATAAGCTAGAATATCAAGCCAATTTCAAAACATGGTTTTATATGGGGGGAAGGAGATCACATTTCAGCCCAAGGGCCACATTCCCTAGTGGGTCCAAGGGCTATATGCCAGTTGGTGGGCAGGGCCAGAGGTAAAATGTGGGCAGACTAGATGGCTCTTGGGGGTCTCTTCCAACTCAATAATTCTATTATTCTAGGTTGCTGGGGAACAATGGGTTTAGTGGGAGGTAGGGGCAGTGCATGTGAGCCTTGCAGCATAGCAGGAGGGAGGCCTTCCGGAAGTCCCTGGGGGACATGATGAGAGATGAAACCAAGAAGCCACAGAGTCACACTTATTGGTGTAAAGTGCTGGGCCAACTATGACAGTTTTTGAGGTACGACACTTTTCAAGTTGTGTGAAGAGCAGGCAAACATTGATGCCGCCAGTGCTGCGTGACAAACTGCGAAGAGGAGTGATTCAAAACGAGAACGAAAACGACCTTCATTAAGTGATACTTGGAAACCAAGAAAGTTAACAAAATGTGTACATGGAACAATTTTATTCTGAATGGCCGACAGTCATAATTGTACCGTGTCAGTGGTTCCCCCAGACGGCTTCAAAATTGCTGAGAGTCCTGGTGCATCACTTTTTTTTTGCCAATTGTAGCGATTGTCATGCCTTGTGCTAGATGCTGTATGATTTTTTTAATTGCACTTTTATTGCTGCTTTTATTTCTTGCTTTCTGTTTTGCTCTAGCATTCCATTAACATGATCAGATAAAGGCGTGAAAGAAGGGCAACAGATTATTAATGAATTTATCCGACACAATAAAAAATCCACACCTGAGTGCAGTGGCAGCGTACAGACAGGGGTTCCGGCTGTCCTGTTTCAATTGCCTCCTCCCCTCTCACGTCAGGATTTTCCTGCTCACCTTCATTCCCACGTTTTGACTGTCTCCTCATTTTTTGCTGCTTCCTCTTCCTCTCACTCTTCTCTTTCATGCTGCTAATCCTCTCTACTCTTTTCAAGTGCCTTCTCCTCCCATCACTTATGCTCCTTCCCACTCACCTTTTGGTTGGACCACCAGTTCCTAAGAAGGATGGAACAGCTGCTGAGCCCACCGTTCTTCATAGATGCACGGTGGACTACCTGTTCAAAGCTTGCTGGCCATTGGTGGTCTACTGACCACAGTTTGGGAAACTTTGCTCTATGCATTTAGTTTGAATTGCTTGTTGTTCTTGTTGTTTTTGTTAAAACTGGGGGAAAGCCCCCCCCAAAAAACCTGATAAGTGAAAAGTGTTTGCCAAGCCCAAGAACAACAGGCTTCTTGCATCGGACAAAGGAGATAATTTATTCTGCTTTCCTTACGTTTCCATAACTGTTTTATTTCAGCATTGTATTTCTGCTGACGTAAACAAGCAAGTAACACGGAAATGAGTGCCAGACTTGTGCTATATTCTACTATATTTCTGGAAGCAGCTAGTTAGGGAAACCTTGGGGAAATGGAATAAACTGCTGTGTGAATGCAGCCAGGGCCTTATTTTAATCTGCCCAGGATTTGCCAGCCCTATTCCTGACCCAGCTTGTAAGCCTTTCCCAAGCTCTGTGCCCCAGTCCTGTTGATTTCCTTGTCGCTGGGCTTCTCCGGTGGTCTCAGCATTAGAGCTGGAAGTCAACGCAAGCTTTGTGCCCCAGGCAGGCACTATATCTTGATGGAATGTCTCTTTGGACAGCGATGCATCCAGACTCATTTCCTTTTTCTTGTGTCTTCTCACAGCCCTTCTCCAAGACTGCCACAGAATATGTGCAGAGCCGTCTCAGCAAGAAGCAAGTGCCACCTGACCTGTTCCAGGTAAATCCCTCCCCATCGACTAGACCGGGGTAGTCAACCTTTTTATACCTAACACCCACTAATGCATCTTTCTTGATGGTAAAATTTTCTTACCGCCCACCAGTGCTTGATGGAAGGAGGATTCAGCTTGTGCCGTAGAACCCCCTACCACCCACCTCAAATCCTGAATCGCCCACTAGTGGGCGGTAGGGATCAGGTTGACAACCCCTGGACTAGACCCTGGGGTTCATCCAATCTCGAATCTCATTTGCCCCAAGACTGGATGCACTTGCATAGGTAGACAGGGGCTGATGTAGCATGAACTCTGGCCCATTGCAACCAATTTCTTCCTAGCCTGTACAAGTGTCCCCACAGCAGGGGGGACCTCTTTTCCTATAACATTGCCAAACCCAAAGAAATGCAGGACCCATTTGGGCTGTTTCCTTACAGCACTTGCTGCTGAGGATCTCATGGGGATTTCCACATCACTGAGTCCCGCAGGGGCCATGCAGATGAGAACGGGGACCAGTGGGTGGAAAGCTTTAATGGATAGGTTTTCGGCATTCACTCCTCTCTGCCCACTCTTCTGCCAGCCATACATTGAGGAGATCTGCGCGTGTCTGCGTGGGACTATCTTCCAGAGGTTCATTGAGAGGTGAGTGCTGAGGACTATAGGCTGTCCACACGCAGAACCTGCAGCACCATGTTGCAGCATGGTGTGTTCCTGTTTAAGGCACACTTTTTCCAACATACTCCATTCCATTCCCCTTCCCCATTGTGCATGGCGAAGCTTGAAAGAAGACGGGACAGTGCCTTTGAAGTTTTGCAGATTTTCTTGGAAGTAAGCCCCTTTGAGCACCATGGAACTTCCTTCTGAGCAAAAATGCCTAGAACCAAGCTAAGCAGGAGCGAGTTCTGTAGATGGAAAGAAGGCTCACTTCTTTCCGTCTACAGAATTTGTGACTCTGTATTGTATTTTGGTATTTGTTGGAGGCCGCCCAGAGTGGCTGGGGAGACCCGGCCAGATGGGCGGGGTATAAATAAATTATTATTATTATTATTATTATTATTATTATTATTATTATTATTATTATTATTATTCTGAGTTAAGCCTGCATAGGGTTGTCTTGATGGCAGGATGGAAGTTATATGTATGTGAATGTCCCCTGTATTTTCCCTTTCCCCTCCTTACACCCACTGCTTCCTTTCCATAATACTGGGGTATAGGAGTCTCTGTTAAGGGGGCGGGGGTGTTATTGGATTTGGAAGAGTTCTGGCATGGAGATTTGAGGAGGGATCCTTTGAAAGTGGTGATACCCAGGGTTTGTGTTCCAGTGCCTGTGTGTTCTTTCTCTCACTTCTTCTCCTGTCTGTTCTGTTTCAGTGACAAGTTCACACGCTTCTCTCAGTGGAAGAATGTGGAGCTCAACATCCATGTGAGTGCCTGAGGAGGGAGGGCATTCCTGAGAGTTGCGACGATAAAAAAAGAGCTGTCAAAAGACACTAAGCATGGACCTGCCTGCAGCCACATTGTTGCAGAATGGCAAAGTGTATAGGATTTGCAGAGGTGCTGGTCATGTAGTTGGTGGGAGGTTTGGGGGGTGGGGTGGGGCTAATCCCTGCCTCAGGAAGTTCACCGATTTAGCTTCAGGGAAAACCAGGTTACGATCGTCTTCACTGGGTAAATGAGATGGGAGAATTTGAGGGTTTCTTGTCCGTCATGAGAGCTTGAGAAGCAAGCCCAGTTCTGGCTCCCCAATAATCCGAGAGCAACCACCCCTAACATGGGATCCTCTGTACAATTCCCATCAGCCTCAGCCGGCACAGCCCCTTCTGGGGAACCTCAGGCTGGGGAAAGCATTCCTAGTGCGACCCACATGCGACACAAAATAACCTTGAAAGCAGGATATGAGGAAAGGTCACTGTGGGTGAGAGGAGTGCTTGTGGAAGGCTATTCTGTTCTATGAATGGTAGACCCAGACCCCTGAAAGGGCAAAGGTGGTGCCAGCAACATGTTAACGTTCTTGGTCTTGCTCTCCTTTCCTTCCCCCCCTCACCCCCCGTCATGTTTGTTCATGCTCTCTGCCTTGTGGGACCCAGCTGACCATGAATGACTTCAGCGTCCACCGGATCATCGGGCGTGGCGGCTTTGGCGAGGTCTACGGCTGCCGGAAAGCAGACACAGGCAAAATGTAACGTTGCAAGATTGGTTTGTCAAATTGTTATTCCAACAATTGTCTGGAAGCCCAAGGTTGGGCAAGGAGACAGAGGGGGTTGCCATGTGGCCTTTGGCCATTGTCTTTTAGCCTAGCTGTGCTCCACATCATTGCTAAGTAGCTATATGAAGTATCTGTACATGGAAATGAAAAATGATATTATCCATTATTCTCTTTTGGTTTGTAATGGCTATGTTGGTCCTGGAGAACCAGGATGGTACCCGTCTGATATCTCAGCTCCCAGCCAGCCCTGCTGCTCCCTATAACCAGCATAAGTAGGCTTCTACTCACTGTCTGAGCCCCAAATGCAAACATAGCTTCCCAAGGGCCTTTCCCTAACTTGACTTTATTTTCTGGGGTACTAGATTGGTGCCTGCGCTAAACTCAGATTCTTCCAATGCACGTACGAAAGGTTAGGAAAAACAGTTTGTGCCTTCGTATCGTCAGTGTCTCAGATTTTATTCTTTATTTACTGAGGTTTTGAGGTAGCTAATGGCAAGATGGAGCAAAGCCATTGAGCATCATCTTAAAACAATATAATGAAAACAACAGCAGTATTCATAAAGCAAACAAGAGAGGAAGCAGATATTATTAAAAAGTGGGTCAGATACAATAAGGACGGGTTTAATCCAGGTGTTTATTGCTTAGGGGGTGGCAGGTTCAGAGAATCATAGGGCTAGATCCAGAGTAAGTCAATTGCATTGAAGCCCCATTGACATAAATGTGAAAAAATCAGTCATGACTTAGGGCTCATCCAGACTTCGCTTGTACCGCTGCTTTCACCCAGAAAAACCTGATCTTTAGCGCTGAATTGGAGCAAACGGCAAAGAAACCTGGAGGAATCAGGTTTTCTGCGGATTAATGTTTGCTCCAATTCAGCGCTAAAGAACAAAGTTTTCCCGGGCAAATGGAAAACTGCTCAGACCTGTGCTTTTTAGGCAGGGAAGTGTGGACAAGCCCTGGGTGAAGTCCCACTGATTCCAGTGGGAACTGGGCTCACCTGTCTTGTTCTGGATCCAGCCCATCAAATGTTAGTGTTGAAAAGAGGCCATCTCATCAAGGTCCCCAGCTCAACCCAAGAACCTTGCAACGCAGAATCTACTAACTGGCATACTTGGCAGTTCAGCCTTCGCTTCAGTACCCCAAGTGCAGGAGAGCCCACCCACCCCTGTCCCCCACAAAGGAAGGCTGTTCTCATATAGGGGGAGCTCAGTGAACATTAGCAGACACCCCAGGGACATCTGCGGTAAATCTCCTCCGTGGGAAACCAAAGAAGTGTTGGGGGGAGTTTAGTCATAGCAGGTGACTCAGGACTCAGATGGGGGTCATGATGGGTGTAATTAAGGAAGTGCCAAGTGGAATGAGCTTGGTAGGTTTCCACAAAGGAGGCACGCAGGCTGTTCTGCGTGGAGGGATATCGGCACGGGCGATTCCCTGGGAAGCAGCCAGACCTGGCGAGAGCAACATCGCAGGGCGAGAGCAACATCGCAGCCTCTTCTTTCTCCCTTGGCAGGTATGCCATGAAATGTCTGGATAAGAAGCGCATTAAGATGAAGCAGGGGGAGACATTGGCCCTGAACGAGCGCATCATGCTCTCGCTTGTCAGCACAGGGGTGAGTCTGGCTACATTGAGGAGTGGGCGGGGGGGGGGGAGAATAGGCAAGCCCCCCAGACTGCCCAGTCCAACAGGAAGGGGAAAGAGATCTGTCAAGTGGGTAGAGGCGAATGCTTGGGTTCCTGTATTGTGCTTGCAATCAAAGCTATGATAATGCCGGTATAGACATGGCAGGTATTTTGAAGCACACACTGGTAATTAAAGGCAGGGGGAGGGATGACGGTGATGAAGTGTGCTGGGGGTGGCACTGAGCATGTGGCTGGGAGTGTGATGCCTGCAGTAAACTAGCAGCAGGGCTGGGATGTGTGTAGGCAGTGCAGCGAATTATTATGCGCATGGAAGGGGAGGGGAGGCAGTTCAATGTGCACAACGGCAGGAGGAGGGCAGGAGGGGAAGAGAGGGGGACAGGGCGGGGGCTTTGTGCGCAAGGGGCACGGGGGAAGACAGGGGAGCCCACCGTAGGGGTTTGTGACAAGTTTGCGTGGGTGGGGGAGGCAGCCGGCAGGTGACGTGACGGCTGTGTAGGAGTCGGTGCAAAACCCACGGCAGAAAATGGGCGGGAGCGAGGGGTTAATGGAAGAGCTGGCAGAGGGAAGGAGGCAGTGGCGATGTGTTAGGCAAGAGGCCGAGGGCCCTGTTGAGCAATCCGTTCCCCTACAGTTTCCAGGTGCAAGTGTGCTCCTGTGTTTAGGGGAACTGTGGTAGGAAGCATGCATGTGCGAGGCATGATTCTGAGAGCGCAGAAGGGAAACGTGGAGCTTTCAGGAAGGCCTGTGGATTCCGGGCGTGAGCAGAACGTAGAGCAAGGGAACTCGTTCACGCACATGTGCATGCAGACTTGGTGATTCATTTATGTATTTTTCCCCCCTTCTCTATTTCCCCTGCTGTGACTTGGTTCCTTGTGTCTCTGCCAGGATTGCCCCTTCATCGTGTGCATGTCGTATGCCTTCCAAACACCTGACAAGCTCAGCTTCATCCTGGACCTCATGAATGGTGAGAGCCAGAACCCAGCCCGTAGAGAGCTTCTGCCTCTCCCCCTCCCCTTCCCTCACATGCTTCTCGAAGGGATCCACACACAGAGGCATCCCTGCCTCACCACTTCTCCCCTCTGCCAATACTCAGGTTGTGTGCCTCACATGGCTCTCTGCTCCATTTCCTGCAGGGGGTGACCTACATTACCACCTCTCCCAGCATGGGGTCTTCTCCGAGGCAGAGATGCGCTTCTACGCAGCAGAGATCATCCTGGGGCTGGAACACATGCACAACCGCTTCGTGGTGTATCGCGACCTCAAGGTGAGCACGCCCCCCCCCCCGAATGCTGCATTGTTGCCCATCCTTTATCTAGATGTTTGTATGTTGCCTGCCAGGGCTATGCAGCCCTTTCGAGGCAATGGGTGTCGTCAAACAATTCATTAATTGCAGCATTTATTTCCTGCCTTCCCTCCAAGGAGCTCTAGGGGGCTTGCATGCTTCCTTCCCCCACCCTGCTCCCTATTTTGCCCTCACAGCAACCCTGTGAGGTAGGAGAGAGAGAGAGAGAGAGAGAGAGAGAGAGAGAGAGAGAGAGAGAGAAAGAGACTGACTGGCCCAAGGTCACCCAGCAAGCTTCATGGCTGTGTGGGTTGGGATTTGAACTCCCCCACCCACCCTAGTCCCACCCTCTGACAACTATGCCAAGCCGAGCTACACCAGGTTAAAGGAATAAAATTCAAAGAAGTCTAAAAACCTGGTTTTAAAATGGAGAGAGAAAAACCTCACCATAGGCTTCTCTTTCCACTAAGAGAGGCATTTTCTGCCTTCAGCGTGGGGTCCCTCGGTGTTGCACCCGCACCCACAGAAAAGAGAGTTCTCTAGTGTACTCTGACTTCATGGCCACGGCCTGCTTCCTCCGCCTCCGCCTTAGAAGCCAGTACTGTGTTGTGTGCCATGAGTCGTTCAGGGTGGCAGCATTCCTCACTGGGGAATATCGGGATCTCAAGTTCTAACATCTATTTCAGAAAATGTGGGGTTTGAAGGTTTTTTTTATTTTATTTTACTGAGGGAGATTGTTGCCTTGATGGAAGTGCACTCCCACTCAAAATGCCTTGGGATTTGGTACTGTGGGTTATCAAAGCTACTTTTGACAACCCACTTGCCACCGTTGCAGGTTGATCCAAAGCAGGGAGGGATCTTGCGAGGTTGCTTGTCTTTTCCGTATCATGGCCTCACTATGCCGCTCTTCAAAATTAAGCATACCCACTGCAGGAATTGCCCAGAGGCCCAGGCCAAAGGATGAAGGAGGAGCGGTTATTCTCTCCCTTGCTTTCCCCAGCAAATCCTCTCTTCCCCCTAGCTGCCGTTCATTGCTGCTCTTGTTCCCCCTGCAGCCAGCCAACATCTTGCTAGATGAGTTTGGCCATGTGCGTATCTCGGATCTGGGGCTCGCCTGTGATTTCTCCAAGAAGAAGCCTCATGCCAGCGTGTGAGTATCAAACAGGAATCTAATCCTCGGCCAGCAGCTCCATTCTCTGTATCTGGACCTAAAACTGCTCCCATCCCAGGAGTTGTGGGTCTTGATAAATGTCAGAACACCCTTTCCCCTTCTCCCCCAGCTGCAGGGTGAGCTACTAGAAGTTCCTCCACTGTTGCGTCCTCTAGCTTTCTATAGGTGTTAATTCCTGTATTATCTGGGGATCACATTATCACTTCTTCAACATCCACTCATTGGGACATTTGCCCTGTCCAAAATATGGACCACAAAACTGGAACCTACAGATTACAGGCCTCAGATTCCGGTAGTGGATTCCTCTGCAAAGGGGCTTTCTGATTCTGGGGTGTGTGGGATAGAACGAGCTAGTTCAGTCCCAATGCCCAGCTTGCATAGGAGTGAATGTCTTTATGGGATCAACTTGTTCTTGGGAGATGCCGGTGTTGCAAGGAAAATGGCCCCTCTCTAACTTTTTCTACTTGGAACCACTCGTATTTTGTGGGGAGACAATTCCTACAGGCCACAACTGTGGTTTAAAGGGGAATTGTAAGGAGGAATTAGTACCTGCCTCCATTTGCAAGCACATGCATACCTAGATTCATAAGCAAATGCTCCTCCCACGTGAATGTGCGTATTTTGTAAGTGTACGTAGATCTATTTGTCACTGGCCTGTGTGTTTATTTTTCCTGTGTGTTTATTTTTCGAAAAGGATTCCTTACCCATTGACCTGTCCCTGCTGAGGCCTCCCTGCTCCTGCTCCTGCTCCCCCCCGCAGGCGCTGTGCTGTCTTTTGTAACTCTCAGTTTCCCTCCACCCCTGCAGTGGCACACATGGGTACATGGCGCCAGAGGTGCTGCAGAAGGGCGTTGCCTATGACAGCAGTGCTGACTGGTTCTCTCTAGGCTGCATGCTCTTCAAACTACTGAGGGGGTAAGTGGGGGAGAGCCCAAGATGGAGATGAGTTTGCAGGGATAGGGGTGGGAAGGAGGCCTAGCTGGCAGAGGAAGCCGTGGTTGAATCCAGAGGGTGCTGGGTTGGATTGATTGCGATGGGAATGGCAAGAATTGGGAAAAACCACCCTGAGATCTACAGTTATTGGGCGCTATACAAATTTAATTAAAATAATAATAATAATAATAATAATAATAATAATAATAATAATAATAATAATGTGTTAGGGGGTACCTGCAAGGCCTGAGTCTCCTTCTGATTCTCTCCTGGCTCTTCTTCTCAGGCATAGCCCCTTTCGGCAGCACAAGACTAAAGACAAGCATGAGATTGACCGCATGACGCTCACTATGGTAAGGAAATGTCGTCAAGCTCAGTCAGGGATCAGCCTGGATCCCAAAGCTTCCAGGTGCTGAATCGTTCCCCTCTTGCTCCTCGGGTCTCCGAAATCTCAGATCTTCCCTTCGCCAGTCATCGGAGTTATACCCGTGCTTTGCAGAGCCTGGCTGACCTATACTACATGTCAACTTGCCAGTTTCATGTGGACTTAGCACATCTTTCCAAATAGATTCAGCATTTTGACATGAGGTTTTTCCTGCGTTGAACCCCCATTATTCTCCTTCGAAGTCAAATATCCCTACACTTTGGACCGGGTCCATTTCTATGAGTTCCAGCGCCCTTTGTTTGGTTAGCTGGGTGGCTCAGTGTGCGCGTTTGTGTGAAGGAAGGAGGGAAATGGGTACGCGGAATTAAATTTCCCACTATTACTGTAAGTTATGCTGCTGCCTGAAGAACATGAATAGATCAGGGACCTTCTATTTTTAGCACCGCACAGACAAATCACAAAGAAATTCCCTTCCCTAGAGAACGTGTAGAGACTGTAAGCAGATGCAGTTTGGTTGAACTCAACAATTACTGTTTGGCAAGGCAAGCAACACAACTCTTGCCAAGGTGTCAGGCTGCTAAGCAGTGTCAGGCAAAGGCACCATTAGAAATTTCTGGGCTAGGCATAAAAATGCTTTGTGCCAGCCCCGGGTGCGGCTGTCGTGAAAAGGCCCTTCCTCCATGCCTTTGGTGTACAGCTGTGGTGTGGTTGCAACTATTTGCTGTTGAGGTTAATTCAGGGCATGACTTATACAAAGTGTGTGGCAGGGGTGGGGTTCACTCTTCATTTAGCAAAAGTTTATGGGTGGTTCTGAGGACTGCTGCTGCAGCTGCTGCTTCTAGAAAGTCCTAGATTTCAATTCTTCTTCCAGCAGAGCTCATGTGTATCACCCTAGATTTCCGTGAGGGTGTAGGATCCCTCCCACAGCACTTTTTGCACACAGTAGAACCGGGTAATGCCAACAGCGAGGGGAAGAGGAAGACAATACAGATCATCATGACAGAATCGAGTTGTAATGCATCAGCTGCCTAACTGTTTGACAGGCTTTTTGAGGCATCATGGGGAGATGGGAGGGAGCCGAATGGGGTTTAAGGTGCATAAGAGGCAGCTTTGGATGTTTGCAATAGCCAAGCCACTTTGATCGTGCAAGGCAAGTTGCGGAGAAATTGTGTTTGCGGGCAAACTTAAAATAGGTGGGCAATTAAGATAGCTATTTTCAGATCCATGTTTGCAGTGGCGGAGGAAGGGGGGTGGTCCGCCTCAGGTGTCTCATCACAGGTGTGTGTGTGTGACAAAATGAGTTTTTTTAAAAAAAAAAATTGAGCTCACAAAACTTTTTAGGAGTGACGTGGTTGCTTAGGTGCCTGCAGGTTCCGCGCTGCCTGAAACGGAAGTGTGGGACTTGCCTCTGCCTACTGCCTTTCCCTCAGCTGCATTGGAGAGGCTCACCCCACCCCCGGCTGCAGAACACGCCCCCGCACCAGGCACCCAAGCGGCTAGCTACGCCGCTGCGTGTTTGTGTGTGTGAGGTGGGGGGGAGAATGTTTCACAGCTGGGTTGGCATTTGATATTAAAACACCTTTTCTTCTGATGACAACTGAGGATCTTTTAGCCCACTGCCTCTCTCTCCTACACCACCTGCCAGGAGTGTGATTCCATTGCCACTGGATGAAAGTTGTCTTTCCTGAGGCTTCTCTGTGGGCTCCAGGAATAGGAGGGCCTGTCCCTTCTGTCGTAATGAATGAAATAAACCGACCCTGTCGTTCCGCACAGCTTTGAGCCATGGCGACAGATTAGTAGGAATAATGCCCCTAGATGCCAAAGGACATTCTTCCCGTACAATAGGGATCAGGAAACTGTGGCACCTCCTCCCAATGTTCCTGGACTGGAGTTCCCATTATCCCTGAACATTGGCCATGCTGGCTGAGGCTGATGGGAGTTGGAGTCCAACAATATCCAGAGGGCCACAGGTTCTTAAACCCTGGCAGGATCTTTCTTGCTCCAGATCCTTCCCACCCCCATTTCCATGATTGACCTCCAGTGCCCTTTTAAAAGGTGTTGAGGAGGGGGGGTGTTACTGGGTTGTTTTTGTATTTATTATGTATATTGTGATTTTATATTGTGATTTTATGTTGTAACCGCCCTGAGACCTGCGGGTGTAGGGCGGTGTGCAAATGCAAGAATTAATAATGAGAATAATTCTGCCCTTCTCCTTCCCACAGGCTGTGGAGCTCCCAGACTCCTTCTCACCTGAGCTGCGCTCTCTGCTGGAGGGGCTGCTGCAGAGAGATGTTAACCGTCGGCTGGGATGTATGGGCCGCGGGTGAGTCTCTGGGGGGAACAGCTGAAGCGCCTGGATGGGCTGTAAGGAGGGATGTTGGTGGGGAGTGAGATTCCTGTGGCCCTCCAGTTGTTGCTGGACTGCTTGGTGAGCAGTCAGGGGAAACTGTAGCCCAAGCGCATCTGGGAGGCCATTGGTTGGTTGAGGGGATTAAGTTGCTCAACCTTCTTATACAAAGAATGCTTTCAGAATTATCAGTGGAGTGGAGTTTTGTTGTTTGGAACTCAGCTAAGAATACTTAAGCCCTTCTCATTTGGAAAAAAAAACACACAACCTGGGGAAATGGACAAACGTACTATTTCCAGGTGCTCTGGTTGCCACAACAAGGGCAGGTTTAAAATACATGTGTATTTTATGGGACCAAGAAGTGCCTTCCATTTTCAAAAAGTATTTATGGGACGGGTTTAACATCCTGCTGTTAGCTTAGCTTTCCCAGGCTCCCTGCTTGCCCTGTTCCTCAGGTTCAGATTCAAGCCACAATCTGATAACTCAAATTTAGATGACCTTGAAGCAGAGGATGTACTGCGGGAGCTAAGGAATGCTCCAGCAACGTTATTCCTTCGTCGGCAAGGCTCTGGACTTTCCATGTAGTACCCTGTTCAGCGCAAGACCAAAGATAGGATCTGGAATTCAAAGAATCACAGATTTTGCTTGCTTAAAGAATCTGGTTTATGGTTTTTAATGGTTGCAGAGAAGCAATCTTGGAAGCCAAATATGGGGACTGAATTGGCTGCTATGTGCAAAATGTGCTCCTCATGTTACCCTGCACCCCAGCAGCCTGTCTCTTCCCCCTGCTGTCTTTTATTCTCCATTATTTCTGATTTTGTTAGCCTAGTTTTGATTTTTCTCAAAACATAAAATTTTCTATCACAACACTTTTCAGGTCTTTTCAGAGCTATGAATCGTTATTACTCACTTGCAAATACAATATCTGTTCTAGGGAGAATGGGGGATGGGAGTCCCTGCCTAGGTACTTGCTGATTCACCCTTTCATAAAATAATAATGGAGCAAATTAAACAATCCTGCCCCAGAATAGGCTATTCTCAACTCTTGCGACGAATAATGTATATATAACCCAGAAACTGACATGTCTCACGTAGGGACAAATCAGCTTTGTTTACATCCTGCATCTGATGAAGTCGGCTCTTTCCTATAAACGTTTGTGCTACGATGAGTCACTTAGCCTCTAAGGTGTGATGTGCAGACTTCGCGTTAATAGCATTCTGTGGCTAGGCAATCCAAATTCTGTGTCAACAAGAGCTGTGTTCTTTGACTTGTATATAAAAGGTTTGCACATTTTCTCTTATCAATCACAGTTTCTTCTGAGCTTTTGCTATTTTTGCATAATTTGCTCTGGTTTTTTTTTCCATGGAGAGGGGCAATAAGCCATACAGAGGACTGAAGCTGCCCTCCCCTGAACCTCTGATCATCTTTCTCTAGGTTCTAAGTTTTTAGTAAGCATAGCTCACATACGGTACTTTCAAATATATACAGTGGTGCCTCGCAAGACGAAATTAATTCGTTCTGCGAGTGCTGTCGTCTAGCGAAAATTTCGTCTTGCGAAGCACCAACGGGGGAAGAGCGGTTTGGAAAAAAAAATCACGAAAAATTTTCATCTTGCAAGGCAAGCCCATAGGAAAATTCGTCTTGCGAGTCAGCCTTCCGCTAGTGAATGCCTTTCGTCTAGCGAGTTTTTCGTCTAGCGAGGCATTCGTCTAGCAAGCTACCACTGTATTCAAAACCATAAGGACTACAGACTTGCCTGCCTTAAAAATGAGACCTGAACTTCCCAGAAAGCTGGATTCTGGGTGCAGAATCCAGCTTTCTGAGAAGTTCAGATCTGCCCTTTTTCTAAGCACCTGCAGAATTGCAGCATATGCACGGCCCTACCTTTAAGTTGCTCAATGTCTCTCTTGTCCTTTGTTTGCTGTAACAAAACAACAGCTCAGAGTTGTTGGGGGGTTTTGGTGGGGGGGGCAAAGAAGGCACACCAGGCTGAGTTAATCTAGGAGGTAAAAGTCAAGAGGTGCAGATGTGGTTAGGGCCAAGCTAAATCCTGATGTCCTTTTTAAACAAAACAAGTTTTCCTTCAAAGGAAATTGCTCGGCTGTTAGACGAACACAAAGGCAGCATTCCAGTTCTGTGTGGCTGTTCATGACGAAGCTGTTGTTCCCAAGCTTTTCTCTAGCCCCTAACTCAGGCAGCTGACAAGGGATAGTAATGAACAGCACCCAGCCTCCCTCCCCATTGACCAAACTGGCTGGGGCTGAAGGGTGTAATAGTTCATACCGTCTGGTGGGCACCGCATTGGCTACCCCCGCCCTAACTATTCAGTGGTCAAAGGGAGGAGGGAACTCTGTGTAATCTTGCAACTGTCTTTCCAACAGGTCGCTTGAGGTGAAGGAGAGTCCTTTCTTCCAGGGTCTAGACTGGCAGATGGTTTTCCTCCAGAAGGTGAGCAGGGTAGTTGGGAGGACAATGGAGTTGCTGGGAATAAAGACTCTGCTCGGTCATCATGAATCACAGAGGTGGAAGGGGCCCCAGGGGTCATCTAGTCCAACGCCCTGCAATACAGGAATCTCCACTAAAGCATCCGTGACAGATGGCCACCCAACCTCTGCTTAAAAACTTCCAATGAAGGAGAGTCCACAACCTCCCGAGAGAGCCTTTTCCACTGTTGAACAGCTCTTGCTGTCATAAAGCTCTTTCTGAAGTTTAGTCGGAGTCTCCTTTCTTGAATCCACTGGTTCGGCACCTAGTCTCGAGAGCAGAAGAAAACAAGCTTGTTCCCTCCTTCAGTGTGACAGCCCTTTAGGTAGTTGAAGATGGCCACCAGGGAAGGAAGAAATTGTAAGGGATAAGTGACTCTCCTCTGTGCCTTGGTTGACTTTCCCCCCCATCATGTCTTCACAGTATCCGCCCCCCTTGATCCCACCACGTGGGGAGGTGAATGCAGCTGACGCTTTTGACATTGGTTCCTTTGATGAAGAGGACACCAAAGGCATCAAGGTACGTGGGAGGCAGCCCTTAACCTACTCTCTGCTAGGGCAGCTGCAGCTTCCTCCTCTGCTCTTTGGTTTGAACATACCTCTAAATAATAATAATAATAATAATAATAATAATAATAATAATAAATGTATCTCCCATTTTTCTTCCAAACGAGGCACTCAGAGCAGGTTTAATTACAAATACACGGTGAGGGCTTCAGCAGCAAAGTGAAAGCAGCAGCGCTAATGGGTGGAACTGCACTGTAGGCTGCAATACTATGTTCTGCTACTAGGGAATAGGGTAATGCAGACAAATGAATGTTACTGGACTGGTATGTTGGCTTCAGTCTATCTGGTTCAGCACCTTGTCTCCGACACTAAGGCCAGCCACAGACCACTGGGAAGCTCACAAGCAGAACGTGATGGAGACACCCCTTCTCTCTCTCTCTCTCTCTCTCTCTGCCTGCAGTAGTTGGAGCTATACTGCCTCTGAACATAGAGGTTTCATTTATCCTGGCGAACAGCCATGCATGTGTTTAAACCTTTGAAGAGCTACTTGGGTAGTGGCCAGCATGTCATCTTTGGTAATGAAGTTCACAAAGTAAATAGCACATAAAACGGGGATGTTCAGCCTTAGCAAAACTATTCCTTATATGTGGAAGAAGTTTGTCATACAATTGCCGCATCCCCTAGAACAGGCTTCCTCAACCTCGGCCCTCCAGATGTTTTTGGCCTACAACTCCCATGATCCCTAGCTAGCAGGACCAGTGGTCAGGGATGATGGGAATTGTAGTCTCAAAACATCTGGAGGGCCGAGGTTGAGGAAGCCTGCCCTAGAACCTAAATCTACTGTTCTGAACAGCAACCTTTGGGGGTGTTTTGAGACGTATCTAACAATCCAGCGGTTCTCCAAATGCCTTAGGTACTAGGGCAAACAGAATGTAGAGGGGCTTACCGGACTGTGAAAAGTTACTTGACTTTAAGCCAAAAGGAGTTACAAAGTAAAGAACAGAAATCACACACACACACGGCAATAAAGAACTTTAAAATGTACATCCATAGATAAATATACAAAGGATGTACTCCACTAAAAGGAAGACCAAAAAAAGAGGCAATAGACATAACTAAATAACCTCCAAATTAAGGCTCGAGGGGCTGGGTAAATAAAACTGGCACCTAAAGGCAAACAATGATGGTGCCAGGCTTGCTTCCCTTGGGAGAGCATTCCACAACCAGGGAGCCACCATTGAAAAGGCCCATTCTTGAGTCACCACCCTCCCTGCCTGTCTTGGAGGGAGCACACACGGAATGCCCTCAAATTATGAAGGCAGGACCTGGGTCTGCTCTGGAGGGGAGAACTGCTCCTTTAGGTACTGTATTGGGATCCTGAGCTGCATAATGCTTCCCTCCCCCTTGCAGGCAGGATGGGAGAGGTGTTCTATCTGAGATGGTTGGGAGAGAACTGGAGAGAGCTGAGGAGATCGGCTGGGAAGTGATTGGGGAAAACCTGGTGGGTTTCAGTTTTAGTGCCTAGCAGAGGTGGTGCAAGGCTGGGAAGGTGGAGAAGTGCAGAAGGCAGAGCTGGAGAAAATATCCATGCCAGATACTTAAGATAGAAAGGAAGAAGTGGGACTCACCTCAGACCTCCACAGTAGAAGAACGCTGCTGGATCAGACCAAAGGCCTATAGTTCCACATCCTGCTTCCCATAGTGGCCCGTTGGATAGGGCTCAAAGGGGACCCGAGGGCAGTAACCCTCTCTTGCTGTGGTTTCCCTGGCAGCTGATATTCAGAGCAGGGGGACTGTGCCTGTTACCCTGGAAACAAGGGCAACATGGCTCACTTCTCATTCCAGCTGTTGGACAGTGACCAGGAGCTCTATCGCAACTTTCCACTCACCATCTCAGAGCGTTGGCAGCAGGAGGTGACAGAGACCGTCTTTGACACAGTCAACGCTGAGACTGACAAGCTGGAGGCTCGCAAAAGAGCCAAGAACAAGCAGTTGGGCCACGAGGAAGGTGAGACCCAGGGCTGGTAGGACAAGTGGCAATGGGTTCCCTCATTCAGGCTAGCTCTGCTCCATGCCCCAGTCCTCCTCAGCCGCCATCGCCACCCAGCTCTGCCGGCCAGAATCCAGTTTGCAGGGCACCTGCTTTTGGAAACTCTTTGCTGCAACACCCACTATGGAGAGAAGGCATGGCTGGTTGACTTGGGTTGTTTCCCCCTGAAATGTTCCCTTTGGTGTCTCCCTTGTTTTGTTTCTTGTGGGGCTTTTTGTTTCATTTTGTTTTGTTTTTGCCTGTCCTTGATGCTCTTCTCTTTGCCATTCCTGTACACAGATTATGCCCATGGCAAGGACTGCATCATGCATGGCTACATGGCAAAACTGGGGAACCCTTTCCTCACGCAGTGGCAGAGGCGGTACTTCTACCTCTTCCCAAATCGGTTGGAGTGGCGTGGAGAAGGAGAATCCCCGGTAAGAGGAGATCTTTCCTCTAAGGAAGGAGGGGAGGGGAAAGGGGCAGGTTTGGGGTAAGGGTGGAGTGTCTTGCTATATACAAGTGTGAGAGCCTAGGTTTGTCTCATATGGGTTTGGGGCGGGGGGGGGGGGGTAGGATTAGGCAGTGCCTGGAGGATGGGATTATGTGGAGGTGGGCAAGGGATGTAGAATGCATGTTTAACCTGGGGTTATATAAGTGGCTCTTTCTTTGACCAAAGATGTTTTGGACCCTACAACAGCAGTCGCTGCTCACTATGGAAGAGATCCAGACTGTTGAGGAGACACAGATAAAGGATCGAAAGTGCATCCTCCTAAAGATCCGGGGTGGCAAGCAGTTTGTCCTGCAGTGTGACGTGAGTTTTTCCTCACATTGCCTCTCCTAGAAGAAAGCCCAAAAAGTAGTGAGGTTGCCCAAACCTGGTGATGGGCAGCCCCCAATTTCCCTTGGCATGGTTTGATGACAGGACAGGACTTAGGATAATACAGCACATCTTGACTGCTTGAAGTGTTTCACGTGCATTATCTCAGTGATTCTTACAAGGCCTTTGTAAGACAGGTGACCATTGTTGTCCCCATAGTGCAAATGGGTGAGGTGGGGGGGGGGCCTGAGGCTGAGAGAGAACTTTGCTTCCATAACCCCACCCAGTGAATACATGGCAGACGCAAGATTACAACCTGAGGCTTCCTGATTTCACAGCGCTGTGGTCTCTAAACCACTGAGCCTAGGGCTCGCCGATCGGAAGGTCAGCAGTTTGAATGCCTGCAATGGGGTGAGCTCCTGCCAACCTAGCAGTTCGAAAGCACGTCAAAGTGCAAGTAGATAAATAGGTACCACTCCGGCGGGAAGGTAAATGGCATTTCCGTGCACTGCTCTGGTTTCGCCAGAAGCGGCTTTGTCATGCTGGCCACATGGCCCAGAAAGACTGTCTGCAGACAAACGTCAGCTCCCTTGCCAGTAAAGTGAGATGAGCACCGCAACCCCAGAGTCGTTCGCAACTGGACTTAACTGTCAGGGGTCTTTTACCTTTACCTTACTTCTGAACAATAAAAAATCCTGCTGAGGTCGCATTCTACATGTTTGCCTAAACAAAACTGTGTTAAGCAGGCGCTGAAAAGAATGCAGCCTGGTGTCAATAAGCAGGGAGTTCCAAAGGGTTGAGTACTGCCACACTGAAAGAGCAATTTCTTACAAACGGTTTTATGTGACACCTGTAATGGTTCCAGTTCCACAGATTGAAGCAAAGTAGACTACAGTGGTACTTCGGGTTACAAACTCCGCTAACCTGGACGTAGTACCTCGGATTAAGAACTTTACCTCAGGATGAGAACAGACATCGTGCGGTGGCGGCAGCGGGAGGCCCCATTAGCTAAAGTGGTACCTCAGGTTAAGAACGGTTTCAGGTTAAGAACGGACCTCCGGAACGAATTAAGTTCGTAACCAGAGGTACCACTGTATTCCCAAGCTGTTAAAGGCTTTATATATAAATAGTAACACCTTGAATGGTAACAAATCAGCAACTAGTGCAGATCTCAGAACAGAGGTGTAATATGATGGCAGGATCTCTATCTGGTCAGCAGCCATGCTGCAGCATTCTGCACTAACTGCAATTTCTGGAATCAAGCACATGGGAAGGTCCACATAGAGTACATTGCAGCAGTAATTCAGCCTTGAAGTCAACAGTGCCTGTGATTAAGCTCTCCTGGTCCGGAACGATCATAGCTGTCATACCATGTGCAGCTGGTAAAATGTGCTTCTAGCTCCTTAGGGTACCAGAAGCACTCAAAAATTGTGTGCCTACCCCTTCAAGAAGAGAGCAACTCCATCCAAGGTGGGCAAATGACAAATTTCTCTGACACAGGAAACACCCACGGCGCCTCCATCCTGCCAGGATAGATTGATAGTGGAGAGGGCTTGCTTACATTCCTGAAGTTTGCAGCTTGTTTTAGTCACTTGGTGGTATTAGGCCAACACCTTTCTGAAGTTGTATTCTTGATTTGGTAGGTTGTTCTGGTCAGATGAGATCAGGGGAAGGGTGGATGGTCCTTTCTTGCAGTTGAATCAAATTTGAACCCTCAGGTGTAAGATGGATCAGAGGCACAAGTATCTTGTAGCTCTTGTGTTGGTTTCTCATTCAAACCTGAAACAGATCTTTTCAAGTCTACCCTCACAAGGAGGTGAGCAAGTGTGGGGACAGCTTAGGAGAGCCAAAAGAGGAGATAAGAGTGAGATGACAGAGCAGAAACAGGAAGTGTAGAACTGTTGTGCTTCCTGTTCTCCCTATTTAACTCGATGGCCTGTGTTCCCTTCCTGTTCTGTGATTTCTTGAATTCTGTGGTCACGAGGTGCCCTACAGACTACTGGAGGAGGGGGAGCCCCTTCTCAATCTATTGGGGGGGGGGAATGTCCTGTTCAGTTAAGAAAGCTAGTTCACATTTTAGAAGACTATAAATAGGGTGGTGTGTGCTTTGCATTAAAAGGGGAAGAAATTTCTCTACAACCAGAATAATTATATGTATTCATCAGACGTACAGAATATAGTGGAAGCTGCATAATTCTCTTATAACTTGTTCAAGCCTAGAGGAGTTGGAGTAGCGTTTTTTATTGTATTGGGAGGCAAGGACTTTGCGTGGGTGCAAGAGGTTTATCCCTTTGCTGGAAAACCCATCCGCAGTGCAATCCTAAACTTGCCTACTCTGAAGTAGGCCCCACTAATTCATTGGGGTTTTCTTTTCCCCAGGCAAGTTTGTGTAGCAGGGGTAGCTAACCCATGGGCCAAATCCATCCTCAAGAGTGGATGCACACACATACCTAGACCCGAAATAAATTGACAATTGAATTTGTGCTATTTAGTTCATTTTTAAAACCTTGCATTTTTGCTGAGGTGTCCCTCACTGTCGCTGTGATGCTCCTACTGCAGACAGTCTAGCTAGCATCCCAAAAATTGTGTGCCTCTGCCTTGACCTTTCAAAGGCACCTCTTCTCCCTCTCATGCTGCACTGTTGATAGATCTATAGTACTCAGGAATCTATATGTTTTTAACAAAGGCCATATTTCATAGCTGTCAACTTTTCCATTTTTTTAAAGGGAAATTCCCTTATTCCGAATAGGATTCCTCGCAAGAAAAGGGAAAAGTTGACAGCTATGCCATATTTTGAATTAAGGGAAGGTTAATCATTGGCTGCGTCCATTGTCTCACTCCCACATGACCCCATATACAGGCAAGCACCTCTTTAACCCGTTTCTGCTCCAGTACAAGCAGTGATAGGGGCTTTGGCAGTCTGCCCTATATTATGCCCTTGAGCTCTGGCTTCCATGCGCAAGCCAAGCGACAGGCAAATGTGGCTGAGCCGTTGTGATGCATAAGTGAAAACCAACACAGGTAATATGTGTGGGGATTAAACAGCCCTTTGCCTGGGTGTTGGTCCATGCAGGAGAAAAGCATCTTAGGTGAACAACAGGAGATCAGGAGCTGTGCTGAGAAACTCTTCACCTCTGGCTTCCTATTCCTTCTCTACAGAGAGAAACTATTGGTGCTAATGGGCTGGCACAGAGAAGTGCCATTAGGAAATTATGCCTGAAAGCATTAACCATTTGTACACAGCTTCCAGAAATTTAGTCTGGTTGGTTGTTGTTTTCTGACAGTGTTTAGAACATTTAAAAACAATCACATTTGCACAGCTAATGATGTCAAGGTTGCCAAGAACAGTATCTTTCAGCCATCATAGGCCTGGTTAAAAATGAATGTTTTTAAGTTGCTCCCAAACCTTAATAATGAGGGAGATGGACACATCTCGCCAGGGAGGGTATTCTATAAACCCGGAGCCACCGCTCAGAAGGCCCTGTCCTGGGCAAGTGCCAATTGGGCACCAACCAGTTATGGCAGCACCACTCCCAAGCCAATTATAAGGTCCAAGGCAATTGATACCCTCTCCTGCCCCCCAGCAAAATAATGGCTGCTGCCTTGAGAGGTGTCTCCTTTGTATTCTAGGGGGGGCCCATTCTAATCCTTTGCCTTTCCTCCTCCAGAGTGATCCGGAGTTGGTGCAATGGAAGAAGGAGCTGTGCAATGCCTACCAGGAAGCCCAGCAGCTGCTGCAGAGGGTGCCCAAAATGAAACACAAGCCGCGCTCTCCGGTGGTGGAGCTCAGCAAGGTCCCTCTGCTTCAGCGCAGCAGCAGCAGCACCAATGGCCTCTGACCCTCCTTGACTTCCTCTCCCATCCTTAATTTATTTGGCTGGGTTTGTCCACCATCCCCACTCTCTCTCCTGTCTCCTTTCGCTGATCATTGTGATGTCCACCCCAGCCCCCTGGGGTATTATAGTGAGGGGGTGGGGCATCCAGAAGGTGTGGGACAGACTTCCCTCTCCCCATCCCCCAGCACAGGGAGACCAATACCCATTTGAGGGGAAGGAGCCTGGTTGGCAAATGTGGGTGAGCTTCTACCCCCCCCCCGCCCCCCACGAAGGAAAGCTGGGATTAAAGCCCTGTCTCCAAATAGGACCAATGGAAGGAGATGCCCAGAGGTGTGCCCCACATCTTGTGTCCTCCCTGCTTCTTCCCCTGTGGGTGCAAGACATGCGCTAGCGCACTCACGAGAGCCTGCTGGCTTAGGCCTTGCTCCCTATGGAGTGGCTGGCAGGGCATGTCCTCTCAGGTGAGTCCCTTCACACCAGCTGAGGTGAAGAGACACATCAGCATGGCAATCTGTGTTCCCAGCCCCTTTTCTTTCCAGCGCCAGGCTCTGGCGTATGGTTCCACAGCAGGCCCCCTGCAGAAAGGGCACCCTGGTTCTGGCGTTTATGGGATAGCTCAAAAGTGTGCATTTCCCACCGCCCGTCACTCACAGAATATCGGCTAGGCAGCCACTGTGCCATAAGCAATCCCCTTCAGCATCGGCTGGGTTTGCACTCTAGCGTGTGATAAGGAATTGCCTTGAAACTCTTACACTGTAACGAAAATGTCTAACAAAAAATGAAGGCTTGCTCCTGTTCTGTTCTCTTCCCTTCGTCCCTGAGTTCACGTCCTGAATCCTTCCCTACTATCCTCTTCTGGTCCCGCCAATTGCCATTCCAAATCCCGAATTCCTGACCTGGGGCAGCGGCTGCTGCTGCTGCTCTTGCTGCCGCCTCAGAGTTGTGGCCTGCCCTCTGCCTCTTGCCACCCTGCTCTCCCAGGCATTCTCTTATCAACTGTGCCAAATTTCAAGATTATTGTTGTGCCCTTCCCAGTTGGCCCCGTGGAGAGTCTGCAAAAAGTCGTACTCCCTGGGGCTGAATCTGGACAAGCTCCTTGCGTTTGGCTTGCCCAGTCTCTGTACTATTGCCTCTGAATCTTCTCCTTGGAGTGGGATGAGAACTGCCTCTTGCTCTGCTGTCTCTACTGCCAAACGCCCCATCTTGCTTTGCTGTGGGAAGAGGGGAGGGGCAGCAGGTTTCATGCCAAAAGAGATTTCTGAGCTGCCCGGCCCCTCTGCTCTCAGGGCCTCTCTGGGCTGAGCCTGGAGTGTGGGGAGTGGGGGTGCGGTCACTGGAAGCTCGGCCTGGATGAGGCACTGTGCCAAGTCCCAAGTGTCTGAAGGATTCTGTAAATATCTTTGTGCCAAGGGGGGGCCTGGCTGGGTGTGGAAAAACTAGGCCCATTCTGCCCCTCCCTTCCAGTATCCCTCTGTATAAACAGCTCCCCCCCCCCACCCACCACCTCCCCTTCCCCTAGCAGTGTTACGGTTTCTCCCACAGGATGGGGAGAAATCTCAGGTTGAATTGACCCTGTACCCCTCCTCCTCCTTTTCCCTCCATCTGCGGTTTAACAGAGGGGTTAAGGGTAGATGGCTTTCGGTTGGGGATCAGGTCTCTCATCCCCATGGTGTCATGCCCCAAGCGCATGCGATTGCCTCTGCTGCATGCCCCCCCCACTCCGCCTCATGTGATGAGTTTTTGCCTGTTCTGCTACATGGCTCCCACATTCCTCCCAAGGCGATTGGCCCTGGGAGGGGGAGGGGTAGAGCGGGAGCCCCCCCTTTCCCTGCAGTGTTTGTAAATATTGATCTCTGGTTTGTCTCTCTGGGTTATTATTATGGATTTTTTGCCGATTTTTGAATGTGATTTTAATGAGTGGGATAAAAAGACTGTTTTTATAATAAAAAAATCCAAAACCCACAAAGCTTAGAAAAACACAGGCTCTTCTGTGGCTCTCGGCACCAGAATGTGTAAAACGTGTCGCTGACGTAGATTGAGTTGGGCTGTTGGCTCAGGGATGTCTACACCAGCTTTTCCAAAGCTGGTATCCAATCCAGGTGTTTTAAGAAGACAGCCTCCATTAACCCCAGTCAACAAGACCAATTGTCAGAGATAGTGGGAGCTGTAGCCCACCAGGTTGGGGAAGGCTGGTCTATGGCAGAATCCAGCCCCAAGACCATTTAGACTGGAGACTGAAACTGAGACCATAGGCATGCAGATTGTGTGTTTTCCATGGTGATATGGGTGCTCCTTTTCCTTTCTCTGGAGCAAGGATGAGAAATTTTTGGCCCTCCAGGTGTTGCTAAACTACATCTCCCATCAGCCCCAGTCAGCATGGCCATTAGTCAAGGCTGATGGGAACTGTAGTTTAGTAACATCTGGAGGAGCACAGTTTCCTCACCCGTGCTCTAAATTGAAGCATCCATTTAGGAATCTATGGTAGGAAGCGCACAAATATGTGAAGAAATTCTTGCATTATTATAGGTGACCAACCAATTCTCTCCTATGGGTCTCAAGCTCCAACGTAATATAGTGCATCACTAACAAACCAAGTCCTTCTGCTGTCCCCATAGGATAAACAAAGTGGTGGGAGAACATTTCTGATATCCTCAATATTGCCATGCTTCACACACACACAAAGTTTTCTAAGGGATACTCCAGCATAAAATAGCTAAATGAGAATTTATCATCAAATTCAGTTCTGTTCAATTTGGACCTAATGGGGACTGTGGTTCTCCCTTGCGAACATGCTATGGAAGTGCTGAATTAGCATTGCATAGTAAATGATTCATGCCCCACTCTTCCCATAGAACCCATATGGGGGGTTTCATGAACTACAAAAACTCTCAAAAAGAAAAAAACAACACAGCTTAAAAACACTAGCATCAATAAATAACACAGAAAGATCAATAGGATTATAGTGACTGCTGCAGAGAGTACACCAGTCTGTGTATACATTTGAGCTCTGCACAAAAACGTCACAGACCTGCTAAAACCCCTTGCATTTTATAGCCTCTTGGACCCACTGTTTACATTTCCCCTTCTACAGCTATGTGCATGTATATATTATCTGTCAACTGAGGATAACACTTCATGCATCTGATGTCATGTGTGCTAGTTCATGAAAGCTTCTGCCACAACAAATCAGTCTTGAAGGTGCCACAAGACTTGCTTGTTTCTGATACAAGAGTCTCAATGAACTTACCAAAACAAACTGGACACAGCTGGGCTGGAGCTTAACACAACAGCTGGAATACTTTTCTCTCCATAAATGAACTTCATGGCCCAGTGGAATTCCATTTCCCCATCCCTCTTAACAACATTTGATAATAATTTAATAGCATCTGTTTGAGGCAGAAATGTAACGGGGAGCTTTTCACAATCTAAAGGAAGCCGTGTTGGAGTAAACTTCCCTGTTGAGTTTCTGCCTATCACATACCAGTAACTGTTAAAAGCCAATGGAACCCCTCTCTGTCAAAAATGGAGGGAAAGACAGGCTGGGGTGTATGACTGGAGGTGGAGGCTTTATGATCCACAGAGCACGTTTCTTGACTCTTGAGAAGGAATAGTAGTAACCTTTCCAACAGCCTTGCTGTTTTAAGGTGCCTCCTCTACATTTCCTGTGCTACATTTTTCTAGACCTAGTCATAGAAGGTCTGTTTACTTCATGCCTGCCTCTCCCTAGCAAAAACAACTACCAGTACTTCGTTTCAGGTTTAACTGGGTGCCAACTACTTTGTTACTTCAACCACTGAACAAGTCTGCAACAAGGCAACACTTCCCCAAGCAGGTAGAGCAGGTCCTGCATGTGAAAAGACTGTGCAATAATGATATCCATGTCTACTCAGAATTAAGCGTCACTGAGCTGAATAAGATTAATTCCCAGGGGGTATATTGGATGACCAATACCTGCGACCTAATACCCACTAAACACAGAGGGACTCATTTCTGAATGCACATGTCTAGGAATGTGTTTTTAGAAATGATTCTTGAAAGACACGTACACAAAACAACTTTTTTTAAAAAAAGCAGTGGATAGCCCATATTTAGGATTGGAAGGGTAGAGTTTAACTTCTAGAATGAGTTGTGAGGTTCAAGAAGCTTGGCTGGAGTCCTGATTGTTCCTACTCAGTAGAAAAAGTGCACTCTGCATATGTTTAGGTGCACTGATTTATTGAACCACATTTCACAGCTGAAACAGCATAGGAGGCAGCTCCAGGTTTCAGCTTGCCACTAACCAGAAGCCACCCACGACCCCTCCTGGTGCCATTCTTATTTCCCTGAATAATAAAAGATGCAAGGGGAAGAAGGCTTTCTAACTGAACATGATCCTACATATATCTCAGAAGTAAACTAGGCAGGGCTTAATAGGCCCCAAACCAATGGATTCAAGTTGCAAGAAAGGAGATTTTGACTAAACATGAAGAAGAACTTCCGGACAGAAAAAGATGTTCGGACTCCAGGTGAGGTGGTAGACTCTCCTTCCTCGGGAGGTTTTTAAGCACAACTTGGACGTATGATCTAGCTGAGATTCCTGCACTGCAGGGGGCTGGACTAGATGACCCTTGGGATCCCTTCCAGTTCCTCTCAGGTGAGTGGATAGCTGACTGCAGCCTCAGCCTTCCCGTCCGCTCCCAGCAAGCAAGCGAAGCCAAGCCAGCCCAATCGCCCACCCTTCTGGGGACTCAGGACCCCGAGCCGCTGCCGGGGGTGCAATTTCGCCTCCGCCCGCGTCCCCTGGCGGCTGACGAGGGAGGCAGGCTGCCCAAGGCGGCCGGCTCCGCTCCCTCCCGCTGCCGGTGGTGACGCAAGGGGTGTTGCCTGTCCTCGACGCCCAGAGCGTGGCCCTCTCGCGTGGGCTGGAGCGGGGAGCGAGCGAGGCCGGAAAAGTGCCTGGGCCAGCTTTCCGCGCCCCTGCCGCCGCTGTCTCCTCCCTGCGCCCCGCAGGCCCGCCCCTTCTCCCCCAGCCCCGCCGCTCCCTGGCTCTGGGTCGGCCCCGGGAGCCGCAGCGAGCGAACCCCGACCAGGCCGCGCGTGCGCCCCGCCGTCCCTCCCTCTCCGCCTGCCTGCCTCTCCTCCCGGGAGCGCAGCCGCCGCAGCAGCAGCAGCGGGGCCCAGCGCAAAACCGAGCAGGAGGGAAAGCGCCAGCGCCGCCGCCGCCACCACCACCACCACCACCCGGAAAGGCCTCGGGCAGAGAGGGATCGGCGCAGAGACCCGGCCGGGCGCGGGGACATGGTGACGGGATGGCCCGCATCACAGACGCCTTCCCCCTGCACCTGCTCGTCTGGCACAACCGGCACCAGGCGCTGGACAGCGAGCTGCGCAAGGGACAGGTACGGGGGAGCCCCTCGACACACACACCCCAATCTCCTAGGTCTCCCTCCTTAACCCCGCATTCCAGGTCGCCCCTTCCGGACGGAGTTGGCGATGTGGCAGCCGGGGAGGGGGATGTGATGTGGGATCCTTCCAAGATGGTCCCAGCCCTTCGCTTCCCCCCCCCCCACCCCGTTGGTAGCCCTGCTGCTCCTGCTGCTGCCGCCGCCGCCACTGGAAGGGAGAATGAACAAGGGCCAGATACTGGCACCTAGTCCTGGGATGTCTGCTGCTAACCTAGGTTTGTTCCACTTGCATCCTGTTAACCTCCCCCCCCCCAGCCACGCCACCCACACAAGCAGGAAAGCTGCCCAAGGGTGCTTGACCCCCCCAAGTCATGATAGCATCATCACCTTTCCCCCACCTTTGTAATGCTCCTGGTCCCCTCTCTCCATTCCTTCTCTTTGTACCTCTGGATTGTAACTCTTCCCTCCTCACCCCAGCCGAACTGGTGGTTTCAGAATAGCTGTATAGATGTTTGATGATTCTTTTGGGCTGGGAATCCCCAACCTCATAATTCCTCATCAGACTTGGCAGTTGAAGCTTGGAAGCAAACAGCAATCCTCAATTTGAGGCCATCTGTTTGGAATCCCAGAATCCACTGCTCCTTCGTCTTAGGCCCCCTCATAGCGATTTGGGCACATGAGGGCAAGGCACACGAGGGATCCGCACACTTGAGTTGGTTCTGAAGGGTGCCATGATACTCAGTCCTATAACATCCTCTAGCAATTGAGGCCTGGTGTTTTGTTTTGTTTTGTTTTGTTTTAAAACAACAACAACAACAACAACAACAACAACCTTCCTGTGGTGGCTTCACGTTTAGTGCACTGATAGCCACCATTTTGGAAAAGAGAAAAATGGGGAAAGGCAAAATAAGTCTTAAAGATTGATGTGCCTGTGCACAGCTGGTATTGGTCTCTTTTAAAAATTTAATTTAATTCAATTATTAGAGCCTCCAAGCAAGTGTCAGCTCTAAGCACCCTGTTGCATTGTTGAGGGGAAATTCACAGGGTTTTCTTCTTGCCTGCCCCTATGGACCACATCTGAGCACTGGACTAGGCTGAGCATCTATACTTAAAAAAAAAAAAAGTGTGATGAAAGCAGGGCTCCAGGTGGGTGGCTGCTGGTTGGACAATTGCCCATTTCGAATGGTGGGACTTGGTTCTCCCACCTAGAGTTAGAACCAAGAGAACAGAGTCATTAGAATACCTGTATGGGAGAAGACTGACTGGAAGAGTTCTGCCTGGCAACTGATTTGGAACTGGGAGAAATGCAGATCAGGGAGCATGGCTTAAAAGAAGACTGGGCTGGAGATAACTGGTGGTACCTGAGATAATGATGATTCCCATTTCTTGTTCTGGAAGGGGGGAAACGGGGAATGAACTGATTGATAGATCTAGGGGGGATGACTTTTGGGAGGATCTCAAAAAGAAAGCAATTTGGGGTGGAGGTTTGGTCAGCCGGATGTTTATGGAATCTAATTACATAGGGCACTCAGGTGATGGCCTTCTCTTGTTGTCAGTCCCTAACAGCTGATACTCAGAGGTATGTTACCTTTGAAGAGGGAGGTTCTATTTAATTTGGTGGTTGAGGCTAGTAGCTGTTGACAGACCTGTCCTCTGTGAATTTATCAAATCCTTTTTGAAACTAACTTAAGCTAGTGGCCATCAACATACCTCACAGCAGTGAATTCCATGAGTTAATTACCCCTTGAGTGACAAAGTGTCTGAATTTGCTTTTATCTTGTCTCTAAAAAATCATGGGCAGTCTGGGAAAGGTGGGAGAGGAATGATTCAGAGTATGGCATACAGTGGCATCGCAACAAAAGTTGGGTCAGGGCAGATATTTGGAAGGAAATGGTGTGGAGGGTTTGGGGCTCTGCCTTGTGTTCAATTTGGCTAGGTCACTTGTCTCTCAGTCTCACCAGTTCTCCTTCTGTAAAATGGATATTGCAGTATCAAATGTAAGGTCAAAGAAGTGGTCTGGTGTGTAGAGCTCATGCTCCACCTTTGCATTGTACTCAGTTTGCAGTCTTGGAGAAAGTCAGGTGTCTCCATCTAGTCCAGCATTCTGTTTCCAGCAGTGGTCAGCCAAATGCATCTGAAATTTTTACAAGCAAGGCCTGAGGTCAACAGTGTTCTGCTGTTGCTTGTATACAGCAGCTGACATTCAGAGGCAAATTCTTTCTGAATATTGTGGTGCTTCCATCAAATTATGGCTTTCAGAGTGGGTGTTGGGTGGGTGGAGCTCTGAAAGTTGGAGCCTAGGCAAGGGAATGGCTTGGCAGGGTGGGCAGATTTGTAACATCCTGAATTTCTGAAGGTATCAGCTGCTGTTACATCTTTTTTGCAGATGCTTTAGGATGCTCAGCCACCCTGCGCATGACTTAATTTGGTGGTAGAAGAAATCACATTCTGACTATTTTCAGATATACTCTTGTGGTCAACTAGTTTGCAAGTGCAGTGAAAATAGGCCCAGCTTACGTGGGATATAAGAGACCCTGGGCTGTTCCAGGTAACACAGAAGGATTCTGGAGCTATGATGGAACCAGCCAGACCTCTCTGCAGCATAGCTGTCAACTTTTCCCTTTTTAAAAGGGAAATTCCCTTATTCCGAATAGGATTCCTCGCAAGAAAAGGGAAAAGTTGACAGCTATGCTCTGCAGCAAACACTCCCATTGTTGGTGAATTCCTGATAACCTACTGTGAAAAAATGTGATTCTGAGCCCCAGTGCTTGAAGCGATTACACCAACCTCAGCATAAGGAAGGTGCCCATGACATCTGCACAAAGCACCCCAGCCCTGATTCATTTTTATTATCCATCCCTCAAAAGCGTATTTACTTGTAGGGGATTCTTTCTTTCTTTCTTTCTTTCTTTCTTTCTTTCTTTCTTTCTTTCTCTCTCTCTCTTTCTTTTCTTTAATTCATAAGCCGTGTGCTCTCCTTCTGTAGCACTTGAGTGCACTCTTTGTACAATTAAAAACAAAACAGGTTGTTTCACAATATGGCTGGGCTAGTCCCTATTCTGTTCTATCATGTGGGGACAAAGGCCTTTGTGGTGAATGGCCCCTTCTAATTGAATCTTGGAACAAGGCAGCATTTGCCATTGCAAAGAAAGTCCTTGCATCAGGAAGCCAAGACACAACATTAATTGATTTCCATACATACTTAGATTTCCCCCCACTTTTCAAGCAATCAAGAGTCTCCCAAAGTGGTTCAAAAACAGAGTCAGGCCCTGCCAGCAGGCTTGCAAACTGAAAAGACGAGACACACAAGGAAAGGGAAGTGGAGTGGGAGAGAGATCAGTCCTTCCAGGCCAGAACAAAGTGGTGAGCTATAAGAGAGGGGATTTATGCTCAGTGGAGGCCAGGGTAGGTAACCTTCCCTTGCTGATGTTCTCACTTGAATAGGAATTGTTGGCTCCAGCTCCTTTGACCAATGGGTGGGGCAAGCGCTTCAAACTTCTCCCTTTTGCTTCTACAGTCCTGGGGCGAGTTGGAGCTGAGTAGGAAGGGGAAGGTGAGTTCCATGTAGCCTGCTGGTTCTCTGGCTGATGGTTGGGGCCAGGTTGGTCTCCTTGCCATGATATTCTTCCTTGAAGGGCAACTGGACTGTAGCCCTAATGTGCTGCCCTTCACTTCTGCAGTCCCCTCAAGGCTTTTGAATATCTGAATATCAGCATGCGCAAGCTTAGATTAAGCAACAAGGCCGGCTCTTCTATTCTGGCCAGTGGATATGATACGTCATGGTCCCTTGGGTCGGATATTCTATAGGATATGTGAATTCTATCCTAGTATCCTGGATGTCCTTGTAGGTCAGGGACAGCATTATCTGGGGACGAGCTCTGAGTGAATTTTCCTCTTTTGCAAGAGATACTGGTGGAAGGGCATTAAAACCCCTGCTGAGTCCTAGCACTGAAAGGAATGAGCCCCAGCACAGAGAAAGCCTCAGCCCTTGTTCTCCTGCAAAGGAATATCCACCTAGCTCATTAATGCTGTGGCTCTTTTGCAGCACGATATTGAGATGCTGGACCCACGAGGCCGAACGCCCCTGGAGCTGGCCGTGTGCCTGGGGAACCTGGAATCCGTCCGGGTGCTGTTGCGACACAATGCCTGTGTGGGCCAGGAGAATGCCAATGGCTGGACAGGTATGAAGGCTCAGTGGGCAAGGGTATGTGCCCCATGTTGGTCCGTTTCAATTTCTGTCTCCTCCGCTTAAAGCTGGGGTGAGGAACCTGTAGTACTCCAGTTTTTTGTTGGACTTACAACTCCCACTTTGGCTGTAGGCTGATGGGAGATGGAGTCCAACAAAACCTGGAGAGCCACATGTTCGTCAGGATGGTCAGGTTGCACGACTGTGAAACGTCTTCTGCTTGAGACCTTGCAGTGCTGCTGCCTAATACTGGGCTCAATAACAGTCATTCATATTGAAGCATCTCCTTATATCCTAGGCAAGGGGGGAAAGAGAAGGAACGTGTTGAAAGGGTTGTTGTGAAAGCTGAGCAAGGGAAGACAGCAGTTGAGAAATGAAAGACCTGAGACATGAGGGCTGTGGTTTTGAGGGGTAAGCAACACGAATGAAAGCCAGAGTCCAGTGCTTAGGCCAGTACTGGAGTAATAAGTGTGCTTTGAAGGCAGAACTCTTCCTGGCACTTTTGTGTAAGGCGCCTATCCTTGCTTCTCTGGCTTAAGTTTCTGGAGCCTTGTTTTGCCCTGCCTAGGATGGTAGAAGTTTCCCTGGGAACTGAGCACTGATTGGCATGATACCTGTGCCCTTGGCAGCCAGACATGTCCTTTTGGCAGATCAATAGGCTGTCTGCTCCTGGTTGGGAGTGAGGATAGAGGAGAAACTCGTTTGGACTTGAGAGATGATGGGCACAGTGAGTGGGACCAAGAAGCAAAATACTGATCCCCCCCTCTGCCTCTCTAGTCCTGCAGGAGGCAGTAAGCACAGGAGACCCAGAGATGGTGCAGCTGGTGCTACAATATCGCGATTACCAGCGGGCCACACAGCGCCTAGGCGGCATCCCAGAATTACTCAACAAACTGCGCAGAGTATGTACTGTCAACTCCCAGCCAACTTCGGTCCTTGTGTATTTCTCTGTGTCTACAGATTTTATTATAGGGTGCCCAACCTGTACTCTTGTCAGGACCCCTGGCGAAGGGAGAAAGAAATCTTGCCAAAGCTGCCCTGTCTTAGGATCTTATTGGAATCTCCTTTTCTTTCTAAAACTCTGGTTGTGTTTGTGTTAATTAAAAGCAACAACCCTCTCTCTGGTTACTTCTTCCATAGAGCACCAGCATTAAATCCCTCACTTTTGTGTGGGCACAGAACCATTGCAATTTAACCATTCTAATGCATACTTCAAGAAGGGAAACACTCTTGTCCCTTCCACATTCCCTTGCAAAGGGGCTTGGAAGATGAAGCATTTGAACAGCACGGTTTCAAAATGACAGCGGTAGCAGTTACTCTGCATCCCAGAAGCATCAACCCTCTTCTCCTTTAAACCCCCTGGGATACTCAAAAGCACTCTTGGGTTTTCTAGCTAGCAGTTGCTAGATCTAATTGAACTCCCATTGGCAAAGTGTGACTCTTAATAAGATTATGGTCACAGCAAAATGTAGTCCCTTTAGAGAACAGGGATTGACTGTTCTTGCTGCCCCTTCTCTCACTTGCCGTGCTCTGCCCCCTCACTTTGGTTCTCCATCTCCACAGGCTCCTGATTTCTACGTGGAGATGAAGTGGGAGTTTACCAGCTGGGGTAAGTCAGTGCTTCACTTCTGGGAGGTGACAGGAGAGAGCTGTCCAATAAGGGAGGAATTTGGCCTGGGGAAAGGATGCAGCAGAAGAGATAACTACTTTAGCCCTCCTGAGCTCAGAAGCATAGGAACCTAGACGACATTTTGAGGAAGAAGGAAGCATTCTCCTTTCTCTGCAGTGGGTGCCGTGGCTTCACCAAGGAGCAGAATCCAAGCTATTGACACATGGTGTCCTAGTCGTGCTCCAGAGATTAGAGGTGTGGCACTCTGAAGGAATGAGGTGATGCCAGGCAGAGAGGGGAAGAAGTACCTCTCAGCCATGAGACTCATTGGGTACTTTGGAGCATGTCGCTGTCTCTCTGCTATGGTGCCTCTCTGAAGGGCTGTAGCTCAGTGGGAGAGCACCTGCTTTTCACACAGAAGATCCCAGGTTCAGTCAGGCATCTCGATGTAGGGCTGGGATGGGCCTCCCATCCTGAAACCCTGGAGAGCTGCTGCTAGTCAATGTAGACAATACAGAAATTGATGGACCAGTATTAGATGAACCAGTTAGATGGACCAGATGGATCAGTATAAGGCAGCTACCTGTGTTTCTATGAGTGAGGTACAAATGTGGCAAACAAGTAAATGATGCTAATCAATGTTCCCTCTCCCTCTGCTCCCTCTCTTCCTTTCCGTCACCAGTGCCCCTGGTCTCCAAGATATGCCCAAGTGACGTGTACCGGGTGTGGAAGCGTGGGGAAAACTTGCGGGTTGACACCACCTTGCTGGGCTTTGAGCACATGACCTGGCAGCGGGGCCGCCGCAGCTACATCTTTAAAGGCGAAGGTCAGAATATCTCTTTTCTGGGGAGATTGGCGAGTGCTTGGCGAGGTGTGGGGGGCTATGATACTGACTGCTTTTCTCTCCCTTGCTCCTTTCACCCTCTTTTCTCCTTCCCCTCATCGGCCAGATGAGAATGCTGTGGTGATGGAGGTTGACCACGACAAGCAGGTGGTGTACACTGAAACGTTGTCTCTAGCCTTGCATGAGCCGGAGCTGATGCTGGCTGCCATGCAGCCTTCCGAGGAGCACGTGGCCAGCCGGCTCACTTCGCCCATCGTCTCCACCCACCTGGATACCAAGAACATTGCCTTTGAGCGGTGAGCTGGGGAAAGGGGAAGGGTAGTGTATGGGTCGGTGTGAACCATGTGTTGCTGCTGTCGCTGGTTGTTAACCCCGATGACTACTGTATATGCTGCCTCCAGGATCAGAGGCAGCTGCATGTTGTTCAGAATAGCAGGAGAAGGCTAATGGTATCACACTTGCTGGCTTCCCAGAGGCATCTGATTGGTCATTGTGGGAAATGGGATGCTAGACTAGAGGGTCCATGGATGTGATCCAGCTGCAGGGCTCTTTTTATGGTACAGGATGAGGTCCATGAGACCAAAGCTGGGAAGGATGAAGTCTGCCCAGGCCCTCGAGCATCAACTAGTTTAGCGAGAAAAGAGGGGGACCGAGGCCCCAGCTTCTAGTGCCATAGGTGTCTGCAGCCATGTTATCGCACATGCCCCATCTCCCCTCAGAGGAGAGACCTCCACTTGCAGCTCCCTAGTCCAAGTCTTTCAAGGGCAGGGTCGGAAGAGGTGAAGGCAGAGCTGTGTGTGTGAGAGAGAAAGTGACATTTGATGAGATGTTTATCTTTTAGGCTGAAGAGTAGGGGGGCCTTCTAAGTCTGAAAAGGGTTGGAAGAGATGAAGCTCGATTGTAGGGGTGGTGTTTGAGAAAGTGGCATTTGAAGAAATGGATATCTTTAGGCTGCATTGGAGCGGGGGGCAGCTGAGGTCTGCAATGGCAAACTCTATCGCTCTTGACATAAATACTTTCCTCTCTGCAGGAACAAGTCTGGCATCTGGGGCTGGCGCTCTGAGAAGATGGAAAACATCAGCGGCTATGAAGCCAAGGTATAACTCTTCCCCCATTCCTGTTCCTTACATGTGTAAATCTGAAAAAAAATCAGCAAAGTTTAGCTTAGCTTCACTGCTTTGAGGAATCAGGGCTTGTGTTGAATGGGACCGGGTGATATCAACAGTCTCTTTGTCCTTTTTCCAGGTTTACAGTGCCAGCAATGTGGAGCTTGTCACCAAAACCCGTACTGAGCACCTGTCAGACCAGGACAAGACACGCAACAAAGGTAAAAGCAGATGTTGAACCACCTCCAGTTGTGACTCGGTGTGTTGACTCATCCAATGACCCTTCATGCTGCTGGGATTATTTTACACTACAACTCCCAGAACTCCACTTACACTTGCTGTTTGGCGGCTCCTGCCTGCCCTTTGACCACAAGTGACTTGTCCTCATTAGTCATGACGTGCTCCCATTTACAGGCTTCACCTGGTGGTTAAAAGAGAACAAAAATGACGGCAGCGTATACTGAATATTGGCCTGGTCTATATGTAACGCTCAGCCGAACTATGGCTAAGCAAGAATGAAAAACTGCACAAGTGCGCCAAGCGAATATTGCTGCCACTGTTTCCGCTGCCTAAGAAGCAACAGGATAGATATGGATTTTGGCTGTTGTCCTGTGTTAGACTGCTTCCCAAACCACTGGTGGGAGATGCAGAGTAAATGGGAATATGTACACAGCATAACTGTGGGAGTTTGAGAGGGGAGGGACCACTTGGGCCATGCTGGCCAATGGAAGGCACCCACTTTCATGGAGAAGGAGTCTGAGAAGGAGGATGTCAGGTGGCAGATGGGCTAGCCCAGGGGTCAGCAAACTTTTTCAGCAGGGGCCTGGTCCACAGTCCCTCAGACCTTGTGGGGGGCCGGACTATATTTTGAAAAAAAGGAAAAAGAATGAATGCCCCACAAATAACCCAGAGATGCATTTTAAATAAAAGGACACATTCTACTCATGTAAAAATATGCTGATTCCCGGACCGTCCGCAGGCCGCATTTAGAAGGCCCCTGTGCCTTAGTTTGGGGACCCCTGGGCTAGCCTTAGCGGCTATGGCAGGTAGAGGAGCCTGGTGATTTCATGATGCTGGTGGTTCCATGATGCATCTAGCAATCCTTGTGTAGATCTTCCCCCATAATGTAAAAATCTTTCAGTTCATGGATATCGGTATCTGTGGTAGTAATAGAGAGGACCTTTTCTGTAGCCACCTACACCCTGCAACTGTCTGTCGAGAGAGACCCACCTTGACCTCTCCCAGAAGGCCTCCTGCCATAATGCAAAGATCTTCCTTTCTTGGCAGGCATTTGGTCTGTCGAGCTGCTGACCTTAACCTCCCAGGCAGGTCACTTTCTTTTTTAATCGGCTGCCTCTGCCTCTTTTATCTCTTATCAATGACTGCTTTGCTGCATTTTCCTTGGATTTTGTCGTTCTAATGTTACTAGCCGCCTTGAACATTGCTGTGTAAAGGCACTCTAAAACTACTTCAGATAAGTAAAAAAAAGGTAACAAATAAATTGCACTAAAGTGTTGGAAGCGGTGGTAGTTTCTTTGGAGAGGACTCACTTGGATATCCTCCTTTTGCCTTCCAGGTTCTAAGACTCCATTCCAGTCCTTCCTGGGAATCGCCCAGCAGCATGCTGCCCAGAATGGGGTGAGTGACAAGGTCAGATCCTGTCCGTACATGGGGAAAGGAGACGCTGGCCCAGCCACACAAATTTAGCCTAGGGGTACATGAGGCGGGGAAGCAGATCACAAGGAGGATATGCCAGAGAAGGGATTGTGTTGCTCCAGAGTGTTGGTGTTCTAGTTCCTGCCCAGATCCAGACCCTGATCCTCACTTTTGCAGGCCCCTGTGCTGCAGTCAGCCAGCCCAACCAACCCAACATCTATTACCCCTGAGGAATACTTTGACCCCAACTTCAACCTGGAGTCCCGCAATATTGGCCGCCCTATTGAGATGTCCAACAAGGTGCAGAGGTGAGAAGGATGGGAGATACTGCATGGATTAGTGGGGTGGGGTCAGAAATGGAAGAAGATGACAGCTGGCATGTAACTCTTAACCAAAGGTACTCATTTTTCCAGAGAAAGGTGAGAAACAAAAGGTAGAGGAAATAAAAGCATGTTCCTGCAGATAATTCACCCGTGTAGGGGAGTTGCAGGCCCAGTCTCTCTGTGGGCAGATGTTGGGGGCAGGGAGCTGGATGGATCTCCGGGAAGACTAACATGCTCCTTGTGTGACAGGTTCAAGGCCACTCTGTGGCTCTGCGAGGACCATCCCCTCTCCCTGGTGGAGCAGGTGACGCCCATAATTGACCTGATGGCAATCAGCAACGCCCACTTTGCCAAGCTGCGTGACTTCATCACCCTCAAGTTACCTCCTGGCTTCCCTGTCAAAATCGGTGAGAGGTGTGAAGCCTGGCTTGGGGGGAGGCGGACATTAGCAACTGGGGGGAGGGGCGTGTGGAGACAAGCTGATGGGAGGCAGATCAAGATGGGGAGAGAGAAAAGGAAGGCAGAGAATGAAACTGTGGCGCTAGGCTTCTCCAGACATTATTTCTGTTGTACATCCATGATGATTTGTGCTCATGAAGGTATTGGGGTAGTTCATACACAATCTTGTTTTCAATGCCGTTTGTGCCTGCAAAGGTTTCAGAGCAGACGTACTGCTTCTTTTCAAATTGGTGAAATCCTGTAACGTTTCATACCTCAAATGTTCTGGGGTGGGTGCAAGATTGCCCCTCCAGATGGCAATAATGCAATAACTTTGGGAAAACATCTCAGAACAACTAATAAAGCAGAATGATGTGTGGAGAGTCTGCTATAAATGCACCACTAATGCACTATTATTGCAGAATACAACTACAGAAAAGAAAAACCTAAATCCACCTGCACTTTAAATTTAAAGTAGTTATACCACTTTGAGCAGGCATGGGTTGTCTCCCCCCTCCTCCCAAGAATCCTGGGAACTGTAGTTTGAGGGTGCTATGAATTGTTAAAGAGTTCCCTCTTCTCTTCACAAAGCCAAAATTCTCAGAGTGGTTTAACAATCAGGTACCCCTGACCATTAGGTCCAGTTGCGAACTACTCTGGGGTTGCGGCGCTCATCTTGCTTTACTGGCCGATGGAGCTGGTGTACAGCTTCTGGGTCATGTGGCCAGCATGACTAAGCCGCTTCTGGCAAACCAGAGCAGCGCACAGAAACGCCGTTTACCTTCCCACCGGAGTGGTACCTACTTATCTACTTGCACTTTGACGTGCTTTCGAACTGCTAGGTTGGCAGGAGCAGGGACCAAGCAACGGGAGCTCACCCCGTCACGGGGATTCAAACCTCCAACCTTCTGATCAGCAAGCCCTAGACTCTGTGGTTTAGACCACAGCGCCACCCGCATCCCTTGTAAAGGGAATAGGGATCTCCTAATAACTCTCAGAACCCTTAACAAATTACAGCTCCCAGAATTCTTGGGGGGAAGCCATGAATGTTTAAAATAGTATGATGCAGCTTTAAATATACCTGTATAGTGCAGTCCCCAATTTGGAGAAACCCTAAGCCTTTGTTGTGTGGAAAGGGGTAATGTCCTGGGGAGGGGAGCAGCCATGGGGGAAACCAGTGAGAAGCTTGAAAATAGAGGTTTACCAACCCCCCAACCTTCCTTTGTACATTTTCTTTCTTTTCCCCAGAAATCCCCCTCTTCCACGTGCTGAATGCCCGGATCACTTTTAGTAACTTGTGCGGCTGTGATGAGCCGCTGAGCTCAGTGCGAATCTGTACTCCCACCCACACCCCAGAGAGCACTGAGGAGCCGACTGCTGGGGCAGAGGCAGCCAACAACACCAAAGGTAGGATGGCGGCGGGAAGCCAGGGTCAGGACTTCCAACAGCTATATCTAAACCTTTGAGGAGGGAGGAAGAGTGGAAGAGGTGGAGGATGTTCCTGCAGGCTGGGAGAGGGAGGGAGGCAGCATTAGGGTGCAGTGGCCGTGAGCCCATATTGCAGGACTGGGAGACAAAAGGGTTAAGAAGGAGATGTGAAAGTGTAAGATGTCTGAGTGACTGGAAAACGGGTGACTCTCCTTCCCTGTGGAAGGGAAAGCATGCTTTCTAGAACTGACACATCCTTCCCCATGATCCCGCTACTGACCATCACATTTTAAAAATGGACATACTGGCTCAAGGTGTTCATCGTCATTTTTAAAAAACATCAAGTCTTTCCGCTTCAAGAATGCTAAACACAGCCATGTTCCTTTTGTTTCCCATTGTGTATTCAACTTTTACCCAGATTTGCTTGCACAAAGCTTACACGGAGGTTAGATTGTATCTGGTTTTTATTGAGCATTCATTCTGATTGGTTTGTGGGCCAGCTATGCCCCGACAAGCATTTGTCCCACATTCATCCTGATTTGCTTGCAGGCTGTTGGTATGGCTTCCTGTTAGTCATTTGCTCACCCTGCAATTTTCAGTGCACTCCCCCACCCCTTCCCAAACTTCAAAAAAGCTGGATTCCTTTTAAAACAGCATTTTTTTTGTGCGAGGGCAACAGAGCCTTTTAATCCGCTTCAGTTGCGCAAACCTAAATTTTCGGTGGGTGTTGAGTCTCTCCTGCAAAGTAGTGACAATCAGGAGGCACTTTTTGTTAAAGAGGCCCAGCCCATTTGCTGCTTGCCTTAGGCCCTAGGGAGATGTCCTTTGGCAAAAGTTTTTAAGAGCCCTTTTCATGGGTGGAGAAAGTGAGGCAAAGATGAAGGGACTGGTCTTTGGTGACACAGGGCATCGTGGAAGTTGCGTAGTCCGTTGGCCAGCGTGCTAACCATTGTTCTCCCTTCCTCCCCCAGTGTACCCTTTCCCCTGTGAGGTGGACCCATCAGTATTTGAGGTGCCCCAGGGCTACACAATGTTGGGTGCAGGCCGTACAGAGCCCATGCGGGACGAGGATGATGACCTGCTCCAGTTCGCCATTCAGCAGAGCCTCCTGGATGCTGGCACAGAGACAGACCAGGTGATTGGGAGGGCGGAAACCTGCCTGCGCTAGGGGTGAAATTATAGCAGGCAGGTATGACTAACTGGTTCTTGGAGGGAGGTCTCATGGTGCCAGGATGGTTGTGCGGGGACCAAGCAGAGGTTGGATTGAGTGGTGTAGCAAACTAACTCCCAGTTGTTGGGACTCAGAGTGGAGATAATTCTTGGCTGTCACTTATAAATGTAGCACTGAGTGCTTTGCAAACCTTGATCTCATTAAGGCTTTTACACCCCAGTAGGAGCTGGTGATTATATATTTCCTTTTTGCATGTGTGTGTGTGTGTGTGTGTGTGTGTGAGGGGGTGGAACCTGAGGCCATCAGATTTATGGCTTGCCTCAGACCTCCCAGAGAGTCCATGGCTTAACTAAAGCATTATGGCTTATTATTTTAGCATTATTCCAAGTCCAAGCCTCAAAATTACAGCAGGAGTACACACCCATTCTGCCTCTTTGCTATCGGTTTTAGCATATTCATTCTTGTGTGTTACACCAGGTGACCATCTGGGAAGCTCTGACCAACACACGGCCAGGATCCAATCCTCCGTCCTATGATGAGGAGCTACAGCTGGAACGGTGAGTGTTTCCGTAGCAAGAAGGAAGAGGTGGTATTACGGATTCAGTTCTGCAACCTGTATGTTAAGGTGTATTATTTTCTAAAACCTACTTTGTGGTCACTTGGTCCACCTACCAGCAACAATTCCATCTTAGCTGGATTGAGCTTCAGTCTTGCCAGGCCTCATCCACACCCCCACTGCTTCCAGATACTGTTTCAAGGATTTCACTGCCTCAGTGGGGTTTAAGGAAGAGCAGACAGAACTGAGCAGCATCTCCATATCCTCACAGGACCTCTCCCATTGGCTGAATGCAGTGTTCTTCCCCAGCTATTTTCCTTCATATTCCACTATAAAGTGGGGTGCAGGGCATCTTCCTTGGTCACCTTGCATCCCCCTTCTCTCATCCTTTCTTACCAAGCAGAATGGGAATGCCCTCTTGGGGAACATGATGGCAGAGAAGGAATTTGGGCGTGCTTGAATTAGCTTCCAGTGCGTCACCCATGAATGGAGTTTGCCTGCTTATAAGCGATATACCCGTCTGTCTGGGAGATCCCCAGAAATTGGTATAGGTGCTATGAGAAATTGAGCTCGGCATAGTTCAGATTGTAAACACTTTGAACATGGGTAAAAATCCTCCAGCTCAAGCAGATGTGAATGTATTTGGAGAAATTTCCCCTCTTCATGCCTTTGCCCACTCTGCCTAGTATGAAGTGTGATTGTTTATCTGTCACGTGGATCTTCTTCTGCTTGAGGAAAATAAGGCTGTCTTGATGCACAGCTTTATATCCTGCTGGGGGCACGGATTTTTTTTTGGGGGGGGGGGAGAGGCACTTGTGATATTTCACATTCAGCTGTAAGATTCCTCTGTGGGTTTTTGCAACTGCCAGTTCTTATTTCTAATAATAATTTGAAAATCTATTCAACAATTTCAGTCTGCCAGTGGGTGGAAAGCAAGCACCACCCACTTTCCGGCACCAATTGGAGAGCGATGCCAACAGAACTGAGAAGGCTGAGAGAGCCTGAAGGAAGTTTTTTGGTATGAGTAACCACCCATTGCTCTACAAGCACAGAGCTTCCTTAAAACTCAGCAGTTGAGAGAAGACTGAAGGCACATTTGCACCTATGCTCTCAGGCAGCAGGAATTTATTCCCAGCAGTAACTTCTAAGAGAATCTTAGAATTGTGGGGTTGGAAGGGACCACATGGGCCATCTAATCCAACCCCCTGCAATGCAGGAATTTAGTTTGTTTCTTCTGTGTTGTCAACACTGCCAGTTTAGTTTACTCCTACTATTCAGGCAGTGCAGACAGCCCAGAAGTGCCATACTTTACTCCAATTCTGTCTCCTGTGTCTACTCTATCTCAGGACCAAACAACCCCAGCCATTCCATTAAAGGTCATTGGCCTGCGCATTTTCTCATGTGACGTACGCTGTCATCTGCTGACAATGCCATTGTTTACGTGGATCAGACTGCTCAGTTGTGACATGAAGGAATAAACAGACACAAATCAGACATGAAAATAGCCTCAGCAGCCAAGGCAAGAGGAGCATTTCAGTCTCCCAGAACTTATTGAAACAGTCCTTGAGGTCCCCTACTTAAAAGTACAAGCAGACCACAAAGTTTCAACTGGAGATTCTTGTGTGAGATCAGGCCTTGGGGTGAGGGGCATTCTTTAATTTTTCTTACATTTATATCCCGCCTTTCTTCCATCCAGCATACAGATGGTTCCCAGGTGGTCTCCCAGGCACTGACCAAGCTCACACCTTCAGCAAAGAGGTGGCCTTAGGTGCTTTCAGATCACTTCAGCCATTAGTTGAAATTCATCACCAAGTTTGCTGCAGTGAAACTTGGACTTGATGAAGACCAGGAGTGGCTAGTTAACTAACATATTTGTCTTTCTTTTGGTCTTTACTTACCTGATTCAGCTTGCTGTGCCTATTCACCCCAGCAGATCCTTGTTCCTTGTTGAGAAAGAGTCACACCTGCTCTGAGTGGGTCCACCAGATACAATCAAATGAACGTAGTTTTATTTGTGCTCTGGCTAGTATTGTGGCAAACCTGCTGCTATCTTTTGTATTGCTTGGGGGTGGGGAGGTTGGCCTCGCCTTGTGGAAAGAAAGGTTCACTCTGTACTTTGTGGGTAGGTTCCCACTTTGGCAGCCACTCCATCTAACAAAATGGGCTTTAGCCCTCAAAATTACATGATGCAAAATGGCCACAATCCTTACAGTACCACAAGATGCTTTATTCTCATCGCTGAAACAGACTACTCGTGCAGAATTGCCCTGGCAGTATTCTCGGCAGTAAACGACAGCTGTTTTGAGAGAATTGGTGTGAACATTCCCCGCACTGATCCAGAACTGGTGCAAGCTCTTTGCTGAGATGTAGAGTATAGCAGTGTAGGTAAGAGCACACATAGACTGCATCATGGGAGATCCTTCAGGCTTCTTGTAGGGCATAGAAATGCATAAGGAGTGAAAACCAGGGAACAAACAGGAGGGAAACCCCTGGGTTGTGGTGTGGCCTGTGCAGGCAGTGAGGCGTTTTCTTCACGACAAGCAATAGCCTCTTCCCCTTTCTCCTACATTTCCTGAGTTGCTGCCCAGCAGGGAACCCACCCAGAGTTGTGATGCAATGCAACAATCTGGGGACAACAGGAAGAAAAGACACAAGCCTTTCAAAGGCTAGATGATACAAAGACAGCTGTTTATCCAATCTAGATAAGATGGGGGAATTGTTGATGGGTAATGCCTGTGTGCAGATAATGCTATTCAGTCTATTCTGCATGGGATTATACTCTGAAGAATCATGCTCACAGTTTAGGGGGTTTCTACACCCCACTTTCTCACTAGAGGCCTAAGTGGGAGAGAGCACCTTGAGACAAGTGCACCAGCTTGTGGCTCTGCCCTGGACAGGGGGTAGCCTATACTTGGGGTATCCATTCCCTGGTAACCTCAAGGCTTGATTACTAAAATAAATTCTACATGGGAGTACCTTTGAAAACTGACCAGAAACTGTAATTAATGCAAAATGCAACCACTAGACTGAAATGGGATCAGGTGTTTCAAACATATCACCAACATTTAAACAACTGCACTGGCCTCTGGTTCATTTCTGAGAGCAATTTGAAGTGTTGGGGCTTGGGGCCTGAAGTCACCTAACCACAAGATGAGCCTTTCCATGAAGTAAGGTCAACTTTGGAGGGACTTCATTGAGTATCCCCACCAGCTAAAGCCACAGTGGCCCACAGGCCTAATTCAGCCGACCAGGGCTTTGAATTTGGCCATTTTGGGCAAACCAGTTGTCAGGTTTTCTCTGGTGTAAGATAATGGAAAATGATGTGGAAATGCCCTGGAAAGTGTGAGATAACACTTGCTTTGAGGTAACATCATCTAGCCTCCTTGTGAACCTTTAGATAGCCAACCTTGTCTTAATCTTCCTGCTAACAAATCGGCATGGATGTTCAGTAAACAGGTCGCTTTGAAGCACCCTTGTTGTGAAAATAGGTGTATTACAATTACACAAAAAGCACTGTTTTTACCTGTGAATTGTATTGATGCAGAGAGCACCAGAAAGCTGTCAGGCACTCTGGGAACCAGACTGAGCCAAAGGCCAGCACATTTCTTTAATTTTTACTAGCATCCAGCAGGCTCTGGGCAGTTGTGTGGGAATGGAGGAAGCCCAGATTGGGCTGGGGGTGTTGGGACATACCTGCGAGCAGTTTGAGCCAGCTTGCCTGAACTGGGCCCGAGAAGCACAACCAAGTAGCCATATCTTGCTGCCTTGTTTGCTGATGCCTCCTTCTCCTTCTGTGTCCTCTCAGGGCTATCCAGGAGAGCATGTTCCTTCAGGCGGGGCCAGGCCTGAGCCCAGTGGAGTCTGGAGGTGGCAACGGTGGTGCTCCTCCTCCCGAGAGCAGCCCACCTCTCAGCACCAATGGGGGTGGCTCCTCGGCCTTGCCCCCGCCCTACCCCAGCTTTGACGAGCAGCTGCGCTTGGCCATGGAGCTGTCTTCAAGGGAGCAGGAGGAGAGGGAGCGCCAACGCCGCGAGGAGGACGAGGAGCTGCAGCGCATCCTCCAGCTCTCTCTGACGGAGAAGTAGCGTCCCAGCCTGCCAGCAAGGGGCCCCTAGCCTCCCTCAAGCCTCACACCGCCCAGCCTAGCTGTCCTTGCCGTCATTGTATTTTTAACCTCTGGGGGTGGGGTGGGGTGGGTTTCATGCTTTGCCCCTTCCCAGTTGAGGGTCAGGCTGGATGTGAGAAGACAGCACCTTCTGCATTTCCTCGGACTCACTCGGTTCCATCCTCTGGTATTATTTCCTGTAAGATTTTTTAAAAATTTGCTTTATATCCTCAACCTTCACTGGGGAAATGTTTTCTACAGCACAGAGAGGCAGGTTGGAGAAGAGGAGCAGCAACAAATAAGAAGGGGACAGGATGTGGGGTGGGGGGTGTGGGAGGAAGACGTTGAGGACATTTTTATCACCTCGGCATGAGATTTTTCTGTGCTGCTTTCTCTTTCCTTGCAAGGGTTTGGGCCTGTTGGGGACGGGACCAAGTTGGGGAAGTGGCAATAGAAGGCGGTGGGGAAGCCTGGAGCTTGATGCGCTGATGTTTTGCGGTGAGACCTGAAACCAGGCTGCCGTGTGGTGAATAATTTTCAGTCCCGCATTTTATTTTCCTCCTCATTGCGAGCTGCTGCTCTCCCTGCCCCCCTTATTTTTAATTTATTTTATTTATATCTCTGAAGATATATACAAGAAGGGGAGTGGGAGGTATGTGGTTTTTTTTTTTTTTTAAAGAAACTGAACCCAGTGGGTCTAAAGGGAACAGCTGTGCCCACTCCTGAGCGGCTTTCTCCTGTCGTCTGGGAACCAGGCACAGTGGGCTCTGGGCAGCAGGAACTACTAAATAAAACTAAGAAACCAGCATTGCTCTGCTGTGACGTTCTTCCGTTTTCTTCCATCTTGGTCTCGGGTTCCATGGCTGTGACATAAACATAAAACGTGGCTCCTGCTAGGATTTCTGTGGCTCTCCTTTTGAAAATTAACAAACATGCTAATTAATATACTCACAAAAAACCCTGATAGTTTGAACCATAAGAACATTATACCAGCATTATTTTGTTCCTAATGATCCCTAGCATGGAATTCGCCTTTTTCACAGCTGCCATATGCAGGGTTGACATCACTTTCATCAGTGTATCCACAATGACCACAAGGTCTTTCCTAGACTGCATACAAACTACACCCTTAAAAGCACATTCAGAACATACTGTCCCTTCCCAGAATTCTGGGCACTGTAGTTTGTCCAATGTTGCTGGGAACTGTAACCCTCTGAGAAATAAACTACAGTACCCAGAATACTTTTGAGGGGGAATGTGCTTTGAATGTCCTTTAAAGGTATATAGTGTGTGTGCTGCCAGTTCAGACCCCGTTACTATATATGTCAAATGAGGATTTATTTTGCTTACATTGTGCTGTTTTACGTTCACCCAGTTTGGAGAAATTCTTTTGGAACTCCTTGCAATCCCTTGTTTTGTTTTTTGTTTTGTTTTGTTTTGACAACCCTGAACAATTTAGTATCATGAGCCAACTTTGCTCCCTCAATACACTAATGGGACTCCATATGTTGGTGATAGTCTGTATCCATTTTGGTAAACGATAAGGTTTACAAGCTGCTTTAGGTTCTTCAACAGGCTACATTGCTATTAATTTGGCGGGAGCAATAGTAGAGAGGGCAGGAGGGGAGTGAGAGAGGGAGGGAGGATAATACAATATTGGAGTCGTAGAGTAGTACCATCCTTTTTCTTACAGCTGCACTCAGAAAGTGTTCAGTTTAAATCATTAAGTGAAATCTACACACTTTCTTTGCCCTCATTGCCCTGATAGTCCAATGCCCCAGTGACAGTAAAGCAACAACTAGCTTAGTTTCTTGGCAGTCTAGCAATCCTCTACCCTCCACCTTTGCTTCCTGCCAATAGTACACAGCCCTTGCACCATCTACACCATGTGCATCATTTTGCACCAATACTCTTCCTTTTCCCCACTGCTCTTTGTCAACACACCTCTGCCACTCCTTGTCCCTCCATGTCCTTTCTTAACTTTAATCAAACCGACAACTTCCATCTTGCCTCAAAGAAACTGGACTACCAATGGATTTGATCTCTGAGCCACTGAAATTATATGTCTCTGCTCAGCCAACCTAGCTAGCATCATAGTTTTGGACTGCCCAAGTGCAAATATATACATACACTGCGCTTTGTATAAATCCCTGTTGGCCTTGCCTGACACAACGCATATCCCCATCTAGTGTGCATACACAGAACTGCAATTTGTCTCCCCACCCCCCACTTGCTCAACCTTCTGCATGGTGCAATTTAGGAAGCCAGGCACGATGATTGTACGCAGTGAAGAACCGTGGCTGCCACGTGATAGCACAGTGTCTCATAGGACCTTAAACAGAGCAGGTGGCAATGGTACTGTTAAAATTGCTTTGGCTGGTTTCAGTTGCCAGGTCTCCCCTGCCAGTTTGGAAGGGGTGCAAGGGGCTCCTGAGAGCTCTGCTTAACCAGCTGCACTTTGGGGGAAGAGCTGTACTCAGTGGTAGTGCAGCACATGCTCTGCAACCAAAGATCCCCGGTTCAACCCCTGGTGTCTCCAGCTGCGGCTGGGAAACGGCTTCCCCATCTGAAACCCTTGAGGAGGTGCTGCCAGAGAGTGCAAGCAACACAACTGACCTAGAAGTGCCAATAGCCCGATTTGCTATAAATCAGCTTCATAACTGCATGCAGTAATTTTGGGTCCAAATTGCAGCACTAGTGTCATATAGGCTGTATTGTAACTGTGTGCCTGGGGCTGGCTGGCTTAGGGAATCGAGGGGGTGGATAGGCTGAGTGTGCCGAGATTAGGGCTGCCCGCAGTGAACCTGGAAACCCTGCCTACTCCTTTCAAAAGCTCCAAAGCAACAAGAGATGCTGCTGCCTTGCTGACCCACCTGCCCACGCTCCTTTCCACCTGCTGGGTCTTACACAGCTAGCAAGGGCAGGTAGGAAAGTGCATTGGTTGTCAGCCCTTTCATTGGTTCTGAGTGTTTAAAGATCAAATGCAAGGCAAGCAATTCCGTTATGTTCGCGAAGCAGCTAACATTAAGCATCAACAACAAAAAGCCCCAGGAATTAGCTGCAGTTCCTGCTATATCTTCTACACTGAACAAATCTCTCAGTTGGTAGAGCATGAGACTCTTCATCTCAAGGGTGTGGGAGGAAGATTCCTGCATTGCAGGGGGTTGGACTAGATGACCCTTGTAGCCCCTTCCAATTCTGTGATTCTTAGAGGTTTAACTGTGGAAACTAGTGTGCACTATGCAACTTGCACTTTAATGTTTTAAAATATATGATCATTTCGTTGATTTTTTTTTTTGAAGCATTCCCCTTACAAAGGGCAAGTTGCTTGAAATGCTTTGGATCAAAACTGCTTCCCATGAGAACTGGTTAGCAATTTGAGCTTTTAGGGGGAAGAGCTGGGCGTCTATCTAGGTTGTCTGCTGGCAGCCTTCCGCAATAACCGAAGCATTTAGAATTCAGCACTGCTGAGTTCTGAACTTTTACCTTTACCTTCGATAGCCTGGCCCGGCGGTATCAGCAGCTGGCGATGTTTGCAGGGCGGTGCTTGTGGGTCGCTATGCTATGGATTAGGAAGGCTGCTTTTTGGATCCCGATATGCGGCGGGGGTGGCAGTGGGCTCCATGCGGCCGTCGTGCTTGGTGTGTTGGGGGGGGGGCGCTGTGCTGCTTCTCCAGCCTCTGACGTTCGGCTTTTCGCTCGACCACCTGCTGAGTCATTTGTAGTAATATGCCGGGGGGGGGGGGAGCAGCAGCGGCAAGGCGTTAGCTTTCCATGTAAGCTCCGACTCTGGTGTTAGCTGAGATTTTAACTCTGCATGCATGAAAACAAACAAACACGGTGCCCGCTTCCCTCCCTAATGTCCAGGCCACAACGGGAAGAGAGCCTCCTCCGTTTCACACGGCTGTCCCGAGGCAGAAGCAGCAGCAACCTCACAGCAGCTGCAGCAACCTCTCTCTGCACATCCTCAGAGGCATAGAAGCCAACTCCTAGGGACCGCTGTGGTTCCTTCGCTGCCCCCCTTAATAAAATATTTGAGCGTCCCCCTCCCCGCAAAAAAGTTGATGGGCTTTTTGCCATTCAAATAGTGTGCGTGTCATGTGATCGATTATGTGGGTCGGGGCTTCCCAGTCTTTCTCTCTCTCTCTCTCTCTTCCACCCCCCATATTTCATTCGTTGGCACCTCTGCTCAGAGGCACTTGTTACCCCGCTTCACACCATACGCAGGCCTAGCAGCACTCAGAATAGGCGCCGGGGCTGAGCCTTGCCCCCTATGATGGAAGGGTGCCACTGCGGCTTGGGGAAGCGAGCCCCGAGCAACCCGACGCTCCTCCCACCTCCGCTCCCGGCTGGGGAAAACCCTGCCGCGTATTGGGGCTGGTTCCTTTAAGAGCCTCCCGCGAAGGACGTGCGCGATTCCGCCGCGCAGCATCCTTGAGTGAGCTTCCTGGTTAAGGCGGCCGGGTGCAGGAGAAGAAAGTTTACGGCCGGCAGGTCCCACCCTGGCGTGACCCAGGGAGTGCGCGGGAGGCTGGGCACGCCCGCCCCCTGGAGGCTGTCTGCAGCGGCGGCAGCGGCGCCGAGTGGCACGATCTTTCCCCGTCGGCTCCCGGCGCGCTGGGAGCGGAGGAAGGGCGCAGCAAGCCGCGCATGGCGCTGGTGACCGTCTGTCGCTCCCCGTCGGGGAGCGGGCACTCGACACCCACCGGCAGCAAGGTGAGGTCGCACGCCGCTTCTAGCCCAGCCTCAAGCCGCCCCAAGAGAACCCCACCCTGATCCCCCGACGGGACCCACAGAGCAGCTGCTCTTCTTTTAGGCACGGCTGCGATCCACCATCCCCTTTCTGGGGCTGGCGGGTGGTGTTGTGTTTCGACGGCTGCGCCATCGTGTGCCCCTTTCTCGCCACCTCTGTCTCCCATTGCAAGCTGTATGCTGAGCTGTGCAAGCGACTGCACCTTGCACCATTTTGGCCCCGAAGGATCTGGCCGTTTGCTCTCGCACCTCCCTGCAGGGGCGCTGTCGGAAGAAGGACTGGCCTGCGCAGGGTGGGTGGGGGGCCGGTATTGCGCAGAGAAGGGGACCCACGCCAAAGATCAGGCAAGAGATTTCCCCCTGTCTCTAGTCCTCTTCTTCCCAGTAGAGGGAGTTCCCTGGGGTGAAGCAGTAGCAGGAGTGGGATAGGGAAAGAAAACGACGGTCTGCCACTCTTAAATTTAGGATTTCTTTACCTGCTGCAGCAGGGACTGTGTTTCCCACCTTTGCCACTCAAGGTGGGCCACTCTCAACCTGAAACAGGAACCCCACTTAGCTGTTCTGTCATACTTGCATTCAGCAGAAGTCACAGAGTGGCAAAATGGTGGGTTGTTGTTTTTTGTTTTTGTTTTTTAAGCCATCAAGATTCTCATGAGGGCTATGTTCTTCCTCCATCCTTCTGAATACCAGTTGCTGGAAACCCCAACAGCTGTTGCTGTCATGCCCTGTTTGCAGGATTCCTGCAAGGCATCTGGTTTGACTACTCTGAGAACAGGATGCTGGATTAAATGGGCCTTGGGCCTGATCCAGCAGTCTCTTCTTATGTTCTAGACTGCACCTGCTCTGCCTGCAGGTTCGATTCCCAGAGTTTCCAGGCAAGGCTGGGAATGTCCCCTACCTGAAACCCTGAAGAGGTGCTGCCAGACCATGCAGATAACATTGAACTAGGTGGGCCAATGGTCTAATTTGGTCTAAGGCAACTTCCTATGTTAACATATCTCATAGAGTAGTATTAAAATGTCCAAGCAGAAGCAACTGCCTCTGTGCTGGTAGTTGTGGCTACAGAACTAAGGTTACCAGATTTTTTCCCCAATAAATCAGGGGACACGTTTCAACTTCAGTCAGATTCAGTGAATTTTGTCAGGGGACTGGTTTGTAAATCTGGGGACTGTCCCCGGGAAACAGGGACATCTGGTAACCTTATTGTAAACAGTTCTGGTTGCCTAATGGAGCGGGAGAGGCATACAAGGGCATGATCTTGAGTATGTGGCATCCCCAGAAAGGTATGGTGGAGGCATTTTACCAGCATCTTCCTTGGGCTGGGTGCTTGCACAACTCATAGCCTTCCTGGGTGTGTGGGTGGAATGAGGGGTTCATATAAAGTGGAATAATCTGGCTGCGTGAAGCCAGAATGTTTGAGCTTCACAGTCCCTCCTCATTGTGACTGAGAGCAGGGGCCAGCTGTGAAAAGCCCATTCAGCTCCTCTGGCCTGAGCCTGTCTGCCCCACACAGGGTGCCTTGTTGTGGGATTCATTCCCTCCCTGATCAACATTCTCTCTCAATTCTCCATGTAAGGAAGCCTGTCAAAAGCATGCCACAGTGGTCAATTGCCTTTCCTTGCTTGGGTCCCCACAGATATGCTTTCCCCAGTCCTTACTCCTTCCTCTTTTCTTCCTCTAATCAGCTCTTGACAGCTCAGGATCCTGTGCAGGAGAACTGGGCACTAATAAGTGACTTGTCAGGGAGTTTCACAACTTGCCACTTCCTGCCAGTTCCTTGCAGATTGCAACGTCAGGGGCCCGTGGAAGGCAGCAAAAAATATCCCTTGCATAATAGCCTCAGAAAAGCAAGATTTCCCCACCCTGGAACACCAACCCTGGGGTACCTCTGTGTCCCTTTGCACTGGGGTGCCTAGCGCCAGAGTTCTCACACCCCAAGCTTGGCAGTTTCCTGGGCTGACTGCGTTTCAAGCGTAATTAGACATTGTGCAAGGAACTGGTAATTAGGAAGTGGCAGGGGCACGGTTTGTGTTTTTTTCCATGCTTAAAAATGTCACAGGAAATTGCCAACAGACTGGGAATCACATAGATAAGGTTATGCAAGAGCCTGAATTCAAGGCCGCTCCAGGAAAATATTTGCAACCATTCCAAGGAGACGGGAGACTAGCAGTGTCCTAAAATGGAACCACACTGTGTATTTCCAGGCTGGATTCCCTCCCACCCACCCACCAGCCCTCAGCTGTGAAACTGTGACATTGTGCAGGTCTGCACAGCTTGTGATCCACCAGGGCAAACACAGACCACCAATCGCAGATTGTGAAACGCACAAGGCTTGATAAATCTTCTAGTTTCTTGCTTATATGGGATATGGGCCTACAAGAAACATGGTGGAGAGCACCTCTCACAGCCCATAGATGTGGTCCGCAGGGAACACTCAGCTTAGTGAGACATAAGTTGTCCAGGCTTGGTGCAGAATGCTAAGAATTAGTGTAGTAGCTAACAGCTTGAGCTGCAAAGTCCTTGGTTTGACACTTGCCTTAGCAGGGAACTCATTTTGTAGCTTTGGACAAGCCACTCTCTTTTGGCCTCAGCTCCACTATCAATAGTGCAGAGATAATAATACTGGCATACTTTGTGGGGCTGTTGTAGCGCAGGGCTGGGGGACCTATGGCCAAATGTTGTTGAACTCCCATCAGCCCCAACCAGCATGACCCGTGGTCAGGGGATGTTGTTGTTCAGCAATGTCGAGGGCCACCGGTTCCCTGTGGCTGTTATAGGGATTGTTGGGATAACGCATGTGGATTGCTCTCACTATTGAAATCTATTGTAATGCTAAGTAAATGGAGAGAACCCTCATGTGTGACCCAGCCTGATAACATACATAATAATGAGTACTTGTCATTATATGCAACCAAGAGCCTGGAAAACTCAAATGGTTAAGAGTGTGGTGCTGATAACACCAAGGTTGTAGGTTTGGTCCCCATATAGGGCAGCCGCATATTTCCTCTGCATTGCAGGGGGTTAGACTAGATGATCCTCAAGGTCTCTTCCAACTCTACAATTCTGTGATTGTTATTAATTTGTCACCTTTGTGTTCTAGCTTCTTATATAGGCCAAGAACCAGCAGGTTTACAAAGGCATCCCTTTTATGGCAGAATCCCATATTCACTGTAGAGCCAGCCCTGGTTTTCCACCTGAAGTGAAAATCAATATGGTGACCTTTTATTCAGTTCTGAAGTGTTTTGTTTTTTTTAATGACATGAAGACAAGAAATTGGAGGTAGGAAAATGGCACCCTTCTGGAATCTGTTGCCCATAGGTCCCAGATCCAGCCATGACTTGTAGGCCCATAATGAAAGCCTAGCTACTTCAACATCTCTTTCAAATAAGGTTGAGAACCGAGCCAGCTTCTGTGAAGGGGGATGGTGTCTGCATTCTGTGTCTAATTGTAGCATGCAACCTTAGTATTTGATTAGCTGCATGATGAGACATTTGGGGTTCTTTCTTTTTCTTTTCCCCCTTCAAAAGAGAACATCTCTAACCCTTTTGGTGCTGAGATAAATTGGGAACCTGCTTGTGAAATTGCGGAATTCAGAAGGCAGAGCAAGGCTTCCAAGACCTTAGGCTTCAGTGCTCAGACTCGGTCCTTCTCTCTTCCGAAATAACAATAAAAATGATCCAAAATAAACACCAATGCACAAAGTCAGGCTGTTGGTTGGGGCCTGTAAAATACAGAGCCCTGTATGGAAGTCCTGTTGATGTTCGGGATCAGAGGTGGCACAGAAGGGACTGCTTGGAACAGGAAAATTATATCATGCTGGGTTTTTCCATGGGAGAGCCAACAGCGCAAACGCAATTGTGAGGTGGTTTGGTTCTTCTGGTATAAAGGAATCACTCTGAAGCTGCTTTGGAAGGCACCAGCCACCTGCCCCAGCCACGGATGTAGCCAGCCAGAACTTGGGCCTTATCCACACTTACCTTTTGCCCCACTCTTTCCAGGCACAAGTCTGTGCTTTAAAGCTCTGTGTCCAAGTGTGTTTCTTTACTTTCTTTCTTTTTCTTATTTGCCGGGGAGCTTTCCCTCTGAAATCAGAGCAATTGTGTGCTCCAATTGAATACTAAAGAGTGGTTTTTGCAGGGAAAGCTCTGGAGCAAAAAAAAAAAAAAGTTGCTTGAAGCACTGACTGTCCCTGGAAAAGAGCAGAGGAAAGGCAAGTGTGGAGAAGCCCTTAAACCTGTACTCGCCACAGTGCTTTCTTTGTATGCCTTTTGTGTTGGCAAGCGTGAGCTTTAAACATTTCAGCTGTGCATGAGGTAGATGATTTTAATAATAAATGGTAGACTATTTTATGGTTTTATAGCCTGCATTTACTATGTTTGTGCATTGCTGTATGTTATGGCTTTGTGGTCTAGAGACAAATAAACTTATCCATCACTTAAAAGAAAGGCAGCCTGCTATCACTCCCAAGTCCCACCAAGGTAAAAGCCTCAGTGATTTAATTGGGTCAAACTGTTTTATCCCCAGGCCCGTGCAGAGCTTGTCTGAGGCCTGGGGTGGGAGTCCCCAGTTGGCTAGGAGGCATGACAGTGCAAGTCTGGCAGGCTTCCCCAGCCAGCTTAGCCCTCTGAGGAGCCAGTGCTATTTTTCTAGAAAAAGTGGTTCTGGAACTCGCCATGAACACCTCCCTCATTCTATTAGGATGGCAATGGTGCCCACCTGAGAGGTGCTGGGACTGAGTTCCGGAGAGTTCCGGCTGCTGAAAAAAAAAAGTCCTCTGAGGGCCCCCTGCTCTGTATGGACCTGCTTATCTCTGGAAGACCTTGGTAGCAGGGCCACCTCTACCAATAGGCAGAAGAAGATGGCTGTTTGGGGCAGCATTTGCTGAGGAGTGCAGAGCAAACAGAGCTGAGTGTGCCATATGATCTGCCTTGCAGCTCCCAAACTAGCCTGCTGTCCTCAGGTCCAAGGAAGGATGCTGTCCCATCTCCACTGTTCCGGTGATATTCAAGGGCCCGCCTGGTTGGCTTCTGCATATGGAATAAGGGGAGTGCCATCTTGCCCCTTTGGTTCAGGAAGCAAAATGCCTTGGGATAGCCCTTGGTGGAAATGACCGTGTCTAGTAGATTGGTGCCACATGTGTGGAAACTCATCATTTAATCTGGAGCAGGAGATTTCTTCTTCTTTGCTCTGGATCAGAAGTGACTGATCTGCCTGGAATTCCCTTGCAGGATGAAGATGTTCCTCGGAAGAGACAGCTGCAGCGACGGTAAGGAGCTAGCCTTTGTAATCCTGTCCCTTAACACATACAAACAAAAAGACCAGGGTCCTCCCAAACCAGCTTCTGGGCTTTTTCACACATTTTTTTTTTTAAAAAATATTTTGGATTTAGTGTGTTACTCCCAGTAGCAGGAACCCAGCACCAGAATATCCCCCCCTTTATTTTTGCAACTTATTTTTTTAAATGATGGTTCCAATGCTGGAGCTACATTGTGAAGAAATGCAGAAGGAAGAGAATATAAATATTCCAAAACAGTGCAGTGGGTAGTGGTGGTGCAGGAAGGTGGAGCATTGCTGCTTCTTATAACTAAAAAACAAACAAACAAACCCTAGTGCTGCACCAAGTGCCCCAATACTAGAAAAATATAGTGTAGGAGTTCAAACAGGAAAAAATAGTTGATTTATTTTTACCCCGTTTTTCATGAAGCATCCAAATTGGCGTACAACAAAAGATATCATAACAAATGAAACCGTTGAAAAACCTACAGGTTAAAAAGACAAGAGTGACCCAGAGTAAATTAAAATTGTGATACCGTACTCTGGAATCAAAAAGCAGCAAACATTTAGGAGCATATTCTGGTGCCTTTTTAAGCTGAAGTGAGAGAGGGTGCCTGCACAGAGAAGACTCTTCTTGATTACTGCCAAACACACATAAAAAGTGTGCCATAGCTGATTATAATGAACAAGAAGGAGAGGGGGATCCTTCAGGTAATCGGTCCCAAACTGTTAAGGCAGTACAGTATAGGTCAAAAGCAAAACCTTAAGTGTGGGTCAGTGGCTAAATGGCAGCTAATGCAGCTCCTTGAGGAGTGGTGTAATATGAATGTGATAAGGCACCCCGGTGAGTTGTCTAATTGCTGCATTTTGCACCAGTTGCAGCTTGCAGGGCAAGCTAAGGGCCGCCCCACTTAAAGCACACTGCAGTAATCCAAACTCAAGGTTATCAATGCCTGAGACACAGCAACCAACTGATGTAGGTGTTTGGCGGTGAGGAGGAGGAGAGAGTTGTGTTCCTCATTAATATCCCATGATATTTGCAAAACCAAATTGTACACCGTAGTCCCAGTTGCATTGGAGGGAAGAGCTACATTTTCCCAAGAGAAGTGCAATCTTGAGACAAGATTGTGTGCAGCAAAAGCATAACAACTGCATGTTTGTTGCTCTGAAAAGAGGAGTGTACAGGGGGGGGGGAACCTTGCAAAGAAGAGTGGGAAATAGGATAAATTATCTTGCAATGGAAAATGTGCACCAAACGAGTACATGGGAGGATACTGTGCATTAAATATAAATGTACAGCATAGTGGAAAGATCTCTAATTCTGGTGAACTGGAAGGATCTAATTCCCTCGTCCTTTGTAACGAACTTGCCATCTTTTCAAACACTTTTGAACTCTGCAATGATGTGGGGCAGGGGGCTGAGGTGAACAGAGGAATAATGGCTGGGGGAACAGATACTGCCCATTTCCCTTACTGCTCCTCCACTCTTAAATCACTTCCCCTAGCTAATCTCTGCTTTTTAAAAAATGGTGGGAGCACTGTTACACACGCTAGTGTGTAGCATGTAGGGAGTGTCAAAGCCTTTCTATCCAATTTGTCAGGGATTGGTGGTCATTTTTAGAGAACACACCTCTTTTTAAAAAGTGTGAGAAAAGCGGAGATTTGGCAAATAGTTTTTAAAAAATTATTTTGAAAAGGCTAAGGGCACTCTTGGGCGAGGAAATGCATTTTACTTTGTTTTTGTTTTTTAAAAAAGTAGGTAATAAATCAATGTTGACATTTTTTTTAAAAAAGAGGTTGCAATTTCTAAAATGCTTGCTTGTATTCCAGCTGAGTATAGCTAATATTGGTTATATATTCCTTAGCGTCAACGTTTTTCAACATTTTATTTTAAAATCTGATGTGATTTCTCAATATACCGCCACCTCTGTATACATTTAGTAGGCCTTAAGGCTTCTAGCTAGCAGAACCTACTTAGTTTCCCTTGACGGCTAGGCCTGTCTCTCTTGGACTACTTCAGATTTTGTGACTGTTCTGTACTTGCAAATTGCTCCCAAGCGTTCATGGGGAAGGGCTGTAGTTCAGTGGTAGAGCACCTCCTTTTATAGCCTAAAGAAGGTCTCAGGTTCAGTCCCAGGCGTCTCCAGGAGGACTGGGAGAGATTCCCAGCCTGAAACTCTAGAGAGCTGCTGCTGATCAGGGTAGAAAATGCTCAGTTCAATGGATCATTGTCGGGGTAAGGCAGCTTCTTATGTTCCCCTTGGAATGGGGAAGGATTTAATGGAGCAAGCTCTCCTTCTGGAGCAAGAGGGTTTTTCTACCTATCTCCATTCCTTTCCCTTTTCAGCCACAGCTTCGTCATGGTCAAAGGAGCTGCTTTGCTCCTGCAGGAAGAAGAAAAGCTGGAGTCCGTGCAGGAAGGCCCAGCCACCCCCATGGACCACAAGCCTAAGAGTGAGAATGCCGCGGCTGAACAACAGGAGCTGCACTTACAGCAAATGGTGGGGTTGATGCGGCCAGAAGACAGCATCCGGCTGGTGAGACTGTGAGGGCAGGGAGATACGGCAGAGTGCGGATGACAAGAGACAGGAAAGCAATCGGCCTGACCACAAAATGTGCCTCTTAGGATAAAGAGTCTGGAGCAGGCAGTTATCGAGTTCAGTGTTTTTTACTGCCTTGTAAAAGAGCTTGCTTGGGGCAGGGCCTTTGCCCTTTTCCCTCCTCCTGGAATCAGCACGGTCTCCATTTCCACCCACTCAACCCTGCCAAGGCCCAACACTTAGGGCAAATTCCCTTCCCTCCCTGGCTCAGCATTGCTTACTATTGGAAGAAAAAATGATCCAGCTTTCTGCTGCCAAACCAGGCCAGTTTAAGGTTCATTCTGTTCATCAAATGATCTTATCTTATCAGAGTTGACCTTCTGTAGTAACACCCACAAATTAAAATTAAAGCACATGGCTTCACCCACCCCAAAGAGCCCTGTAGGTTGGTGCTGTTTACTATAGGTCTGTGACTGGTAAACTATTTGTTTATAATTTATTAAATTTCTACACTACCCTCCACCTGAGGATCACAGAGTGATTTACAATATAAAAACCCAAAAATACATAGCACAGTAACAAACAAAAACAAAAACATCCCCATCACCACAGAGTATTTGTTTTATTTATTGCAGCTCCCATGGGAAGTTGTGACTGTTAAGATGGTATAGCTGTGCTTTAAATGTATGTTAGTTGGACTCCTCTCCTTAATGGCATAAGTGTTTTCTTGCCCTCCTGTCCAGAGCCACCAGCTGCACCCAGTGTGCCTTGCTGCTGTCCTACAGGCCTGGTTGGGCAAGCCATGCCACAAGAGGGCTATTTTCTGCAGACACAATATTTCAGAAAAGCGAGGTGTGTGCCCTCAGGCTTCGGCCTAGTTCTAAGAGGCAGTAAACCTGTGTCTAGACAGTATCGCTTCAGGCTGTGGGTGGGATTCACATGACTGAATCCTTCCATCGTGGGATCGCACCTGAAGCCTGAAAGGGCACAAGTTTACTGCCTCAGTGAGAACTCCTTAGTGACCCACATTGCTTCCCAGGCTAGTTCAGCTGGTTTGTGGAGTAGACACCTGACTATTAACGCCTTCCTCTTGACCTTGATCTTCACCTTTCTCCTCCTCTTAGTGCGATTCTAGAATCTGTGTTGCCTCTTGCCTGGGAGTCCTGTGATAAACTGATTCCGCTTTGCCTTCCTGCTGCAAAACTCTGTGCTGGGGAGGCCTGGCTTCTGAGGGCCTCATTGTCTGCGCTTGTGGAGGCTCAGAGCAGGGCGGCGAGGGATTCCTCTCCTTGAGGAATGTGGTTTTCAGGCAGACATTCAGCCGGGAGCTGCAGCCACTTCCCCATTTATGGCCTGCGGGGCTTTTGCTCTCTTGGGCAGACAGCCAGAGCTGGCGTCTCTGCCGAATCTTATCCCGGCTTTGGCTTTGGGGACTCTGCTGGGAGATTTCCAAAGTAGCATGTGCTGGGTTTTCTTTCTTTTCTAGAGAGTGAGTCACAATAGCCTCCCAAGTACCTGGGGAAGTTCCTGAAGGCAGCGGTTCTCATGCTGCTTTCTGGTAGCTGCTGATGATCTCGGGAGCTTAGATGTGGCTCAGTTGGAAGTTCAGTAGCAGCAGACAAGCTGCCCTAAAAGACAGCTTGCTCCCCACTGTGGATCTTCCCTTGCAGTGTGGAAAACGGAGAACTAAATAAATAAATGTGCATCTGTCCAGTATACTCTCAGTTCAGGCAAATCAGTACTGAGGTCTAGTGGTCCACAATAACACTCCCTGCCCCCCCCCCTGTGTGTGTCTTCCTAGAACATGCCCCAAACCCCTTGGCAAAACCATGAAGATCTATGGCATTTGCCAAAGTGGAAAGTGTGCATAAAATATGAAAAACACTCCCATAACATTTAGGTCCAGAGGCTCTTCCCTGTGATCCTACCACACAATGCCAAACTGCATTCACTTAATCCAGGGGTGGGGGGCTTTTCCCCCCTGAAACTCCCGTTCTATTTTCCTAATGATTTTGTGCTAAAAGCCTTGTATAATATGATTTCCAATGGATGATTTAATAGCTTTGAGAACCTCAGTGCCATGGCTCTTGGGCTCAGTGATGAAAATGTGACGCACTTATTTCTGGATAAATGTAAAAGGAGTTTTTCCTCAAAACCTCCCCCCCCCCCGCACTGTAAATTGCACAAATGGCTACAGATAAGGAACAAGGTGCACTCTGTCCTAGGCCTACTTGGATTATCCCAAGTTACTATCTTACGTTATTTCCACTCAAGTAACAATATGATACTTAGCTATGACACTCTGAGTAATAACCCTCCCCACTCCCTCACTATATTTAAGGGTCTGGTGACTTCTGTTTCAGCGTATCTGAAGAAGTGTGCATGCACACGAAAGCTCATACCAAGAACAAACTTAGTTGGTCTCTAAGGTGCTACTGGAAGGAATTTTCTATTTTATTTTGTTTTGACTGGTCTCAGGAATCATGGAATTTTTTTCAGAAGTTGCTGGTGTTGCTAAACAAAGAACTATCCCTGGATCTGCCAAATGCACCACCAACAGTTATGTTGGAATGTTACTGGCATATGTGTGGAGGTGACACACACAAGGACAATCTTGCAAGGACTGTTTGTTTTTTTCTCCTCCAGGCTGTGAGGCTGGAGTCGGCTCGAGCTCACCGGATCCGGTACTTGCTGGTTGTGTCAGCAGCAGAGGTGGAGAGCAAGAGTGAGATGGTGCTGCTGGGAGTTGACTTCCCTGAAGAAGGGTGAGAGGACAAGGGAAGGATCAGGAAGATGCACAAGGGGTGGGGCTAGAAAGCTTCCAGCAGTCTATACTGCCCTGCCTTGTATCTTCCGCATGATGTCTTTCATCAAGGCTTGGACCAAAATGAGATACCCAATAAGGCTGCTATCCATGACTCACTTGCCTGAGAGTAAGCCCCATTTAATTATATAGGACTTTCGTTCTGAGTAGACATGACTAGGATTGTGCTGAAAGTCTCTTAGACTACAGTCTGATGCACACTACTTCGTGCATGCACACGAAACCTCATACCTAGAACAAACTTAGTTGGTCTCTAAGGTGCTACTTATTTTATTTTGTTTTGACTATGGCAGACCAACACAGCTACCTACCTGTAACTGGTACTGTACTTCCTTGAAAGTAAGTCCCATTGAAATTGGTGGCTCTTACTTCTGAACAGACTAGCAGTTCGAAAACATGCTGTTTAGGGAGGCTTTTAATGTTTAATAGATTATTGCATTTTAATGTTCTGTTGGAAGCCGCCCAGAGTGGCTGGGGAAACCCAGCCAGATGGGTGGGGTATAAATAATAAATAATTCTTATTCTTATTATTCAAAAGCTCGTCAAAGTGCAAGTAGATAAATAGGTACCGCTCCGGTGGGAAGGTAAACAGCATTTTCGTGCGCTGTTCTTGATTGCCAGAAGCGGCTTAGTCATGCTTGCCACATGACCCAGAAACTGTCTGTGGACAAACGCCAGCTCCCTCGGCCTGTAGAGCGAGATGAGCACTGCAACCCCAGAGTCATCCGTGACTGGACCTAACGGTCAGGGGTCCCTTTACCTTTACCTTAATTCTGAACATACATGCATAGGGAACAGGCAACATTCTCTGCTTCAATAACCAAGGTTGTGTTCCAAATTACCATTAGCCAAAGGCAAGTACCGTTGAAATTAATGGGGCATGCTTCCAAGAAAATGCACTTAGAAGAACACAACCCCTTTTCTCTCTGCATGATGTTTGTTCAAAACCCTTATCGAAAGCATCTTTGCTTCAGAGTTCTTTCTTTCTGTCCTTCTCTCTCTGTGTGTATCTAAACTCCTTAATGTCTTTTACTCCCTGGTCAAACTGGTTTGGCAACCCTTCACCCAGTCTTTCCTCTCCACCCCATTCCCAGTGTCTGTGCTCCTTATTTATGTATTCAGTAAGGGCACAGACACTCGAGCATGCCGCAGGAAGACGTCCAAATCAACGAGCTGAATGGAAGATAGCAGTGCAGTTCGCCAAGCACCTCTGTCACAGCTCTGGAATGCTTGCTTGGCTTTGCTATCAGTGATTTTTACAATGCTGACCAAGCTATTGAAAAAGCCGGTTAAGAGGCGAGTGCAGATGGGGGAAGGTTTGTTGTAGGACAGGCACAGGGACTATAATAACCCCTTCAGTAGCTACCTGACCTCTTCTCTCTTTGCCTCCCAGCTCGGCTGCCTGCACGCTGGGGATGGTGCTTCCGCTTTGGAGTGACACTCAGGTCTTCCTTGATGGCGATGGGTAAGACAGACCTAACCCCACCAGGCGCCCACAATGCTCCACGTAATAGTAATCCTCATATAAGCTTTGAGCTTTGCAAACAAACTAGGATACTCAAACAGACTGAGATAGTGAGAGGCCATTTTTTGGGTGTGTGTTTGTTTTTCTCCTCGCCCAGTTTCACCAACACTGCCTCCTCTCTCATCTGACTTTAAAATGGTCTCCACAGACTACAAACCACTTACCGGTATGTCCTGAATAGCTACAGGAGGGTTTTTGTTTTTTTGCTGTCTCTCCCTCCTGTATTAAATGGAAACCAACCATTCTTTTCTGCGTGGCCTCTTTTTCTTAAAAAGTCTCCTTGAGAGCCTGCCCCATGCTGCGTCTCATCTTATGGTTGTTGTTGTTGTTGTTAATAATAGCCTTGTTGCACCTCTGATGTGCACAGCTTTATTTCAGTGAGTCATACTTGCGTTTGGTTCCATGATGGATGAGGACTAGGGTATGTGTGTTCATGCCAAACTTTTCACAGGAAAGGTATGTTTTGAAGGAAGTCCAAGAGGGTCTACTTCACACAGGTTTCCTGGAGAGCAGTTCTAGGCATAAGGGGCAAAAGGGGGTAAAAGGCAGAGTCCTCTGAGTTAGCAGGAGAGCTTCAGGCAGTTGAAGGTGGTTGAGCTTGAGGCACAAAGGCCTTGAGTGGCCATATTTTGGGATAAAAGAGCAAAGAGATGGACCTTAATTAGCCGTGTTTAGGGAAGTTTTTAATGTTTGGTGTTTTATTCTGTTTTTAATCTGATGGGAGACGACCAGAGTGGCTGGGGAAACCCAGCTGGATGGGTGGGGTATAAATAAATTATTATTATTATTATTAAGGGCTAACTAGGGTTCAGGGCCAACCCAATGTATTTTGGGGGCTCAGGCAAAAAAAAAATACATAAATCCAAATTGTACCTGCCAAATAAAAAATAGAAATATAAAAAGCAGACACTTTGCCATTCTTCAGTGGCAATCTAAGTCTGCTGCCTGAGGCAATCCACTGCCCTGGCTAATGGTATGACCAACTGTTCGCAACCCACCACAAGCGTAAGCCACTTAACTCTGCACTGGAGCATGCCCACAGGCTTCATATTCACTGTGTCTGGCCCAGACCAAGATTTATTAAAGTCAGGGTTATGGGATCAAATCTGCCGTGAACTTTATGCACCGGTACCAGTTGCATGTCTCAGCAGGCAACTCAAAGAGAACTCCTTTGACTAGGGCCACCCTGGATGTCCAACAGCCAGTCCTATTGACAGTGTTCCATCTTCACTAGTGGCTGTATTGTAGGTCATTTTAAGGTGCACAAGGTTTTAGAAAGTATTTATCCTCACACCTCTCCTGCAAAATGTGCCTGTCCCATAGTGATGCAGAGATAAGCACCACAATCCAGGGACACAGAACTAGACTTTAACTGAAAACCTTCAACTTTGTAGTTAAAGCTTTAGGCTAGTGTTTCCCAAACTTGGGTCTCCAGCAGTTTTTAGGCTACAGTTCCCATCTTCTCTGACCACTGGTCCTGCTAGCTAGGAATGATGGGAGTTGTAGTCCAAAAACAGTTGGCAACCCAAATTTGGGAAACACTGCTATAGATTGCCATTCTCACAGTTAGGACCTCACTGGAGCAAACAGAATAGCTATCAGTGCTAAGAGCTGTTACCCATGGGGTGTAGCCAGGATTTTTGTTGGGGGGAGGCAGAACCAATGTGATTGGCCAGTTAAGTATTTCTATTGTTTTACTTGATCTAGGGGGGCAGCTGCCCCCCTTGGCTATGCCCATGCTCATGCTGTTGTCTCAGTCCCCACGCACCCTAGTCATGTGTTCTGTTAGACAATGCATTTGCCATTTCAAAAAAAAATCAGAACTCCTCCAACAGGACACTGGCCAGTCACTGAACCACAACTGCAAGCAATCAGACTTTCAGGTTTCCTTGTCCAGAAGGGAAATCAATAGCTCCCTGAAACTCCAGACTAGTTTACACTGCATAGTCAGGAAAGTCACAGCAGCATTCCAACAGCTGAGGGGCAAACCCACAATACAGGCCTCATTGTAATATCACACATTAAAGACAATTGTCTGTTTAACTTCCAGAGCTACACAGATAGTCCTTATTGCTTTGCAACTCACTTTTCTGCCCCCCCCCCCCGAGGAAAAGTAATCACAGACTAAACTCAGTGGGGCCTGACAACCGGCCTGGTCTCCGTAGAGTTGTTATAATTTTCCATATTTAACTTGTCCCCTGCAGAAAACTTTATGGTTAGAATGAGAGAAGAATAATTTCTTTGCTAAGGCTGAGAATTTTTAGAAGGATTAAGCAGTGCAGAAGAAGGGTACCTAAAATATTGACTTCAGCTGGCGCCATCCTTTCTAGAATGCATAGATTAAGGTTGTTGCCATTGCACAAGGCAAGAAGCAACAACATCCTGACTTTTAGATCTCAAGAGCAGAAAAGGGTCAGATTCTCTTTTTTGGCTTACAAATGGAACCTGGCACCATGGAAGATCTCAAACTAGTTTCACAACCATGCCAAGTACTGCATTGTTATTTGCCTCTTTCCATATATCTGCATCTCAGATGGAGCACTCCCAAGTTAATTGTGACACTACTCTCCCCTTCTCTTTCCCCAGGGGCTTCAGTGTGACGTCTGGGGGGCAGACCCGTATCTTTAAGCCCATTTCAGTCCAGACCATGTGGTAAGCAAGGCTGTCAGGTGGGGTGAAAAGCGCAAGGACATGAGTGGGAAAGGATGAATGCGGGGAACAAGGATATAGTTGCCGCTATTGCTTTTGGTAGGCTGGGAGAGGGGCATTATGGAGGAAAATGGGAAGAGATATGTGCATTTCTCTGATGGCAGTGGTAGCCTTCAGAGGATTTTCCAGCGTATCTCTGATGTCTGATTGTCATCTCTGCTCTCAGGTCAGCGCTGCAAGTGCTGCACAAGGCATGCAGCGAAGCCGTCTGTAACAACAATTTCCCAGGAGGCAGTGCATTGAGCTGGACCGAGTGGTATCAGAAGGCTGTGAACTCGGATCAGAGCTGCATTAATGAATGGCTAGCCATGTCCGACTTGGAATCTGTGCGGCCCACTTCTCCTGCAGCCTTCTCTGACCAGTCAGTGATGGCCCTTCCCCTCCTAGGGCTTATTATAGGCTGTGAATGATGTAGTCAGCAGAGCTGCAGTGGTTCCGAGGTGGAACTCGATACCATGCAGTAGTCCAAAGCACAGACATTTCAGGTGGCCCTGCTAGCCAGTTTTAGGGACTACTGTGCAGAAAGTTCCTCTTCTGTAGGTCATGAAAGGGAAGGGTTCTTGTTGTTGTTTTTTGTAATAATGAGGGAGGGAGGGAGGGAGGGAGATGCTGATCAGAGACACAGATCAGAGCAGAAGCCCACCCCCAGTTCAGGGCATGTAGCATCACTTTTTGTGGTGCACTGGAGTGGAGTGGTTTGGGTAGCAAACTAGGACTTGAGAGAGACCCAGGTTAACATTCTCACCCAGCCACTGAGTTCACAGGGTGATATTGGGTCAGTCAGAGCCTAACCTACCTCACAGCAACTTGTGAGAATAAAATTGAAAATTGAGGGGGGAGAGAGAGTAATTCTTAAGGCCCTCAGAGGAAGGTCGGGATTTACATGCAATAAATGAACGAGCGCATTTACAAATGCGTAAAAGCTATCTAGGGAAATGCGAAGCTTTGGCATGGTGTCAAGATTTGTAACCCTACTGCCAATGGGGGAGGGGTTCTCTAGGTGTGCCATGGTGTCTGGGGCAGAGTCTGGCGAGCCAAGAGCTTTGCCGACCCTCCGTCTCTGTGCCTCAGGCCGACAGCACAGGAGATGACAGAGCGGATGATCCGGGCCAAGCTGCGTGAGGTGATGGCCACCACTGACCTGGAGAACATCACCTCCAAGGAGGTGGGATGTTGGGCCAAGGGGGTGAGGGAGGAGGGGGAGGGGGAGAGGGAATGTGAGGGAATGGAGGCGTGTGTGGTGGGGGGGGGGCGCAGGATGTGTAAAACAGGGACTGGGAAGAGAATTTGGGAAGGGAATGTGGGAAAGCAGGGGTATGTATAGGGGTTGGGGTGATTGGTGAGGGACAGGGAATGGGCATGTCATTAAAAAGCAGCCAGGCTCGAAAGCGACCTCAGGCTCTCACAAGCTCCCTCCCTCTCTTCCTGCAGATCCGTACAGAACTGGAGCGGAGAGCCGGCCGGAGCCTCAACGACTATAAGGAGTTTATTGACAATGAAATGCTTCTCATTATGGCTCAGATGGATCGGCCCTCCAGGATTTTTGACTATCTTTACTTGGTGAGGGCCAGGGACGTGGGTGGCGTTGTGGGTTAAACCACAGAGCCTAGGGCTTGCTGATCAGGGGTGAGCTCCCGTTGCTTGGTCCCAGCTCCTGCCCACCTAGCAGTTCGAAAGCACGTCAAAGTGCAAGTAGATAAATAGGTACCGCTCCGGCGGGAAGGTAAACGGCATTTCCGTGCGCTGCTCTGGTTCGCCAGAAGCGGCTTTGTCATGCTGGCCACATGACCTGGAAGCTGTATGCCAGCTCCCTCAGCCAGTAACGCGAGATGAGCGCTGCAACCCCAGTCGGACACGGCTGCACCTAATGGTCAGGGGTCCCTTTACCTTTACTTGGTGAGGAAGTACAGGAAAGGGGTCCATGATGCCAGCAGACTGGAGCTCCGAGCCCCTAAAAATAGCAGTCCCTCCTCTCAGCTTAAGAGGCATCAAAATTCTTTACAGGAATGTCCGGAAGATGGAAGCCTTGCTGTTATTTTGAGGCCTCCAGGCTTTGCCTTCCCTTCCACAGTAAGAGGAAGCAAAGCACCCTGTAAAGCTTCTCCCTTATACTACCTACAGGGCCTTCTTGAGAGATAGCCTGGGGCAACAGTTTTATATTCTTTACTTCATACAAAGTTGAAGATCACAGCAAGCAGCTACGGCTGCAGTCCTAAACATATGGTTTGCATTGTAAAGGCTCCATCTTTGGTGGCCATCAGTCTAGCCTCAACAGGTGGTGGAACGTACAGAACAGCCTTGGAAGCTGACCTAAGAAACTGGACAGGAGGTATTAAATTAGTATACCACCCTGTACCCGTAGATCTCAAGGCAGTTCACAGGCACTCCCTGCACATAAAAATCACAACCAAGCACATCATGAAGACCATTCTCTGCTATCTTTCTACATGCAGGCAATTTTTCCTGTTGGGGACATATTCAAAACCTCAGTTCCATCACCTGCAGTCTGGACTGGTATAAGCTAGAAGGGACTCTACCACATGATTTGGTTAAATGTGGTGTTTGGTTTTGAGTATTTAATGAGCAATCACAGGATGGCTGAATGTTTGTAAACTATTTGCGCTCGCCTGGGACTGAGCTCTGTGCGTGGTGTTGTTCCTTTTTGTCCCAGGGCTCTGAATGGAATGCAGCCAACTTTGAGGAGCTTCAAAGGAACAGGTATGTCACCACAAGATGCTGCTCAGAGGGCAAGACTAGTACCTTCGGGAACTTCATCTGATGTGGATTCCTTGGACACTGAGATGACCATTTGCCACACCTCTCCATGTAAACTTGCCTTCTAGTTGGAAGGGATTTCTGCTGTGCATTCCAACCTGACTGAGATCCTGAGCAACTGCAGTGGGAGATATTTAGGAAATTGGAATGGTTTAGTTAGTTGAGGCCATCCTAAAAACATGGCGAAAAAGAGCTGCTCGCATTCTCTCCTTGCCTTGCCTTGCCTTGCCTTACAGGGTCAGCCACATCCTTAATGTCACCCGTGAGATCGACAACTTCTTCCCAGAGCACTTTACGTACATGAATGTCCGGCTCTACGATGAGGAAACCTCACAGCTGCTGCCGCACTGGAAGGAAACCTACAACTTCATTTCGGCTGCCTGGTGAGAAGCCGACACCAAGATAGTAGTTGTGATTTCAGCTGCAACACTCGTGCATTGCAAGCTGGGCTAACCAACATGGTCCCCATCTAATCAACAAGATTTCAGGCACAGAAATGGGCTTTTCAGTGGGAATCCGAGGGCTGAGGTGGGAGAGGAGGGCTCTTGTCACAAAAGCCCCCACCTCCCTGAATGAAATGTTAGCTGTTGTTTGAGAGGGCCTGTGATACCAGGTAGGACTGTCAACCCAATCTCTCCTTTCACCCCGGAAGATTTTTCAGGTGAGAATTTGGCACAGCCCTTGATAATAATAATAATAATAATAATAATAATAATAATAATCCTATCAGACTGGGTTGCCCCAATGCACCCCCTGCTTCATTAAGAAGTATCATGCCATCAGTTCCTAGCTTTTGATCTCTGTAAGATTTGACACAGCCTGTTACTCGTTTGGAAGAGCAAGCAGCTGAATCCAGCCATCTCCTCCCATATTGGAGGATTCATAGCTCAGAGCTACAGTCACCGCTGCTGGAAACAGTATCTGGAAATTCCCACTGTTGCCTTAGCTCAGCATTCAGGAAACTTGTGACGCCACTCTACATTATGTTGGACTGCAATTCTCATCAGCATGGCTAATGGCCAGGAATGATGGGGGTTAAGAGTTCAACACCATATGGAGGGGCAGAAGTTCCCCATCCTTGCCCTAGCTATATCTCTGCTTCATTTATTTTTATTACTACATTTATATCTCACCTTTCCTCCAAAGATCTGAGTTTATCTTCACAACGACCCTGTGAGGTAGGTTAGGTTAAGAGATGGTGACTCGCCACAGTGAGCTTGCTTCCTGACCAAGTGGGGGATTTAAACCCTGGCCTCCCAGGTCCTAGCCCAGCACTCTAACCACTACACCACACTGGCTGTTGAGCAACCATAATGTTTTCCGAGCAGCAGTGATAGTCACTCACTCGGATTCATCATGATCAGAGCAGAGTGGCCTCAGCATAACATAACTAATCTGTGCCTTGGCAAGTGTTGAGTTTGGCCAAGAAGCTGGGGTATCCTACTCTCAGCTGAGGGTACAGCAACTGGATGCTGAATTTTCATTACTGTCCTGGGTGGTGCTCTAGCCCTGCTTACAGCAAATATTCATTCCCCACAGGGCGCAAGGCTCTCGGGTGTTGGTGCACTGCAAGATGGGCGTGAGCCGCTCTGGCTCCACAGTGATTGCATATGCCATGAAGGAGTACGGGTGGTCACTTGAGCAGGCCCTTTCCCATGTACGGGAACGACGCCCAATTGTCCACCCCAATCCAGGATTCATGAGGCAGCTGGAGCTTTATCAGGGCATTCTGGACGCAAGGTAAATCCAAGGGGAGGGAGAGCAGGTCTGGTCACTGTGTGTATGTGGGCAGGGCAAGGGAGAGTGATGGGAGCTGCAGCTGACCAGCCAAACTACATGTTACATGCAACAGCATGATGATCCTCTTAGACTGTAATCTACTTTCAGTGGGGCTATTGGGATCAGAGAAGATCTCCCCTTCCTGGGATTCTAAGCACCTTTGTGCAAAGGCAAACAGGAAACCTTCCGTGTGGGAAAAAATGATGGGGGTAACAAAGAGCGGCAAGGAAAAGATCCAGCATCCATGCCAACTGCTCCATTTCCAACTTCCCACTCCAAAGCACTTCTTCCAGTTTAAAAGGGCTGTTTCGTATTGTTATGCACACAATATTTAATCTTAAACAGGGAGCCACTGATAGCAAAATTGTCCCATACTAATAGTGCAGCAAAAATTAAATAGACAGTGTGATTATTTTTATTAATTAATGCTTCTCACTGTAACTGACTGGATTCTAAGTCCATTCTTTATTTGGCTCTTTATTTAGCATTCCTTGCTGAATAATCTCTTACATTGTTCACCTCATGTTACTACGCAGCCGACACAGCAGCCTATGGGAACAAAAGGCAGGAGATGCCCACTCAGAAGGTTCTCCAGATATAAGTGATGCCAGCAGTGATCCTTCAGGAAGCCCATACTACGAGACTTTAAGCTCAGAAGAGGAACCAGAGGAGCCAGTGACAACCCCCCAGTATTGCTTTCGTCCTTTGCGGGAACCTCCTGAAGAACCTCACCATCCTATGGACCCTCCTGATAGTCCCAGGCTCAGTCTTCAGGCCACAGAAGAACCTGGGGCATCAGATGACTCTGGAGCTGAGGAAGTGCGAAGACACCTGGCTACGATGAGAGTGCCAGAGAAGCAAGCCACGCTCAGACGGGAACGCATCAATCTCTATGCTGTCATGCGCAGCATCAGTGAAATGGACAGCCCAGAACACCACATCTCTGTACCAGAGTGTGCCGCTGAGGAAGAGGTAAGAGGGTCACGTAAGGCAAGTGGAAAGAGTAAGGGAACTTATAATGGAACCTCAAGGCGTACAAGGGAAACAAAAATGGCAGTACATAAATCAGTGGATCTGGAACCTCAACTAATGCGAAGATGAATGGTAGAGGCAGGATGAAGGAAAATCCTTTGTAGTTGCTGGCCCTCATACAATCTACCTCTTTTTCCTCCAACAGGTATTTCTTCATGATAAAAAGCAGACGACTGTGACTTTTGAGCCATCTCCCCAAAATGAAGAGAATTCAGGGTCAGGAACAGACTCTACAGCAAAGGTGCAACTGCCAGAGGGAGAGGAGGCTCAGGGTCGCAGGGCCAGGCGACGTGGGCGGAGGGCTCACCGGGGACGTTCCCATGTCTGCAAGCAGCTTTCATACTACCCGGCACCAGGCAGGGTGCGCAAAGTTGTCCGGCGCATGGAGGGCCCTGTCCCATTTGGCCGCAGGCCCGTCTTACAGCACCGGCTCTCTGTGGCTCAGCTGGCTGATGCTGCCCTGGTGGTGAGCCGGGCCAAGGAGTTTGAGGGACACACAAATCCCGAAGGACCAGACAAGCTCCGGTCCCCTTCTCCACAAGAATCCAAACCTGAGGAAAGCACTGCCCTCTGTTCTTCCTTGCCTTGCTCCCGGTCCCGGCGGATGGTTCGCCAGGCCAGCGTAGACATGGACCCCAGCTCAGGGTGAAGCCCTTGCTGTGGCATTTCTCCCTTTTTTCTGGTCATAAGTGGAGTGATAAATGGAGCCCTGAAGGCCAAACAGGTTCACTTCTTATCATTGGGGGCTTCTTTCCTCTGCCTGAAGCACTGTTGGCAGCTGGTGTGGGAAGTGGCAATTTAAAGCTGCCTGGGAGAAGGGCAGGAAAGAGGAGGAAGGGAGACCATCCCTTTAAGAGACTATAGTGCTTCACAAGCTCTCCATCTCTTTCCATAGCTATGGAACTGCACTGTGGGGCAACCAGCACTCTTGTGGGGCTCTGTCCTATCCACTTATTTCAGACCTCTAAATGGCCTTGAAGACTGCACAGCTCCAAGATCTATACTGCAGGGCACTTCTGCTTCTTCCTTCAACTCACTTTTGATAACACTACCCTTTGTTAAAGCCGTGGGGATCCCTGTGGCCTCCCAAGATGTCTCTCTCCAGCCCTGCCAGCATGGTGAATGGTCAGAGATGATGAGAGTAGTAGTCCAGCGCATGAGGAGGGCTCTGGGCTCCCCACATCCCTGCTTTATGAGGTGGGGCTAGGGAAGTAGCATCTCACTGTGATCCTAACCGGGGAAGAAACTGCCCCTGTTTACTTTTTCACACACATACACAACCACTGTGCCATTGCCAGCTTCACTCTGCTTGGGAATAAAAGAGTTGGTTAACATTCCACTTGCTAGAACTCTGGTCTTGTCCTTTTCTTTGAAATGTGTCCTAATGCTTGGGACCTAATCTGTGACCACAAACTCGCCTGGTCATTTTAGCCACTGACCATTTGCGTTAGGTGGAACAACGGGTCAGTAAAACATCCCACAATATCTGGCTGTTTGCAGAATCAGTTTTCCGTGGGCCCCTCGATCATGCGGTGCGCTGAGTTTGATCTATGCAGAATAAGGGCGCAGCTCACCATGTGACCAGTAGAGTGTGCAGACAGCAAAGCACATGGTCACACTCGCCCCAACTTCTCCGAGTGGTGACTAATCCCAGGGAGAATTGGCGAGCCTGGTTTCATTACAGGTAAGCATCAGAACCTCTGGGTTGGGGAAACTACAGTTACCAGCACCCCTTTCAGCTTGCTTCCTGCTTGCACCCTGGCGCCGTTGCGTAATTTTGCGTCGCCATCTCATGCCTGCTAAAAAGAACAGAGCTAGGAACTTAATATAGCTTGTCTCGTCAGATGGGGGAAGCTGGATGTATAATTTTTTTTGTCTCCAGCTGAAAGCGAGAGCTACCCTTGGTAATTGACTGAGATTCAAGATTTCAGCGTAGTTGTTGACTGAGAAGCAGAACCAGAAAGTATTCAGAGACAGCAGCTGATGCTTTAATTCAGGCCTTACGTCGCGTGGAAATTAAGAGAGTGCCCTGCCAGTGCCAGTACAGTCCAATATTACAGAGGAGCATGGCTTCAGCAGCCTTGCAATGTAGAGTCCCTGAATGAAGGGTGGAGGCAGGCTGAAGCTGCCATAAATTTCCAGCTCAAAGTCCACCACATAAAACACGTCTCGGGTTTCAGTATCAGTGGCATGTTAATTGGATTGTGCCCCTATCAGCTGCACTCCAGAAAAGTCTCGCACAGAAGCCCTGTGTTTACTGACTTGTATGCAGAAGAGTTGCGCTGTTAAATATTAAAGCAAGTCTAAAATACCGGAAGTAGATCCCTGTGTGTCACTCTACCCAGTGAAGTCTATGCAAGCTAGCGAGTACGTACCGGTAACTCTCGTTCTCGCCGCTAGGTGGATGTTGAAACAAAACTACCGTAACCATCATGCCTTGCGGCCACAGGAAGAGGCGGGGACTACGACACATGCGCAGAACGCTCTTTCCTTGTTGCTATGGGAGCCTACGGCAGGGCAGCTGCAGGGAAGAGGTAGAATCCGCGTTCTCTTTTGTTCCTCCGCTGCGACGGCGGCATTTTGGTACCTGTCTTGACTCTTTCCCGGCTGGGGTTTGCGCCGGCGGTGGCCCCTCGTTGCCGCGGCGGCTTTGGCATTGCCCCTCGCGTGCTAAAGATGCCCCGGGAGGCGGCGAGGCCTCCGCCTGGGAGGATGTCGCGGCCGCAGATCATCCACAGCGGCCACTTCATGGTGTCGGAGCCCCACGCCGACCCGGACCCGGACCCCGAGGCGGCTCTGAGCCAGCCAGGCCAAGGCGCCCCGCCGAGCGCGGCGGAGCGAGCGAGAAGGACCGGCTCCACGCGGAAGACCGCGGCCGGGAAGGCTGGTGACGGGGCCCAGCTGACCGCCGCCGCCGCCGCCGCTTACGACTTCGACACGGTGAACGAGGCCGCGTGCCTGTGCTACCGCTACGGGCCTCGAAGCAGCGGAGCCCTCAGCATCGACCCTTCGCTCACGAAGCTCTTCGAGTGCATGACACTCGCCTACAGGTAAGGGCGGGGCGGGGCGGGCAGGGCAGCCCCCGAACAAACGGGGTTCAGCGGGCCGTGTGTGTCTGTGGGAAAATGTGGAGAGACACAGTAGGAAGGGATAGAGAAGGGTCCGCCGGGAGGCTTTCTTTCTTGCCTCCGGCCCTTGCCTCTCGGAATGCATTCAGGGAACCAGACTATGCCTATCCCCATTTGGGATTACAGAGTGCCTGCTATGGGAAGTGCAGCACAACCAATTAGCCTGCCATTCATACGCAAGATATACTACTATACATGCAGATAAACAATACTAAAAAGAGAATCCATCTGCAGGTAACTTGGCATCGTTAAATAAAAGCCTCGGATTCCTTGTAACTAAAGACATAAAGGGCATTTTCGCCCAAGAAGGCGTTTCAAAGGCGCAGCTTGCCGTTGTTGTGTCTGCCATGCCAAGTTAAAATCTAAATGAGTGTATAAATACATATAGAAATGTAGCTGCCAGTTAAGGAGTGCTCGCCTACAACCTTTCATTACACCTTAAGAACTTTCACTTATCGGAGGGAGGTTCTCAGGCATGTGAGAACAGAGTACTCATGGAACGAAATTGACATTTTAGAGTCAGAAACGCATACATCTGTTGAAACCAACAAATCCAGTTTTGTAGTTAAAATAAAAAAAGCAGGGGGCCTAGATATGACATAGAATTGTGCCTGGTTCTCCAGCGTTCTATTACCACTTGCTTTCTGGCACAGTATTATTTATTTATTTATTTATTTATTTGCTCACTCTGGTTGCAGTTCTACACACAAGGGATTAGAATCAATGAATAAGTCTCATTGAACTCCGTAGGAGTTACTTCTGAGAAAAGGTGCAGAGGATTGCACTGCTACTTGTTTTACTGTACAGTATTTGGAAGGTGCCCAATAGCATCTCTAGTGGCATATGGGAATATGTTCATATAAACACATCATAGAGAAGAATTGACACTAGCTTTAGTCTTCCCAGAAAATCATGTCAGAAAAGCACATCTTGCTGCTTAGACAGTGCTTCTGACCCATACACATTACTTTGGTTTTTATCTACCCCATCTTCCGTGTATCTCATACCCCAGTTGACTTGTGCACTAAGCAGTCAAGTCCTTTAATCTTTAATCAGCTCTCAGGTCAGACTCCTTTAATGTGTTGAAAGGAGAGAAACTCTTAAATAATAGAAATTTCTATTTGATAGAGTGTAGTGGATAGATAGTTATGAGTATTAAAGTGAGAAATGGACCATGATCCAAGTTGTCCCTGCCGGATGCTAGAGACATAATGTCAAAAAACTGGGTTATGTGGGATTAAATATCAGAAAGTATATCCACTGTGGTAAAGGTCTGTTTTGTCCCCTTTCTGATAGTAGTGTTGATAAGCATAAACAGGAAGTTTTCACAGGACATGTATTTCTGCCTGTGCTCCCTTTAGCTTCCTAATGGAATTTTAATGTGAACTCTTGTGCAGAATTTTAATGATTTATGTTGAGGAACTACCATAATTAGCTTGTTTTGCACAGTCTAGTTTTAATTATTGTTACCTGTGCTGTACTATGTTGAAAATTAATACATGCCCTGGATTTTTTGAATTGGTTGGCTGCCCCCCCCCCCACATTTCTGAGAAGTAGGAGAGAAACTTGAGCAATGAAACAAGCTGCTTCAGAGGTAATGAAATTTGCTTCCTTGGAAACTTTCTACTCATGTAAAAACACTCTGATTCCCGGACCGTCCGCGGGCCGCATTTAGAAGGCGATTGTGCCGCATCTGGCCCCTGGGCCTTAGTTTGGGGACCCCTGTTTTAACCAGTATCCTGTTCCCAGGAATGTCTGGCCTTGATGTTAGCATATACAGTTTTGAATTAAATAGCTGTAGTCTTTTCATATAAAAGTTGTATTCTTACCTGAGTTGCACATTCAGCGGATGCTACAGCAGTATGTTGTAGACTAGCTTCCCAACCAATTTATTTGCTGCAAAATTACTGCTTCTGCCATTTTTTATGTAACACTGCATGCATTTTTCCTACATTGAGATCATCTCCTTGTATATATGTATAGGTAGGTAGGTAGGTAGGTAGGTAGGTAGATATAGATATACACACACACATCCCCCAGCTTTAAATCAATAAAAAAACTGTTCTGGCATTTTCAGCAACCTAGTGAAATGGAATAGATCCTCAGAACTGGGATTTTTGGGTCTGTTCTTTCACTTCCAGCATCAAAGTGTTGGTGTTGACATTTAAAGCCCTAAACGGCCTCGGTCCTGTATACCTGAAGGAGCGTCTCCACCCCCATCATTCAGCCCGGACACTGAGATCCAGTGCCGAGGGCCTTCTGGCGGTTCCCTCACTGCGAGAAGCAAAGCTACCGGGAACCAGGCAGAGGGCCTTCTCGGTAGTGGCGCCCGCCCTGTGGAACGCCCTCCCATCACAGGTCAAGGAGATAAACAACTACCTGACATTCAGAAAAAACCTGAAGGCAGCCCTTTTCAGGGAAGTTTTTAATGTGTGATATTTTTATAGCTGATTTTTGTTGGAAGCCGCCCAGAGTGGCTGGGGAAATCCAGCCAGATGGGCGGGGTACAAATAATAAATATTATTATTATTATTATGACATTTCAAACGTTGACTCCTTTAGGTATTTTCTAGTTAATCTCCCACAACATAATACATTATGAGATGTCATCATGGACTAAGCAAAAGGACAAAAGTCGTGTGAGGAGTTTGAATGCCTGAAACAAGAAATCCCCTCAACAGAGTCCTTTTTGGCATTAGCTTTGTCAAAAGCTCAGTTTACCATACACCTGAGCCCACTGGTTTCAGCTGGCAGTGCAAGCCTCTGCTCCCAGCAAGTGAAATAGACATTATATTTTGCTCATAGTAACAGAGAATCATATATTGTATCTTTGCACAGCTATGCATTAGAACTGTGACCGCTCTATCTGCCTGGGATTATTCATTACAGTGGTACCTCGGGTTACAGACGGTTCAGGTTACAGATTCCACTAACCCAGAAATAGTATTTTGGGTTAAGAACTTTGCTTCAGGATGAGAACAGAAATCATGCTCTGGCGGCGCAGCAGCAGCAGGAGGCCCCATTAGCTAAAGTGGTACCTCAGGTTAAGAACAGTTTCAGGTTAAGAACGGAACTCCAGAATGAATTAAGTTCTTAACCCAAAGTTCATTCTGTCTAAAGCAGGTGCAGTTTTGAATAAGAAGCTGTTGTGGCAGAAAAGCAAAGAAGTGGCATGGGTTCTGAACAGGATCTTGTTTGTTCTTTTACACAACTGTTAAGTGAAACAGCTGCCAGGTTTGAAGTGTAACGGGGCAGAGTGCAATAGGGTGGCCTGAGAATGTAGTCTAAAACGCTTATTGTGAGGATTTTCATGTGGGTTGTTTGTGCACCTTCACGTGAACTTCTGAAGGGCAGAATATGAGTGTGTGTTGCTACTGATTAAACAGGGAGCGTGAGTGGTATGCAAGCTGCCAGTGTCTGCCTGTATTCCTAAGGAGATGCTGGCTCATTATAATTTCTTCTCCTTCATAAGAACATACAAATGAGGCACAGTTTTACTTTAACAGTGGAAGAAATAAACCACTGAAATAAACTTCCAAGATGTTTTTAATCATTTGGATTACTCAAGTCAATACTATATTTCTCTGTTGTAGAGAGATACACTCACTAACGAATTGGTTATTAATAGCAAAACACAAATCATTTAACTGGGTGTGTTTTAAATTATGCTGCATTTCTTCAGTGGTACCTCGGGTTAAGTACGCTTCAGGTTAAGAACTCCACTTAAGAACAGAAATCGTGCTCTGGCAGCGCAGCGGCAGCAGGAGGTCCCATTAGCTAAAGTGGTGCTTCAGGTTAAGAACGGACCTCCGGAACAAATTAAGTACTTAACCCGAGGTACCACTGTAATTGAATTAGGTTCCGTCCAGGAAATAGTTGTCCAGCACTCACTGGCTTTTCGTAGATGGGGTTCTGCAACAATAATGAATGGGGACGGCCCCTTATAGTAATGCTGGGTGTGGGGGGGTATTTCCAGATCTGCCACCTAAAGCCAGGGCTATTTTTCCTTCTGTCATAATTGCCACATGGAATTCAACCCCAAGGCTAGTATCTATAGCAAACTTTTTAAAAGCAAGATTTTGTCCTTTGTTGAGACTCATCAGAAAAACAGGAAGACAGTATATACATAGGGAGCCAGTGTGGTGTAGTGGTTAAGAGTGGTAGACTCGTAATCTGGGGAACCGGGTTCGCGTCTCCGCTCCTCCACATGCAGCTGCTGGGTGACCTTGGGCCAGCCACACTTCTTTGAAGTCTCTCAGCCCCACTCACCTCACAGAGTGTTTGTTGTGGGGGAGGAAGGGAAAGGAGAATGTTAGCCGCTTTGAGACTCCTTCGGGTAGTGAAAAGCGGGATATCAAATCCAAACTCTTCTTCTTCTTCATAGAGAGCCATGTAGTTCTGTGGGCAGAGCTTCTGTAATCAACACAGCTTCTTATCCCTATATATGGTCTATAATTATGTTCTACACTTATAAGCATATGCTACTTCTCACCTGTTCATATTTCTCCTTCTCCCACAGTTTGCTCTAAAATCCATAGTTGAGGAGGAATCAGCATCCATTGAGAGGTTTAGAATAAAGCAGGCATATTGGGTCAATCTGTGCAAAAGGTGAACATTTGTATACATCTGAGTAGTTTACAGTTTTGAGTGCAGAATTTAGCTTTATTGGCACAGATTAGTAATAAACTGTGGCTATAGGATAGTCAAGCTTATTGAAGAGATGCTCCTGTCCACTGTTTTGAGCTGCCTTTTTCTTCTTTGGGTTGTTGCCTGGCCCTGTTTCCCCTTGAAAGGCAGATATACTTAGTATTACAAGATGTGGTTTTTTGGCTTTCTCATTTGTAGTGAGAAACTTGTCTCTCCCAAATGGAAAACCTTCAAAGGGCTGAAACTGCTACAGCGTGACAAGATTCGACTCAATAATGCAATCTGGAGGGCCTGGTATCTGCAGTGTAAGTAGCCTGGAAGAAGGTATTAAAAAACAAAAATACCAACCATGTAAAAGGTGATCCGATATGGGCAGATTAGGTGGGAACCACCAAATTCTGTGTATAAATCCACAAAAAATGGGTTCTTCCTCCATCCCTACAAGTGTTTTCCATGACTTCCTCAACCAAGGAGACTGTTCTGCACAGAATTATGTATTGGAAGTTTGCAAAGCTTAATGCTAGCAAAAGTCACATATTAATTGCTTATGGATTTAAAGCTCTTCAGCTCTACTGCGCTATTTAGTGGATGCTGAAATGGGAGCAACTACCAGCCAGCAAGCAAGTATTTTCTCTGTTTGGTCCTGCTTGAAGCTGCACTGCAGATTACAGCCCCTTTTCTGCTATTTCATTCTGGATGCAGATGTGGAGAAGCGGCAGAACCCAGTGTGCAGTTTTGTGACCCCACTAGAGTGCAGTGATGTAGATGTGCACCGCAAGCCTGAGGTGAGCAAAGGTTACTTGGGCCTTTCTTACTTAAGAACGTACAAAGAAGACAGATTATGCGTTTCTGTTAGTGACCCCTGGCTGCACCTTTATTTGGCAGGCTGTCATCATGGAAGGAAAGTACTGGAAACGCCAAATTGGGGTTGTCATAAGGGAATATCACAAATGGAGGTTGTTTTCCTATACCCAGGTAAGTGTCTTCTCCAGCAAGATGTGTTGTACGTCATATAGCTCCCCTTCACCCCTAAGATGACATGTTCCACCCAAGCTCATACAGTCCTTTTTAGTGTCAACCAAGGAAATCAAGCAGCCCCATTCAGAAGCACCTTGGAACTCCATTGTAAGACGGTGGCTTTTCTAGATGCTTCTTGCCATGCTATCATAGACTGGAGCTGGTGGTTATGAGTAGATCTGGTTCTAGACTGGCGAGGCTACCCTTCCATCTTACTCTGGTGGGTGCCTTGGCCTATAGACTCATTTCCGTAGCTGCCAAAAGCTCTCATTCTCTTGCCCTCTCTCTCACTTCCACAAAGACACACACTGGTCACCCAACTATCCCTGTGTGATTATTGTGGTCTGCAATGGCTTGCTGAGGCCTCAGGTGTTCATTGTTGTTGTAGCAGCAGTAGTAACAATAATAATAGTACATTATACCTAGCCCTTCTTCCCAAATGTGTCCAGGGAAGCAATGGGCCAGATATGATTTTATTTAGCCACCTCTGGTTTTCCTCTAGCTAAGTATTGTAATTGTAGTATTTTCAGTGGCCTAATCCTAAACATTCTGTGCATTTTATTTTAGGCTTCAAAGAAGATGGATAAACCCGTCTATGGTTCTGCTCAGGTGCTATTTTAATGCTTCGCTTAGCCTTGTTCCTATACTGCACCCTCCAGATTCCCCTTTCCCCATGGCAGAGGGTAGAATTTAAAAAGTTTGGGGGTTGTCCGCAGCCATTCAGTATTCCAGCCCCTCATTTGAGTTTGCCTAAAGTTGGAGTTCACAGCTCTTTCTCTCCCATTCTGGACAGGAAGTAGCTGATGATGTTCCAAGGGCAGAGCTGAAAACGGATGGAACAGATGCAAGCCCCATGGACCTCGATCCCTTGCATGACCTGGATGCACTTCTGGACACCTTCATTTCTAGCCGCAACCCTTATGGTGGCCCCAACCTCCGTGGCCTTGGTGAGAAGTCTTGCTTTGTGCTCATTCCATCTATCCCTGGATCTGTCCCTTTCTACCAAGAAACCATTTAAGTTTTCTCCACTGTCCCCAGAGGCTAGTACAGATGCCTCTAAAGGGTGGAGAGAGCTTTTGAAGTATCCCCATGTGCACCAGAGAACAATTCTTTGCTATGGAACAAAATAGCGAGCGAGTGATATTTTTTCTCATTTTGTGTCTTCAGCTCACCAGGGAAATGCAGATATGATCCAGCCCACACTGACCCAACTGCACCCCATCTTTGGGGAGGAGTTTATGGACTTGGACCCCATTCAAGGTAAGAGCAGAGATTTATATGGCTGTACTTAGTGGTAAGGTGGTGCATCTCAAAGCTGAAAGACATCCTCTGAAGCACTTTGTATGGCTTCTTAAGACCACTTCAGACTGTGTTTAAATTATGTATCCATACTGTACACACTTAAAAGAATTATGTTTGTTTATACGTGCTGCTAGGATCTCCTGATCAGCTGCAATTCCCTGCTTATCTGTATAAGAGCCCTAAGATTCCTCAGAATTGCAGCTTGCATATTTACTAAACTCACTGTTTGGGGAAAAACTGAACAAAATATGAATTGTGTCATCAAGGCCCAAAAATCAAATAGAAACATTATTATTTTTTTAAGCCCACAAGTTAATCACCAGTTTTGAAAGATTAACTTGTGACCTCAAGAGTAAATAACATCTGAGTCTGGGTCACCAAAGTGGGCTGAAAGCTATCATTGGTGAGAGGAGACTATTTCCAACCTGACATTGATGAAATTCTAGTTCACCCAAGGCCAGAGCAGAATGCTGCTGAGCAAATATGCTATGTCCTGGTAAGACTAGACATTATTTAAATCAGTCAGCATGCACATAAAAATCCTCTTTTGGGCATCCAGTGCTCTAATAGAAGACTCATTCTCCATATAATCACATGCATACTGTGCTTTATATATTGTTTGTCCCCTATCCCATTTTCTGAATCAGACAGGACAAATTCTTCAGAGCCACTGTATATCCCCTTTTCACAGGAAGAATAAAGTAGGCAAATTAATCTTGTATGAATTCTTAATTTGAAAAATCTTAAACTTACAAGTTTGTCATCTCAAAATTTCTACTTGCAAGTATATCATCTACATATTGAGCCTATTTCAGTCTCATTCCTGCCACTCCATCACATAACTCTGAAATCAGCAGAGATTGCTCCTGTTCTTGACTTGAGTTTCTCTACCAAATGTTTCAGTTGACATATCCTGGATTTTACGTCTCATCTTTCTTCGAAACCGCCAATTGATGTCTGCTTGTATGGTGGATGTGAATGAATGAATGTTTATTATTATGGCCAAACAGCCAGCATACTACTTGTATGGTGAAATCCTGATGATTCCTTGCTTAATTGATTCAGACACACCAGCCAGTTATCTTCTACCAGTTGCTCTTCATCTCCTCCCAGCCATGTACCTTTTAAATCTTTGCTTTCTTTTCACAGAATTCATCACTTCCTGTCGTTCTCAAACCATGATCCAGGTAAGGAGAATAAATTTATCTGATAGCTTACAAACTCCTTGGGCTTCTGCAGCCCCTGATGCTTATTGCAGATACTGGTCTGTGCTTGATTTTGATTTTGGAAAGGCAATAGCCTTTTCTCAGCATTGCAAAAAACTGAGATTTTCAGTGCAGCCAACTCCAGCCTGGACTCAGGATTTGTGTTTGATTCGCACTCTCTTCTCCCCCCCCCCTTAGGCTCCTGCAGTAACGGATGCTAGTGCCTTGAACCAGTGCAACTCAGATGAACCTCTCATTGCCCCTGGGACCAAGGATCTCCCACCGCCTGGAGACTCTCTCAACCCCATTCCCATCTCACTGGATGTGGAGCCGCCTATACCTTTGAATGGACAACAGACCTTCCTGCCATTCTTCCCCACCTCCCCACTGAGGATCAGCCCGCCGCCTGTCTCTCCCATCTTGCGCATGCAGCCTCAAACCACTTTGGTCTTCTCTGTCATCACGCATACAGGATCAGAAACAAACTCCCCGCCTATATTTCGGGACACTTTTGCTGTGCCAGTCTCTGCTCCTCCACCCAAGGATGGGAAATGCAGACACCTGCAACAGATTGCTCCAGCACCCTTCTCTAGCCAGCAGCCAGCCCTTTCCGGTGCTCCACTCCCCTGCCTGCTTGCAACTGGTATGTGCCTGCAAGGACAGGCTCTCTGTAGGGAAAAATGAGGCATTGCTGACCTAGACTACAATGCTTCTCTAGATCCATTTGGAGTTTTAAGTCATACTGCAGAATTCTCTTTTCTTTTTGGTTGTTGTTTTCTCAAGCAAATCTCACCAGGATCAACTTTTGGAATCCCTAATTTAAACAACTGCATGCATTATTAGTGTTTATTTTTATATAATTATCTGAAGCTGGAGTTTAGCTTCATACTTGGGAATCACTGGGAGCAAAAGGATTTTTCTGTATTGGAAAAATAAAATATGTGGTCCAGGCAGATAGTATTTTGTGTTACTGCAGAATTTTAAAATTATATACAGTGGTACCTCGGTTTTTGAATGTAATCCGTTCCAGAAGACCGTTCAAGTTCTGAAACGTTGGAAAACCAAAAACTCAGTATGGAAGCCTCAGTATGAAAAACAATATGGAAGCTGCGTGGCATGTTTAACTTCCGAGGCGTGTTTGAAAACTGAGGCATTTATTTTCAGGTTTCCAGCATTCAAAAACTGAAATGTTTGTCAACAAAGACGTTCAAAAACCAAGGTACCACTGTATCTGACTTGAGCTGATAGGCATTAAGTAACAGTGCCTGCATCTCCTTCAGTGGGTTTAGGGTTTAGCCTTGCAAAAATTGTGTGTCAAAACTATGTACTGACTAGTCCGTAGAATAGCAAAATGGTTCAGTTAGTCACAGGTATTGGAGATGGATTTAAGGTGGCAATCTTATGTGTAAAGATGTGTGGGAGCTGCTATTTGGAAAGGGAAAGAAAAAGTCCTCTATGCGCAGATCCCTGCTTTGATCCCCTCCTTGCTTCTCTGGAGTGTAGTTAAGCTTTTTGTTTTGATGCAGCCAGCAGATTGAACCAGCAAATCAAGCAAAACTACAAATGTTAACATTTGTCCAAATGCTTCATAAAAAACCTTCAACTCATTAGTAGAAGTGAATGACAGCTCATTAATTTAACTATACATATTTACTAGCTTTTTAAAATTATATTTTAATTTCTCTTAAATCTACAAGTGAGCACAGATTTTCTTGATCCAATGCAGAACAAGGCTCTTGTTTGTAGCTTTTTTGAATGGGAAAAGTTGTCAAAAACTGTAGAGTCTTCTAATTTGAAAGCATTATGAAGAGAGAATCTGTAACTATGAAACTTTCCTCTCTACCCCATTTAAAACTCATACATAAAGGTCAAGAAGTCCTATCCTCTGTGTCTGATGGCAAAGTGGATACCAAACAGTTGCTGTCAGATTGGCTGGTACATGCAGGAATTTTATGAGACGCTGATGGTTACGGGGAAACCAGGCCTAGGTATGTTTTGGAAGGGATCCCTGAGGCAAGGATGCTCATTGGCCTCTCTGTTGGGTAGGGTGCCATGCATTCAAGTAGAGACCATTGGCCCTAATTGTATTTTCAGTTGTGGTGGGTGGGATTTCATAAAGCAGCAGACTCCTTTTCATTAAATTCTGCCACATTCAAAAACTTGGTCTACTGGTGAGCAGCTAAACTGAAGCTGTGTAGTTCCAGGGAGTGAGTGATGCTGCTTCAGCCAGCCAAGTTTTGTACATGCATTGGGGGTTAATACATAGAGGCTGGGAAAATAAGAACATTTCTTTCATCTCTAGGTCCTGCCCCACTGCCCCTCACTCCAGTCATGAACTCTGTGCAGGTAAGGATGCTCTCCTCTGCCACCTTCCTTCTGTGAGGCCTCTTATCTCCATTCTGCTTTTTGCCTCCTTGGAGTTGACAGGCGTGGTATTTTTCTATCTTTCTATTTGGCTGCTCTTTCTTTCTCTCAACCCTGCTTTTCCTCTCCCACAGGTGTTTGGTGTCCCAAAGCCGCCTGCGAATATGCTGAACTCATTCTCGGCAACGGTGAAGTCTCCTCCACTTGCCTCTGCTGCTGCTTCCCCTGACACTGGTAAGCTGGCTCAGGAGGGTGCGAAGTCACTCGGTCTCTCTTCTTAGCAGTATCTCATCCACTTTCACTGGATTGGTCTATATGCCATGCCAAAGTAGAAATTGAATACACTCCTTAAGGGGAACTCACCTACCCCAGTATTTTTGTGATTATTTCAGGTGCGAAAACCAAGGAGAGAGCTGAGGACAACACACTCTGCAAACCCCAGGAAGTGGACAAATGCTGTACTGCCAAGGTAATAAGGATACCCACACCACTGTACCTCATCTTGTTGGCTTGAGCATTGTGGGAGAAGACATCTTGTCTCAAAGACGATAGCCAAAGGGGTAGTAGCCTGGCAGTGTCTCAAATCATGGCTTGATTGGCTCTTGCAGGGAAGTCGCAGATCAACACTTACCTCAGCTGACTATGCCCGCCGTAGGGTCATCAGCTCCGGCTTCAACACTCTTGCCAGTCTGGTGTTGACAGGACCTGATCAAAGCAGCACTAAGGTACGCATCCCCCATTGTACCAGAGGGTGGAAGGGCACATATTCTCTGCTGTTTGTCCAGTCCTCCCAATTTGCTTTGTGAACCTGCTGGATCCATTCTTGTGGTCTTTGCCCTGCCAATCCATCTTACGCCTTTACTCCACTTCCCCCCCCCCCCCAGTTCAGCAAAGCAATGCTCCTGCAGAAAAGTGCAGCACATGTGGAAAGACTGCAGCAAGAGCGCCGACAAGCTCAGGAGACAGTTGAAAGACTACGTGGGGAAATCAAAGAGCTGAGCACTGCCATTGAGTGAGTTAGGGAGTTGGCTTAAGGGGTTGAATTTTCATTGGATCAGGGATACAAGTAAAAAGGTGAGAGGGGAACTCCTGTCAACAAGTTGTGGCTTTTCTCTTTGCTGCAGTGACTTTCAGCGCCAGCTTCCACCTACGGGAGCTCCTGTGCTGCCACCACAGTCGGATCAGGCTTCTCAACTCTATGAAGAGTATGTGCGCAAGCGCACCCTGCAGGACTGGCGCTTCTGGCTTGTATCCACCCGCGAGCATATGGGATGGGATGGGACAGGTTAGGGTGCAAGAAAGAAAGAAAGGGGAGGTGTTTGGCATGGCATCAGTGGCCTGCTGGGTACTTAAGGGGAGCAGGGAGACTTGGCTGCATAGGCTCCTTAACCTCTTCCAACTTGCAGTTCAGCATGGTGATTAAGCCACTCTTTGAGAGCTACACCAGGACAGTGAGCACAGGCAGTGTCAAGGAATTCTGCGACTCAGTGTTGAGCTGGTTGGAGCAGCACTGCACCCTGCCCATCTTGCGTCCTGGTATGGATCAACAGGGAAATTTAGGAATGTATTTCGCTTCACTGACCCATCTCTTTTCCCCCATGGCTTTCAATGATCCTTGCCTGCCTTCTGCTCTGATATCTAGCACATGCTTCTGTATCATTCACCCATCCTACTCCTGCTTGAAGTAAGGCCCAGATGTGACCTTGTAGTTACCTGGCTTTGTAGTGTTTAGGAAAAAATCTAGCTGGAGATGCCAGCTGTTCTCACAAGTCTTCTATTCCTGATACTTCCTGAAGACTTGAAAGGATCCTCTTTCTAGGAATTAGGAGAAAGTGTCTGCATTGAGTTCATTGTTACTGTTTTGGTTTTTTGTCCCACAGCTATCTCTGGCTCCCTCCTGCAGCTAAGCAAGATCACATCCATATTGACTCGGCCAACCCAGTTGCGTGAACAAGCCCTGCAAGCGGTAGCTGGGCCCCCACACCGCAAGAGCAACAGCTAGGATGAAGACCAGGTCCAGTGCTATATGGACACCCTCACACACTACCAGGAAATCCAGCAGCAAGGACCTCTATCTCAGGAATTCATTTGCCATGCAACAAAGAAGCTTACTGTATTTTTCGCTCCATAGGGCGCACCGGACCATAGGGTTTTTGAGGATCAGCTAAAAGTTTTGCAGCTTTTTTTGCAAAGGGGGAAAAGCACAGAGGAAAAGCCCTGGTTTTATGGGGTTCAACTCACATTTCTGCAGGTTCTAAAGGAAAGGGAGCAGGGGACTCTTATCTCTCTCCCGATCTCTTGCTGATCAGCTGCTGAGCGGGTCCTTTCAACACCCCCTTTTCTCTTTGTAAAATAAAAAGCATGATCCTCTTTTGGCCCCTGGGCAATTCAGCTCCAGGGACCACCATTCCCTCCATAAGATGCACAGATATTTCCCCTTACTTTTTAGGAGGAAAAAAGTACGTCTTATGGAGCGAAAAATACGGTATGTTTGACAGTATTGGGGTTTAGATTGCTAGAGCAAAGAATCCTTGAGTTTTCATTTTGGTGCTGGACACCACTTAATTATCTCTCCCTCTCTCTCTCTCTTCAGAACTTCAGGTAGTAGAGTGGGCGGGGGGGGGTGTGATAAGGCAAGACACAGAGCCAGATGTAGGATGCCAGCCATGGCTTTAGCCTCTTTCAGGACTGGGGTGAAAGATTAGCTGCCAAAGAATTAGTGTGGCCTCCATTTCCTGTGTTTTCCCACCAGAGGGCAGTGAAAGTGATTCTTACAGGCCCTCTCAATAGTATGTTGATGGCAGATTTTACCTATGCAACCATACCCATGAACCCTCTCTGGGGTGTAGAGGATCAATTTCTCCCATCTTTCATTTTAGCTCAGAGACCTTTTGTAGGACTGTATTTTCTGTAGATCTGCTGAATTTTTACAGGGGGCAGAATCTGACTTCAGCTCTGTATTTGACGGTGTGATGATACTCTTTGCTCTGAGGATTGTACCTTCAGTGCACTGCATAGCCTATGTCTGTCATTCCCCATGCTCATGTTTCTTTTCTCAAGTTACAGATTAGCTTGGCATGAAATCTGGAATTTATTTATGTACAACACATCCTGTACTACGTTTGCCAAATTTTGTTCTAGGCTCCCAGCTAATGTACAACAACTTGACATTTGACCATAAGAAGGTTGTATGAGGATGGGGAAGACACCACTGATAGGCAACCAGTTCTCTCTCTGCTGCTGTAATTGTATGATTGTATATCCTTCTGCAAATGGCAATACCTCATTCCAAACTCCCAAGTTAGTCGTAAAGCTAATGCCTACAGGAACAGGAGCCTAGCTGACTAAACTAGGGAAAAGGCTTTTTTACCCTTTCCAGAGTTTTGAGTAATATCTGAAGTAGCTCTGGACATTTTGGCACCTGATAACGGAGAATCCAAATGTCACACCTCTTCCCCCCCCCCCCAAGTTAACATGTACAACCATTGAAATTAGCAGGAACAGTGGTGGTGCGTAGATCCTTTTCATTCCTGATGGGTAAGCGCTATTGCCTTATCTTTCATTATGAGGTGAAAGCCTCTGGTGATTGGAAATTGTTCTAGCTGCTTGCATACAAGATATTCTAATACTTATGTGTCCTGGGGGGAAAAGAGAGTTGGAAGGGACCATGAGGATCATCTAGTCCAACCCCTTGCAATGCAGGAATCTTTTGCCCAACGTGGGGTTTGTTGTTGAGATCTGGCCTAGGTGTGTGTGTGGTTTGTTTTTGGTTTTACTGATTTAGTATTTCTTCATCCTACTATAGGCCCAAAACTTTCAGCAACAAAACCAAAAAAGCTATTCTATTATCATATAGGAATATAATAATAGTATGGCAGCTTCCCATCAGCCACTTTAACCAAGGAATGGGCAACGGATTGATTCCCATGGGAGATTTGCCTCAATGGAATGTTAATGGCCCCACCCTTTAGTGCACCTCTTTTACTCATGAATGATGGTGGTGCTTTTTATGAATCTGCATTAGCTGAAGGAAACCACTCTGCATTTATGTGAAGTTAATGCACAATACAGCTGACCCTTTCACTGTTCAGCATGGGAGGTTTACTGCAGAAAAGACTCCCAGTGCTTGCTCACCTGGATGTAATTACTGATAGCACTTTACTTCCTCCTGTCCTGTAGGATTTCTTCAGTTAAAGTCTCTTAAAAAATAAGAATGAGAGCACACATGAATTATGAATTCTATCTTGAAAAAATATTCAGTGGGCCCTTTGAGTTTTCTAGTGTTTCTATATCATTTTGTAATTTCAGCACTATTTCTGTATGTTCCACATATATCACTATATATTACATTTGAGTAATCTTTAAGTGTTGTTTTCCATTTTCACAATTGCACTTGCCTTAACTGATGATTTATATACTCCACCCCTCAATGTTTTTTGTAATTATATATATATTAATTACTGCAACTTTTAGAGGTTCTAAAGAAATACAAAAATTGTACTGACTTTCTTAAACCATGACTTTGTGGTCCCAGTCATTGATAATTAGGAGCCAGTTCTGTCCATCACTACTTCTAAAATTCAGAAAATCCACTCTCTTCATACATGTAAGCAGCTGCCAGCCTTTGGCCAAACTGCAAAAGCATCCCACAACCAACTTCTGCCCAGCCATTCTCACTGCTCAGCTGCTAAGGCCTAGAAATAGCCAAATAGCACTTCAGTTGGTGGGGCATACTATTCAGTTGTTTGTAGTGCTACTCGGCTGGGCAGCAGGTAGGGAGGTATGCAATAGATCTCTCTGTGTGGTGATGGGGTTGAGGAGTCTATACATCTTCCTTGAGCAGGGTGGGGAGAATAATGTGTCACAAACTATTCAGATGTGGCCCCATTGACACATGCAGCTGTTAGATGTGCAACTGTTTTATTTCTCAGTCAGTTAACCTGATAGCCAATTCAACAAATCAAGCAAGTTTTCAAAGAGCACGCAACAGTAAAACAAACAGGATGCAGTGCCATACTAAGTCTGGCTTCCAAGAACTAGTCACCCAGTTTTTGGGATCCCCCCCCCAGCACAGCATATTGATCCAAATCAATCCTCACCTTCATTTGACCTCAGCCATCTTAAGTACTCCCTAAGAAGCTTTGATTATTATTTATAAGTGGCATATAGGCTGGGGCCAGAACACGTAAGTGGAGACCAGCTAGTAGACCTTTGCATCTTTTTAGGGATGTTACATCCAAGCACAGAATTTCCACAATAGGAATGAAGGAGTTATCCAGTAATGTCAAAACTCAGGGACTTCTCAGGCTGAGATACAATCACATTCTCTTCTCAGAGGCAATATCCATGCCACAGGCTGCAAGGGAAGCATTTGGAACATGGTTACTGTCTGAAAGAATCCTGTCTTTGCATCTTACATGCCTCCTTCACCTACTGTGCCAAACAGCAGGCATGGGCAGCACAACAGCAATGGAGCAGGTGCATGTTTCACAGCCAGTATAAGCAAATGATCTGTGGGGGGGGGGGCACAGCTCTCAGCTTTCAATTCTAGCAAGTTATTGGCCAGAAGGAAGGTGGCAAGTAGGAAAAGGAATACATAGAAAGGAACTGGGGGAAGGGATAAATGGGAATACCCGTTACTGAATGTGTCCATATTTCTTACATGTGAGCCTTTTTAACCCTTTAAAATTTTCGTTGCCCCCTTAAAGTTGGGCCCTGAGCTGCTATCGGAGACTCTAGTGAGCATAAGAATGATGGACCAAAGTCATGTCTGGATGTGCTACTTGGTGCTTCCTAAAGCAAGTAAACTGTAAATACATACTAAGGCTTCAGTGCTCAATGCTTCAAATGTAGTAAATGCTGTGGGTTGGAAGTACAGCACCACCAAGCCCAACCTCAATAGTCTTCCTCTTCCAGATAGATCTCATTACCCTAGAATAAATGCTTCCACCCAGTGCTTGAGAAGGACAGAGCAGCTTGTCTATACTAACCTGTACGTAACGAGAGGGTCCTTGTTGTGCTTCTCCAGCAATTCCCGCACCATAGCAGGGGGGTGGAGACCCAGTAACTCTGCCCTCTCCCAGCGCTGCAAGCGGGTGATTCCTGTCAGAAAAAAAAGGTCTCTCAAAGTGGCCTCTTCAACACCAGCGATCTTCAACCACCTTCCTTGCAAGTATATTGCCACTGGATGAACTTGAGAATTAACTAGGAGTCTCCTTTTCCTGGTATGCTGCCACTAATTATAGTGTAACACTTTAACAGAGCATAGGGAGACTGGTCCTGGCCCCATAGAGGTATATCTAAAATTGTGCATGGAGGGAGGCAAGGAAAACTCTACCTCTCTTTTAAATTGGAGGCAGTGAAGGTCTTGTGTGAGTGCCTGGAGGCAGTTGGAGGATGGATAGTGGCTAATGGATTGAGGTTGAATACTGACAAGACAGAAGTACTGTTCTTGGGGGACGGGGTGGGCTGGTGTGGAGGACTCCCTGGTCCTGAATGGGGTAACTGTGCCCCTGAAGGACCAGGGGCACAGCCTGGGAGTCACTTTGGACTCACAGCTGTCCACGGAGGTGCAAGTCAGTTCTGTATCCAGGGCAGCTGTCTACCAGTTCCATCTGGTACGCAGGCTGAGACCCTACCTGCCCGCGGACTGTCTCGCCAGAGTGGTGCATGCTCTAGTTATCTCCTGCTTGGACTATTGCAGTGCGCTCTATGTGGGGCTACCTTTGAAGGTGACCCGGAAACTGCAATTAATCCAGCACGCGGCAGCTAGACTGGTGACTGGGAGCGGCCGCCGAGACCATATAACACCAGTCCTGAAAGACCTACATTGGCTCCCAGTACGTTTCCGAGCACAATTCAAAGTGTTGGTGTTGACCTTTAAAGCCCTAAACGGCCTCGGCCCAGTATACCTGAAGAGCGTCTCCACTCCCATCATTCTGCCCGGACACTGAGGTCCAGCGCCGAGGGCCTTCTGGCAGTTCCCTCACTGTGAGAAGCAAAGCTACAGGGAACCAGGCAGAGGGCCTTCTCAGTAGTGACGCCCGCCCTGTGGAACGCCCTCCCATCAGATGTCAAAGAGATAAACAACTACCTGACATTTAGAAAACATCTGAAGGCAGACCTGTTTAGGGAAGTTTTTGTATGACATTTTAATGTATTTTAATATTTGTTGGAAGCCACCCAGAGTGGCTGGGGAAACCCAGCCGGATGGGCAGGGTACAAATAAATTATTATTATTATTAGTATTATTACGGTATTATTATTATTATTATAACCTATGCTTTCATTGCAGTGATGTGTACTTTGGCTCAGTTGTAGTAGCAGCATGATTGGAAGTTCTTACCTGTACAGGGGCCATACTGCCAGCTGAGGTCAAATTGCTTTAGTGTCTCCAGCTGGTCTGGATGTGCAGCATCTTGGACTGCCTGGACTATCACTGTGTCTGGGACTGTCACTGTGTCTGATCAGAGAGAAATGGATGATTATCACCGCATTATGGAGAGCCCTTGTATGAAATGAGTGTGCAGGAAAGGGTTAACATAATTCTTTACCCAACACCATTACATTAGTTATCTCTGGCTTGCTCTACAACCCATACAACCCTGCCTGTGTTGTTGTTTTTTTACCATCTCTTCACTCACACTTCGATCTCATGTAAATATGAACACACACTAACTGAAGGAAACAACACTAACATAATTAATCCATTGCTCATTAAGAATGCTCCTCTTCTGCAGAGGGTCCCCCACCTTTTGGGAGTATATGTTTCATATAATTTTACTTCCTGCTAAATGATTTTTCAAATACTTCACTTTCACAGCAATCCTGTGCAACAATTCATCACCACTGTACTATAGCAACTTGCTAGCTAAGCTAGTGGCACGCCTATTACTGATTAACCCTTACTTGCATAACCGTGGTATTCGAGTTACGTGCAGATCCAAGAAACAACCTAGGAGACGACCAAAGCAAGACCATGCAGGGAAAGAGTTTGCAAGAACTGATGTCTTGCAAATCTCAAAAGAAGGGCCACTCCAATGGCCATCCATCTACTCCCCACCTAAAGCTGCTGAGTTTTCACCCTTTCCCCCCGTTCAGATTATCTACCTACTGGTAGCAGAGGTATCACCTTGTCGTGGTGAGTGGGCTTGCACATGCCTATGACCCTTGTGAGCGAAGCCGTCGGGAGTCTCGTACTCCCAACAGGGTCACCCAAGGTGGTAAGGTCAAAGGGGAGGAGCTAGACAAAGAATGATGCAAGAAGTCCTCAACGACAGAGCAGGCGGAAGATAACAAGTGGCATGTTACAAAGGCTGTGAAGGCAGATGAAGGCTGCAGCAGATAAGATTCTACTGGTCGTTGTGATACTCATGCCATTGGAATAGAGCCTTACTGCGAAGACTGTGCTTTGGTCAGCGTGCACTGATCTACATACATGAAACAAATTCACGCACATGCATCTTCCAAAAACCCATACCAAACCCAAACCCATAAAACTCCCATGGTGATCAGCAAATGGTAACGGTGTCTCCGAAATTTTTTACACATCACTTGGGAAGACAGGTGAACTAATGCCAGTGTACTGGAAGAAGCAATGATCACCAGTGTTGAGGCAATGATTCTTCAGCATCAACTATGTTGGACTGGTCATATTGTGCGGATGCCTGACTATCGTCTTCCAAAGCAGCTACTCTATTCTGAACTTTAAAATGGAAAGCGTAATGCTGGTGGTCAACAAAAGATTTTTAAAAACTCCTTCAAGGCAAATTTTTAAAAATGTAGTATAAAAACTGACAATTGGGAAACACTGGCCTGTGAGTGCTCCAATTGGAGAACAGCCTTCACCGAAGGTGTCATGAACTTTGAAGATGCTCTAACTCAAAGGGTTTGGCAAACCCTCACCATGATCAATTCCCGCCTAGAAACCTATGTCCCCACTATGGAAGGACGTGTGGATCCAGAATTGGCCTCCACAGTCACTTATGGACTCACTGTTAAGATCATGTTCATGACAGACAATCTTACTCAGCTACGAGAGATCGCCAAAGGAGGAGGAGAATGATCTACGGGAGCACGACCAAATTGGTTGCACTGGGCACGGAGTCTTGGGGGTGCCGCAGGGAACGCTGAAAGTATGATTTAGAATGAAGTGAGAGAGGTGAAGGGTGTTGGATTTTGGTGTTGCACCAGGTCCTGCTGAAATTCACACATCCCTTCCTAGCAATACTCACCATGGAGTGGGCTCTGAGCCTTCTTTGTTTCCTTACTGTCTCTTTTCCTCTTCTTCACCACTTGGAAGGAGTCTGTGATTAGCCGTTTCCTGCCCATGGTTCCATGTGGCAGTGGTCACAGAGCATTAACAGGCTGCTCTGAACAAGGAGCTGAGGAGAAGCAAAGACTGTTAGACAAGCTGCTGACTAGGACCTTCTATCTCCAAACCTACTCCAAACCCACCTACCAGTCAAAATGACTTCATTTCTGGAGAGAGAAAACCCGCAAAAAGGTGTCTGGACTCTCCTAGCTGGTGAACTTCTCCCATGTGGAAGCTCTTTGCCTCCAAACATTAAAGAGCTTAATTTTATGTAAAGGAGAAGGAAGTATATTCTGTGCATGGTTAGAGACCCTATGCTCTTTATAAATGCCTTTGCATTTTCCAGGACTGTGTGTTGACACTGAAAAATTCTCAGCCTGACTCCAAGGCAGGGCAAAGTCCTCTCCCTGAGCGGGAGGCTGTTCCTCTGTCAAGACGTGCGACAGAATCCCTTGCGGTCCCCATCCTCGACTCTGCTTCCTCCTGCAGCCATCAAAGCAATGCACGACTTGGCCCTCTCCTCATCCAGACCTCGAGAACAGACTCCCCTGTTCCTGCTCCTCTAATCACTAGTTACTCTCCCCCACTCACACCCAAGAATCCAAGAGGCCCCCGGAGATCAAAACGATCCCCTTCCTCTAACCCCCCTGAACAAATAGATGTATCACCCTCATGTTCCTTCTATAGTAGCCGCGTTCCAGATTTTGGCCCCTTCCCTTCCAGACGACCCCCCGCAGCCTTTTCGAGTCGCCCCCTGGAGTTCCTTCCCCTAATGCCCAAACGCGGAAGGACAGGGAGGGTCTCTCTCCTCCTGTCACCCCGGAAAAACGGCTCCGCAAGATCTCTAGAAGCAGCTGCGTCCTTACCAGGAGCTGCGCCGGGGGCTGTCGGTGCTCCCCCCCCCAAATATCTCTTGGGAGCGATGCGAGGACTGCGGGGTGGGAACTGCTGCTGGCACGAACAGCTCCCGATTCTCCGCCCCCCGGAGCCGCTCTGGGTCTCCCCGGAGCAGCCGCTTGTTTTTACACGGATCGGCCAATGGCAGCGCTGCTTTCGCTTTGCGTTCAAGGCGGCGGCGGCGGCGGAAGCGCCCCTGGCGGCCAACCCGGGGAAGGACGGCGGCTTAAGGCGTCGCAGGTGGCACCTCTTGCTCTTCGTGGCCCCGCGATTCTCCCAGCTGTTTCCTGCGCTCCCCGCACTCCACCCCCAGCCCCACGCCACATCCATGCTCTCTCTTCCTTTTGCTCGAGAGATTTTGCCTCGATCAGAGGAGCAGAAGCCACAGAATCGCCAGAGACGCCTGCCGATTAATAGTAAGACACGGGACATGTCCGGGCTAAAACGCTGATCCGGAGCCAGACCAAGAAATGAGCGGGGAGTCTAAACGAGGAAACGTCGCCATAGCAACTTGCCTGCTGCGCTAGCTTAGCAGCTGTTTGGGTAAGGCGTGGGGAACCTAAACAGAAAATAAATGCTTTACCTGGAGAGAGAAAAATTCCCAAAAGAGCAGGTTCCTCTTCTCCAGCAGCAGTGGTCCTCTCCCTTACAGCTCCCTCGATCCCTGCTCCTCCGCGATCTCCTTCAGCACCACCTGGTGGGAGCGGCTGCAGCTGGCAGAAGCTTCCACTCATCTCCCGTTCTTTGGAAGCAGACCCGCCTCTTTTTCATTCGGAGAATCGGCCGATTACTCTTATCATCCGGATCACATCCCACTGGGCCTGCGGCTGCAACCCAAGAAACAATTTTGTGGAGTGAATGAACCATTCAGTATAACATATACATAACAACACTACAATCCCTCGCTCCCCGAAGCAAAGTACCCCTTAGACCAAGCTGCAGAAGACATACACAGTGGGTGGGTGTTCAGCTTTGGTTTCTCTTTCCTAATCTGCTTTTATCAACAGGAAGACCACAACTGAGTAGCTGAAAGCATGGTGGAGCATCAGTAGCTCACATAAGACCATGTTTTTCTTGTCTATCTGGAGCACTGAGCTGTTACTCCTATAAGTTCAGGAGCTGTGCCTTCTTGCACGTGTGTTAAATCCTAATTTCAGGCTGTGTACACACACCAACGTTTAAAGCATATTCACACATACAGTACCAAGAATCCTGGGAACTGTAGTTTACACATTGCAAATTTTGCTCAATATATTGTTGTGCATAGCATACAACATTTGAGCAGAATAATAAAATACAAAGTTGACAGAAGAATGGAAGACAGAAGAATGCATAGCTTTGGAAACTGCTGTGCATAAACAACAGTTTAAATTGCCAAATATGTTTTGTCCGGTTTTTCATCAGTGACAAATACTGATAAATCAATGTAGAGTACACAGTGAGATAATCCCTGTAGTTCTGTTAGACTTGTTACAGAATGATTAAACCAATGGATGAACCCTCTTCTGAGTCCAACCTTCATACGCATGCACAAGCACGCTAATACTCGAAGATGAGTTTTACGGATCATTTGAACAGCATGACAGGGACTGTCAGTAAATCATATATTGCTCAGGAGATCATTAACTGTTGTGAGCCTGAGTTTCCCCACTGCTGCACTAGAGCCATGTCTCCTCCATTTCTTTCTTTCTTTATAAAAATTTTACGTTTTAGAATATTCATTTAAACAATCTAAAAATATAAATGACTTCCCTTCTTCTCTTTCCTTGGTTCACTTTGCATAACATAAATCCTTGCATATTTTATATAAACTAAACCATTCAGTATTCCATTATTACATCCATCAAAACTTATTTACACTGTTGAATTTATCTTAATGCTGCCCACGTTTTCAAATGTACACAATTTCCCCCCATATATTCAATAAACATTTTCCAATCTTCTTTAAATGTAAATGTATGTTCTTTTTGTTCTCTTATTCTATATGTTAGGTCCGCAAGCTGCGCATGTTCCATCAGTTTAAGCTGCCATTCTTCTTAAGTTGGGACTTTGCAGGGCCGTCTTAAGGGGATCGGCCGCCCTGGTGCGACGATCGCTCGGCGCCCCCCGTGGGCCGCCTCTCCGCCCACCTCCCTCCCGCGCTGGCTGCCCCTCAGTAGGGGGGGTGGGCGAGCGGGAGATGAGGGGCGTGGCGCTGCAAGCTGGCCGCCCTCCGGAGCCCCAGCTGGAGCGCTGGGAAGGGCGCGCAAAGCCCCGCGCTGCACCAGCGCCACGCCCCTCATCCCCCGAGGGGTGGCCAGCGCGGGAGGGACGTGGGCGAGCGGGGGGATGAGGGGCGTGGCGCTGGAGCGGCGCGGGGCTTTGCACGCCCTTCCCAGCGCTCCAGCTGGGGCTCCGGAGGGCAGCCGGCTTGCAGCTCGCTTGCCAGGGGGCGAGCACGGGTTGGGGAGGGGGCGCCTGGTATGCCGGCGGGCTCGCGGGGATGCCCCTGGGGGGCCTGGCGCCCTGGTGCACTGCGCCACCCGGCCCCTATGACGAGACAGCCCTGGGACTTTGCTTGTTTTCCAACTCCTGCATTATTTCCTTCAACTCATCCTGGTGGAAGAAGCTGCAGCTAGCACTTCTCTCCCAATCTTCTGAAGCAAACCCACCTCATTCTTATTCAGGAACACAGCCAATTCTTCTGTATCAGTGGGATCCAATCCCACAAGTCCTGTGGCTAACAATCCAAGGAACGATTCTGTTAACGGTTCACTCACTCTAGTATAAATTTATATAGATTCCCCCTCCTAATCAAAGCAGTCCCTAAAGTTACCAAGCTGGAAGAGGACTCCAACTGCAAAGGTCCGTGTTACTGTTTTGGACAGCAGGTGAGCAGTATAAGAGAGTATCTTGCCTGTAGTTCACAAGAGAAGGCTTTTGTTTATCAGAATTGAGCTGGAAGGAATAATAATAATAATAATTTATTATTTGTACCCCGCCCATCTGGCTGAGCTTCCCCAGCCACTCTGGGCGGCTCCCAAACGAATGTTAAAACAATACAGCATTAAATATTAAAAACGTCCCTAAACAGGGCTGCTTTCAGATGTCTCTTAAAAATAGGATAGCTGCTTATTTCCTTAACATCTGATGGAAGGGTGTTCCACAGGGTGGGTGCCACTACCGAAAAGGCCCTCTGCCTGGTTCCCTGTAATCTCACCTCTCGCAATGAGGGAACCGCCAGAAGGCCCTCGGTGCTAGATCTCAAGAAGGGCTTTCCTGTTAGAAGCTCAGGGGGAGCTGTGCCATCTGACACTGGTGTGTAGACATAGGGGTTAAGTAACTAATAAGTGTGCATGCACACGAAAGCTCATATCAATAACAAACTTAGTTGGTCTCTAAGGTGCTACTGGAAGGAATTTTTTTTATTTTTTATTTTGTTTCGACTACAGCAGACCAACACGGCTACCTACCTGTAACTAAAAATAATTTTGTTAATTGTACCCTGCTCATCTTACTGGGTTGCCCCAGCCACTTCAATAACATAGAAGACTTATCAGTTTTGGGGATCCACTTTCACCTCCCAAGCTATGTTGATCCTATCCTGTGCATCTAAGCTGCAGTTGCTGGAGACACTGCTGAAGAGAAACCTCCCTCAAACAGTTGCGGTAATCTTTAGTTTTGTAATCTGCTTTAAGAGCTAGGAATAGGGGCAGGTTCCTGTCAACATCTCTTGATCTTTCCAAAACTCCACATTTTGAATCTGAGAACACCATTGCATGTTACATTTTTAGGTGCATGCCTTAAGTTTTTAACTTCAACAAACATGTGCTTGAAAATGTGTGTATCATGTTGATACGCTCAGCAGAGAACTAGGATTTGTGAGAAATATGTGTAATATGTGAAATGGCCCAGTGGGCTCCTAGAATTTGTTAATCAGCTGGTAAACAGGGAGTCCTCAGTCAAGAGGGAGTCCTCATTCAAGGACTAGGCACTAACAGTGGGGATTCATGCAGCAGATCAAAATCTGAATTAGGGGCCACACCACCGATTCTCTCCTCAAACGTTTGTCTCAAGCTGCCTCTTTCAGCTGCAACACCAAGGGAAATTGACAGATTCTCCTGTCCCAATGCTCACTCAGATCAGGAAACACATCTCAAGGCATGCAGCAGATACAAGCCTGACACACCACACCACTAATTCTCTCCCCCAGACCCCACGCATTTCTCCCAGGCTGCCTCCTTCAACTGCAGCACCAACTCTGACATCCTATGACTTTTGACAGGTCTATGGTGCGGTCGTGAATATAAACCGTGGGAACCCAGTGCGCCATGAGGTGATTGTGGATTCTTGGCCGGATTTCAAAGCGGTCCTGACTCGTCCACGGACAACGGTAGTAGCCTTCGGAGATTTTGTGGGATGTCTGCTGGAAAAGCTGTGTGTTCTGTGCTGGGACTTCTTCTAAGCCAGGCTCAAACTGAAAGGGGATGTTGCCTTTTGTTTAGGAGGGCACCTTTGGCATTGGAGCAGGTGAAAGTTCACCCATCATTTCATCTCAACATCAGGAAAAGCTTTACCTGTTGAAGTGTCAGGAAGCAGTTAAATGCGCAGGAATTTTACCAGAATAAAGTTGTCAACCTGAGAAGAATTGGTTAGAGAAGGGGATGGCAGGGAGGCTATCGTAATGAGTTCCATGTCTCTCTCTTTTAGGCTGATACAGACAATACAGATTTGTATAAAAACATATATGCAGCCTTTTACTGGGATCTTGATGTGTACCGGAGACTGTTGCTGGACACAGATGCCGTCAACTGGAAGCAAACTTTTCGTCTCTATGGTAGAAGGCAGATCTTTCTAAGGGAAAAGTTATGAGATGAGAGAGTCCCCCCCCCCTTTTTAAATGACATTACTGTAATTAATGTAAACTGTGGTGGCTGGTTCTCATTGGAACTGGTAGGGCAGAAGGCAGGCAGACCGACATAGGTGGATCCAGAACCCCTAATAGGCAGCATTTGCCTTCTACGAGAGACAAAACTGAGACTAAGGAGGAGGAAGCTGATAAAAGTGCCCCAGCCCAAACAGACTGGATGCAAGTAAAAAGTAGGTGGGGGGAGCTGGCTGTGGGCAGAGAGCGCTTGATGAAGCAGGCCCCATTCACCCTAAAAGACCACCCTCCACTGAATATAAAGTGCAGGACCAGCACAGCCATCAGGTGGAGTGAGGCAGTGGATGCCCCAAGGTGGTACCCTCGCTTCCCCAAATAAATAAATAAATAAAATGAATGCTTTTTAAATGTCAGTATCAGGTGTCAAACTGGAAGATGGGTAGGTGGTTTTAACATTTTGCCTCCTACTGTGGTCCTGATGCACTGAACAACTTCTGGTCCCATCCTCAAAACACACACACATACATATACATATCCTTCTCTTCGTTGTTTAATATTTTACGATTCTACAGGGAACCAGAATGGGATCTATGAGGTCTCTAAAGATGCTGCTGCTGCCAAGAAAATTCATCTGACTGCAACTCCCTACTTCACCTACCTGAACCCTAACCCAGATAAAATGCCTCAGCGCCAGTAAGTGTCCACCTTGCTCCCCCCTTTCTTCCTTTCTGGTTGAGGCACTGGTTAACCTGTGGTGCTTCCAGTTGGAGAATCTCCAAAGCCAAACGACCATGGTCAAACCTTGCATTCACTCTTTCCGAAGTCTGCCTTCTCATGGCTGGCACAGCAAAGCACCAAAGGTGGTACTACAAGTTTCCTAAAGATGTTATGTCTATTAATGGCTATGTTGACACCATAAAGCAACCCATGTGTGCAAAAGCAAACTGGTTTCCTGCTTGAGACTTTCTCAGGTTTCTGGCCAGTGTTAACATGTGTTGGACTAGATGAACCTTTGATCTGATCCAAAAAAGTGGTTCCTGTGTTCTTCCACCATCTCTGGCTATATTGTTCTTGCCTGTCTTTTCTTCTAGGATAGATCCTGGCTTCACAATTTCCGCCTTGAAAAGCTCCCATGTTGACATCCTAAATGAAACATGGCCCCATGGGGGCAATGAACAAAGCCGGCGGTTCCTGGACAACATGGTGAAGTGCTTCCCCAATATCTGCATCCTGGACAGCAATGGTCATCCAATCAGCTGGGCCCTCACAGATCCTCTTGGTGCACAATTACATGGCTACACCCTTCCATCCCACCGCCGAAGGGGCTACATAGCTATAGTGATAAGGGCACTGTCCATGCAAAGCTATGCAGCAGGGTGCCCTGTATATGGCCATGCTGCCTTGAATAATGTCCAAATGCAGAATTTTCTGGAAAGTATGGGCTACCAGAGATTATCTGAATTTTGTCATATCTGCATACATTCTTCAGCTTAGTAAAGGGGGGAGGAGAGCGTCCCAGAGTTTCTTCTCTCCTTGAATGAAAAGAGAGCTCTCTGAATGAAAGAGAAACAAACGCATCACTCCCCCAATTCTGGAGTTTCCTCCCCTCTCTTATTTATTTCACATAAGTTACCTTAAGCCTTATATCACGAATGGTCAACCAGCCAAGCAATGCTAGTGAAATACTAGCATTTCCAATACATTTTGGGGGGGGGGTGTATTGGTTTGTGTGTTTTGTTTGTTTGTTTGTTCTTGATTTTATTAAGTCTTTTGTGTTTCTATATTGTATTTTTATGTTGTGAGCCGTCCTGAGATCTACGGTATACAAATTAATAAAGAATACATAAATAAATACCATTAGGCCAACCAAAATATTGCAATATATTGCACATGCTTTTGAGTTCTCCCAAAAGTCACTGGTTGGCAATGGTGGCCAATTTTTTTTGGGACAATGGACATATTAGCAAACCTGATAAACTGTCACTTACAACCACTCACATTTGCACTGCAGCCACACACTCACTCTAAACCCTACCCACCGGCAGCCCCACCAGCAATTACTCTTGAAAAAGGCATTTTCCGTTTTTAAAAAACATAATACCAGGGGTGCTCTTTGTGGAGGGTGCACCAGCATCAGCTGAAGAATTAACCTTTCATCTTCCTGCAATTTCCAGGAAGATCATCCCAAAACAATTACATTGGAGCAGTAGTATGCTTTGTTTCCAAATCTAGTTGTAACAGAAGAAGGGCAATTTTGGAAATTACAACTGGAGAGGGAAGAGTTAACCCTTCCTTCCTCAGCTATGCCCCCTATCACCTCTTCCCATACCAGGTCAGCTTAATCACCTTCTACTATAGAAGGCTTTCTCATTTCTAAAAGGAAGAACTGGTTGTTACTCTGATCTGCTTCCATCCTTAGGTGAACATTAAATCATAGTTTAGTTTTAACTGTGGTTTAAAGTTATATGTGAACCAGCTCACTGTGTACTCTGGATCGACTTATCAAAATTTGGCACCAAGACAGAGGATATATATATAACCCTGGTGTATAACTTGGAGAGTGCATTTTCTTGGATTCTTACTGAAGCATATTGAAAGGAAGCTTTTACCCTACTGGGGAGGTTGGGCATTCTGACTTTTGCATGTTGTCAGAGTTCATCCCATTACCACATTGCAGTGAAATGAGAAAGGGACCCTGGTGAATGAATACCTAGCTGTCCTGCTCTGAACTTGAAGCAAAATAAATCTCTGTAGGGTTGAGAAGACTTGGCCAAGTGTAAGCACCCAGGTGGCGCTGTGGGTTAAACCACAGAGCCTAGGGCTTGCTGATCAGAAGGTCGGCGGTTCGAATCCCTGCCACGGGGTGTGCTCCCGTTGCTCGGTCCCAGCTCCTGCCCACCTAGCAGTTCGAAAGCACGTCAAAGTGCAAGTAGATAAATAGGGACCGCTCCGGCGGGAAGGTAAACGGCGTTTCCGTGTGCTGCTCTGGTTCGCCAGAAGTGGCTTTGTCATGCTGGCCACATGACCCGGAAGCTGTCTGCAGACAAACGGCGGCTCCCTCGGCCTATAGAGCGAGATGAGCGCCGCAACCCCAGAGTCGGACACGACTGGACCTGATGGTCAGGGGACCCTTTACCCTTTACCTTTAAGCAGGGGCGTACCTAGAGATTGGTTAGGTTGGCCCCGCTGCTGGGGGGGCGTCAAAATCATGCCCCTCGACTCTGGCTTGGAGCGCCCAGCAGGGTGACTTCAGAGTTGATGTTACAGCTCCTTGCCAAGGGAGCATGGAAGCCTGGACATAAGTCATAGTATATACCAAATCTCTCATGTTCTCTGGACTTGTGACAATCTGAGTCAAGCAAAAGCATGTTGCAGCCAAATTTCGTTCTCTGTTGAGACACTGGGGAAAAGGCCAAGGCACCAGCCTGTTAATGGCTTATTGCTTCAGGAATTATTTAAAAAAACACTGTAGTGGATAAATTGTCTCAGCGAGGATGGCATTCCATATCATGCCAGTGGCCCTGCGATAGGAGGCTGCTACCTTCTTCTCAAAGGCAGACGTGTCCCTTCAGGTAAGCACTGCAGCTGTCGTGTGGACCTCTGAGGAGGACAATCTAACGCCCCTAAATAAGTGGGACTCAAATCTTCTTGCCTACCAATTCAGCTCTGCCTCAGTGCAAGAAAAATGAAGAAATGGTTTGACTAGTTGCAAAGGAGAAAAGGGGACTGTCTGAATGAGGGGCAGCCAGTGTCGATCTCCTCAGCCAGAGTAGGAATCAACTCCATATATCCCTGATCAGGGGCGTCGCTAGGGGGGTGCGGTGGGGGCGTTATGCCCCGGGTGACAGGGGTGACAAGTGGCAGGTGGGGGTGACAAGCGGTGGCCCCTCCCGACACTCCCCACGCAACGCCGGTCACCCTGGGAGCAGCAGCGCTGCACGGACGGGGTGTTCCCTCGGCCGTGCGCTGTTGCTCCCGGGGCGACGGAGCGAGCGGCGGCGCGTGGGGGTGACAAGCGGCAGCCCCTCCCACCATTCCCCAGTGCTGCCGCTCCCTCCGTCACCCCAGGAGCAACAGCGCACGGCCGAGCGAGCACCCCGTCCGTGCAGCGCTGCTGCTCCCGAGATGACCGGCAGCATTTCCTTTGCCACCCCGGGTACAGCGGAGCCTTACTCCGCCACTGTCCCTGATCTACAGACATAATTAGTGATGTAATTTGAGTACTAGAGATTTCATGAAAAATGGCAAGTCATTCTGGTTGTGGATTGTTTGCAAGCACTGAGTGTAAGGGTCTGGTGCATTTCTCTCTGTGTTTCTTCCCCATCAAGTGCTTCCTTCCCACCCACGTTATCTTTACTGGAACCTGACATAGCCACCAGCCCGTTTGGCCAGCCATGCAGATCCTGACCTGCCCCTCCAAGTTGAAGCTGCTTGAGACTGTGCTACAACGGCACCTGCCCCAGGCTCTGCCGGTAATTCTCGCTCCTCTACTGCCACCCCTTTTCCCCATCAATTTAACAAATGGCATTTCCTATCATTTTCTCATGGAGCAACATGGATTTTTGCTCTAGGTAACTCCCCTCCTTTCCTTGGCAGGCCTACGGAGCTGTGATGCACATCAACCGTAGAAATCCAGCTCAGCACGAAGTGGTGGTGGACTCTTGGCCGGAGTTTAAAGTTGTCCTTACCCGCCCACGTCAGGAGGTAAGAATTCTCCCATAACCTGTCACCTGGATTTGTGAGAGAAAGCCCAAGAGGCTGGAAAGCCATTGGAGATGCACTCCGTGGTGGTGCTGGGCCTGTTCCTGCTTCTGTTGCCTTTCTCTTGCTCCTGCTCTCCATCGTTAATAAGACCCAACCAACCCCTGCTGCCTGCGTCCTGTCAATAGCCAAGTAACCGTGCCACGTTCTGCAGGTAGTGGAAGACAAGCAGGATTACTATGCCAACTTTCATACTGCTTTCTACTTGGATGTCGACGCCTGGCGAACACTGTTGGAAAATGCAGAAGCCATTGACTGGGGAAAGGCCTTTCAACTTCAAGGTAAAGCGCCACGTTTTACCCTATTCCATTCCTGGAATAGCAAAGCTAGTACCTCATTCCAAAGGAAACACCAACCCTGGGTAAGCGCCTGGAACCCCTGGAATCTCGCACTGCTCAGAGATTGGGGTGGTACACAACACTATGATCATACAATTGCAAGAGAGGTGCTAACACAGAGCTTTAGAAAATATAATTCCCCACTCTTGCCCCCAGGTTGACATCTCATTTTCATTGTGTGCAGGGCTCCAAGATGGCTTATTTGAAGCTGCCAGAGATATTACAGAGTCCAGACGTGTTGATCTTAAGCCATACCTCTACCAGACATTCCTGCATCCTGACCCATCTGCCTACTGTCAGAGCCGGTTAGTGAGTGCACTCTCACCCCTGGGGTATCTAACTGATGGGAATCTGTTGACTGGAGAAGGGGAGAAATTAAATTTAGTTCCCATTTAAAGGCAAACTTATTTAACTTGCACTTTCCTTAAATACAATAATCCTTTGAAATTTAGTTGAGAGAGGGGGGCCCTACCCATTTACCATCTCTCACCAAGCCTCTTAATTCTTTGTTCTCTTAATGGCCCATCACCCAGGTGATCACGTCAGCACAGGAAACTAGCCTGACTTATATTTTTAACACTTCCTGGGTCCAGGGGGTAAGGAGGGCCTCAGCTCTCCCCTGCAACTCTTAAGAATATCATTACATATTATTTGTGGACTGAAAATAATATCAGCAAATATACAGTATTCATTGGGCTGTTTTCTGATCTGGAAAAGGGCTGACTAGGTGAACATTAGCAATTTCTGCTTCTATTTTCATCAGAATTCTCAGACGTTCCTCCTCATAATCAGTAAGTAATGAATTGTAACCCAACACAAAGTTCCACATCTGATTGCTACATCCTGGCTTACTGCCGCCCACAAAACAGGAGGAGACAGTCACAGAGTCACTTCCTGGGCTTTCTGTTGCAACTTCCTGTTCCTTTGTTCTGGTTGATGGGGACGAAATGCTTTTTAAGCCTAAGGGATGCTTTCAGTCTGCTCAACCGCCAACACTGTCGTGCAGTGGTAAATTAATCAAAGCAGAGTCTACTTTATGAACAGAATAAAACTTTACTGAATAAAATAAACTTGTTCAGAAAGAGCATAGTTAAAGAGCATACACAGAGTGCTCATAGCAACTATCTGACTCTTCACAGAGGCACAGTCTTAGTTACTGATTCACTAGAGTTCTTGAGCCACTCTGTCTGCCTTAGCTTTACATGGCAACAACAACAGTACTGTTCCACAGACTACTCCATATACAATCCATACAGCTCTCTGACTGAGGCCCATAGAGAGGCTGGCTACTTTTACATGGAGAATGAGTCTTCATCCAAGATGAGTCACGAGTCACAGTGACTGAGCAGTTTGCTGTTAACAGTTAGCAGGCTTAGGCTTGAATGATTGTGTAGGCCTTGTAGGCCTTACTGCTGCTTCTGCTCTCAATAACCTTTGTCTCATGACAATCACTGCCTTTCTTTGTGTTTCAGGTACAGAAGTGGCCTCTTCCACTTGGGCAGCCTCAACCCCTCTCATTCAGCTCTGCTCAATGAAAACTGGAGTGTTGGGCGCAATGATTGGAGCCTGCGCTATCTGGACAGCCTGATCCGCAACTTCCCTAGTGCTTGCCTCCTGGACAAAGAAGGCCAGCTGGTTTCCTGGTGCCTCACTGATCCAATGGGTTGTTTGCTGCATGGCTACACCCTCCCTCAGTACCGAGGACAAGGCTGTGTGGCAGCTGTGACAAGGGCAACAGCTGTGAAGTTGCATGCATGTGGGTTCCCCCTGTATGGTGGGGTTTCGGCAGACAACCAGCCTAGCAAACAGACATTGAAGCGTCAAGGATTCCACATCTTGCCCTTGACGAAGTATATGCTTCTCTTTACACCAAGCCTCCAGCCCACAAGATAGCACACTGCAACCTTTTGCTCCCAGAACTGTGCACATCACTTCAGGGTTAGTTAGTATCATGGCCAGATTTAGTGGCCTGCTCTGGATACATTTAAAATTAAATTGAAATACATAGCAAAGCAGCTATTGCGGCTACTTTTCATACCAGATAAGAATTACCGTAAGGTTAATGTTGGTCCTGATGGATATTCCGTTAGTCTAAAACACATTTTCCCTTCTGTCTCTTTTAAGTCAATCTTAACTGTCTTTTAAGTCTCTGAGTCAACCCGGCTCATATTCTGTACCATAGATTTGTCAGGGAGAGCTCAACACTTTGGACACAAATATATCTTGTTTGGATGCCATTCACAACAAAGTGTTGTAAGAATTTTAAGGTCTTAGATATATAATAAATATTCATAAATGTACCAAGCAAACTTAAATATATAAACCACATTTCCGAAGCAGCACAGTGGGTAGGTGTTCAACTTTGGTTTCTCATTCCTAATCTGCTTTTATCAATAGGAAGACCACAACTGAGTAGCTGAAAGCATGGTGGAGCACCAATAGCTCACATAAGACCATGTTTTTATTGTCTGTCTTGAGCACTGAGCTGTTACACCTTCTTGCACCTGTGTTAAATAAATCCCTAATTTCAAGCTGTGTACTCACACCAACATTTAAAGCATATTCACACATACCAAGAATCCTGGGAACTGTAGTTTACCCATTACAGATTTTGCTCAATATACTGTTGTGCATAGCATACATGAGCAGAATAATAAAATGACAAAGTTGATTGGAAGACAGAAGAATGCATAGCTGTGCAAACTGCTGTGCATAAACAACAGTTTAAGTTGCCAAATATGTTTTGTCTGGTTCTTCATCAGTGGCAAATACTGATAAATCAATGTAGAGTACACAGTGAATTGGTTCACACATATCTTTAAACCATGGTTCCTAAGTTATGGTTCCTAAGAATGGAAGCAGACCTGAGTAACAGCTTTCAGAGATAAGGAAGCCTTCTATTGGCTTCTTTCAAAATCAATTGCATTAAGGGAAGGATGAGTTCACGAGTCACAACTGGGGAGGGTTAACCCCATACAGGGGCATAGCAAGGTAAATTGGTACCCAGGGGCAAAAAAAAAAAAAATTGTCACCCCCCCCCCGCCCACACACACAAGCACTAGCTGCAACCTATTGAAAATTTCCTCCATGCTGCTAGGTTTGAAAAAAGTGTTCTGTTGGTTGCAGTAGAAGGTATGAGGATTTTAAGATCCTGTGCCAGGGTTTGGAATTTGTGTTTCAAACCTGAGTGGGGATTGTGGGTTAAATTCTGGTTCATTTAAAAAGCTTGGACTTAGGGGTACTGCCTGTAGCAGGAGTTCTTTTCTACAGATAAATGTAGTGACTGTTTCACAGAACAACACTTACATACAGGTGTCTTTTATTATTTTTGATTCATTAACTTGGAAATTATTATTATTATTTACTGAATGTGTTAGTCACTTTTTCATACGCAGGGCAACCCAAAGCAACTTACAAAGAAAAGAAAAGAGTGAGAACTAGTGCTTTAATGAAAAATGACACTGCATTTTTTTTACCATTCTCCATTAATGATAAAAACAAATTGCATTCAAAAATTGCAAAAAAGAGAGAAAAAATTCAGAGAAATCCTCATGGGTGGGATGCATTGTTTTTCTCTCCAATTGTTTTTTTTTTTCATTTAGCTTACTCTCTGTAGACCTATCCTAATAAATATAAGAATTCTGTAATTATTCACCTTTACCTCATTTTAACATTTATCCCTCCAGAAATTGGAAGATCAATAAAGATATCTAGTTTAATAATGCTTCACATAGAAACTAGAACATAAGAGCCTGCTGGATTGGGCCAATCAAGTCCAGCATCCCGTTCTCATCATGGCCAACCAGATTATTTATATACATTCATCAAACATAATACCTAAGATAATTCATTCTATGTCAATATGCAAGTACAAATCCATCCAATTTATTGAAAGATATTTCCTAACAAAATATCTTAGATACATCCTACAGACATAAGAATGAATTATTTCTCTCTAAGACAAAAAGGCAGCCAAACATTGCAAATTGCTGGTCATTTCACAATTGTTTGGTGTATCCCCAATTTTCTTCAAACCTAGTACAATAATTTTTTTTTCCAGGCTAGCTCAAAGTTGATTTATTTAAAATTTGACATACCGGTATTCTTAGTGTCAGTATCAGATTTGCTTTCCAATACTTTATGGAAACAATTCTAGCTGCCAATTCTAGCTGATGGAAGAGAAAGAAATGTATCTTTATCAGAGATGCAAGTTGCTGGAAGTTTTGCAGCCATGGAGGGGAAACCAGCTTACTTCAATCCCAGCCCCTACCAAGACCCTTCCCAATGTTTCACTAATTGTAATTGACAACAGACCTATTTAAACAATCCCTGTAGTTCAATGTAGAAAATAACTAACTTAAAATTAGTTCAGTTGGACTACTCTGATTTCGGTCTGACTTAGATGGAAGGGTGTAAACGGGTTATTTTAAAATTTGTTTTGTACCGTATTGTTTAAATTTGTTAAATTGTTTTATTTTGCGTGTATTATGATGAATGTGTTTTTGCTATGTGATATGGGCCAAATGGCCGAAATAAATTACAAAAATCCCTGTAGTTCTGTTAGACTTGTTACAGAATGATTAAACCAATGACTGAACCCTTTTCTGAATCCAACCTTTATACCCATGCACAAGCATGCTAATACTCGAAGATCAGTTTTACGGATCATTTGAACAGCATGACAGGGACTGTCAGTAAATCATATATTGCTCAGGAGATCATTAACTGTTTACAGTGGACGCTCTGGTTATAAATTTAATTCGTTTTGGAGGTCCGTGTGCACCCCGAAAAATCCGTAACCAGAGGCGCCGCTTCTTCGCACGCGGCGCGATAGAGCGCTTCTGCGCATGCACGAGTGGCGAAACCCGGAAGAATACACTTCCAGGTTTGTCGCTTTCGCAACCTGAAGATTACGTATCCAGAGCGGTAAGTAACCCGAGGGTCCACTGTAGTTTAAGTTGCCATTCTTCTTTAGTCTGTGGCTAATAATCCCAGGAACGATTCTGTTAACGGTTCACTCACTCTAGTAAAAATGTACAGTATATAGATTCCCCCTCCTAATCAAAGCAGTTCCTAAAGTTACCAAGCTGGAAGAGGACTCCAACTGCAAAGGTCCGTGTTACTGTTTTGGACAGCAGGTGAGCAGTATAAGAGAGCATCTTGCCTGTAGTTCACAAGAGAAGGTTTTCGTTTATCAGAATAGAGGTGGAAGGAAGGCAAGGGCTTTACTTTTACAGTTAGAAGCTCCAGGGGAGCTGTGCCATCTGACACTGGTATGTAAACATAGGGGTTAAATAAGTAATAATAAAAATAATTTTGTTGCCCCAGCCACTTCAATGACATAGAAGACTTCTCAGTTTGTGGATTCTGGTGAGCAACAAAGAACTGATCTCTCTCCCAGGTGCTTATCACAGGCATTGTTTCTGCTGGTACCAGCCCATCCGCTTTCACCTCCCAAGCTATGTTGATCCTATCCTGTGCTTCCAAGTTGCAGTTGCTGGAGACGCTGCTGAAGAGAAACCTCCCTCAAACAGTTGTGGTAATCCCTCTTGAGTTTTCTAATCTGGTTTAAGATCTAGGAATGGGAGCAGGTTCATGTCAACATCTCTTGATCTTTCCAAAACTCCACATTTTGAATCTGAGAACACCATTACATGTTACATTTTTAGGTGCATGCCTTAAGTTTTTAACTTCAACAAGCAGGTGCTTGAAAATGTGTGTATCATTGTTGATACGCTCAGCAGAGAACTAGGATTCGTGAGAAATATGTGTAATATGTGAAATGGCCCAGTGGGCTCCTAGATTTTGTTAATCAGCTGGTAAACAGGGAGTCCTCAGTCAAGAGGGAGTCCTCATTCAAGGACTAGGCACTAACAGTGGGGATTCATGCAGCAGATCAAAATCTGAATTAGGGGCCACACCACCGATTTTCTCCTCAAACGTTTGTCTCAAGTTGTCTCTTTCAGCTGCAACATCAAGGGAAATCGACAGATTCTCCTGTCCCAATGCTCACTCAGATCAGGAAACACATCTCAAGGCATGCAGCAGATACAAGCCTGACACACCACACCACTAATTCTCTCCCCAGACCCCACACATTTCTCCCAGGCTGCCTCCTTCAACTGCAGCACCAACTCTGATATCCTATGACTTTTGACAGGTCTATGGTGCAGTCCTGAATATAAACCGTGGGAACCCAGTGGGCCATGAGGTGATTGTGGATTCTTGGCCGGATTTCAAAGCGGTCCTGACTCGTCCATGGACAGAGGTAGTAGCCTTCAGAGATTTTGTGGGAGGTGCTTTGTGGGATGTCCGCAGGAAAAGCTGTGTGTTCTGTGCTGGGACTTCTTCTAAGCCAGGCTCAAACTGAAAGGGGATGTTGGCTTTTGTTTAGGAGGGCACCTTTGCATCAGACCAGGGGTCATTCCACATCAAATCAACGCAAAAAACAAGGATTTCATCACCCACTGTTTTAGATTTTGATGAAACCTGGTGTACACCCTTCCCTTATGGTTGAAAGAAGCCACCTTAATTCCCCCCCCTCTATTTATAAATTTATGGTGGGGTTTTATTCCTTGTAACGAAAATTTTACGGTTTTTGGACATTGTGGGGGGAGAAATGGCTACTGGGTACAACATTCCTACAATCCATAGCTGTAAGAAAAAAAAATTAATAAAACAAAGTTGTTCATCATAAAAATTAACATAATATTGGTTATTATAAGTTTTCCCCCAAAAGTAAAGTGCATACTTGTTTTAATTTGGGGATATTTGAATCTGAAGTTATGAAAACTGGCTATCGGGAAGTGACCCCATTGAATTTTCACAATGGATTTCCACAGATCAAACACACTTGATCAAAACCACTTCTACACTAGATGAGTTCACTGATGATCTAACAGACAAAATAGAACATTTTATTCCTCAAATGATTCTTGTACTTTACATCCTGTGGTAGTGCATTATTAAAGTCCAGACGGAGAGAAGATGATCTCATCCCATTTGCATTGTTTCTGATTATTTTAAGCATAATGTGAATACAGTATACATAACTCAAGAAATAGTTTTGAAATATATAAAAGATAATTTTCCTCACATCAAACTTTTGCCCAAAAAATGTAAAATTTTCATTACAAGGAATAAAAAAATCCATAAATTTCATTCTTTGTTGACAAAGAGCATGTCTTTGCAATAATTTTCAACATCAAAAACTTTGAGTTCCATCATGTCCACACACTGAAAATTGAGATTTTCTAAACCTGGTTTTTCCACCAAAAAATACATTTATAATTTTTTTTAGGCATTTATTAAATATTTTGAGTGCTGGTGTATTTTTTCCTGAAATCCTCATCCTCTTGTTGAGCTCTTTGTAAAATTTCAAAGAGATTTGATCATTTGTTGTGTAGAAAAAAATATAATGTACATGTGCAAAGGGTCTCAAGAGGGACAGACAATGCAGATTTCACAAAACTTTGAAGTGCTATAAAATTAAATCAGTTTCAGATCAAAGGGGGGGAATTTAAGGGGGTTTCTTTCAACCATAAGGGAAGGGAGTACACCAAGTTTCATCAAAATCTGAGAGAGTGGGTGACATGACTGCGTTGACATGACGTGGAATGACCCGCAGGTGAAAGTTCACCCATCATTTAATCTCAACATCAGGAAAAGCTTTATCTGATAAAGTGTCAGGAGGCAGTTAAAAGCGCAGGAATTTTACCAGAATAAAGTTGTCAACCTGAGAAGAATTGGTTAGAGAAGGGGATGGCAGGGAGGCTATCCTAATGAGTTCCATGTCTCTCTCTTTTAGGCTGATACAGACAATACAGATTTGTATAAAAACATATATGCAGCCTTTTACTGGGATCTTGATGTGTACCGGAGACTGTTGCTGGACACAGATGCCGTCAACTGGAAGCAAACTTTTCGTCTCTATGGTAGAAGGCAGTTCTTTCTAAGGGAAAAGTTATGAGATGAGAGAGTCCCCCCCCCACTTTTAAATGGCATTACTGTAATTAATGTAAACTGTGGTGGCTGGTTCTCATTGGAACTGGTAGGGCAGAAGGCAGGGAGACCGACATAGCTGGATCCAGAACCCATAATAGGCAGCATTTGCCTTCTATGAGAGACAAAACTGAGACTAAGGAGGAGGAAGCTGATAAAAGTGCCCCCCCCCCAAAAAAAACCAGACTGGATGAAAGTAAAAAGTAGGTGGGGGGAGCTGGCTGTGGGCAGATAGCACTTGATGAAGCAGTCCCCATTCACCCTAAAAGACCACCCTCCACTGAATATAAAGTGCAGGACCAGCACAGCCATCAGGTGGAGTGAGGCAGTGGATGCCCCAAGGTGGTACCCTCGCTTGCCCCAGTGCCGATTTCTAGTGAGATGTTGCCAAAATTGTACGAAATCGTGTGGAGTGAGATCTCACCCCCAATCAGCATGCTCTCACCCAAATTCAGTACCAATACCTGTGCCGCTTCTCTGCCAGTAGATGGTGGTGGCAGTGGCAAGGTGGCACTTCCGGTTTCACCTCAGATGGCAAAACGAGATGTGATGCCCCTGATAAAGTGTCTCATACACTTTAAGTGCTGTTGAGAAATGAAGTCAAAAAGTGGAAGCCCATTGAGAAGGAAGGAGGGACTCAAAAGGAACGTGAAGGGCATAAAGAAAGCAGTGGTTAAAGGTTTGGGAAGAGAGAGGCATTTTCACATGCTACTTCAACATTTGCAAGGGAAGAGCAATGTGAATACTGAGAGGTCATGATGGTTTCCGGAGGAAATGTGAAGCAATAGAGAGAAAAGCTGGAGCTGTGAAATCAAAGAGTACGTGGTGGTTTAGCCAGGAGGTGAAGTATATCAGTGAGTGGAAATGAGAGGAAGGCAAAGGAAGAGAAGAGAAAGAGCCAAAGAGTGAAAATACTTTATGTGATCACTTCAACTTTATGAGATCCTTTAACGAAAAGGAAGTCAATGGAGTGTAACCAAAAGGAAATGTAGATAAACCAAAACATGGGAGGAAACCACACAGGCAGCTGAATTAAGAATAGAAGTCTGGGTGAACAGGAAAATGAACAGGAAAACGGGCAAAATAGAAAGAAGAGAACTGCAATAGTCAAGCATAGAAAAAATAAGATAATAAACCTGGGATAGCTCAGTCAGTAGAGCATGAGACTCTTAATCTCAGGGTCACGAGTTCAAAGCCCCACATTGGGCAAAAGATCCTTGCATTGCAGGCAGTTGGACTAGATTACCTATGTGGTCCCTTCTAACTGTCTTTTCGCAACTTGGCTGTGAATTTTTAAATGGCAAATAAAAGGTAGCTAACTAATAATAATAATAATAATAATAATAATAATAATAATAATATTTTTTTATTTATACCCCGCCCTTCACAGCCAAAACCAGGCTCAGGGCGGCTAACACTAATTAAAATCACAGCAAAAACATAAACACAATCAATTTAAAATAACAGATAAAAATACAAATTTAAAAATTCAACATTAAAACTGCAGTCTCATTTTCAAATAACCCACCAATAAAAGAATGAAGCATAAATGAAGCAGTTCGAAAGCACGAAGTGCAATAAGATAAATAGGTACCGCTCCGGCGGGAAGGTAAACGGCATTTCCGTGCACTGCTCTAGTTAGCCAGAAGCGGCTTAGTCATGCTGGCCACATGCCTGCTCCCTCGGCCAGTAATGTGAGATGAGTTCCGCAACCCTAGAGTCGTCTGCGACTGGACCTAACAGTCAGGTGTCCCTTCACCCTTTACCTTTTAAGCAGTGTGGTAACATTTGAATATATTTTTATTTGATTTCTAGGGCTGTACCCTGGATTAGACTGAAGCAAACCAAATCCACAATTATCATGTGCTCATTATGGCTATTCCAATCCCTTTTCATCATATCTATCCCACAAACAGACTACGGGATGGGGAAATGGTCAGTATTCCTTGCTCCTTGTTGTTCAGGACGGCAGAGGCAGAGAGGGTGTAACTACACCTTAGGCCCAAACTAGGCATGAGTGACATCATTCACACAAATCAGCAATGGCATCACATGGCAACACAAGAACGGGCCTTCTTTGTAGTGGCTCCCTGTCTATGGAATGCTCTCCCCAGGGAAGTTTGCCTGGTGCCATCATTACACACCTTTAGGCACAAGGCAAAAATGTTCCTTTTTAACCAGGGCTTTGGTTTATCTTATTGACATTCAACATCCTTTTAGAATGTGGCTTTTTTGGGGGAAGGCTACTGGGTTACTGCTTTTGGCTTGATTTTATATGTTGTGGTCTTGTTGTGAACCACCCTGAGACCTCCGGGTATACGGCGTGTATAAGTTGAATAATAATAGTATTTTATTTTATTATTATTATTATTATTATTATTATTATTATACGAAGGGCTTTTAAAATATCATTATCATGTGTTAAATAGGAATATGAGTAGGGGGCTTTAACATTTTGCCTCCTACTGTGGTCCTGATGCACTGAACAACTTCTGGTCCCATCCTCAAAACACACACACATACATATACATATCCTTCTCTTCATTGTTGAATATTTTACTATTCTACAGGGAACCAGAATGGGATCTATGAGGTCTCTGAAAATGCTGCTGCTGCCAAGAAAATTCATCTGACCACAACTCCCCACTTCACCTACCTGAACCCTAACCCAGATAAAATGCCTCAGCGCCAGTAAGTGTCCACCTTGCTCCCCCCTGTCTTCCTTTCTGGTTGAGGCACTGGTTAACCTGTGGTGCTTCCAGTTGGAGAATCTCCAAAGCCAAACGACCATGGTCAAACCTTGCATTCACTCTTTCCGAAGTCTGCCTTCTCATGGCTGGCACAGCAAAGCACCAAAGGTGGTACTACAAGTTTCCTAAAGATGTTATGTCTATTAATGGCTATGTTGACACCATAAAGCAACCCATGTGTGCAAAAGCAAACTGGTTTCCTGGTTGAGACTTTCTCAGGTTGCTGGCCAGTGTTAACATGTGTTGGACTAGATGAACCTTTGATCTGAGCCAAAAAGGTGGTTCCTGTGTTCTTCCAACATCTCTGGCTATATTGTTCTTGCCTGTCTTTTCTTCTAGGCTAGATCCCGGCTTCACAATTTCCGCCTTGAAAAGCTCCCATGTTGACATCCTAAATGAAACATGGCCCCATGGGGGCAATGAACAAAGCCAGCGGTTCCTGGACAACATGGTGAAGTGCTTCCCCAATATCTGCATCCTGGACAGCAATGGTCATCCAATCAGCTGGGCCCTCACAGATCCTCTTGGTGCACAATTACATGGCTACACCCTTCCACCCTACCGCCGAAGGGGCTACATAGCTATAGTGATAAGGGCACTGTCCATGCAAAGCTATGCAGCAGGGCGCCCTGTATATGTCCATACTGCCTTGAATAACGTCAAAACGCAGGATTTGCTGGAATATATGGGCCACCAGAGATTATCTGAATTGTGTCATATCTGCATACATTCTTCACCTTAGGAAAGGGAGGAGGAGAGAGTCGCAGAGTATCTCCTCTCTTTGACTTCAGTAACTCTCTGAATGAAAGAGAAAGAAACCCATCACACCCCCAATCCTGGAGTTTCCTGTCCTCTCTTATACATATTGGTTTTAAAAAATATTTCACATAAAGTACCTTAAGCCATATATCTAGAATGGTCAACCAGCCAAGCAATGGTCTAAAGTTATAATATAAAATTGGAAAATACAGGTCTTACCTAAAATAGAAGAATGGCAAATGAAGATGATGGAATATACGGAACTGGCCGAAATGACTGGACGAATCCGCGACCAGAAGGAGGAGACGATAGACCAAGATTGGAGCAATTTTAAAGTGCATTTTAAAAGTATTGTAATATTTTTTAAAGAGGAAAGTTTTTGGAAGAAACTGAGGCTTAGGTTAGTTTTAGAATGGTAATTAATTAGAAAATAGATAAAAAAGTGAGACAATGATATGAGATATATAAATTGAGGATTAGAATTAGGAATGTTTAAAATGAAATGGAAGATTGCTAAAGATGTAATATAATGAAATCAGCAAAGAGGGATCTGAGGAAGTCATGAAACAGTAAGAAGATATAAGGATGTTTATATATGTATTATGTGAGGAGTTATATATCTTTTTGTTATGGAAATTATGTTTTATATGTTTCAATAATGTTAAAATCAATAAAAAGTTAATAAAAAAATAAAGTTATAATAGTAAAATACTAGCATTTCCAGTAATTTTTTTAGGGGGTGTAATGGTTTGTGTGTTTGTGTTTTGTTTGTTTGCTTGTTCTTGATTTTATTATGTATTTTGTGTTTTTATATTGTATTTTTATGTTGTGAGCCGCCCTGAGATCTACGGATGAAGGGCGGGGTATACAAATTTAATAAAGAATACATAAATAAATACCATTAGGCCAGTGGTATCCAATTTTTTTTCAAAGAGGGCCAGATTTGATAAAGTGAAGGGCCATGAGGGCCAACCAAAGGTCCATCCGAAGTTGTTGACCTTTTTTTAGGATTGAAGTTGTTTAGCTTTTTTTTTTTGAGAATTTTACCCAAGGAAATAAACTGCCACGGGGGCCGGATTAGACCCCGAAACAGACTTTGGACATGCCTGCATTAGGCCAGCCAAAATATCACAATATATTGCGCATGCATTTGAGTTCTCCCAAAAGTCACGGGTTGGCAATGGTGGCCAATCTTTTTTGGGACCATGGGCATATTTGCAAACCTGATAAACTGTCACTTACAACCACTCACATTTGCACTGCAGCCACACACTCACTCTAAACCCTACCCACCGGCAGTCCCACCAGCAATTACTCTTGAAAAAGGCATTTTCCGTTTTTAAAAAACATAATACCAGGGGTGCTCTTTGTGGAGGGCGCACCAGCGAAAAAGTTAACCTTTCATCTTCCTGCAATTTCCAGGAACATCATCCCAAAACAATTACATTGGAGCAGTAGTATGCTTTGTTTCCAAATCTAGTTGTAACAGAAGAAGGGCAATTTTGGAAATCACAACTGGAGAGGGAAGAGGTAACCCTTTCTTCCTCAGCTATGCCCCCTATCACCTCTTCCCATATCAGGTCAGCTTAATCACCTTCTACTAATAGAAGGCTTTCTCATCTCTAAAAAGGAAGAACTGGTTGTTACTCTTGTCTGCTTCCATCCTTAAAAGGTAAAGGGACCCCTGACTGTTAGGTCCAGTCGCGGACGACTCTGGGGTTGCGGCACTCATCTCACTTTATTGGCCGAGGGTGTCGTTGTACAGCTTCCAGGTCATGTGGCCAGCATGACTAAGCCGCTTCTGGCAAACCAGAGCAGTGCACAGAAACACTGTTTACCTTCCTGCCGGAGCGGTACCTATTTATCTACTTGCACTTTGACGTGCTTTCGAACTGCTAGGTTGGCAGGAGCTGGGACCAAGCAACGGGAGCTCACCCCGTCGTGGGGATTTGAACCAACCTTCCAATCAGCAAGCCCTAGGCTCAGTGGTTTAGACTGCAGCGCCACCCGTGTCCCCCCATCACCTCTTCCCATACCAGGTCAGCTTAATCACCTTCTACTATAGAAGGCTTTCTCATTTCATCCCATTACCACATTGCAGTGAAATGAGAAAGGGACCCTGGTGAATGAATACCTAGCTGTCCTGCTCTGAACTTGAAGCAAAATAAATCTGTGTAGGGTTGAGAAGACTTGGCCAAGTGTAAGCAGGGGCGTACCTAGGGATTGGTTAGGTCGGCCCTGCTGCTGGGGGGGTGTCAAAATCACGCCCCTTGACTCTGGCTTGGAGCGCCCAGCAGGGTGACTTCAGAGTTGATGTTACAGCTCCTTGCCAAGGGAGCATGGAAGCCTGGACATAAGTCATAGTATATGCTGAACCTCTCATGTTCTCTGGACTTGTGACCATCTGAGTCAAGCAAAAGCATGTTGCAGCCAAATTTCATTCTCTGTTGAGACACTGGGGAAAAGGCCAAGGCACCAGCCTGTTAATGGCTTATTGCTTCAGGAATTACTAAAAAAAACACTCAAGTGGATAAATTGTCTCAGCAAGGATGGCATTCCATATCATGCCAGTGGCCCTGCAATAGGAGGCTGCTACCTTCTTCTCAAAGGCAGACGTGTCCCTTCAGGTAAGCACTGCAGCTGTCATTGTGGACCTCTGGGGAGGACAATCTAACCCCCCTAAATAAGTGGGACTCAAATCTTCTTGCCTACCAATTCAGCTCTGCCCCAGTGCGAGAAAAATGAAGACATGGTTTGACTAGTTGCAAAGGAGAAAGGGGGACTGTCTGAATGAGGGGCAGCCAGTGTCGATCTCCTCAGCCAGAGTAGGAATCAACTCCATATATCCCTGATCTACATACATAATTAGTGATGTAATTTGAGTACTGTACTAGAGATTTCATGAAAAATGGCAAGTCATTCTGGTTGTGGATTGTTTGGAAGCACTGAGTGTAAGGGTCTGGTGCATTTCTCTCTGTTTCTTCCCCATCAAGTGCTTCCTTCCCACCCACGTTATCTTCCTGGAACCTGACGTAGCCACCAGCCCCTGTTTGGCCAGCCATGCAGATCCTGACCTGCCCCTCCAAGTTGAAGCTGCTTGAGACTGTGCTACAACGGCACCTGCCCCAGGCTCTTCCGGTAATTCTCGCTCCTCTACTGCCGCCCCTTTCCCCCATCAATTTAACAAATGGCATTTCCTATCATTTTCTCATGGAGCAACATGGATTTTTGCTCTAGGTAACTCCCCTCCTTTCCTTGGCAGGCCTACGGAGCTGTGATGCACATCAACCGTAGAAATCCAGCTCAGCACGAAGTGGTGGTGGACTCTTGGCCGGAGTTTAAAGTTGTCCTTACCCGCCCACGTCAGGAGGTAAGAATTCTCCCATAACCCGTCACCTGGATTTGTGAGGAAAAGCCCAAGAGGCTGGAAAGCCATTGGAGATGCACTGCCTGTTCCTGCCTCCTTTGCCTTTCTCTTTCTCTTGCTCCTGCTCTCCATCGTTAATAAGACCCAACCAACCCCTGCTGCCTGCGTCATGTCAATAGCCAAGTGACCGTGCCACGTTCTGCAGGTGGTGAAAGACAAGCAGGATTACTACGCCAACTTTCATACTGCTTTCTACTTGGATGTCGACGCCTGGCGAACACTATTGGAAAATGCAGAATCCATTGACTGGGGAAAGGCTTTTCAACTTCAAGGTAAAGCTCCACATGTTTTACCTATTCCATTCCTGGAATAGCAAAGCTAGCTTCCTGGTAACATGATGAGACATTGAGAGGTACAACGGAAGTGACTCTGTGTGGGTAGTTCGAAGGGCAAAGGCTGAGTTGAGAGGAGAGGGTTGGAGTGATGTGAGCTAGAAGCACATTAGCATGTTGGGAAGAGAGAAAGAGAGCAATGTTTGATTTCTGTTTGAATAGAAGGCTGTGACCATGGGGAAAGCAAGTCCCTCTTGGGGTGTTAATACTGTGAACCCCTCCTTCATAAGCTCAGGTTGTATATATGTGTAAATCAGGCTTCCTCAAACTCAGCCCTCCAGATGTTTTGAGACTACAATTCCCATCATCCCTGACCACTGGTCCTTCTAGCTAGGTATCATGGGAGTTGTAGGCCAAAAACATCAGGAGGGCCGAGCTTGAGGGAGCCTGGTGTAAATAAACCACATGCCATAGAGACGCCACAGTCTCTGCTGAACCTCATTCCAAAGGAAACACCAACCCTGGGTAAGCGCCTGGAACCCCTGGAATCTTGCACCGCTCAAAGATTGGGGTGGTACACAACACTATAATCATACAACAGCAAGAGAGGTGCTGACACAGAGCTTTAGAAAATATAATTCCTCACTCTTGCCCCCAGGTTGACATCTCATTTTCATTGTGTGCAGGGCTCCAATATGGCTTATATGAAGCTGCCAGAGATATTGCAGAGTCCAGATGTGTCAATCTTAAGCCATACTTCTACCAGACAATCCTGCATCCTGACCCATCTGCCTACTGTCAGAGCCGGTTAGTGAGTGCACTCTCACCCCTGGGGTATCTAATTGAAGGGAGTCTGTTGACTGGAGAGGGGGAGAAATTAGATTTAGTTCCCATTTAAAGGCAAACCTATTTAACTTGCACTTTCCTTAAATACAACCATCCTTTGAAATTTAGTTGAGAGAGAAAGGGCCCCTACCCATTTACCAACTCACGGTGAATTGTAACCCAACACAAAGTTCCACATCTGATTGCTACAGTCCAAGCCTACGTCCTGGCATAGTCGCACCAACAAAACAGGAGGAGAAAGTCACAGAGTCACTTCCTGGGCTTTCTCGTGCAACTTCCTGTTCCTTTGTTCCGGTTGATGGTGACGAAATACTTTTTTAGCCTAAGGGATGCTTTCAGTCTGCTCAACCGCCATCACTGCCTCTCTTTGTGTTTCAGGTACAAAAGTGGCCTCTTCCACTTGGGCAGCCTAAACTCATCTCATTCAGCTCTGCTCAATGAAAACTGGAGTGCTGGGCGCAATGATCGGAGTCTGCGTTATCTGGACAGCCTGATCTGCAACTTCCCTAGTGCTTGCCTCCTGGACAAAGAAGGCCAGCTGGTTTCCTGGTGCCTTACTGATCAAATGGGTTGTTTGACACATGGCTACACCCTCCCTCAGTACCGAGGACAAGGCTGTGTGGCAGCTGTGACAAGGGCAACAGCTGTGAAGTTGCACGCATGTGGGTTCCCCCTGTATACTACGGTTTTGGCAGACAACCAGCCTAGCAAACAGACATTGAAGCGTCAAGGATTCCACATCTTGCCCTTGACAAATTATGCGCTTTTCTTAACACCAAGCCTCCAGCCCACAAGATAGCACACTGCAACCTTTTGATTACAGAACTGTGCACATCACTTCAGGGTTAGTTAGCATCATGGCCAGATTTAGTGGCCTGCTCTGGATATATTTAAAATTAAATTGAAATACATAGCAAAGCAGCTATTGCGGCTATTTTTCATACCCGATAAGAACTAAGATTAAAGTTTTTCCTGATGGATATTCCGTTAGTCTAAGACACATTTTCCCTTCTGTCTCTTTTAAGTCAGTCTTAACTGTCTTTTAAGTCTCTTTGAGTCAACCCGACTCATATTCTGTACCATAGAATGTCAGGCAGAGCCCTATACTTTTAGACACAAATGTATCTTGTTTGGATGCCATCGCCATCTAAACATACCTACAGAGGCACCTTTAAGCAGGGCTCGTCATATTTATCTCTCCCACAGAGGAGCTCAATTTCACCAAACACATACAATGCATTTGAGACAGACATATATCAGTGACGCAAATGCTGGTTGAGTTGCCTGTCACCCGCTGCCCAATACTGCAGATATTATTATTTACTAAAGCACCACATCCATTTAATCAAATCCCTTGTAAAGCATTGTAACATTACCAGGGGGTGTGATGGAGGTCTGCGTCTGACACAATAGGCACCAGTTTGTTTCTAGAGTCAGAATAATAAAATTGTATCTTGGAAGGGACCCTGGGGGTCATCAAGTCCAACCCCCTGCAATACAGGGATCTCAACTAGATCATACATGACAGATCACCATCCAACCTCTGCTTAAAAGCCTCCAAGGAAGAAAATCAGGATCAATGCTCAGTACATACCGGTAAGTCACCGGGGGATCCCTAAATATATATACAGCCAATATGTCACCATTCAATTAAAGAGTAACAAATCATTACAAAGACAAACCAAACAAACAAACAAAAATGAAACCACAACAATCTGTGTAGTGCTACTAGATGTAAGACTTCTCACATTGTTCCCTTTTACCACTTTTTCAATTTACTTCTCCATAAGCTGTTGATCAAGGTTTCTAGCCTTATAATGCTTTACACAGGAACCCTATTTATATGCCTACCTACCATAGGGTTGTATCCAATGCTATTCATATGGAGTAGTAGACCAAACTGAAATGAGTGGATCTGAATAGACCAATTGAAATGAGTGGATCTGACTAGCTGAGGTCCATTAATTTCTACTGGTCTACTCCGAGTAGAAATAAGTTGTCTACAACCCAAAATATCTAAGGTAATTCTTTCTGGACCTATATTGGTGTTGTTTTACAAGGCTATCTGATTTATTTTACAGCATTTCTTTTATGAAAAAAGAGATTTCCAAGCACTTCAGTTTGTTTGTCATTTCCAGATTGTTTGAGCTAGTCCCAAACTTGTTTAAATCTAGCATGAGTATACTTTCCCTGGCTAAGAGGGCCAAGTTAATTTGAGGTCAATTTGAATAAAGGTTTTCACCTGCTACTGTAGCCTGTGAGTTCCACATGCACCTCATGAAACATTAGCTAATTTGTACCCCTCTGACCTTTTCTGCCTTTTTATCCTCTGTATTTTCAAAGCTGTTTTATATTATGGGTTTTGTTTTTGTTATTCAGCTGTCCATGTGAAAGTACTCATGGCATGCTGTAGCATCATACTGCCTAAGCAGGGAGGGGGGGGGGAAGAGACTTGGTTTTCAACTTATTTGCCCCACCTCCACTTTAGGTGGCGTCTGGCAAGCAGTGAAGAAGGTAAAGCTCTTGGAATATCTCCTTTAACTTCATTCTTAACATGAATGTACAAGAAGTTAAGCACAATGTATTATCAATTATTTGATCTATCATTCAATATATTCATATATAATATGAGAGAATTCCCAGGATCGGATCCAGGTTTGGGGCTAGTACTCTTTGTTGTGAGTACCCCAGCAGAGATTTAAAATCACAAAACACATAGCAAAGCATGGAAATATAGGTAGACCTTTAAAATTGAAGTTCCTTCCAAAGTTTCCCTCTTCCCCTGGCACAGAAAAAGACCACTTACAAACTCTTCAAAGGTCAGATCTGTGTGCTTCAGAAAGTTGCACAGGCAATAAAACTTGGCTTAGTTGCAAAGTGGTGAAAGTTCCAAAATTACTGGTATAGGAACGTAAGAGCGGCTTGTGAGAGCCATGCAATCTGAACTGGAGCAACCAGTTCAAACCTCTTCACTCACTGAGCTTCTCAAGTAGACTGGGAGAGAACAAAGGCTTGATTACATAGTTCTTCCCAAGGTGAGAGGAAGTGGGCATACCTGTAGTTAAGTTTGGCAGGATAGTTTATGGTATTAACCCCTTCATGCAATAATTAGACTTAAGTGTTGTTGGTTATATGAGCCTGGTTATCCCACAACATTATCTCTTATAATCAAGCACTAACTCTAGTAAATCAAAAAATGTCCTCAGTTTGTTTATGGTTTTTTCAACTAAGACACATAATCAAACTATTATTAATAAAACATGGAACACCATGCCTTGGAACTCCATTTGAAAACTCCATTTGTTACAAGTCAACCAGAAATAAACAATACAAAATGTATCTAATTCTGTCTGCACTGAAAAGAGAACAATTACAACCAACATATAAAAGGAAATGGGGAAGGGAGCTGATAAAATATAATCTTAACAATGCAGCAAACTGAGTAGGAATAGTTGTTCAAATCTATACCATCAGCACCAATTAGGGCTAATTTGAAGGGAAATTTATTCAATACAACCTATCAATGGTACCTTCTCCTGCATAGACTGAGTAAAATACACCACCTAAATATGTTTTGTTGGAGGCACAAGAGAAGTAAAGCTGTGTTCTTGCTGCCATCTAGGGATCAACTTTAAATAATAACTACCTTCCTTTGCCTTGGGGGATTCAATAAACTGGTCCAACTTCAGGTCAAGAAACACCCACCATTTGCCTTTGGCTCTTTCCCCCTCTGGTCTTGGACCTCTCTGTAGTTCATCCACAACAATAGTAAACAAAACAGACATTTAGCTGCTGAAATAGCTTAACGACACAGATAGCTCACCATTTTCACATGTTGTTTATATAACAGGCTGCATCTCCAGCTCCAACTGGGGCCAAGGGGGATGATGTACTCTCTAGGTGCAGCCAGAGAGGACCACTTCAATTGTATTACCTCAGTCCTAAGTTAGCTCACTTGACGGTGGTACATGTTTCTCCTGTGAGGTGGGTTATTCTAAGAGACAGTGTCTGGTTCATGGACACAAAATGAGCTTCATGGCTGAGTAGGGATTTCAAATCCTGATTGCTCAAGAATATATTTTTTTGTTGGTGTCATTATTATGAATAAATAACCACAACAAATTAATACTCTGCTTGCTTACCCCCCTATTTAAATCCTGCTATCCAGTCATGAGCATCTGAACGGAATTGCCTAAATCTTAAATCGCTTTTGACTCCCTCCATCTGCAGTACTAGGTTGAGCTTGCGCTGAATGCAGTTTTGCTATCCTAAAATCAGCAGACAAAAGACCTACAATGAGATAACTAATTTACAACACATGAAACTTGATTTATTTGCATGGTTTGGGGCTGGCTGTGCAGGAGAGCAGTTCTCTTATGTCTTTATCAGCTATGTTGCAGAGGGATATTAAACAGAGCAAACTTTTACTGGTATGGAACTACAGTTATGGGGAAAGCTTCCCCTATTGATATTTTGTCCATCAGATCTCTTATTTCTGTGTGTGATCCCTGATATGTTTCAGACCAACCTGCAAAAAAAGGGTACAAATCTGCATATGATCTTCAAATTATGTTCTCATATGTGTCTTCTTTTGCATGTGCAGCAGAGGGCTGAATCCCCACACAGTATCCTGGCCCCTGAAAATCCTGTTGGCATCCCTGTTCAGTAGTAAATCATCCCTTAGACTATGCAGTTAATCAATTTACTTTATCACCAATAGCCATTACAAAACCAAACAAGTTTTAAAGGCGCATACAGTTAAAAAATAAACAGAATGGAATGCCACATAAAGCCTGGCTTTAAGAACTATTTATCCTGGTTGGTTGGTTTTGCAAAGCAAATTGGCACAAAGCTACTAACATGTTAACTGGGGCTAGACCACCTTGGTGCTCTAAACAAGCATTTATTCTTCCATCCAACTTGCAGAAGCTGTTTCTAGGAGAAGCCCTGGGCTGACTGCAGACAAACTGGGGCCGGGACTGCAAGTGGGGACCAGCTGGTAGGCCTTGGCATCTGTCCAGAGTTCTTGGCTCCCACCACAGAACAACATCCACTATATGAATGAAGGAATTCTCCAAACGGCAATGATGTCAAAGCAGCAGGGACTCCTCTTCAGGCTGAGATACCACCAGTTGCTCTTCTCAGAGGCAATATTCATGCCACAGCCTGAAAGGGAGGCATTTGAACCATGCCTACCCTCTAGGGAGTCCTAACTTGGCATCCCGCATGCCCTCTCCACCCACTGTGCCAAACAGCTGGAATGGGCTAGGCTCCCTCCAGCGCCACTATGGCGGCACTGGAGCAGACACAATTTTACGGTCAACTTAAGCAAATGATCCATCTGGAGGCGAGACTGTCCCACGGCTCTCAGCTTTCATGGCCAGCACGTTCTCGGCCAGAAGGAAGGAAGCAAGGAAGAAGAAAATGAACACAGAGAAAGGAAACAGGGGGATAGGACAAATGGAAATAACTGTTACTGAATTTATCTGCATTTCTTCTACACAGACCTTTTCTCTCTCTCTCATTGCTGTAGAAGGACCTAACTGAGCATGGGAATGATGGATCAAAGCAGTGTCTGGTAATAAGACCACTGGGATTCCCCCAAGAAAGCTACTCTGAGCTTGCTAAAGAAAGAGCAGTATAAGGAAATATAAGAATTTGTTATATAATAAATGAAATTATATAATATTTAATGACATATATTAATTGATAAGTTATTAATATTATTATTTATTTGCACCCCGCCCATCTGGCTGGGTCCCCCCAGCCACTCTGGGCGGCCTCCAACAGATATTAAAATACATTAAAATATCACAGGTTAAAAACTTCTCTAAATAAGACTCCAGTGCTCAGTTATTCTTCAGTCATGGCTGCAGTAAATGCACAGGGTTTTAACTTGTACTTGTGAAGAATGGGGGCAGTCATCCAAAGAAAGAACTGGCTGTATTCATTTGCTAAGTAGAGTTGGACACGTCACTGTCTCTTAATTGTTGTGGAAAAGAGAGAGAGAGGCTGGTGGGCTTCCGGGTCACCTCAGAGGAAGTGTGAATTCATGTGGGGTTGGGGCATTGATAGTGGCACCTAGCAGCTAAAGCCTCTGCTTCTCCTCAGGCTCTTATTTGAAACATCCTATTACCGGTAATTCTCCCTGAGAATCAAGCTACAGATGCAGTCATGGGCGAGTGGTGAAGAGCTACTCGCTTCTGGATAACCCTATGTGACAAATGCTATTTCTATTTATCCAGAACACTGAGTACGCAAGGATTCCAAATCTCTCCCTCTCCAGGCTGGGGGCAGGAGATTGTATTCTTCCTCAGCTCAGTTCAAACTGCCAGCATTATTCAATTTGCTCCAGCAAGTTTGACTTCATCTAGTTCACCACAATAACCTTGACTGAAATAACTTTCAATATAACTTCTGGGGAGATTAATGGTGTGTCTGGTTCAACCAATTCACAGGCTATGTCAAATGTTACCTAAGAAACAATTCACATATACTAAAATCTGAATGTGAATTGGAGCCCATAGTCAGTTAATAGGGAAAGGCCTCCAGGTGAATTTCGCAACAGGCTTATTTACATGTTGCAAAATAAGGTTGATTCAGTCACCACTTCTTCTGCCAAAAGGAAAGGAAAAAAAGATAGGGGACTGACTGAGTACTGTTGGTCAGAATCAGGGATGGAGGGAAAATTTGATTCAGACTGCATTTTGCACTTCCAAAACCAAAGATGAACTGAAACACAGCTGTCCTTTGAAATTTACCCTTTTCCAAATTTTTGCAATGCAGTTTTCCAACCAATGTTTACAAAAGTGCATATAACTGTGAATAAATAAGATATTAGTGAAAATAATATACAAAAATCCATGGGAAATTGACTTGAGGAAATGGAACAATACCAACTTCACCCTCTCAGACAAAATAGCCATGTTCAAAAATGATCACTGTCCTAAAATTAATGTACCTATTTCCAAAACCTCCCAATCTGGATTCCCTCAACCCAACTTCCTCTACAGGAAAAAACTGCACTTGTTTATTTTCTCACACAAGTCTTCTCCTTAAGCACTTCTTTCTCTTCCATCACTTTTCCAACAAAAAAGACACTGGGACTCTTAACACTTGGCTTTAAGAACAGAAAAGACGCTCCAATGGATTAGAGAAGGGGGGGAATCTAGTCCAGTATCCAGTTGTCACAGTGGCCAACTAGATGCCTATGAGAAGCCCACAAGCAGGACATGAGTTCAGAGTAACAGTACTCTTCCCATTCATGTTCCCCAGCAACTGGCGTTCAGAAGCATACTGCTTCTGCTACTAGAGTAGTACACACCGAGCCACCATGATCAGTAGCCATTAACAGCAAAATGTTAAGCGTGTATCTGTGGATGGGGAGGGAGACCCAGGGTGCACACATGCAAGCATAATCCCCAACAGCCACACACACATGCTCCTCTATCAGTCCATGTCTTCCCCAGTGTTGAGTAGGAAAGATTTGTGATGGGCTTGTTCTTGCATTCACTTCAATATGAGAACATCTCATGTGATTGGGGACCCTAATAAAGCAGTGTTCCTAATCACATGTGGAGTGTCTGCTCAGTTTTATTCCAGTCACTATGAAGGTGCTGTGATTTAAGTGGTTTCATCATGTGGAACTACATATGGTCATAATATATATTTATTTATTTTATTTTTTTTCCCATATTTATTTATTGATTATTTGCATATTTTAAAGTTTCCACATACAAAGTTCCAGCATCTCAAATACAACAAGCAACAATCGTGGACAAAGAAAGAGAAGAAGAGAGAAAGAAAAAAGAGAAAACAACGAAAGTGCCTTACATTAATAATAAAGTTATTTACAATACCGATATATTAATCCGTGTCATGCTTTACACTGTAGCTTCTTACTGTATCACCTATTGAACACTGCCAAAATAGTGAATCGATAGATAATAATAATATAAAAAAGATAAAAAGAAAAATAGTTAAAAAAAAAAAATTTAAAAAAAATAATAAAAAAAATAATAATAATAAAAAGAAAAAAGGAAAAAAAAGAAAAAAGAAAAAAAGAAAAAAAAGAAATTAAATAATAAAAACCAAATATCTCCCCACATAGTTTACGACTTCCTGACAAACCCCTTCGCTTGAACAAAAATTTATATGAATGCTTTCAATCCCTTGCTCTCTCTTATACCACCTTTTAGATACATTCTTAAATATATCCTTGCTCCTCATTTTTTCTACAATCTCTTTCTGTACCATTCATCCCTCGAATGCTGGCATGGTAAGAAAACTCTTATTATATTTCAGCATGTATCTTTTATAGACTTCCCATTTGCCTACAAAATCCTGTTTGGTATTATCTCTTAAATTGTTTGTTAATAAGGCCATCTCCGCAAATTCTTGCAGTTTGACCTGCCAATCAGTGACTCTGGGTGCTTCTCGATCTTTCCAGCACCTTGCGACTACCATTCTGGCCGCTGCGGTCGCATACAGAAAAACTTCTTTTTGTTTACTTGGTATCTCCTTGCCAACCATACTAAGTAAGAAAATTCCCGGTTTTTTGACAAAAGAAACTGCCATCATCTTTTTCATTTCTTCATACACCTGTCCCCAAAACGTTTTAATTTTTGGGCACCTCCACCACATATGCATCAGATCTCCATTTTCTGCACCACATCTCCAGCAAACATTTGCGAGGCTTTTATACATTTTGGAGAGTTTAGCGGGTGTGAGGTACCACCTATGCGCCATCTTTAACATATTCTCTCTAATGTTATTATTTACCGTAAATTTTAAGGTGACCTGCCATAGCTTTTCCCATTCTTCTATATTAATTGGGTACCCCAGATCCTGTGCCCATTTAGTCATGGAATCTGTTATCATCTCGTCCATCACTTCCCAATTCAACAGGATCTTATAAATACGTGAGATCAGCTTGTTCTTGTTATGTAAAACTTCTTTTTCAAATCTAGAATTTTCCTTACCAAACCCCGTAATACTGTCTTGTTTGAACCTTTCATTGATCTGGAAGTAGTCCAACCAACTCGTAAGGTAAGTTCTAATTTCCTCGTAACTTTTCAACTCCAGGTTTCCTTCTCTCTCCTTTAGTAGTATGTTATATGTAATCCATTCTCTCATTTCATTATTTTTCCTTTTAAATGCTATGGCCTCCAGGGGAGAAATCCACCTTGGAGTTTTCATTTCAAAATGTCTTTTATATTTGTTCCAAACATTATAAATTGCATTCCTTATAATATGGTTGGTAAATCCTCTGTGTACTTTAGTTTTGCCATAGTATAAGTATGCGTGCCAGCCGAAGCGCAGATCGTATCCTTCCAAGTCTAAGATTTCCCAATTATGTAGCAAGCACCAATCTCTTAACCAAAGACAACAAGCGGCTTCATAATATAACTTGAAGTCCGGTAAGCCAAAACCACCTTCATCAATTGGTTTTATTAATATCTTATGTTTGATTCTAGGCCTTTTGCCTCCCCACACAAATTTAGATATCTCTTTTTGCCACTTATCAATATTGCTGGTTTTACTCATAATTGGCATCGTCTGGAACAGAAACAATAACTTTGGCAAAACGTTCATCTTCAATACCGCAATACGACCTAGCAAAGAAAGATTTAGCCTGTTCCATGTCTCCATTTGTCTCTTGATTTCGTCCCAACACTTGGAGTAATTATCCTTATATAGGTTTATATTCTTCGGTGTTATGTATAGTCCTAAATATTTTATCCTAGGATAGATTTTAATTTGTGTTGCCCTCACCAGTTCTTCTTTCTGGACCGCAGATAGATTTTTAACCAGTAATTTAGTCTTTTCCAAATTTAGCCTAAAGCCTGAAACCCTGCCGTATTCTTGAATTATTTCCAGAGTTTTTCCTAAGCTTTCGCATGGTTGCTCTGTGGTTATTATTATATCATCTGCGAAGGCCCTAAGCTTGAAGCTTCTCTCCCCCAGCGTTATACCTTTTATATCTTTTTCTTCCCTTATTCTTTTACACAGAATTTCTAATGTTAAAATAAATAATAAGGGTGATAGTGGGCATCCTTGCCTTACCCCCTTTTTAATCTCGCATTCTTGTGAAGTGTTGCCATTTATTATAATTTTTGCTTTCTGCTTACAATATATCGCCTCAATCCCCTTTATATATCTTTCGCCAAAATCCATGTGGTCTAGTAACTCCAACATAAACCTCCACGACACCCTGTCGAAGGCTTTTTCAGCATCGACAGCCATAAAGGCTGCCTGTTTCTCCGTTCTTAACTCTAAGTATTCCAGTAAGTTTATGATGTTTCTTGTATTAGAGTAAATATGCCTCCCTGGTAAAAAACCAGCTTGGTTCTCGTGGATAATTGACTGGAGTATTTTTTTTGATCTTTCTGCTAAGATCTTAGCAAACAGTTTATAATCATTATTCAACAGGGCAATCGGTCTGTAGTTATTCATCATTTCCAGATCTCCTCCTTGCTTGGGGATAAGGGTTATGTAACTGTGTCTCCATGATTCTGGCATTACTCCCTCTCTCAATATATTATTCATGACGTTTTTTAGGGGTTCCGAAAGGATGACCTCAAGTTTTTTATAGTATAATGCCGATAGACCATCCGGTCCCGGGGTCTTTCCTGGTTTTGCTTCCTTAATCGCAACTTGGAGTTCATCAGATGTTATCGGGGTGTTTAAACTCTCTCTTTGTTCTTTAGAAATCTTTGGGAGGCAGTTTTGTTTTAAATAATCCTTTATCTCCATTCTGGTCTCATTTCCCTCACTATAAAGTTTTCTGTAGAAATTTTCAAACCTTTTTTCTATCTCCTTCGGGTCAGTTATTATTTCCCCATCTACGTTAATTCTATTTATAATTTTCTCTGCCTCTCGTTTTTTTAGTTGCCAGGCGAGCAACCTCCCTGGTTTGTTAGCTTGTTCGAAATTTTTTTGCTTTAAATATCTTAATTTCCACTCCAGCTCTTCGTTAACTATCATTGCGTATTGTGAGTGTAGAATTTTAATGTCCCTCTTGATCTCTGCATTGTCCGGTGTCTTACATAATTCCTTCTCCTTTTTCCTAATGCTCTCTAGTATCTCTTGCTGTTTCTTATCTTTAAGTTTCTTTTGTATTATGCTTTGTTGGATAAAAAAACCTCTCAAAAAAGCCTTGCTGGTATCCCAAACTATATTTAAGTCTGTGCCCTTATTCAAATTAAATTCAAAAAATTCTTTTAGAGTCTGTTTTGCCTTTTCGATTATTTTTTCATCCCTGATTAATGATTCGTTTAATCTCCACCTTTTCATTCTTTTTTCTCCCCATCTCAAATTTAGTTGTACCGCATTGTGGTCCGATATTGTCCTAGGATGTATTTCTGCTTTGCTTATCTTAGTTGTCAGATCCTTTGTTAACCAGATTGCATCGATCCTCCCTGCTGAATTATTGGGGTAGGAGAAGAAAGTGTAATCTTTAGTTAACGGATTTTTAAGTCTCCATGCATCTTGAAGTGTTAATAAGTCCATTAATTGAAAAAAGGTTGTTGGTAGCTTCCTTTGCTTTTTTTTTGTTATCCTTCCTGATCTATCCATTTCTGGGCTCACCACCCCATTCTGGTCTCCTAAAAGGATGATTTTTTCCCCTATATAACTTTCTAGTTCCTTACCTAATTTTTGGTAGAACTCACTTTTTTTCTCGTTTGGCGCATAGAAACCAATTACTTTAATTTTCTCCCCCCTTACAGATATTTCTACAATCACCACCCTTCCTTGCGAATCTGTGTAAATCAACCTAGGTTCCAGATATGATTTTGCATAGATTACCACTCCATTCCTCTTAGAATTACCTGAAGACACAAAATCAAGTCCCAATCTTTTACTGGATAGTACTCTAATGTGTTGTTTTTGTATATGAGTCTCCTGTAGGCAGATCAAATCTAATTTATACTTACTGAGTATATGCTCTACCCTGTTTCTTTTTTTTTTCTCGTTCAAACCGTTAGTATTCCAAGTAAGAATCTTTAACTCCATTTAACCTTTTAATAAGTATTCCGTTATTTCTTTATTTATTTATTTGTATGTTTTGTCGATTTTTCCCGATAAAAAGAGAATAAAAGAAAAAAAACTATTTAAGATTGAAAAATTGTCTCAGATTATATTCTGTCGCTGCGGTGTCGACCCCGCAGATAGACCAAATTAAACTTAACTTGGTCTAGATTTCACTCAAGACTCCTCCTCTTCCAGTGGCTTTTTTGGCTCCTCTGGCCCTCCCCCCGGCTGTCTCTTACCACCTAATTCCTCCCTGTATGTCCGCCAAAATCTGTCCGCCTCGGGCCAAGTGGCAAACTTCCTTCTCTTTCCTTTAAAAAAGAAGGAAATTCCCTCCGGAAATTCCCATTTATGCACTATTGATTTTTTCCTGAGAACCTCAACCAAAGGCTTGAACTTGTCTCTTTTTCTCAGGAGCCTGGGGGGGACAATCTTATGAATGATTACATCTGTCTCTTGTATTCTAAGTCTTTTCTTACTACACGTTTGCAATACTCTATCCCTAATTTCCATATTATTAAATGTAACCAAACAGTCTCCGGGCCAGTTATTTTCTCTTGCAATTCTTGATTTGATTCTAAACGCCCTTTCTATTTTACCCTCCATCTCTCTCTCGTCCATCCCCAACCATTTGGCTAATTCTACTGACAGTTTCCGCTGTATAATTTCGTCCGGTTCCTCTGGTATAGATCTGAATCTCAAGGTTTTCTCCCGACGATGCATTTCTATCATCGAGATTGCATCGAGAACCGCTTCATGGGTTTCCTTCATATCGGTAATCTCTTTTTTAATTTTGTCAATCTCTCCTTTTCTCTCTCGATTTTCTTTTTGAATTTTCCTTACCCCCTCCTCCAATCCAATTGTTTTCCCTTTTAGATCTTGTACAGACTTGGTAATTTCAAGGTTTTTAACCACTAGGTCATTGATTTTCCCTGTCATTTCCGAAATCATTCTAACATTGTCGTCCATTTTTTGTTCCATTTTGTCCAATTTTTGTTCCGTTGACCTAGTACTATCATTCATCTCTTTTCTGACGTCCGCCAGATCCTTTTTAAGTCCCAAGAGCAGATCTTTCATTTCCGTGTTCATTTCTTGCTCTTGCGTTGAATTTCTTCTATTGGGGTTCAAAGTACCGGCTGGATTTACTGGGGTCGTATATTTTTTGTTCGTATTTGACATTCCTTCGGTGTACCAAATCCTCTAGTGGAGTAACCACCACAGACTCTCTGAGCTCACAATTTTTCCAAACCGGTCCCAAAGTAAGTACTCAAAATGATTCCCCCAAATGTGCACGGAAAGAGGAAAGGAAAAAAAAAAAAAAGGGGGAGGGGGGCAGCAAAGTACCGGCTACAGTCTTCAAATCGCCGTCAAGTCCTTCAGTAACAGCTACTGTATAACTATAACTTCCTCCTCTTAAGTGCTGTTCTCTCTCAACCGCTTGCTGTTCCCAATCTTTCCTGTAGCGGCCACTATTACCACTCTTCCTTAATGTTACCAGTGCCCTTTAGGACTGTAGCCTCAAATCGTGACAAGGAGGATAGCAGGACTATGAGTCTCCCTTTTGGTTGGGGAGGGAGAGAGGGAGGAGAAAATCCTCTTGCCCCACCTCTAGTCCAGGTTCACTCTCTCAAGTTCAAATTCAAACCTTCGTCTCCAATATCCAATATCCAATAGGCAATTAGATTCACCAACCACCTACCGGTTCTTAAAGTGCCCACTTCCCCGAGGAGTTCTCTCTCACTTTTCTTTTCTTCTTCTTTTTTTTTTTTCAATTCATGGACATAATCAACAAAAATAACGCCAGGGTAAGGGCCAGCTCAGGACCCCCTCAAGCCCATCCAAAATTGTAGACCATTATATTTCTCTAGAGGCAAAAAGTAAGTTTTTTAACAACTGTCTTTAGCAACTGTTTGTTGTTGTTTTTTTGCAACTGTAACCAGATTCAGCAACTGCAGCCAAGCCCAATTGCTATAGTGTCTCCAATTTATAGTCTTCCACGTTCACTTATCCTCTAACCGACTAGTAAAGTCCAGCGAAATCCCCTTCTTACCGGCACCATGAAAGCATACCGTCCATTCTAAGTATAGTGCCTTTATTTTCTGTTCTGCTGGAGCTTGACATTCAAAAAGCTCAGGAGTTTTCCCCCTCACCAATTCACGTCCCCAACGCCGGCCATAATGCTCTTATGTCCCTCTTACGTCGCTATGAAGAGCCCGGTAGATTCCGCTTCGTTTAGATTCCTTTATACACCTCTCCCTCCAGCTTTGCCAAGTTCGGGGCGCCGCCTCCGCGTTTTTGTTTAAACTTTATCTACCGGGAGGGTGTTTACTTAGCTGTTGCCGGGCTCTCCAAAAGTTGGCTTTTCCAGCGGTTCTTCTTACTGGAAGCTTAGCCGCTAGACCGCTCCCGGTGTCCGGCTTCCTCTCTGCAGGGCGGGAACACTGAGTTGGCGTCTGTGGTCTCCTTCGTTTCGGAGACCCCTCCGACGCCTCAGCGCGTCCTTACTAGGTACAGGAAACCCCCCTGTACCTTTGTGGGGGTGCGAAGCCTAGCAACCCCCCCCGTTAAGCCCTCGCTAGAGAGTGCTTGCCTCGGAGCTCCGGAGCAAGCGACCGTGCGCGATCTGCGGAAACCCGGAAGTTTTTTGAGCTTTACATATTTATTTATATATATATTTATTTTTAATCAGGGGTAGAAAACTCAAGTCCTGCCCCGACACAGCATTTGGAAAACGTGAAATGGCAGTGGAAGGGGGAGATAAATATTAATTGTGCTTTTACACAACAGACATCACGTGGCCATCTAAAGAGAGGGGTCTAGTCCATTAAGTCCAAAGTCTAACTATATGTAGAGGCACCATTGAATATTGGGAAGATTTATGTTAATGGTTCACTCATTCTAGTAAATTTGCACATTCCCCCCATCTTGAAACAAAGCAGTCCAAAGATCTAGCTGGGTGAGCAAGACACTGAGTGAGTAGGTTTGTGTCGCTGCTTTGGTTCATGGAGGACCGTACGTGAGCAGTTGACAATGTGACAAAGCACCAGAAGTTAATAAGAGAATCTGTAACTTTCAACACAAGTCCCAGAGGACCACAGGTGAGCAGGTGACAGTGTAACAGATCATCAGCGGCTCCAAAGAGAATATTTTTTTTCTCTGTCTGTTGAGCGGGAAGGAGGGGAAGGGATTCCTGTTACAATTAGAAGCTCAGTTGTATTAGCACAGGGCTTAAATAAATCTATAATTTCAGTCACATAGGAAGCTTTACAGTATGGGGATTACAGTGAGATACAGAGAAGTGGTCTCTCTCTTTCTCTCTCAGGTGCTGTTTCTGCTGGTACCTGCATCAGCCTCCCTCACTATGTTGATCCTATCCTGCTCTTCCAAGTTGCAGATCCTAGAGAGACTGCTGAAGAAAAGCCTCCCTCAGACACTTCAGGTGATCTTGAGCAATGTATTCTGGGTTATTAGCTAGGAATATGGGACCAAATTCCTGCCAAAATCTTGCATCTTCCCAAAGATCCACATTTGGAGTCTGATAAGTTTGTTTAATTCAATAAACAGGTGCTTGAAAATATGGGTATTATACAGATACACTGCACAGAGAGATAAGATTGGCTGCAGCTCCTTTTTGAGGGCACAGCTGATGTGAACTGAGTGTGTGATATGTGAAATGGCCCTGTGAATTCCTACACTTGGTTTGTCAGGTGGGGTGCAGAATACCCTCACTAGGGATGAGGGAGAAATTCAATTCAGTTTGCACGACCTAATTTGCGCTTCCTGAAACAATACATGTCAAAACACAGCTGATTGAGGTTGAATCCTGACAAGACAGAAGTACTGTTTTGGGGGGACAGGGTGCGAGTGGGTGTGGGGGATTCCCTGGTCCTGAATGGGGTAACTGTGTCCCTGAAGGACCAGGTACGCAGCCTGGGAGTCATTTTGGACTCACAGCTGTCCATGGAGGCACAGGTTAATTCTGTGTCCAGGGCAGCTGTCTACCAGCTCCATCTGGTACGCAGGCTGAGACCCTACCTGCCTGCAGACTGTCTCGCCAGAGTGGTGCATGCTCTAGTTATCTCCCACTTGGACTACCGCAATGCGCTCTACGTGGGGCTACCTTTGAAGGTGACCCGGAAACTGCAATTAATCCAGAATGCGGCAGCTAGACTGGTGACTGGGAGTGGCCGCCAGGACCATATAACACCGGTCCTGAGAGAGTTACATTGGCTCCCAGTACGTTTCCGAGCACAATTCAAAGTGTTGGTGCTGACCTTTAAAGCCCTAAATGGCCTTGGTCCAGTATACCTGAAGGAGTGTCTCCACACCCATCATTCTGCCCGGACACTGAGATCCAGCGCCGAGGGCCTTCTGGTGGTTCCCTCACTGCGAGAAGCAAAGCTACAGGGAACCAGGCAGAGGGCCTTCTCGGTAGTGGCGCCTGCCCTGTGGAACACCCTCCCAGCAGAGTTCAAAGAAATAAATAACAATCTGACATTCAGAAAATACCTGAAGGCAGCCGTGTTTAGGGAAGTTTTTAACCTGTGATATTTTAAGGTATTTTATTATCTGTTGGAGGCCGCCCAGAGTGGCTGGGGGGACCCAGCCAGATAGGCGGGGTACAAATAAATTATTATTATTATTATTATTATTATTATTATTATTATTATTATTATTATTATTATTATTTGCCCTTTAAATTCTGCGTTTTTCTTAATCTTGCAATCCTGTTCTTCACGCAATGGCGTAGCAACCATTGCCGGCACTATTGTCTCCATTCAAGTTACAATCACAAAATGCATAAACTAAAGTAAAGAATTCATAAAAAGGCATATTGGGGAAATTGCTTTCTAAAAATATGTGAATTAGTTATAATCATGCATATTAGGCAAAATTAACACCAAAAAATGCAATTAATTTTTATGAGGACTTTTTTTTTATAATGCACACTAATGTGGAAATGAGGAGGACTGACCTTAAGATGGGGAAAATGGGGGGGGGGGGGACTGAGAGAAATGAAAAATCAACAGACTTTCCTATCCCTAGTACTCACTCAGGACACCCCACTCAAGGCATGCAGCAGATACAAGCCTGACACAAACTACTAATTCTCTCTCCGACCCCAAACATTTCTCCCAGGCAGCCTCCTTCAACTTCAGCACCAACTCTGACATCATGTGACTCTTGACAGGTCTATGGTGCAGTCATGAACATAAACCGTGGGAACCCAGTGGGCCATGAGGTGATCGTGGATTCTTGGCCAGATTTCAAGGTGGTCGTGACTCGTCCACAGAGAGAGGTACTAGCCCTTGGGGATTTTGCAGGACACATTTTGTGGGATGTCAGCAGGAAATGCTGCATGTTCTGTGCTGGGGCCTCCTCTAAGCCAGGCTCAAACTGAAAGGGGATGTTGGCTTTTGTCTAGGAGTGCACCTTTGGCATTAACTTAACAGCTGCCAAAGGAAGCAAGTGAAATGTCATCCATCATTTCATCTCAACATCAGAAAAAGGTTTACCTGTTCAATGATATGTCTCTCTTTTAGGCTGTTTCAGACAATGCGGATTTCTTGAGCAACATATATGCAGCATTTTATCGGGATCTTGATGCTTACCGGAAACTGTTGCTAGACACAGATACCATCAACTGGGATCAAACCTTTGCTCTCTACGGTAGCTGGCTGTTATATCTAAGGGAAGAGTTATGAAATGAGGAGACTGGGTTTAGTTACTTAATATGAATTTGATGAGGAAGTGACTGAAGTGAATGTAATAGAGAAATAAGAGCAAAATAAAATACAAAACAATACATTGGGGAAGTAACATATGAGTCACATTCCAGGTTTTACTACTGGTGTATAAAGCCCTACACAGGTCTAGTGGTAAAGCATGCTGTGATGTGAGCATGGGCTTTCTAGTATAGTGGTACCAGAATATTCTGAAGTTCTCTCATCTTAAAAGCAAAGCAAGCCCCAACATTGATATGTTTTTGATGGTTATTGAAACTTTCGTTTTCTCCCAAGCATTCCTGAATGAGTTCATTCTATTTGTGCTCTTTCAAATTCTGGGTGATTTTTATTTCTTAATATTATGTTTAATATACTGTTTCTCTACACCTTTATTTGTACAGTATTTTGCATTTTTATAGCTAAATATTCAAGTGGAGTTGGTTTTTTATTGGAGACTCTGTGGAGGAAGCTCCTCAAAGAGTTGAGAATACATTTTAAAAGAAAACCAGTCAATAAATATCTTCAGTAAAGAGAGACAACAATAATGGGTTTTAGTAATATTTAGAGTAAGTGATAGGGTATTTTGTGCAGTTCTCCAGCCAAGTAATGCATGCACATACTAGAGTAAGGTGTACACTGTGCATATATTAGTGAAAACAATCTGCGTGTATGTGAGAGAAGAAATTTGCACTTAAAATGTTGATGAACTTTCATCAAATGTGGAGAAATGAACAAGGTTGAAAAAATAAGAAACTGAGGGAAATCAAAATAGATAGATTCACCCTTCCTTACCAGCTGCACATGTATTCCTTCCACAGCCTCAAAGGACAATGGGACTTTTCATTGTCCAAGGGCAAAAAGGGAGCAATGAACCTTGGATGACCTGAGTGATGGCAGTTCAGTATATGTGCAGCTAACAATTTCTTGTCCTACCAGACAATACCACTCTCTTGGTGACTTTCTACTGCTTTGTATAGGGAACCATGATGGGATATACGAGGTCTCTAAAGAGGCTGTTGCTGCCAAGGAAGTCCAGTTGACTGCAACCCCCTACTTCACCTATCTGAACCTCAACCCAGATAAACAGCCTGAGCCCCGGTGAGTGTCCATTGTGCTCCCTACTTCTTTTCTGGTTGAGGCACTGGCTAACCTGTGGCTCTTCAGTAGGAGAATCTCCAAAGTCAAAATGCGTATGGATAAACCTGGCGTTTACTCCTTAGTTTGCCTTCATGTAGCTGGGACAGCAAGGCACCAAAGGCAGCACTCCAAGGGGGTGGCACTGCCCACTCAAGGAAGGGAAGAAGAATACCACACAAAAGTAGGTTTACATCAGGAGTCAAGTTTAGAAAAGGAATCCCAACAGCAGAGCGAGCAGTTCTTCATGTAGCAGGGAACTATCTTAGAAGATGCAGGCTGTGCTGGGTGAGACTGAAGGGTGTGTGTGAATATCACTTCCAAACTGGTGCCCACCATCTGTTATTTTTCCACATAATAGTGTTTGATTAATAGGAGGATACATTTTCAATCACTTTTAATGGGTTTTTAAAAAATCTATTCAACTAAACAATTAACTGGTCATTAGTTTAAACTACTGGGTGTTAGGGCAAACAACAGGGAATCGGTATCATTTTCATGCCAGCTTGCTGGTGGTTTTGTTAAGACTGTTGAACTAAGGAGACTTTGAAGATGAGCCAAGAAGATAATTTCTGCATTCTTATGTTCAGCTCTCTCCTCATTTCTCATCTTTCTGCTCTCCTAGGCTGGATCCAGGCTTCACCCTTTCCTCCTTGAATAGCTCCCACATTGACCTGCTGAATGAAACGTGGCACTTTGGGGGCGGTGAACACAGCCAGAGATACCTGGCCAACATGGTGCAATGCTTCCCCAGTACCTGCATACTGGACTCCAATGGTCATCCTATCAGCTGGATCATCATGGAATCTGTGGGTTCACTGAGACATGGCTACACCGTTCCATCCCACCGCCGAAGGGGCTACTCATCTATGGTGCAGAGAGCACAGGCCATGCGTGTCCATGCTGCTGGCTTCCCTGTATATGGCCTTGTTGCCCTAGATAATATCCCCCAGCAGAAACTGCTGGTCTCCCTTGGCTTCCAGAGATTATCTGAACTGTGTCATTACTGCATCCATTCTCCAGCTTCTCAGTGAGAGGAGGAGAGAGCAACAGTCATTTTCCAGGATCCTACTCAATCCTTTCCCTCACCAGTCCTCTGAATGGGAGAGAGGGAGATTATCACACCCTCTCAAGAACCATTCCCCATTACTCTATTTTCCATTTAAATGCCACCTCAATTCCTGTTGATTAAAATCTTTGGTGCTGGGTTTGGACTGAATCAGACGACCTGGGTTTTTGGGTGATACCCATGACCCCCATTTTGAGTGTTTATTGCTCCATTTGTGGAGCGCTGCAAAATGCAGTGTTTTCACTGCAAAACACTGCTGCAAAACTTTATCAAAGTCTGGTCCCTGTTTGGAGTGAATCAGACGACGTTGGGTTTTTGGGTGACCCCGTGACCCCTGAGTTTGAGTTACCATTGCTCTGTTTATGGGGCCATGCAAAACCCTGCAAAACTTTTGCCAAAGTTTGGCTCCAGTTTGGGCCATCACCACCCAGTAGGCCTGAATCAACTATACATTTTAGGTTAAAAAAAATTGTATTAGTATTTTAAAGTTGTAAACCATGTTTGGTAACTTGGCAGGAAGGCAATATATAAATCCAATGAATAAAATGTTTTCTGTTCTGGGTAGCAGGGTTGTCTGTTTTTTCCATTTGTTGCTGGTCATGAAAAAACGCCAATATGCCAAAATAAGAAGTTTTAAATGCCATCTCTTTAGATTCTTACATATTCATTCATTGGTATTTTAATTTATTGATTGGATCTCCCTGTCTATTGACATTAAGGAGGCACCATAACTGTTCTCTTTCTGGGACCTGCTTAAAATGTTTTTGCTTAGGCAATCCTACCCATATAGGTAGCAGTTACATGGGTTTGTTCCTGCATTCACTTTAATATGAGTAGGATACCGCATGTGATGGGGGACTCTGATAAAGCAGTGTTCCTAAAAATGTCAGCAATGTCTGCTCAAGTTTATTTCTGTAGCCAGGACAGTGCTGTAATTTAAGTGGTTTTATTATGCAGAACTGTGCATGTTCATAATGAGTGCTCACACCTTCCTTTGTGGGCGCCCTTTGCGGGACTTCACACAGCACCTTGGACCACGTGAGACTCACCAGCTGACTGGGCTAGCCCACCTCCCTATGCTAATCATTGGGGGTTCCCGCCAAACCCCAGTTAAACTATCGGCACTGTCCAGAGGCGGGGCCAGTTGCATAAAGAGGAGGTGGAGGTGGCGGCAAACATGCAGTCGGATCCGGAGCTTCACCCACCCAACCCTCCCTTTGTCTAATGCTTGTTTCCAGGTTAACCATTTTCCTTCCTGTTCAGAGGGCACTGCTACGGTCTTTTGCTGTTGAAGAGCTGGGAAGGAATTTCCCTGCATTGGCATGTTTTGCCTTCCCCGTAGCAATTTGTCACAACTTTGGCAGTTTTAGGCCTTGGGCGGAATCCTTTAGTCTATCTTTCCTAAATGGGGGTGTGTGTGAAGTGGTGACTCACACACCCCGTGGCGGTGATTCCAGGGTCCCCTCTTAAAGGGGTTTGTAAAATGGGAGTCACTGGCCATACACTGAAAGGCTGTCAGTGAACTCTCCTGTGTTGCACGGATATGGGGTAGGTTGCCTGCGTACACAAGTGTCTTGCAGTGCACCCTCCCATAGCCCATTCACTCTGAGGAGCCCCAGTTCCCTGGCTGGGGGGCTGGGAGGGATACATGCCCAATGCCTAAGCCAAGGTCTTCCTACATCTGAAAGGTTTAATAAAGTTGTGGACAATTTTTCACTCCATAACACAGAGGAGACTCTTGAGAGTCCCATGGACTGCAAGAAGATCAAACCTATCCATTCTTAAAGAAATCAGCCCTGAGTGCTCACTAGAAGGACAGATCCTGAAGTTGAGGCTCCAGTACTTTGGCCACCTCATGAAAAGAGAAGACTCCCTAGAAAAGACTCTGATGTTGGGAAAGATGGAGGGCACAAGGAGAAGGGGACGACAGAGGATGAGATGGTTGGACAGTGTTCTCGAAGCTACTAGCATGAGTTTGGCCAAACTGCGAGAGGCAGTGAAGGATAGGCGTGCCTGGCGTGCTCTGCTCCATGGGGTCACGAAGAGTCGGACACGACTGAATGACTGAACAACAACAACAACACGTTGGCATGAGTTATTATTCCTTCTGGTTGTCTCTCAGGGCCAAGGGGTCTCCACCTGGGCATGCAATAATTTTTTTTGTAGATCAGCGTTAGCAAACTCATCCTTCTTTGCTGCTCTGACACAGCAGTTGTAAAGGATGAAATGGCAGTCAGAGGGAGAAGAGCAATGTTAATTATATGCTTCAGAAGTGAAATCACATGGCCATCTAAAGAGAAAGGCCTAAAGTCCATTAAGTCCAGGGTCTTAACGTGTATAGATGCACCACTGAACATCAGGAATATGGCTGTTAATAGTTCATTCATTCTGGTAAACTTATACATTCCCTCCTCCCCCCCCCCCTCGTTGAAAGAAAGCAGCGAACACAAAAAAATTGCTGAAGGAGACTCTGACTGAGCAGTTTGACAGCACACCAGAGGCTCTTAAGAGAATCTGTACCACTCCACACGAAGACACGGAGGACTACAGGTGAGCAGATGACAGTGTGGGAGAACACCAGTTGCTCATAAGAGAATGTTTTACAGTATTCTCTATTTATTGAGGAAGGGATTCCTGTTACATTTAGAAACTCAGTTGTTGCACCATTGTTGTTTAAGTAAGTCCATCATTTCAGTGAAAAAGAAGGAATCTCGGTTTGGTGATTACACTGAGGTATAGAGAACTAGTCTCTCTCTTTCTCTCTCAGGTGCTTGCAACCCACACTGTTTCTGCTGGTACCTGCTTCAACCTCTGCCTCCCAAGCTATGTTGATCCTATCCTGTCCTTCCAAGTTGCAGTTCCTGGAAGGGCTGCTGAAGAAAAGCCTTCCTCAGACACTTCAGGTGATCTTGAGCCATTTATTCTGGATTATTTGCTAGGAATATGGGACCAAATTCCTGCCAAATTCTTGCATCTTCCGAAAGATCCACATTTGGAATCTGAGGTTGTTTTTTTAAAAAAATAATTCAATACATAGGTGCTTGAATAGGGTACCATACAGATATACCGTACTCCACAGAGAGCTAATATTGGCTGCAGCTCCATATTGAGGGTACAGCTGGTGTGAAATGTGTATATAGTACGTGACATGGCCATGTGAATTCCTACAATTAGTTCATTGGGTGATAGGTACTAAGTCCTCACTAGGGAAGAGGGAGAAATTTAATTCAGTTTGCATTTATAGGTGAACTTACCTAATTTGCACATTCTGAAGCAATGCATGACAAAAACTCAGCTGCCCTTTGATATTTACATTTCTCAGAATTTTGCTATGAAGTTCTCCAGCCAAATAACATTCACAAAACTGAGAGGGTAAACTGTGCGTTAAAAATGCACATGTATGTAAAATGACATTGTATTGCGGAAATTCCTTTCTAAAAATGTGTGAATTAGTAATAATCATGCATATTAGGCGAAATTAACACAAAAATGCCAATGAACTTTGTTTTTTTTTTTAAATGCAAACTGATGTAGAAATGCGGAGGACTGAGCTTAGGATGAGAAAAATGATAAACTGAGAGAAACAGAAAATCAACTGATTCTTCTATCCCTGTTCGTCACTCAAGAGTCAGGACACCCCACTCAAGGCATGCAGCAGATACAAGTCTGACACACCACACCACAGATGGTCTCCCCAGACCCCACACATTTCTCCCAGGCAGCCTCCTTCAACTGCAGCACCAACTCTGACATCATGTGACTCTTGACAGGTCTATGGTGCAGTCATGAACATAAACCGTGGGAACCCAGTGGGCCATGAGGTGATTGTGGATTCTTGGCCAGATTTCAAGGCGGTCCTGACTCGTCCACAGAGAGAGGTAATAGCCTTTGTGCAAAGGATAGCTCAATGGGTAGAGCATGAGACTCTTAATGTCAGGGTCATGGTTTGGAGTCCCAGGTTGGGCAAAATGATTCCTGCATTGCAGTGGGTTGGACTAGATGACCCTCGTGGTTCCTTCCAGCTTTGTGATTCTCTGATTTTGTGGGAGGTGCTTGGTGGGATGTCAGCAGGAAATGCTGCGGGTTCTGTGCTGGTGCCTCCTCTAAGCCAGGCTCAAACTGAAAGGGGATGTTGGCTTTTGTCTGGGAGCGCACCTTTGGCATTAACAGCCACCAAAGGGAGCAGTTGAAACTTCATCCATCATTTCATCTCAACATCTGGAAAAGCTTTACCTGTTAAACTGTATGTCTCTCTTTTAGGCTGTTTCTAACAGTGCAGATTCCTTTAACAATATATATGCAGCATTTTATCGGGATCTTGATGCGTACCGGAGACTGTTGCTGGACACAGATGCCATCAACTGGGACCAAGCCTTTTCTCTCTGTGGTAACAAGCTGTTCTTTCTAAGGAAGGAGTTATGAGATAGATAAGGAGACTCAGTTTAGTTACTTAATCTAAATTTGATGAGTAAATGGAAGTGACTAAAGTGAATGTAATGGAGAAACATGAGCACAATAAAATACAAAACAATACATAGGGGGCAGGTGGACACATGAATTTGATTCCAGGTTTTTCTACTGATGTATTCTGGATCTGGGTATCTGAGAAGCTGTCTTGCCTCCTACTGCCCACTCCAGTCTCATGAGGATTTAAAAGAAAAAGAAAAAGAAAAAAGAAAGCTGATGTGAAATGTAGAGAACTGAACTTCACATTGGGAAAATGAGAAATTAAAAGTGACAGATTTGCCCTTCCCTACAGACTGCACACCTATTCTCTCCACAGCACCACAAGGACAATAGCACTTTTCACCGTCTAAGTGCAGAAAGGGAGCAACATACCTTGGATGACCATCTGAATGATAGCAGTTCAATATATGTGTACCTAACAATTTCTGGCCTCACCCAGCAACACCATTCTCTTTCTGACTTTTTACTGCTTTGTACAGGGAACCATGATGGGATATACGAAGTCTCTAAAGATGCTGTTGCTGTCAAGAAAGTCCAGTTGACTGCAACCCCCTACTTCATCTACCTGAACCCCAAGCCAAATAAACAGCCTCAGCCCCGGTGCGTGTCCACTCTGCTCTCTACTTCCTGGTTGAGGCACTGGCTAACCTGTGTGCTTCCAATAGAATAATCTCCATACAGGGGCGAACGAAGGCATTGTGACACCCGGGGCAGCAAACCGCTATGTACATAGCGACGCTGCTCATGCAATGTACATAGCGGTTTGCCGGCGCCAGCGCTCCAGCACCATACGGACGGTGCCGGGATTGTCTGCTTGCGGCTGCAGCTGCAAACGGAGGATTCTCCATTCGCTGCTGTAGTGGCGACGGAGGGAGCCCACCGGCAACCGCTATGTGCGTCATCGTTGCATGCAGCGCATGTGTGCGACGCCGCACATGCGCTGTACATAGCGGTTTGCCGCCAGCGCTGGGATCCTCTGCTTGCAGCTGCAGCCGCAAGCGGAGGATCCTTCACATGCAGCAGCGCAATGGCTGCTCACGCCCCTGCAAGCCCCCGCGGGGTGCCTTCTTGTCACCCCCCCCCCTCCAGACATGGCACCCGGGGTGAACCACCCCCCAACCCCCGTTGTAACACCACTGTTTCCATAGTCAAAGTTGGATGGCAGTCTGCCATGGATACTTTAGTTGAGGTTCTTGCATTTCAGGGTCCCTTCCAACACTACAATTCTATGATTTTGCCTATGGACAAACCTGGTATTCACGCCTTCTCGTAGTTGGGATAGCAAAGCACCAAAGGTGGCACTCCAAAAGGGTGGTGCTCCCCACTCTAGGAAGGAAGGAGGAATGCCACACAAAAGGCAGTTTGCATCAGGGGTCTAGTTTAGAAAAGGCATCCCAAGAGCAGAATGAGCAGTTCTTTCTGTGATAGGCACCATCTTAGATGAGGCATGCTCTGCTGGGGTGAGATTGAAGGAAGGGGAACACAACTAATCAAACAGATCCTGACCTGATATCTGCCATTTGTACACACACACACACACACACACACACACACACACACTTCATGGGATGCATTATTGGTGGTTTCTAACAGGTATCATTTGGTCATTAGTCCAAACTACTGGATGTTAGGGCAAATGACAAGGAATCAGTATCATTTTCATGCCAGCTTGCTGGTGGTTTTGCCAGGGTATCTGTCTGGCACTGTTAAGAGTGTTGAACTAGGGAGACTTTGAGGATGAGCCAAGAAGATAATTTCTGCATTCATGTTCAACTCCCTCCTCATTGCTCATCTTTCTGCTCTCCTAGGTTAAATCCAGGCTTCACCCTTTCCTCCTTGAATAGCTCCCACATTGACCTGCTAAATGAAACGTGGCACTATGGGGGCAGTGAACACAGCCGGAGATACCTGGCCAACATGGTGCGGTGCTTCCCCAGTACCTGCATACTGGACTCCAATGGTCATCCTATCAGCTGGATCATCATGGAATCTTGGGGCTCAAGTGGACACAGCTATACCCTTCCATCTCACCGCCGAAGGGGCTATTCAGCTATAGTGCAGAAGGCACATAGCATGCGTGTCCATGCTGCTGGCTTCCCTGTATATGGCCTTATTGCACTAGATAATACCCCCCAGCAGAAACTGCTGGTCTCCCTTGGCTTCCAAAGATTATCTGAACCATGTCATTACTGCATCCATTCTCCAGCTTCTCAGTGAGAGGAGGAGAGAGCAACAGTGGTTTTCTAGGATCCTGCCCAGTCCTTCCACTCACCAGTCCTCTGAATGAGAGAGGCCTATCCACTATTCAGTTTTGACTGCTCTTCATCTTTGCATTCCACGGTGTGTTTCTCTCTTCCTTTTGCGTTATTGTATTTTCCTCCTTTAATCCTGAATTTTTGCGGCCTCCCTTATACATTTGACTTTTGATGTTTCAGTTCTCGTACATTACACAGGAAGATTACTCCTTATGCTCATTTAACTTGAAAGACATATACATATATATAAATTTTTCCAGTAGCACCTTAGAGACCAACTAAGTTTGTTCTTGGTATCTGAAGTGTGCATGCACACGAAAGCTCATACCAAGAACAAACTTAGTTGGTCTCTAAGGTGCTACTGGAATATATATATATATATATATATATATATATATATATATATATATATATATATATATACACACACACACACACACACACACACACACACACACACATATATATATATCTACTGCATCAGACCAACATGGCTACCACCTGAATCATTTAACTTGCACGATATCAACTATATGTGGCTGAGGGTCATTTGTTGAAATCCTGTAACTTAAAAGTAAGCAAGGTGGATAGCTTTTATACTCTCTGCCTTACTTGGGAAGCAAGGCTCTCTCTATGAGCCAGCTCTGGAAGCTCCCGCAGGGGTCTTTCCAAGGGTTTCTTTATACACATTTTTGTATACTGTATAAGCAGAACGCTTGGAACCAAACCCACACATAAGATGAAATTGTACTGTACCTCAGATCCTAAATGTTCAATGACCAAAGCAGGAATGTAGGGATGTAATAAAGTCAATTTTCTCTGGCATGTTGTGTTGTTCATCCCAAAGTTGAGGCATCGTTCCCCAGATGATTGGAAAAACCTTCCCAGGAGGAGGAAAAGGAAGAAGATAACAATGACAAAGCACTTTGTGGTACAAGTTTTAAAAGGTGCCAAACATCAAAAGGTGGACCATTCACAGCCATGGAGTAGATGAGACTGTGAAGGTTCATTTCTTCCTGACCCCATGGATTCACATTTGTCAGTGATGCCTGGTGCCCATTGGGATTGGCAATGTGGAAAGCAAGGAGCCCAATGGTAGGTGGGCCTAGAGCCAATTTCAGGCGCAGCCAACTCATTCTAGCTTTGTTCCAATCCTCCTGCTCATTGAATTCTGCAAAGGTCACAGCCACACCTTACATTTAAAACACTCTTATATCCCTTTAACAGTCATGGCTTCCCCCCCCCCCAAAAAAAAATTTGTGGGAAATGTAGTTTCTTGAGGGCCCTGACCTCACTCAGAGCTGCGGTTTCCAGCATCCTTAACAAACTGCAATTTCCCCACACTCTCCAAGACAGTTAAAATGGTGGCAGAGGGCTTTAAACGTATGGAGAGGAAGTGACCTTCAGATAAGGGAGCTGACAGCCAGCACCCCCCCCCCCCGGCAAGTTGCAAGAAAGGAGACAGGCACGTGGGCACTGGCTGAGGTTGGTGGGCTTTTGCCCCATTTGCTCTAAGAGACCACCTTCCCCGGATGTTTGCACACGCAAGACCAGTCATGGCTGCACTGGTGGCTGAAGCAAAAGAGTGAGGGCCTATGTCTATTTCCAGCTTCCTAGCAGCGGTTTAGTCATGCTGACCACATGACCCGGAAAGCTGTGGACAAACGCCGGCTCCCTCAGCCTGAAAGCGAGATGAGCGTTGCAACCCCATAATTGCCTTTGACTGGACTTAACCGTCCAGGGGTCCTTTACCTTAGCACTTGAGTAGAAGAATTCAAAAAGTAAAGGCATGATAGGGCTTTGCAATGAAGGAAAGAAGCACAGATGCACACCATTGACCTGTGACAGAATCAGCAGCAGCCCAAGAGAGATGTTGGGACATCCTCTCCCCCATCTTCCCAGGGCCTGCTCAGGAAAGAACTGAGGGAAAGCAGAAGGGAGGCCACTCAGGCCCAAACACGTGGGCCATCATCTCCCGGTAGGCCTGAATGTACTCCTTCACTCTACATTTTATGTAATTTATTTCTTTTACGATTGCATTTTGCAGTAAAATTGGTGGGAAGAGTTTAGTAATGAAGGGGACTTCCTATCTTACTCCTATGAAACAGGATTTTAAGATTATGCAGCTCTCTTAAATAATTTAACCAAGTCCATATTCTCCGGCTCTTGTCACTCACCTGAGTGAAGGTCTCTGTGGAGAGAGCGTGTGACCTGCGACTGAGGCCTTGAATGGTTTTCAGAATCCCCACAGTTCTCAGTCCCCTACTTAGGGGGAAACTGGAATTTCTGGCAGGGGAAAAGGATTGCGAGGGTGATTCAGTGAAATTACATATTCACTCTCCATTTTCATTAAAACTAGAGTCAGATTACAGCAAGCAGTTGGCAAGACAAATTTATAATGTGGGGCCTGAAGAGGGAAGGGTCTCTGCTCCAGCAATAAAAGAAAAGGTTAACAGAGTACTTAAATTTAACAAGCATTTGCTTCCTCTATCCTTACCCCTCATAAAGCTACTATTCTGAGCACCCTTTAAAAAACTACATTTCCCAGGATTCTTTTGGTGGGGGAAGGCGATTAAAATGCATGATGTGTGCGCAGCCTTTCTCCTGAAAGCTTAATTGCCCAGATTTAAGATTATGATAGAAAATCTCTTTTATATAGTTGGTTTCTGACTTTATTGAAGTCAAGCAGAGCCGTCTTAAGGGGATCTGCCGCCCTGGCGCGGCTATCCCTCCGGCGCCCCCGCCATGCCGCCTCTCCGCCGCCTCCCTCCCGCGCTTGCTGCCCCTTGGGAGGGGGGTGGGCGAGCGGGGGGTGAGGGGCGTGGCGCTGGAGCGGCGCGGGGCTCTGCGCGCCCTTCCAGCGCTTCCGGGATGGGAGGCGAGGGCGGCCGGCTCGCGCTCCCGCGCAGCTCGCGCTCCGCGCGCAGCTGGACGGCGCGGCGCTGCTGGGCAGCTCGCGCTGCATTGGGCGGGCGGCCGGCTGCGCGCGGGAGCGCGAGCCGGCCGCCCTCGCCTCCCAGAGCCCCAGCTGGAGTGCTGGAAGGTCGCGCAAAGCCCCGCGCCGCTCCAGCGCTCCAGCTGGGGCTCTGGGAGGCGAGGGCGGGCGGCTTACAGCCCGCCCGCCGGCGCGCGAGTGCCCGCCTGCCCGTGGGGGCGGGGGCGGGTTGGGGAGGAGGAGCCCGGTATGCCGGCGGGCTCGCGGGGGCGCCCCTGGGGCGCCCAGCGCCCTGGCGCACCGCGCCACCGGCTTCTATGGATGAGACGGCTCTGAAGTCAAGGATAGAATGCTACAAACTGAGTCTGAGGCTCTTATTATGTAGTGGGCGGACATAGCAGCAGACGACACAGTGATTCTCCAAGCAGCTCTCTTTATTCTCAGGCTGGAACAGAACTGAACTGAAGGGCTGAGCCAGCCTGCTTGTATAGTACTCAGTAACATGCAACAGTAACAACTCTCTCTAGCCACCCAATCCGTGAACGGCACTCTCAATCCTTCATTTGCATGTGGGCCTGAGTGAGAACTGCAGTCACGGTGGGCAGAGTGAAACTATATACACAACAACCCTAGTGGCCTAGGGTGAGAACTTCAATACTGTACATAACAGCTCTAACTCAGGGCAACTGAACATAACTCTGTATGTTGTAGCAGTTGCTACCAGAGTGCAGAACCTGGGAGATGACAAGGGTTCAAATCCCCACTCTGTCATGAAAGTTGCTGCCTGACCCATGGTCAGTCACTGTCTCTCAGCCTGATCTACTGGTACCTAACTGGGTGGTTGTGAGGATAAAAAGGGGAGAAGGAGAGCCATGTTTGCCACCTTGTGCTCCTCATTGGAAGATGGGATTTAAATGAAATCAATCAATTGTCGGAATACGTTTCACGGATCCGCCATGGATTCATAATTAATTGGTTATTTTATGGGTTTTTCAAGGTCTACTTTTGGTATAATTGCGCGCAAAAGTGAAAGTGAAAGCATGAATGAATAGTGTGATTCACTTACAAGATTAATCCGCCTTTATTTTGTAGATCCGGTCATGTTCAAAGTTGTTAATGAGCGTTAAACTTGCTTCCCGCCCTTTTGGAGGGCAGCAACAGTGATTTTATTGGTTAAAGTACTAATGATGATGTCACGTTTGTTCCCTAATAAAAGGCAGAGGCACCCCGCTTAGGCAAGGAGAAGTAGCACGAGACCGCACGTTCTTCTTATGTTCTTTTAGTTGGGTTTTAGTTGAAGTCAAGTTTAGTTTAAGGGACTAGGAGCGGGCTGGACGGGTTGGATGGGTTTTTCTTTAGTTAGAGTTAGATCGCGGAAGATCATTCGGTTTAGCCTTAGTTAGGTTTTCTTATAGGTTAGCCTAGGGTTAGGCCCGCGGAAGATATTTCGGTTTTAGTTTATTTAGTTAGCCTCGCGGAAGATCGGGCGCGCAGGGTCTTTAAGCTTAGGGGAACTTAGCTTAGGGGACGAGCCTACGCGGGTTCTGCCGAAGCCACTAAAGATACAACCGGTGTCTGTCTTCCTTTGGGGTTAACGGGGGGAGTAAAGTAAAATTTTTAATTTTCTGTAAATTGGTCCGCCTATTCAGAGTCAGGGTATATATTTTATTTCACGAGGCAACTTTTCATTAAAGAAGGCAATTAGGAACTCACACACTATCGGAGTCGTCAATTGGCTTACTCATCATCCTTCAGACTGTGAGGCTTGGCCGGCGACCGTGCTCAAAAGCACGTGGAACGCTGGCCACTTTCCCCGCAACTGGTACCTCGTGCATAACCAATCCAAGGCCGTGCACGAGGAGCTCCAGCACCCAAACCCCGACAAGTGGTGCCCCTCTCTGAGGCAAAGCGTAGTCAAAAATCGCTTCCACGAAGACTCCGGTTGAAGGCAACATATCGGAAGTGGCTCGGAAACAGACATTGAGAGGTGAGGTATAACGGCCCGGTTTATCCAGGATTTCGCTGCAGTAGCGCGAATCCACCGCTTGCCCAAAGTACTGTAAATAGAAGTCGCGCGCGTATGTTTTGCCCCAAGGGGTCCCCGGGTAGAGCGGCAAGGAGTTTAGTGTAAGCCTACGGGCAGAGTAAGGTCTTCCCTAAAGCCTACGGGTGGGAAGGGTTCTGGCAAAAGCCTACGGGTGCCAGGGTCTGGCAAAAGCCTACGGGTGCCAGGTTTTTCGGTCAAAGCCTACGGGTAGGGCCGGTAGCCCCTAGTAGAAGCCCACGGGTGGGGGCGGAGGTTTTCTGGCTAAAGCCTACGGGTGCCAGGTTTTTCGGTTAAAGCCTACGGGTAGAACCGGTGTCCCCTAGTAGAAGCCTACGGGTGGGGGAGGAAAAGTTTTGGAAAGTGTTAAAAATGGGCTCCTCACTCTCAACTGCTCAAGTTAAATTTTGTGAAGATTTATTGTACCTTTTGAAAAGAAATGGTCACCCTGTCTCTGAATCAGAAGTAGAGCTTTTAGTTAAGACCATTGGGGAAATTTGTCCCTGGGTCCCTAAGGAAGGAACGAAAGATTTAGCTTCATGGGAAAGGATCGGGTTAGAATTTATGGCCAACCCGAAAATCGGAATTCCTGTACAATTGGTATGGAGCAAAGTAAGAAACTGCTTTCAACAAATCGCTCCAAGAAATGTTTTGCTTAATGGAACAGTGAATTTGGGAAATACTGCTTTTAATAGTGCCCCTGTGCTGCCGCTTGCGGTTGTGCCATTTTCGGCCCCCTCGCAGCAGCCAGTTCAGGCCCCGTTGTCGTACACGCACTCGCCCTTGTCCAATTTGTCATTGCCAGATTCATTGCCGCCTGTGCCGGTGCAGCAGACGCCGTCGGCCTTTCAAGCCCCGCCGCGGACTGCCCCACCGCCAGTCGCTCAGCAGTCGTCGCAGGCCTTTTACCAGCCAGCGATTTCAAGTCAGCAGCAGCCGCGGACCTCGCTCCAAGCAACGGTCCCGCTTCCTCCATCGCAAGCCGCGCTTTTGCCAGCGATCCAGCAGCAGCAGCAGCAAGCAGCCTTTTTGCCAGCAAACCCTGCTGCCCTGCAGGCCGCGCTCAAGCCAGCAACTCCAGTTTTGCAGCAAGCTGATTTCCAATCAACAGCAATCCAAGCTTCAATGCAAGCAGCACAACAGCAATTTACCAACCCTTCAGCACCTCCAATGCCAATGCAGATTCCAAGACAAGAGCAAAGCCAAACAATGATGATCCAGATGCCAGGACTTGCAGTACAGAGCCAACAACCTTATGCTCCAACTCCAAGTCAGCCATCTTGTCTTCATCCAACTTCAAGTCAGCCATCTTGTCTTCATCCAACTTCAAGTCAGCCATCTTGTCTTCATAGTCAGCCATCTTCAAGGCATCCAGATGTCAAAGACTCTTTAACGCCATCTAGTGGCTCATCATTTGGAAAGCATCAAGAAGATTTAAACTCACTGATGCCACCTACAGATCCAACAGCAATGCAACCTATCTGCAGAACCCAAGCTTTGGAAGCAGCTTTGGGACAAATAGACTTTAGTGCTGATCCAATGCACATCTTTCCAGTGATTCGTGCTAATGGAGGACAACCTGCAAGATATCAAGCCATTCCTTTTGAAACACTACGTGAACTGCGAAAAGCCATACGTGAAAATGGACTTCAAGCTCCTTATACTAGAAGTTTACTTGAAGGACTGTCCACTAGTAGACTTCTGCCATCTGATTGGAAGTTGATTCTTCGCACCTTCCTGTCGCCTACAGATGCTCTTCTGTGCCTGCAAGAGTGGAAAGAAGTAGCAGCCAGACGTGCAACGCCACTTGCCACAGAAGATATGCTCACAGGATCAGGACATTACTCCAATCTCAATCAACAGCTAGCCATACCTGATGCTGCACTTGTCACCATAGCAGACATTGTAGTCAAAGCTTGGCGCAGACTACCCAATCGCACAGATGCTAGCTCAATATCAGGATTCGCTGCAGTTAGGCAAGGTCCAAAAGAGCCTTATGGGGACTTCGTGGATCGCCTGATTGTTGCAGTGGAACGCCAGATAGAAGATCGTCATGCCAGAAACATGCTGACAAAACAACTTGCCTTTGAAAATGCCAATGATGACTGCAAGAATGCCCTAACAGCAGTTGCAGCTCGTCCAGATGCCACATTGACTGAGATGCTACGCGTCTGCCAGAATGTCGGTACCCACTCCTACAAAGCACAGCTCTTGGCAGCTGCGGTACAGATGCCACGTCAAGACAGCTCTACGCCAGTCAAGAAGTGCTATGGGTGTGGAGGCGATGGGCATTTCCGGTCGCAGTGCACAACAACGCCAAGGCCTTCTGCCAAGCCGCCAGAGAGATGTCCCATCTGTCAGAAAGGATTTCATTGGGCGAACGATTGTCGTTTGAATCCACAAAATACATCACCTACCTCATCTCCAGTTCAGGGAAACGGTTCTGCGGGCCGCGCCCCGGCCCCGGTAAAACAATAGGGTGCAAGTTCAAGAACATCATGAAGGTCAACCATCCCAGAAAGGTGAACAACGCTACTCCTTATCCAGGTCATCAGGAAAAAAGAGTGATCCAAAGAGATATCTACTCCCCAGATGTCCAGAGAAAAGATGTGACCTCATCAAGCATTCAGGTTCCAGAGGTTTCATCATCTGCCTTACCTATTCAAAGGGTTCCAGTAGAGAACACAGCATTCAGTTCACCTTCTGCTGACCGCCCTTCAGTTCCAGCTGATGTCACCCCCGCTTCACAGCAAGCAATCACAGTCAAGTCTCTGATCGCAGAATTGCCTTCAACGTTGAGAAGACATCCTACTGAGATCAATCTCGCAACTCCTGAGCTTTATTCATCTTCAAATCAAGGTCAATCTGTCATTGAAGGACATTTGCCCTTGATGAAACAGCAGTGTTCAAGTTGCAACCCAGCTGATGATCACTTTCCATGTGGCCAAAGAATGCAAGTGAGTGAGCCAGCTCCCTCTTGTGGAAGCTTAAACATCACTCCAGTTAACAATGTCCACACCTTTGTGTCACCTCCAGCTTTTAAGCTCAGCCCGCCACAACCAAACAACTATCAGGAACAACAACTTCTACTGCCTCGTGTCAAAGAAGAAGTTCCATCCTGCCAGTTTGATGCACAACTGACTGAATGCCAACAGGTTCAACAGCATCAGCAACTTTTACCAACGGAAGAACCTCAAGTTTGCCAACTCAACGCAAAGCAGCTTCAGAGTTGCCAACTTCAGCAGTGCAAAAACCCCGAAGCCAAAAAGATGTCTTCAAACACTGTCAACGAAGAACAAGAAGAATCTTCTGTCCCAGGTATACCACTCTTCTTAACAGAGGACTGTTATTTTTCAAATCCATGGTTTGCTCAGCAATTGCCAACATCCATTCGTGGTCCATTCCCAGACACCTCAATTTGCCTTATCCTGCCTAGGATGGATCGCCTCCCTGCCACAGTCACATTGACTGCAGGCCTAGTTCGAATCACAGATTCATCGCAGTTGCTGATTCCAGGATTCTCAACAGTTCCTTGTGTCCTCACAAAAGGTTTGGAAATTGCCAGACTCTATTTGCTTACTTCTACGCCTACAGCTCCTGTAGACTCTTTGCCTCCTCAGGCAGCAATGGCGCTAATCAAGATTACAGAAGAACGCCCTCATCTCGTCTTAGAAATGGGTGGACGAAAGATCAAGGGTCTTCTTGATACAGGCGCAGATGTCACAGTGATCGCCAGAAAGGATTGGCCTGACCAGTGGGCAACGACTGTCACCCAGGAAGTCTTCGGAGTCGGAGGTTTCGAACCCGCCCACCAGAGCGTGCATCCGATTACCTTCCAGTCAGACTCAGGCTCCATGGTGCAGCTCCGTCCACTTGTTATGGATGTGCCTATCACCCTTTGGGGTAGAGACTTATTGTCTAAAGCAAGAACTGTTATCCACACTCATTTTTGATGTGGGCCTCTGCATCAGCGCCAGTTCATGCACTTCCACTCACATGGAAGGAAGGACCCCCTGTATGGGTCGACCAATGGCCGCTGACATCCGAGAAGCTCGTCGCAGCAGAGGCCCTAATTAAAGAGCTCATTCTCTCTACAAGCCCCTGGCAAGCACTGTTACAAAAGTGCATTGTTCTTCTCTGCATTGCTCACATTTATTCACTTTTCCTTTACTCAATGATCCAATCGCCAGCCATGGAACATTCCTTGTTATGTTCAGTGCTGACTTTGGCAGTGGTTGATTGAAAAACTATAACTCCCGGCGGAACTCTTGGTTCTTTGGCTAGATTCCTGTTTCTTTATTATCCTCTATATTAACAGCATGCTGAGAATATCCAATTCGTTGTCTGAACACACCAGTTTCTCAAAGCAAGGGACTTGTTTCTGTTCCTTAAGAGGAAGTTTCTAAAATTTGGCCCAGCCATGGAGAACTACGGTTCCCGGCAATTTTTGCCCAACGCCTTGTCAAATGCAGCAATTCTTCAAAAGTGCTCAACTAACAGCACCAGTTGAGTTCTGGGCAGTTTGCCTTACCCTCCTACTGCCTAGGCCTTTTGTTTGCCTCTGGGCAGCCCCTTGGTTCCTGGCTGCCTAGATTTGTTCCAGTTACTCTCATACCTGCATTCACTAGCAGATCACCTTGATTTGCTTGCTTAACCTCCTTTCTTCTACAGGTATCGTTGTTTCTTCAGAGCTCGATGTTTCAGTACTTTCCTGAGCTCCATGAACTTTTCCTGAGTTCCAGGACTATTTCTTCTACATGGTCATGTGTAGTCGGAGAAGAAGACGACCGGCAACTCATTCATCATCTTCATCCTCCTCTCCAACACCATTTTGCAGTTCTAAACCTGTCTTGTACTTGTAAAAATTGCATATTTACCTTTGTATGCTTCTTGAAATATCCGCCTCGCATGTTACATGTGTTTTCCTTATAGCTTGATAATTAATGATATGGATGTTTATATATGCAAAGCTTTTCTGCAATGGTTTCCATTTAGAGCGTCACAATTTTGATGATATGGAAATGTTTATGTAAGGTCAAAGCATCATCTTTGTGCAGTTCTAGTCATAGACATATTCATGCATATATGTTTTATTTCAATAATCTTAAATCTCCACGTTGTGCTTGCAAAAGTTGTAGTTTAAAATGTGGTAATACTTATATGCCTTATTTGAAATATTTCTTTTGGTCAAAGAATTGGTCATTCTCGGATTTGTTCAAGATATATATGTCAAGTCTGGTGGCGTCCTACCCTCTTGGTACCCCTATTTTCTTTGAAAAATCCCCCTTTATATGCTACCTTTGGCAGTAAACCAGGTTCCCAGCTTCTCCTTTCACTTTGCCTCCGCTTTCGCTGGAGATTGCTTAAATCCCCTCTTATCGCTGGGAGACCTTGTACTTAGGTAGCTTAAATCCCCTCTTGTGGCGAAAAACCACTTGTACATAGGTGGCTTAAATCCCCTCTCTGGAATCGGACCCTAGTTCCCCGTTACCTGTGGTCGCTGTGGTAAGTCCAGAATCTGCCTTCCTGAAAGTTCCTTCGATTCTGTAGCCTCAGAGCCACAACCCTTTTCTGTTACCTTATCCATTTTACTTAAGTTTTCCGAAATAAAAAATTAAAAAAAAATGGGGGAGGGGTCTGGGTAGGCTATATAGCCCCAGCTCTAGTTATACTTTAATTTTGGGTCCCGGATCGGGACCTCTCTTATGTTTGGGCAGTCGTTATCCGTTATTCTTAATTTTGGACCTGCATCAGGTCCTCTCTTGTGTTTGGGGAGTAATTTGTTGTTTTACGCTGCACGCGAAAGTACACATGCTTATGAGGTGATTTGTTGTGTTACACTATATATTGAAGTATTTATATACGCCTAAAAGGTTTACAGTGTATCGGATCGATCACTTTTTATGTTCGGCTAGTGGTTTGTTATTTTCATGACTTTATTGTTACATTATTGTACAAGTATTTCCTCTGATGAGGGGAATGAATATTGATGGTGTTGCTAGTGTTCATATCACAGTTTTGATGTGGACACTGTTGGCACTGTTGATGCTCTGCCCTTTCATGTCGAGTTCTATATCTAAACAAATGGTAATGTTTGTGTCAGATAAATGCTTATGATATTTCTAACCTTCTTTTTTATATAACTAAATCAAAATTAATTTAATTTAAAACAAAAAAAGAAAGATGATATGTCGGAATACGTTTCACGGATCCGCCATGGATTCATAATTAATTGGTTATTTTATGGGTTTTTCAAGGTCTACTTTTGGTATAATTGCGCGCAAAAGTGAAAGTGAAAGCATGAATGAATAGTGTGATTCACTTACAAGATTAATCCGCCTTTATTTTGTAGATCCGGTCATGTTCAAAGTTGTTAATGAGCGTTAAACTTGCTTCCCGCCCTTTTGGAGGGCAGCAACAGTGATTTTATTGGTTAAAGTACTAATGATGATGTCACGTTTGTTCCCTAATAAAAGGCAGAGGCACCCCGCTTAGGCAAGGAGAAGTAGCACGAGACCGCACGTTCTTCTTATGTTCTTTTAGTTGGGTTTTAGTTGAAGTCAAGTTTAGTTTAAGGGACTAGGAGCGGGCTGGACGGGTTGGATGGGTTTTTCTTTAGTTAGAGTTAGATCGCGGAAGATCATTCGGTTTAGCCTTAGTTAGGTTTTCTTATAGGTTAGCCTAGGGTTAGGCCCGCGGAAGATATTTCGGTTTTAGTTTATTTAGTTAGCCTCGCGGAAGATCGGGCGCGCAGGGTCTTTAAGCTTAGGGGAACTTAGCTTAGGGGACGAGCCTACGCGGGTTCTGCCGAAGCCACTAAAGATACAACCGGTGTCTGTCTTCCTTTGGGGTTAACGGGGGGAGTAAAGTAAAATTTTTAATTTTCTGTAAATTGGTCCGCCTATTCAGAGTCAGGGTATATATTTTATTTCACGAGGCAACTTTTCATTAAAGAAGGCAATTAGGAACTCACACACTATCGGAGTCGTCAATTGGCTTACTCATCATCCTTCAGACTGTGAGGCTTGGCCGGCGACCGTGCTCAAAAGCACGTGGAACGCTGGCCACTTTCCCCGCAACTGGTACCTCGTGCATAACCAATCCAAGGCCGTGCACGAGGAGCTCCAGCACCCAAACCCCGACAATCAATCAAATACAAGACTCTTGTGTATAATAATGTTCCCCACATGGAAAAACAGTCACCTGGCTGCTTCCTCACTATCTCTGCTTTTGTCCACGCTGCATATTGGTTATACCAGGAAGGAAAATCCAGATTGATCTGCTCTTGTCTCAGCAGAATGATCAGCAAATGAAGGTATATTGTTCCATTTTTTAAAACAACCACATGAAGTTAAGCTTTTTCACCTGCCAGGGGTGCCATCTAAAGGGGAGCTGAGGGGCCTCCCCCCAAAAAAAAATTCAAGGAGGGGGCCAGGCTCTCTCAGTATGTATTGGGAAAGCAGGAAAAAATAAAAATTCAAACCCTTCCTTATTTTCAGGAAGGTGTGTCAAAACTTCACCAACAAAAAAACAAAACAACTTGAGGTGTTTTACCATACATATCCTAGAGATCTATGAGCAGACATTCATTGCCGCCCAGAGTGGCTTCGGAAACCCAGCCAGATGGGTGGGGTATAAATTATTATTAATTATTATTATTATTGAATTTTATAGGTTTATTAGGAAAATTATGGGGAAAGGTTTTCCTTATGTTCTGCAACAGCAGGTTCAGTGTTGCCTTCTGTTTCAAAATATGATTGAGAAAAAATATTTCTGGAAAGAAGAAAAGAATGATAGAAAGCCTGTTTGTTTGTTTGTTTGTTTTTTCAAACAAAGCAATAAAAGTGTTTTGTGGAACTAGAGCACATAGTGTTAGTTCGTAATCTCCATTCCACAGTGTAGGATAAAGAGGGGCCTGTGATAACCATAAGTCAACTGTTTTCAATGCCATGTTTATTAATAAAATAAATGATGGTGCTTAGATACCCACAGTTGCAAGTGGTGGTGGTATCCTTGATTTGCCTCCCGTCGTATGATAAATGGTTGGGCCATCCATTATTTGCCAAGTTAGACTGTGGCAGTCATAACAGGACAACATGCATATGGGACTCTTATGCTAGATCACCCCAGGATTATAAAGAATTTAACGTTTCAAAAAATAAACTATTAATTCAGCAGCGCAAAAAACATAGTTTTATCCAACGTGCCATGGATTTAAGGGACCAGTTTTTGCACAAAATAAGTGGGGAAATAACTGTTGTGGACTTCTAGCGATTGATGTGATGTGTGATGTGGTGAAAACATTTTCACAGACTCCAAGGATTAATGAACTGCGCTTCTGGCCACTAGGTGTCGCTTTTGCCCCCATAAAATGCCACAGCCAGGCTCTATTTAAGCGGTCCATGAAAAAGATTAAAAACTAGAAGCTTGCTGTTTGATTTGTCTTCATCAACCAAAATGAGGAGGGAAACTGTAAGGTTCAGATTACAGCTATACCTTAGGGTTTTCATAATAAATCTGGGGCAAATCTCCTACTTAATGGAGAGATGAGCTCTAAAATCCCCAATGTTAAAAAGTAAATATCTGATTCTCAAGGCTGCTAACATGGGTAAGGACACTGGTTATTTTGCTTGTCATATCCACTTTGAAATAAATATCAATGTCTAGGTCCTATACTCAAGGCAGATGCTGTTGGTTTTCAGCTCCTATCAACCCCAGTCAGCATGGTCAACGGTCAAGGATAATGGGACTTAGAGTCCAGGAATATCTGAAGGGTGACAGGTTATCCATTCCTGTTCTAATTTTTTTTAAGGGGCATTAGTAGTCAGCTTTCCCATAATGCAACTAGTAGTACCCATCTTTATATCACCATCACAATAATCACCTTAATATCCAGTTCATTCTAATACATCAATGAAGCGAATGTATAATCTGAACATTAATTTTCCAGCTCTGACATGGGCAGGTACAGTTAGCTATAAAACTAAGATCTTGCCAAAATCTCATGAGAGCTCACAGCATGTATGACAGTGTTTTTCAACCTTTTTTGGGCAAAGGCACACTTGTTTCATGAAAAAAATCACGAGGCACACCACCATTAGAAAATGTTAAAAAATTTAACTCTGTGCCTATATTGACTATATATAAAGTAATTCTCTTGAATAGGAATCAAATAAACAAATTTTTCCCACGGCACACCAGGCAACATCTCGTGGCACACTAGTGTGCCGCGGAACAGTGGTTGAAAAACACTGATGTATGAGATCTTGCTAGAATGACTAGGCTTTGCAGGATGAAAGAGGAACTAAGTACTGTTTGGAGATTCCCTACTTCTGCCTCAATAGGATGGTACACTTCAGCCCCATTCATGGTGCATATCTACCCCCACTCCCTGAGGTCACATCTAGATAGATGACACAATAGGAAATGTACGATTGGATATCCCATGGGTTTTTCAAAAGGCCATTGCTGCTGCACGGTTGCCAGGTTCTTCAGCAATGGAGGAAAGTGGGCTCCCCCACCCTAACACACACAGAGTGGGGCTTGAACCCATGACCCTGAGATTAAGAATCTAATGCTCTACCAACTGAGCTATCCATCCAATGCCATTTTTGCAGTTGAAGTCCTCCTAAAGCTGCTACTTGCCCTGCCACTTTGTCTAGTTGCTCCTTTACTCCAAGGGGCAAAATGACACTGGGTTGACTCCAAAGAGTCTTCGATCAAACTTAGATTCCTGAATAATGCCTTCCCCAGAGCCTAATAAGTTTCCCACAAAGCACTGAAAATGGAGGATATGGCGGCTGCCACTAGAGCCATATAAAAATGCCTGTGGTTAGTACAGCTGCCGTGGAGACTGCCATTGACCAGGCCCTCGGTTAGTGTTGCAGCCTGCCTGGCTAGTGGACAAGTCCAGGGCAGACAACTGAGGGCAAGGGGTGGCTGTGGTTAGCTCAAGGTTGTTTCCTGGCCTCCTTCGTGGAGGCTTTGTCCCCTGCTGGGAATCAAGACTGAGTCAGTTTCTTTCCAGGACAAGAAACTCCAGGAGACAAAGGCAAAGCAGGAGATGCTGACCCCAGATGCTGCCCCAGACTCACCCCTGGGAGTTAGAAATCCACTAGGGCATGAATCATCAGGGCTCTCCCCCTACCACACAAGGAGCAAGCGGGGTCTGGGAGAAAGGAGACCTGAACAAGTAGGACGGGGATCAATGCAGCCTCTCTAGCCCTCTTTCCCCCTTCATCCTCAGCCTTTCTCCAGCCTTCCTTTTATCCTCACGCTATGCAATGACTAATGTATTTTACTAGGCTCAGCTCCAGCTATGGGCTTCATTTTATGGAGCTACGGTGGAGGCCTGACCTGCTTTTATGAACCAAAATCCACATCCTTAGCTCTTGACTCAGAAAAAGAAGAATGTACCGTAATCCATTGGTTTCAGGGAAGAATGGCAAAGACCATTCTCAACACCCATTGATGTCCCTCAGGCTCTCTTGGCCCATTTGCTATGGCCCAGGGCTTAAATCCTCTTAGCAGATGCAAATTTTGCCCAGCAGGGATGGATCATTTTCATTTGTACATATTCATTAGGTGTAGCATCTCCTTTAAATGCTCTCTATAAGAGGTTGCCCCACGCACCCCAAAAACATTTTGACATCTGAGGCAAACCACAAAATGGCACCCCCATCCCCACTGGGGAAGAAGGGGTGAGTCAAGATCTAAATCAGGAACAAGGGGGGAATAAAGATCTACATTGGGGTCTGCTGCTCTTATGGATCCTGCCACTCAAGGGGGTTGCCTCATCTTGCCTTATCCAGCCCAGTTTGTCCTTCATTTTAGAGCACATATTCCAGCTGTAACAATGCATCTTGTAGAGCACCAACTGTCTTGCTTTGATATTGGATCTAACAAACTTGCTCGCTGACAGTGGTAGCATTCAGGAACCAGATTTGAATATCACAGGTTGGTTCCCATCAAAGCAAGGTTCGGCTGTTTTATTAGTGTATCCCAGTACCTTGACTCAACACCAAGCACTATTTGTCAAGAAACTACAGGATCAGTATGGGTTGTGGCTAACATGGTGTGAAAGCGGCTACAAAAATTAGCAAGGGGGAGGGCACGGTGTGAGGAGTAAGCAGTAATGTAAACAGATCCTCAATGTTCCCTTAAGTTTCTCCCTCTGCTATCACTGCACCTTTCTGGCAATAACAGTCCCGATCAAAGCAGCTAGAAACGAAGAAGACCATGAGGCCTCCCACCTTAAAAGGGTGCCTGAGTGGCTAGTAGGAAGGAGCATCTGAAGAAGTTGGGGTGGTTAACTTTTAGGGATGGGATTCTTGGTGGGAGCAGAGCCCTGTAGGTACAGAATGAGAAACTAGAGTAGGTGTTTGGGGAGGTGGGGGAGAGAGGAAGAGAGGGATTGTAGATCTGGATAACTTTCTGTCTGCTCCAACCGAAGGTGTAGAGCTAAACAAGAAAACCATCCAAGGGGAAGTGAATTCTTAACTCAAGAAGAAGGCAGTTGCTACAAAAAAAAAGTTCCTGCACCATGAAGCAGGTGATAAGGAAGACTTGTGCATAACCACCCCAGGGAAGAAATCTGGAAGGAAGACTGGAGCAGGGTTGTTGTCATGCAGCAGCCTTAAAGAGGAAGACACAATGAAAATCATCTGGAGAGTTGCACAAGAGGAGCAGAGGCACTATAGCCTAGCTCCTTTGACTGTCACAAGCAATGCATGTGATGGATTGAGAGGGGGGGGGGGTAGACAGGGGACGAGCCAGAAGGTTGGGCTCTGTTCTTTCCTTGTTGAATGCTGTAGTGATCTCACCACAGCTGGAAAGGGGCCAAGCAGCCAACCTGGATGCTGAGACCCTCAAGTTATCTATCTCCGGGGGCTATGGCTGGCTTCTCACAGTCTGAACTGTGCGGCACATTTTAAGAGGTGAGGTGTGGGAGGCCCTGCTAGTGACAGCATTGGGGGGGGGGGAGAGAGCAAGGATCTTTCTGCTGTATTCCTGGCTCAGAGATGGGGAGTAAGATCTATGGCGGCTGAGTCAGAGAGCAAGAAGGATGGAGCTGGAATCTGTGCAGTCCACCCTGGTTGTTGGTTCTTCTGGGTTTTTTTTTTTTTTGTCAGCTGCTGAGAGTGTCTCTTTCTCTGTTTATGGACTCCAGCAGCTTTTTATTGCCTTCATAGTGTGGCTCAGGAATAAGCTGCCTTCCGACTGGTTGACATTCTCCCTGTTCTCTTGGTTCTTCGGGGAAGAACAGCTTACCAAAAAGCAGCTGCTCGGTGCTAGAAGTGCCCTCTGCAAAGTTACCTTAGACCCACCCCCCAGTTTCAGAGAAAGGAAATGGGCACATACAGTATATATATGTATGCCATATATATGTGACATAACCTTGAGACCCACTGCTACTCTTTCTCTTGAAATGGGCTGAAAGCATAGGTTGCTTTCACCTTTGGTCCCTGTGTAGTTAGGTCGCCAGGTTGCATTCAAGAGAAGTTATGGTGAAACAGGCAAAGGGAGCCATAATCTCCTGCCTGTTCCTCTTTGCCGTCATCCCAGTTCCTTCTGCATTGCATATTCCTCTCCATCACACTCTGACAGCATCTGACCAGGAAGCCATGGCAGGCTGTGGTTGGTTTTTGCTCTTCCTGTCCCTTGTGGAGGCCCCAGGTTCAGAATTAATGGTGTGCTGCTAAGAGCCTTGGATTATCTTTGGTGTCTTTCCCTTTTCCCTTTTTGAACATTCATTCTGATTTGTTTTCGGGGAGGTTTGGTGATAGCTGCATACACACCACACATTTAGAGCATATAGCTTTTCCCCAAGAATCCTGGGAACTGTCATTTACTCAGCACAGAGCTATAATTCCCAGCACCCTTAGCAATCTACAATTCCCAGGATTTTGGGGCAGGGGTGTCATGTCCCTTCTTCGTGTGCCTCTCCACGAGAGGTCCAGAGAGTGGCAACACCTTTTCTGCACTGGTTCTGTTTGTGGAATGCTCTCCCCAGGGAGTTTCAGCTGGCTCCTTAATTATTATATTATATTATATTATATTATATTATATTAATCTGTTTACCACCCTTCATCACAAGATCTCAGGGCAATTCAAAGAATAAAATACAAGATAAAAAACCAGTAAATAATTTAAACAAAAATAACACATTTAAAAGGCTGTGGAATATTAAATAACCAAAGGCCTGGTTGAAGAGGAATGTTTTCACCTGGCGCCTAAAATATATATAATGAAGGCACCAAGCGAACCTCTCTGGGGAAAGCATTCCATAAATGGGGAGCCACTACAGAAAAGGCCCGTTCTCATGTTGCCACCCTCATGTGGAGGAGGCACACAAAGAAGGGCCTCAGATGATGAATGCAGAGTCTGAGACAGTTTATACACTTTTAGGGGTGAGGTGAAAATGTTCCTCTTCAACCAGGCCTTTGGCTAATTGACATCCGATGCCCTTATAAATGTGTTGTGGGAGGGGGAGATTATTTTTTGTTCCTATTTTCATGATGCATGTTGTGTTTTTTTTATATTGTAATTTTATGTTGTGAACCGTCCTAAGATGTACAGCTGAAGGGCAGTATACAAATTTAATTAATTAATTAACAATGTGCTTTAAATGTATAGCGTGTACACGGGCAAAGTTATGTCAAAGCAACTGTTCTCCAATACTTTCCAGTGCATTTTCCTGTAGTTTTCCTTATCACAAAAAGTCTGATCGTTTGAGGAAGCCAGCTTGTTGCCGAGACTTCTTAATAAACCGTAATTTCACCACCTGAATTTGCTGGCACGTCATTGAATCCCACCCCCAACACAGAGGTGGACATTAGGGCTCGCTCTTGCCTTGTTTGCTCAGCTGGAAATGGCCAAGATTGATTCTACAAGGGTAGACAGCCAGCAACTCTTATGCAGAGAGACAGGATATTCTGGTTGTATTGCAATGGATGGAAAGCTACTACCATAGTTCAAATTAGGAGGTGAAATTTCCCCCATCGCTATGGTTCTGGAGTCAGCAACGTGATGCCCACGGGACCCCAGAGGGCTGTTGTGGCACCTGCTAGGCCACCTGCTCTGCTCCCCACCCACCCCCAAGATAAACACACATCCAAAATAGAATTAAAATGGTGCCCCTGTGTTGCTGCTCCAGCTGCTTGTGGTTCTTTGCTAGGTTTTTGTTGCACCTGCCCAATTCTGTTCTGCTTAGAGGGCAGGTGGCCTTTGGATTGGTTGGAGGAAGAAAGATAAGGGCCTATGACGGTGACGGTGGTAGCTGAAGTGTGTGCCTTTGTGTCCATGACCCGAGTAAGGAAAGGTAGCAAGGGGAGGGGAGACAGAAAAGAGGTGGGGGTGAAAAAAGAAGCCATGGGAAGGCAATAAAGGGGTAAGCCGGAGCTATGGATGAAGGGTGGGTGGAGGCTCAGGGGAGTAAAAAGAGAGAAGATGGGGCCTGGGATGTAGGCAAAAGGAGGATGAATTTGGTGAATGCTTATAAATGGGTGGATGGTGTGTGGAATGTGTGTACAGGGGGAAGGGATCCACAAAAAATGGCAGCCATTTTGGGGTGTGGAGCCCACAGGTTTGTTTTTAATCACAATGTGCCCACAAATCCAGGCAACAGCTTCCACTATCTTTGTGCCCATGTTCTCCTTTGCATTTATTTTAGGACATAAAATGGGAGGGGAAGGAGACGGATAGGTTCTGGGGCCAATGCAATAATCCTGTAAATTGAGCTTCTCCCATCTGCATCATCATTTTTGGGGGCCAGGATTTGTTTGGCTTAAAGGAGATGGCACACTGTGTGTTTCATGACCGCAGCCTTCTTGTTGCAGGGGTGGGGAACCTGTGGCTCTATCGATGTTGTTGGACTCCAGCTCCCATTAGCCCCCAGCTCACAAGTCCAATGAATGATGGGAATTGTTGTCCTACAACTGGGGGCACTGGGGGCAAAACTCACACCTTATTGGCAGGCCAGTTGAAGGAAGGTATTTGAATGCACACACAAAAGTTTGTTTAATGCGTATAAAAGAAGATTTGCCCAGAGCATGCTCTGCACAGAAACAAATAAGGCCAGCATAGCTCCTGGAGAAAGCCTTTTATTTGTTAATACAAGAATAGAAATTCTGCAATAAATACAATCTAATAAATAACATCTGAAAATAAATAAATATTAATACAGACAAACTGAGAATAACACAACCTGACAGTGGGGGGGGGGGTCAGAAGGAGAGGGGAGGGGAGAGAGAGAGAGAGAGACCTATGGACTGGGCCACCTATGGGAAACTCCTCCCCTTGTCCTTTGCTGGTGACAGTAAACTGCACAGCCTCACTAGGCCCGCCTGCCACAGCGGGGAGGGAGAGGTACAGGCAGGCAGAGACCATTGCTGGGGCTGGCTAGGAAGATGGCCCTGTCGTGGGCAACTCTGCTGCAGCTTTTGGCTTTGATGAATGATAGGGGAGCCTCTTGAGTTGACCACTGCAAAAGAGAGAGAAAAAGGCTGAAAGCTCGCCAGTGCCTGCATTAAACCGTATCCCTTATGTTTCATGCCTCGTTTCAATGCCTATTCAGAGTCCCATTTCGCCCTTGTGGGGTGAGATTGCCTCTAGAGCAGAGGTAGGGAACTGCCAGCCTGCAATCTTCCCAGCCCACCTGCTGCCTAGCTGGTCAGGAATCAAGGGAGCAGGCCTGGGACATGGCTCTCTTCCTGGCTGCTCATCTGTTCCTCAGTCAGCTAAGCAGCAAGGAGGAGACTGCAGGGAGGGGAGGTTGTGCGTGTTTGCAGTGCAATGTGCATGCATGTGTCTGAGAAAGAGTGTGGGGCAGCCCCCTTTGCAGCCCGCTGCTCATCTGCCACCCAATCTCCTGAGCAGCTGGTGGATAGAGATGAGACTGCAGAGAGGGAAGTTCTCTGTATGCATGTCTGTGCACATGTGTGTGAGTGGGGGGGGGGGTGAAAGACGGCATAAGGTATCTCCACCTGCTGCAAGCTCTGGCTCTGTCTGCTTTGATTTTGGCACCTGGAAGAATTAACCAGGTGGGGATGTGACCCCCAGCTTCAGGAAGGTTCCCCACCCCTGCTGCAGAGTTCATGGCCCGAAAGGAAGGCCAGAGCTGGGCATCATCTTGAGCCAGCGGGTTTGATCAGAGGCAGGTTTGTGGGAAGTAAACCCCCTTCGTAAGCACCTAATTGGCACAATCCTCTATGAGAGAGAGAGAGCAGGAACCCAGGCTCTGGGGGAGCTCCATTTAAGGAGAGCAGAGTGCCAGAGGTGGAGGCTGCCAGATGTTCGCTGCCCTGCAGCCAGGGCTTTATTGCTCATCACTGGGGTGGGAGGGAGCAGGGCTTTTCCTCTGATCTTGGAAAAATAATGGCCCCCTCTGGGAAGAACAAGAGAAAGGCAGGCGACTAAGAAGGCGGAGGAAGGAAGAAAAGAAAGAAAGGAAGAAACAGATAGGTGTGGGTTTGCTCACCTAGAGGCACGGCTTCATAATAGAGAGCAGTGCAGCACCATGAAGGTGTGGCAGCAGGAGTCAGGATTGAGGTGGAGAGGGGCAGACGGGCTGTGGATTGGGGGGGGGGCTCTGGAAAGCCCTTGGCCTTGAGGAGTGGGTATGATGTCAGTGGATGAGGCGAAGGCAGAGAGGCTGGTGAAGGTCAGGGCTCAGAGGCCCCTGCTCTCGAGGTGCAGCATAACAGCAGAAGGGGGCACCCTCTTGCGCAGCCTGTTGAAGTCCTTGGCCGAGCGCCACAGCCAGGTCTGCAGCTCCTTGAGCAGCCAAAAGTCGTCCATCTTGCGCAGGAACTGGCTGCGGAGTGGAGGCGTACCATCCGTCGGCGTCGGTGGAAGCTGGTAGCCCAGGGAAGCCATGATGCCAGCAATGGAGCCCAGCAGCCCTTGCAGGCTGGCACGGAAGTGCGCGAGGCTGTGACGCAGGGTGGGCATGGCGACTGGGGATTTCCCATCCATGGTGCTCAGGTAGCACAGCAGGTGGCTGTAGGCCTGGTAGTTGGCTGCCAGCCGGGCATTGTCATTCAGGCTGTGCCATTCCTGAAAGTCCACGGTGGCACTGGGCACAGCCTCTGCCCCGATTAGCCGGGGAGGATCAAAGTCCGGCTCATTGAAAGGTGGCCCCAGGTAGCTGAGCTGAGGGTGGAAAGACAAGCAGGTGGTTAGACATGCTTATTATATGGGAGTAGCGCAGTTGCACATACCATTCCACTCATCCTTTCCACAAGCTCTTCCTCCTGCTCCCACTCAGTGAGGCGGTGAGGTATGGCAGTATGGGAGCGAGCAATTTTAATTCCTTAGCGATATGCACAACACACAAGGCATGAGTGCACACTGACATCCTTTATTCGTCTGAACAGCTGCACTGTGTATGTGTGCCCTGTGCATGCAAATATTATGGGATCCACTGACATGCTGATTATCTCCTTTTTACCCGGTGACATATTGCGACTGCAGCACGTCAGATAGGCACTTAGTGAGAGATCCCTGCTTTGCCCTGAATATTCTGGTAGACACACACACACACACACACACACACATTTATTCACACCCGCTTGCCCTGCTAAGCTGCGTTCCTGGGATTCCCCACCCCACCCCCCTCTGCCAGCATTGGTGCCCTGAGGGGCAGCAGGATTGCCCAGGCAGCGGGGTGAGCGGGTGGGGTGAAGCACAGAGCGGAAGGGAGGTGTGTCAAAGCCTGCGGCTGTGTGAACAATCTGACAAGCTCAGGAGACAAATTAATTTCCTCTGTGTCGCCTGGGGGCAAGTAGGGACGGGTTCTCCCCAAACAACACGCCAGCAGAAACCAATTCACAGGGCAGGCTGGGACGTGGCCAACGCCATGAGACCAGCAGGGGGGGTGGGGGGAGGGAAGCTGAAGCGTGACTTCTCTAATACTTAAAGGGCCTGGACTTTAAGATCAAAGAAAGGAAGTGGATTTTTTTCCTTTTCTTTTAGACAGCCATTGTGGTGTAGTGATTAGAGCGTAGGGGGAGACCAAGGTTCAAATCCTGACTCAGCCAGGAAGCTCCTAGGGTGACCTTGGGCCAGTCACTCACTCTCAGCTGAACCTACCACACAGGGTTGTTAGGAGGATGAAACAGGGAAGTGGTGAACTATGCATGCCGCCTTGTGCTCCTGTGAGGAAAGGCAGGATTTAATTGCAATAAGTAAATAATAATAAGCAAAGAAGGTGGCGTGAAGCAGCCAGATGGGCAGCTAATTGGGAGACCGCGTTACTGGGGAATCTAAAGACAGTTTGTGTGAGCCTTCAGCACACAGGCTTGCCTTTCCCATTTTGCCTTTCGTTGCGGGGCTTAATAACCCTCAGGCAAGCCAAGGACCCTGCTGCCAACATGTGCGACCACCTGTAGCCATGCTGTTGTCCTTAAGTGCTCAAAAGGAATGAATTCTACCCTCACACCCACCCCATCCCACCAGTGAATCTCAAAAAGATTTCAAAATGGTATTTTGGGTCCTTTTAATTTGGGTGGGGTTTTTTGTTTGTTTGTTCGGGTATTTTTTGCTTCTGCGCCTTCATTCATTTGTTTACTACGTTCTTATCCTGCTTTTCAGACAATGTTGGTCTCTGAAAGCAGCTCACATCAATAAGGGGGGGGGGGAGAGAAGCCAATAGTAAAAACACAAATTTTAAAAGACAAGACTTCAAAGCGCCGGCTGCAGTCAAGCTTTTCTTACAAAAAAGTTGTTTCTATGGACAAAGGAGGGAAGGGTCTCTTGAAGGAGAGTGCATTGGTAAAGGTAAAGGTAAAGGGAACCCTGACCATTAGGTCCAGTTGTGTCCGACTCTGGGGTTGCGGCGCTCATCTCACATTACTGGCCGAGGGAGCCAGCGTACAGCTTCCGGGTCATGTGGCCAGCATGACAAAGCTGCTTCTGGTGAACCAGAGCAGCGCACGAAAACGCTGTTTACCTTCCCGGCAGAGCAGTACCTATTTATCTACTTGCACTTTTGATGTGCTTTTGAACTGCTAGGTGGGCAGGAGCTGGCAGCAGTGCTCAATAGGATTCTGCCTGAATGCTCTCTTCTGGACACTAGAGCATAGCTGTCAACTTTCCCTTTTTTGTGGGAAATTCCCTTATTCCAGCGCCATTTCCCACTGCAATAAAGGGGAAGGTTGACAGCTATGGCCATTTCCCAATGCAAGAAAAAGGAAGGTTGACAGCTACGCACTAGAGTTTTGCTCTGTATTAAATTTTAAGATGGGTAGGTACCAAAATTCTTTTTCAAGATTATTAAAAAAATTATGCCAGGAAATACTAAGGTTGGGGTCCTGTAGAAATTATGGAGGAGGGGATTGTTTGCTTTTTACCATTTATTCTGTTTCATCTACTCTTGAGAAGTATCAAAAAGTGACTATGGGAATCTCTTGGTTTTCTAAGATTTTAAAAAGAATAGAAAGCAGAGAATTCTCAGGAATTGCGCTCAGCCACAAATCATATATTTGCACAGAGCTGCTGAAATTCATACCACCCTGGTTGTAGGTCTGGCCTAGACAGTGGTTGTCCATGGTCCCAGCTAGAGATGCCACTGGACTTAGTGCTGGGAGCATAGAAAGGAAAGGCAGGGATCTTTCCCCCCCCCTTGCATGTGCTCATGCCCACCACAGCAGATGATGGCCAAATCCTGCAATCCTCCCTATTGACCCAGCAAACAAGCAGGCAAGGACGACTGCAGATTGAAAACACCTTTGGCCTTCCTACTTTGGAGATTTGATGCACTTGAACGGCACACCCAACCCCCCAAAGAAGACCCATGCAGCTGTGACCCCAGTGTTCCTCAGCTGTCAATGTGTTTCATTTCATTTTCCCCCAGCTGTTTGAATAGCCTCCTCTGTCCACAGCTTACATCGCCACATATGGGAGCAGCTTTGCTTCAGTAGAAATCCCTTGGCAGAAATTTCACAACATCCCTCAAGAAGCAGCCAACAGGACAGCACAATTGACTGGTTTCCTTTTTCTATACTGATACAGAAGCCCTGGGGCTATGCGGCAGTGCGCATGCGGGCACATGGGTGTGCATTTCCTGTCCTGCTGAGTCAGATTGCCAATCATTTTGCACCGGTGAATGCCAACCTACTTACGGGAACACTGAAGGTAAGGAGTCAACCATCAGGAGGTACAGAGAACAGATGAATCATAATGAAATGCAATGGTTGCATATGCTATTATATAAGGTCTACGTAGTGCTAAATTTTAAGGTTAAAGTGCTGGAGCTCTGATAGAGGAGAAGGCCTGATTTCTGCTGGAAATAGCATAACCTCCAATGGTAGCCTATGCAGTCCTCCCTAACCTTAACCTCCTTGAGCCAGGAGAAGATTGCTTTTATTACTGCCCCCAGTTCCTCTCCTGGCATCTCTACAGAATAGCCTCTCCCCGTTAACTTCTGGCTCCCTCCAAAGATAGACATCTTCTTAACAGTAACTTCTTATTTCAACAAAAGGGCTCAACAATTCCAACCCCACCTCGCTCTAAAAAACGTTTGCAAGGAGATTTGTGTTCTTTACACATTCTGGGTCTTTGAGCCCAGTGAAAAGAAAAGTATGGGCCTTTCAAGCCTGCATGAAGGGACACATATTTGTCAGCCAAATGGAAATGGGATGGGCTCCTAAAAGCCATAACCTCAAGAGGTGGGACTTCTCTATCCAAAGGAACCACAAATGTTCCAAAGCATCACAAACATGCAGTGATATCCCATGAAGGGTTAGATTATTGCCTCTATAGGAATTCACCCTTACCGTCATCATAGGAAGGTGAAGACAGATGAAACATTGACCTGGTCCAAACCATGATTTGGCACATGCGTGTGAGCATGCAGGCTCCTGGAGAGGAGATTGTGGCTCCTTTGCTCTTCCTCTGGTCCTGCTGCCACCAGCTAAGCCATGGTTTGGCTTAGCAAGTTGTCCAAAGCCAGGCTTATGGTTTATCTCCCTCCAGATGAACCATGAGCTTTAACATGCTAATTGTGCATTTAGGCCCCCACCTAGTGGCATGGGCGTAGCAAGGATTTTTTTTGGGGGGGGTGTTGTTGAGCTTTTTGGGGGGAGATCACGGGTTAAAAAAAAAACAAAAAAACCCAAAAGAGTGCATTATGGTGGGCAGGCTTTTGTTAGGGGGGCAAGCTTCTGCTTGATGGGCAGAACTTCAGTTAATTACCGGTAAGTATTTTTAATGCTTTTCAATACAGTGGCTCATTATGGGAATTATGTGTTATCACCGGGGGCCCTTGTTAGAAAATGTTGTTCCAGTTGATGGTGTGGCACACAGGAAGGCGACAAATAAGATGGACATCAGTTGGTGTATAATGGGTCCACTTCTCATTTTTCCTATGGAGATCCAGGCTTCTCAATTTTTGTGTTTAAAAAAGGAAGCTTCTTGAACCCAGATATGCTGGAAAATATGAGCCTCTACACTTTCCCATACCCATACCCATACCCAAACCAAATCAATCCGTTCGTTTCACTTTTGTGACTGTTCTTGATGAATGCTCAGTGCCAGGGAACCCAGCCAAGGGGTAGGGCTTGGAATGCCAGGTAGGCCAGGGAGCAGGGATGCCATGCAGATAGATGAGGGTCTGCCCCCAGTCTCTGCTCTCCACGCAGCCGGGCGTTTCCCTGGCGAGTTCTGACAGACAAGGCCTCACCTCACCCCAGGAGATGCACAACAGATTGTAAACAGGGAGACTCCACCGGTGCCTGAAGGCAGGGAGGGGGAAGCATGTCAGATATTCTGCCAAGTGAGGGCCATGGCTGGGGAAAGAGCCGTGTATTTTAGCTATTCACCATGCAGAAGGAAATTTCGGGGTGGGGTGGGGGGTTGTGGCGTGTTTTGCAGATGGTGTTGCAGGCAGTTTAAAGTCTTAGAATGTCCGCCTGCATGAATCTCTTCCCCACATACTGAGCGGAGGCAGATGCTGTCGCCTGTTGATACACTCCTCTTTGCACTGAGCTTTTGGGATTAAAGTTATGCGTGTGCCTGCAATCCACTGGGTTCTCAACTCGGATAGAGAGAGAGAAACGCAGCCTGACCTCACCTAGCGACAGAGACATCAGAGAGGAAAGAGACAGTGAAGCACAGTTTACAGAGAGGGAATAGAGTCTGGGCAGGAAGAGGAAAAAGAAAGGGCACACAAGGGAAGGGAGAGGTGTTTCCTACTAGGTTGCTCAACTCAGTAGTCCCCAACCCTCTCCAAGCTTCTACACTCACATAAGTAGCTGCAAGCGAGTGCAGCTGGTGTTCCAGGTAGCGAGTAAGGTCGTACGTCTGCTGGATGGACTGTCTGGTGGTAGTCACTTGGTCCGTGCTGTTCAGTGCAGGCACCACAGGCAGGTTCCAGAGCGTGGCACACAGGAAGGCAAGGATCCCCCACGAATCTCCTGCAGGGAGCACACTTGTAAGGAGCTGTGGGCGAAGGGAGCACTGTGACAGGGGGAGCAAAGCCTGCATCGCCCATTCCCGCCCCACACCACCATTTCCAGGAGAAGACACAGGGACAAAGTGCTCAACGCAGCCTGCTTCTATAGCCCAGGTCATATAAAAATATATACCCCAACATTTATTGCATAGTCCAAAGACGGCAGTTCAGACCTCCAAAGAACTTGGCTGAGAGTTGTCCAGGGTTTTGATGCTGGCCCCACCTTGGATAACACCAGGGACAAAGAGAAGGAGCTAACTACAAAAATGACTTTGCCATTATCCCCACCACCACACCCTCTGCCCAGGGCAGAGCAGCCTTGTTCTCTTCATGTAAACAAGGTAGTTCCAACTGCCCTCCAACCACTACCAACTCATCAGAAAGTTTTGTTGTTTTCTAATGCACAGTCTGACCCCATTCATCATGCCAGTAGAAATAAGACAAACTTTCATCATGACCATCGCAGGGCAGAAAGGGTTAACTTCTCTCTCTCCTCACCATCCAAACGGCTTCTATTAGCATTTACATTACAGAAAGTGTGCATGTTAACTGCATTCACACAATTGATGCTATATCTAGGTTGGGCCCCAAGGCAGGATGGGAACTGGAGACAAGAGTCATCCATCTGGTTCAAGGCATAAAGGCCACACATAATACAGTCGTACCTTGGTTTTCGAACAGCTTCATTCTTGAATGTTTTGGCTCCCAAACACTGCAAACCTGGAAGTGCCTGTTCCGGTTTGCGAACTGCGTTTGGAAGCCGAATGTCTGACGGGGCTTCCGCTGCTTCCGATTGGCTGCAGGAGCTTCCTGCAGCCAATCAGAAGTTGCACTTTGGTTTCCGAACGTTTTGGAAGTTGAACGGACTTCCAGAACGGATTCCGTTCAACTTCCAAGGTACGGCTGTACCTGTTTTTCCACAGGCCCCTCCCCACCAGCATTCACTGCTGTAGATGCATAATGCAGGACCCTGGATGGCAATGGGTAATTCATTCTAAGGATCTTTACTAACCACACCGTGAAAATTTAGATTTGGGGCAAGAGACTGTCTTCGTGGCAGGGCATGGCTAATGCTTTAGGTCAGGGATGGAGAGCCTGTTGCCTTCCAGGTGTCATTAGCCTACAACTCCCATCAGCCCCATCCAGCATGGCCAAAAGGGGTGGTGGGAATTGTGGTCCAACAACATCTGGAGGGGATCAGGAGCCATATCCATGCTATAGGCAAATGGAGCAGGCTAGTAGGAGAGCTTAGGTTGGCGATCATGTTCATTGCCAATCTAACTGCACCTGCTTAATAAATACAGTATCTGTTTTCACATTATGTGAACAGGTTAGGGGACTGCACTGAGTACATAAACAGAATATCAACCCAAGATGGAGTTTTTCTCCCTAACTTTTAATTTTTTTAGGCCAAAACGATGCTGTTCAAATTTTGTAATTCTGAATATCATAGAATTTTGAGAGCGAGATGCTGGGTTACAATAGATGAGGAGAAATATATGGCGGTGAGGACATGTATGTGGCTGAATATGCTCAGAAACTGCAGTTGTGAAGAAAAAACATGGATTTCCACATTTCTTTTGTGGGAACTAAGTGTGGCTTCTTCGTCTGACTTCCCCAGTCTGTCAGATGCTGAAGCTTCTGTGTGTGTCTTCTGATTCCAGCAGGCCAAGGCTGGGAACGTGGTTGTGCCTGCATAGCCACCACGGAAGCATACCCCATAACTCATGCCAAGGCCTCCCACTTGTGATGATTCACCCATGAAACACGCAGCCCGGCCCTGGCCACTTGCGCTTCATTAAAGACTATCCCGCGGCATTTTCCTGCTTGCACCACGCCCAGCCCCAGCCCAGACTATTCCATCCTGCTTCAGTGCTTCCGCTGTTCTTCCCACTGGGGATGAGGCCCGCCCATTCCCTCTCCTACGCACTTTGCACAATTCAGCCCTTTTCTTCCCTACAGATTCCTTTAAGGTCAACAAGAAGAGCCTAAAGGGCAGGTGCTCCCAACCAGCAGGGGGCTCTAGTGAATGCGTCTTCATGGAGAAGCTATTAAACAACCTATGGCCTTTTAAACGTGCTTTTAAAAAATTATAATGTGATGCATTTGTGTTTTTATGTTGTAAACATATGTGATCTTTGGATGAAGGACAGTATATAAATTTATTATATAAAACAGTCGTAGCTCGGAAGTTGAGTGGAATCCATTCCGGAAATCCTTTTGACTTCCAAAATGTTTGGAAACCAAGGCGCGGCTTCCGATTGGCTGCAGGAAGCTCCTGCAGCCAATTGGAAGCCGCGCCGGACATTCCAGTTCCAAAGAATGTTCGCAAACCGGAACACTCACTTCCGGGTTTGCGGCGTTCGGGAGCCAAAATGTCCGAGTTCCAGGGCGTTAGGCTTCCAAGGTACGACTATATATAATATCTTCAAAATGGTTGTGCTTCCCACTCGCTCCACTAGGCAGGAACATGCAAATGGAGCTGTTGTTAATTTCTAAATCACAATAGTAGTATAACTTTTAAAATCATAATAGTGGTTGTACTTCCTTAAAATGCATGATTCTATAGTTTGTGCTAGGGTGCTCTATACTGCATACAGTCTATACTTCATATTGTTTCTGTCAAGATAATATGAGAAAAGGAAACAGTGTAGAGGACTCCACTGTTGTTTTCATCCGGGATCCAAAGAGTTCATAGAACCATAGAGTTGTAGAGTTGAAAGAGACCCCGAGAGTCATCTAATCCAACCCTTAAAGGTAAAGGGACCCCTGACCATTAGGTCCAGTCGTGTCCGACTCTGGGGTTGCAGCGCTCATCTCGCTTTACTGGCTGAGGGAGCCGGCGTGCAGCTTCCGGGTCATGTGGCCAGCATGACAAAGTCGCTTCTGTCGAACCAGAGCAGCGCACAAAAACACCGTTTACATTCCCGCTGGAGCGGTACCTATTTATCTACTTGCACTTTGACGTGCTTAGCAATGCCTAAATCTCAACTAAAGCATCATAGTTGTCCATCTAGCCCTGTTTAAACCGTGATCACAATCCTGTCTGGTCCTCTGCATACAAGGCAGAGCAATGCAAGCACTAGTTGGACTGCTGCAGATTAATGAGAGAGAGCTGTGAAACCTCCTTCCACTGAGTCACACACAATCTACTACAATCTCACGTAGGCAGTCCCTGAGGCTAGTACCCTCATGGTTAAGGATTTGTATTTATTTCCAGGTTTAGTCTAAATATGTCTAGTTCTAGCCTTTAATTATCCTGATATATGTCTGCTGTCTACAAAATTATACAACCATCAAAAATCTTCTTCCTTCAGATATCATATCTAGTACAGTATACTTTCCCCAATATATATACGCAGATGGGAAAATAATGGGTTGTGTTAAAAAACAAACGACAGGACCATTGTCAGAGAACCATTTAGTATTCTTAATAATTCTTCCTGAAAGCTTTGCATTGATAACAAACAGACCAGACACTTACAAGCAGCTGCCTGAACTTCGATTGCAAGGAACAGGAAACAAGGAGCGGCACCCCCATACAATTACAAACTGTTCCTAAAAGTCTGAAAAACACACACTAGTAATGGAAAAGGTGACCCATCAAGTCTAATGCCCAAACAAGTGAAAGAAAACAACATCTCTTTAGAGCCGTGGTGGAAATAGCTGGAATCTGCTAAGTATCTTGTCCTCTTGAAAGCTGCTTTGAATATTTTAATTATGAAAAACATCCAATCTGCACTTGTAACAGTTTATGTTACAAGTGCAAGTCAGATTCCACCCCCCCAAAAAAAGTTTTGATATATCAGAATGAAACTGTTAATAAATAAGTTTTTTTAAAAAGTAAAAGTTTTCCTTAGGTTGTTCTCTATGGCAGATGACTAAATTACTTTTCAATCTCCCGTTGCATAACCTAAACAGAGAAGTGCATCTTAAATTCCCACGGTGAGATGCCATAGCATTTTGGGTAGTTGTTCTGCAGTTTTCACCAAAGCACCTTCCATAAATCCTCTCCATTTTTTACCAAACAAGAAATGCTTAATATAAATGTTTTGAAATGGATAATACCAGTGTGGTTATCTCCTAGCAAAGGGAAAGCCATACTTCTTGCTTTATATCTTATTATATACACAGCCAAGAATCACATGTGCTCTATAAACCACAGCATCTCTGTTAAGGTTCATTGCTTGTATTACTACTAGTAGCATTGCATTTGTTTATATCCCACCTTTTCCCCAGATAGGGTCTCAAGGTGGCTCACAAAAATGAAAGCAAATTGGAATAAAATGTAAAAGGCTAAAAACATAGAAAAGATGAAACTTAAAAAGTAATTAAACTCTAATAGACTTAACACAGTATTTTAAAAAAAATCTATTAAAATACAGATGATGAAAACAGTACAGCACTGTTAAAAACCCTTTCCTTAAAAATCATAGATCCTATGAAAAACAGTTAGTTTTTCCCAGGTTATTTCTCCCTGCCATCTATGGGCACCTTCATATGGGGAGTGTTGGCCATGCTGGGCCAGAGCACTTAGTGCTTGCAAACCACAGGAGGACTATGCTAATTAGTCCACAACAGACCAAAGACTAGCAGGATCAGAAAGGGTGGCATGGACCAAGTGCAGCATAAAATCCCCATAACAGGTGCTACCTCTTCCTTGAGATAGCTTCCCCCACTTCTGGTATAGTGTTCTGCAGCATTAAATCAGCTGTGGTGAAAGCTGCCATCTGGATACAGCCTAAGAGTGTGACCTATAGTCTTCACTCCTCGACAAATGATTTTACAACAGGTCCTCCAGTTCTAATGACCCCATTCTAAGAATTGATCACTGCCACCACGTATAACTGACTCCGACCTTGTTATTTATCACTACACGGATTTTCTACGTTTCTGACTATAGCATTTTCCAGGACATTTGGTGGTCATATGGTCACAATTGCCCATTATGGGCTTTAAATTGGAGAATATTTAAGGATTATATGGGATCCCCATGGCACAGTTTATTGACAAGAATTACTAGCGTCGGTACGAAACTGCAGTGAACGTGAGATGCTCTGTGTGGTCTAATGCAGTGTTTTTCAACCTTTTTTGGGCAAAGGCACACTTGTTTCAGGAAAAAAATCACGAGGCACACCACCATTAGAAAATGTTAAAAAAATTAACTCTGTACCTATATTGACTATATATAAAGTAATTCTCTTGAATTTTTCAATTTTTCCCACGGCACACCAGGCAACATCTCGTGGCACACTAGTGTGCCGCGGAACAGTGGTTGAAAAACACTGGTCTAATGAGTGAAATGAATGTAGAACATTGTGAAATGGTATTTCTAAAGCATTTCACATACGCATCAGATTCCGACTCTTGAATTCCTAAAAACGTAATGGAGAAGCTATTTTTCAGAACAGAATTCATTAGCAAATTGACACTGCATCCCATTGTTTAAATAAAAATACAAAAGGTACTTGTGCTTCATTTGCTGTTATAGCAGGAATCTAGTACAGGAATCGACAACTGGAGGCCTCAGGGTCAAATCCACCCCAGCCCTCTGAGTACCATCAGTACACACACACACACTTTTTCCAAGCCAGAAAAAGAGAGGAGGGATGGGAGTGGCAGCTGTGTCAATGCAACATTTTGGTACATAGTCCACTTTTGGGGAATGGTGGTTGGGTTGCTCTGGTTGAATCATGTTCCACTCCATTCCCCTCTCATAACACTCACCTAGGTCAGTTGGTAAAGCCCATGCTTTGCTTACAAAACATTCCAAGCTCAGTCCCTGGAATCCCTACTTAAGACAATCACAGGGAGCAAGGCTGAGAAGGCTGCTGCCAGTCAGAGTAGACAAAGCTGGGCTAGATGGAGCAATGGTCTAACTCAGAATAAAGCCTATTCACAGGAAACGTATGTTCTTACCAGGGGATTTGTTATTTTTGCTTAGGTGTTCCAGCAGATACACCTTTATGTTTAAATTGTGAAATATACTTCACATCCCAGGTAACGCTTTACATTTCTGCTGCTCTAAGTCCTCCGCTTGGCTTTTAACTCCACTGTACCTTTACCCAAGTTTATAGATGTCTCATCACCTTTTCATTCCACTTCATGCATCTGATGAAATATATTATCACCTAAACTTAAAGAATGGATTTTAGATTTAGTTCATATTGGATTGGAGAGAAGGCAAATGCGCTATATCATACCTGACACAAGAAAAATACTGTATTCTATATTATAGAAGGCTTTTTCAAGCCTAAATGTGGCACCGGAGAGGGGTTATTTTTTGGTGTGAAGGTTGCAGCACATGGGGAAGGGTTAAAACCTCCCTCCCCAGCTGCAACCCTCCCCCCTCTGAAATTGTCCCTCACAATGCAATTAGACCGGTGTGTGTGTGTGTGTGTGTGTGTGTGTGTGTGTGTGTGTGTAGCCTTTTATTGGCTGCAACAAGAGGCTTTTTCCAAGCCTAATTGCAGCTGAGGATGGGCGAGGCAAGGCATCTGAGGACCAGACAGGGAAGCCCCAGGGGCCGCATCTGGCCTGCGGGAGAGCCTCTACCATCACCTCTTTGAGCTCAATGCACTCTAAATGGACAGTCAAGGCCTTATTAGTTGGGCAACTACTGTAGATGCCAAATGAGTCTGAGCTAGAATCTGATAGGAAAAGAACAGCTCAGTACTCTGGATGTATTTAGGTCATGTTCAACTAAAGTGCGGGGGAGGGAATACATTTACTCCATAAAAGCAGATCCAATATTTTACAGAGTACCTTAAGATCCACAAGGGAGGGACATAGGGAAGCAAACTGCCTGTGAAAAACAGGAGGTTGCTCCTCTAGTCATCAGCACCAAACATTCAACACTACAGTATGCAGCCAACACAATAGGGGTGTACTTTAAAAAAAATAAAATAGTCTGCTCTGGAAGTTTCATCACAGTATTCAGCCCAAATGTACCTTTTCCTCTCAAGGGGCAGCAGAGTGCAGGGGTGGGCCGTTCTGTAGGTTTGAATCAGCAGCTGATTGGCTGGCACCCACAAGGCAAAATTTGCTCCCTAAGCCGGGAGTAGCTTTGCACTTTTAAAAAACGAATGCCACCGATAAATGCATGAACATTCACGTTGTGCTTTAAAAATCTATTGAAAGGCAGACACGGTGCCTGAAGCACAGGGGGTGGAGGACAGTACTGTAGTTAACAGCTGAGTCAGCATTTGATTCACCTGTGTGTGCAAGTCTTCCTTTTCAAATGTGAAGCTAGGAGGAAACCAGACTTATCCTGCAGCTGAGGGATTCACCACGAGCCCTCTTTTTATATTACATCTCTCTTCATCCTAAGCACATGGCTTTCGTCTCCTAGCCTGATAAAAGCACATTGAGAGGGATCAAGGAATGGTGCACACTGCTCAAAGCGGCTGGGCAGCCTGCCCCAAACTTTGAGAGTCATCTGACAATTCATACAACACAACCAAACAACCTAGAATGTTCAGCTGGGAGCAGGTTAAAGAGCAGAGATTTCCATGTCCTATAAGCGTTTGTAGTAAATATAGAAATACAGTGCCATTTCTACATACACATGACAAAAACAAAAATGGTTTTTAAATGACTTGGGAGTGGGGAACAAAATTATAAATACAGTATATAGAGCTGTAATTTTAAGTACTTGTTGCTAATTCCTGCAGCTCTCTACAGTATTTCTACTGTGCTACACAAGCACATTGTTCTATTCTCCCATGTTTAGGCAAGCCTATAAAAAATGTAAAGGTTACATGTGTTTTATTTCTTTTTAGCAACTGTTCATTTTAATTATCTTTTGAATATTTTTCCATCCCTGTTTTTAATGTTTTTTTATTTTATTTTTTGATAAACCGCTTAAAGGTTTTCAAGCAGTATATAAATCTTGATAAATAACATCACACCACATCACAATTATTGGGATCTACCTTTTTCTGCATTGTGATTGAAAATTTTCACATTATTAGCTGGTAGGGGAATCTATAACATTGTTACAGCTATGTTGCTTTATAGTGCAGTCATACATAAAAAAGCAAAGGTATATTATGTTAGTGCATAAGAAAAAATGTTGTAGTAGTAGTAGTAGTGATTTTATATGCCACCTATCTGACTGGGTTACCCCAGCCACTGTGGGCAGCTTACAATGAATTAAAACACAGTAAGACATCAAACATTAAAAACATTTCACATAGCTGCCTCTTTTCACCAATAATACTTAGCTTGCCCCATTATTTTTATCATGTCTTTTTTATCAATATTTGCAATTGATGGACTATTGATATTCATTTAAGATTTTAATGGAATTATAAGCAACTAAGCAGACACAACCCCTGCCCTCTTCACATTTTAAAATCAGTTTCTTTCTTTTCTTTTTTAAAATTTTATTTATGATTTTCATTTATATACATTTCAGCCGTAATTTAACAATAATTCAAACATTTCAAATCTTGTCTTCTTTCCTCTTCTTTCTGCAGTTCGTTAAATTTTTTATCACCATTCCCTACATATTCTAAGTTATATTAAATTCTTTTAATCATCATTCTTTTATTCATCTATTTTCATATATCTATATTTTAAAAACTGCACGTTATTACAATAGTCCTGCCAGTGTTTTTATCTGTTTGCAATTTGTTTGTAAATATTCAATATACCATTTCCATTCCTTTATTTAAAAAGTTTGTTATCCTGATTTCTTATTCTTCCAATAAGTTTTGCCATTTCTGCATAGTCCATAAGTTTTTGTAGCCATTATTCTTTCATCTGGATTCCTTCATCTTTCCATTTTGGGGCAAATAACATTCTTGCAGCTGTGGTTGCATACATAAATAAATTTCTATACTGTCTACAGGTAGGTAAATCTGCACCTATAATTCCCAAAAGAAAAGCTTCTGGTTTGCTTGTTTTTTTACAAATGTTAACTTAAACATCTTTTCCAATTCATTATATATCATTTCCAATTATGCTTTTACCTTATGATAAAAGACCACCACATATGATAAAAGGTGCCTTCTTTCTCTTTACATTTCCAACTTACTCAATTTTGATTTATACATTTTTGCCAATCTAGTAGGTTTCTTTCTTCTCCTTCTTTAAATCTTTCTTTCTGCTATTACAAAATGGTCCTCTTGAATTAGGCATACAGTACTACTGATAAAACTATCTTCTGTTTGCAAAACAATTGCAATTAGCTTGCGAACATTTACCCCTAGTCAGCCATCAGTATTTAGTTTCATGCTCAGTCTTATCTTTAGCCGTCCAAGATCTAATATAGATTTTAGAGCACAGCAACTTTTAATATGAGTCTCAAGCATACTAAACTTTTTTTCCCCCTTTTTCTTTCCCAAGCTATAACAAGCCAGGAAGTAGAGAGGTCAGGCTCCATCCTGATGTTGTCATACATTTGGCAAACGTATGTGGTATGCTACACTGCTACCTGTATTCATTAGCTAGCCCAACTTTGCTCTAGATAAGCAGATTCCAAAACCAAATTTTTAAAAAAGAGGAAAAGCAAAGCAAAACGAGTCAGCCTATATGGAGCATTGTAGTAAAAAGACAGGTTAATACAAAGCACTTGGAATGAGATGGAATTAATGCATGAATAGTTTTGTATACCCAACCCCTAGAATGAGTTAAATCAACTCCTTGTCTTTCTCCTTCCCTTTCCCTTTGTGTCTTCTTAGGTTTCGGAATGTATCTTGATGGTGGAGGTGGGAATGATTAGTGATAAAGAGTAGTAAGGTCTTAGTTCAGAATACCATAGAACTGTGTGCCAGATGTAAGACAACATCAGCGTGAACCTCAACCGCAGATTTCCTGCCTTGTTCTACATCAGCAAAGGACAGATGCAGGAGACAGGAATCGTAACTCATGTTCGGCGTGTTTTGCAACGATGGATGTGTGCTGGATTTTTCTGGCATCTTTACGCTGCTGGCAAAGGAACGGGGAGAGTGGCTTTTCGCAAAGCATCACATCCTTTTGTGAGCTTGTGTTGTGGAGGGAAAACTGTTTCCTGAAACACGCAGGCGCTCTGTGGAAAGCCACTGCTGCAGCATGCCGTTGTATGAGCATGTAGCAAGGCGCCAAAGGTGTGCTTTGCTTAGCAACCTGGAATCACAAGCCGGCAAGCGGTTGATGCTTGCTGCAGCTTGCAGAGCTGCTGCTGTGCAATCTGTGGAACTATCAGTGGGACTTTCTGGGGAAGCCCCCACAAAACCCCAGTAAATTTGGTATCTCAAATCAGCATTTACTTGTATCTGCTACCACTTTAATTAAAAGCTACATCCACAGAGCTAAATAGGTCCTTTTGCCTCTGCTGCTGTTAACATTTCTGTTACGTAATTGCCCCTTGCAGCTTTCTCAGAAACATAGCTCAGTTGGGTGAGCACTAAATTCTCGATCTCAGGGTCGTGGGTTCGAGCCCCATGTTGGGCAAAAGATTCCTGCATTGCAGGGGGTTGGACCATATGACCCTTGAGGTCCCTTCCAACCCTACAATTATATGCCATGTGAAAGTTGTGCTGTATTTGGGACATGTTCTTGTACTGGGATTTTATGAATTTAAAGCACATTGAGCCGAGGAGGAGGAGGAGGAGGAGGAGGAGGAGGAGGAGGAGAAGAAGAAGAAGAAGAAGAAGAAGAAGAAGAAGAAGAAGAAGAAGAAGAAGAAGAAACATTTTAGTAGGAATAATAGTAGTAATCAGTGCTTTTTTTCTAGAAAAATAGGTGCCGGTACTCACTATGAAGTTGTTACAATAACTGTCACTGTTTTTAACCAAAAAAATAGGTGCTGGTACTACGTACCCTTGAGTACCCCCTGGAGGGGGAGCACTGGCAGTAGTTGGTTTTCCTACAAAGAAGTAAGCATGCAGCTTCCCCCTTTGAAGTGTGTTTCATTGCCATGTACAGGGAAATATTCTAGCTATATCTATTGTCGGATAGTTAATTACTTTGATTGATCACATTTGCAGTAGCCTCTGTTTCCCCCCAAGGAGCTTAGGGACAGCCTACATGGGAATATCCTATAGCCTTCCTTTGTTACAATTTTAATTCAGCACATTAATTATGGTGACAGTTATTAGAAACATTTTTATCCCACCTTTCCATAGAAATAGCCAAGGTTGCTAACAACATCAAAACAATCAAATAGTGATCAATCATTATCATTTACAACCCTTTCTCTGTTGGCCCTTTTTTGGGGGGGGGATCTCTCTGTGCCTCCAGAGCATATTCTATGCTCAGACAGAAGAAAGTCAGTTTTACAGAATAGAGAGAAGGAAAACATGCAGTCTTAACAGGGAGAAATGTTCAGAAAGGCCTGTGGAGTGAGATGGGATGCTGAGAGTCACAGAGGATTGAACAGAGAATGGATTAAAAAGAAGGCACTGAATTAAAATTCTAACAAAAAGTTTTTCCAAAGTTAATGTGGAATCTGTGCACTACCACTACAGTTCTCTTTGTCTTTCTAGCTCTATTTTTTCTGTTTCCCCCCTTCTCAGATCTCTCTGTATCCCCATCTTGCAGTTCTCCTGGTCTTTCACTCTTTACCCACTACAGTGGTACTTCTGGTTGTGACCGGGATCTGTTCCGGAGCCCCGTTTGCAACATGAGCAGAATGCAACATGAAGCGCCGCGTTCCGGTACTTCCCGTTCCGATACTTCCAGGTTCGGCGCATTCATATCCCATGACAAACGCAACCTGCAGCGAACGTAACCAGAGGTATGACTGTATAGGAATCTGGTGCTGTGTACACCTCCTTCCGGGAACTCCTGCAACCAAACATATTGCTCTGCTTTCCTTTGGACCACATCAATGAGACTTGGGGCTGCCTTGTTGTCTGGGCAGCCCAGGATCTCCATACATACTCCCCAGGCTTCTGCACTTTAGAAGTCACTTAACTGCACCTCATTTTCTCTCGAGACACCGCCAACATTAAAGAACCTCCATAGCTCAGTTACTGTACCTTCTCCCCCCCCCCTCCCCGGCACACTATGCAGGAAACTTCTCTCCTTTCTCGTTTCCCAATATCCTCTTTTTCTTCCTTCCATTTTTTTTCTGTCCCCTCTCCTCCTCCTCCTTGGGAAGTTCAGCAGCAACAAGTCAAAAAGCTTTCACTCCCAGAAATCTGTCTTATTTATTAGTGTGTTTTGTTCATTCGTGTGCATACATTGTGTTCAGTCGTTCAGTTGTGTCCAACTCTTCGTGACCCCATGGACCAGAGCACATACTGTAACTTGTGTTGTGGACTGCCCTGAAACCAACGGATATAGGGTGAGATATATATTCAACAAACAAACAAATAAACAGACAGACAGACAGATAGTCTGGAAGAGTCGCCTGAGCTGTGTAGAATGACTGGCTGCAACAGGCAGGAATTGGGGAGCGGGGAAGAGAAGCAATAGAGAGGGCAGGATGTTAGCTTTGTCTCTCACACCTCCACCCTCACTTTATGGTGCTGGCAGCAGATTCCGTTATGTAAATATAAATCTGCTCCAGTGACACAGAAAAAGAGGGATGTTGAAATCTATATACCAGCCAGCATGGTGTAGTGTTCGCCTAGGACTTAGGAGTCCAGGATTCAAACTCTCATTTATCAATAACGCTCACTGGGTGACCTTGGCCAGTCACTGTCTCTCAGCCTAAACTATCTCATAGGGTTGTTCTGAGGATAAAACAGGAAGGGAGAGAAGCTTATACACCATCTTGCGCTCCTTGGAGGAAAAGTGGTGTATAAATGTAATGATAAATGAAGAAAACAAAATATTTATCAGCAAAAGGTGAACTTGGGTAAGGACTGCCAAATCGTTGTGTTGCCCATTGGTTAAATTTTATGCTTTTTTTCCAAGTTGAACATAATTCCAGTATTGGAGCTCGGCTGAGGAGATAGGCACCTGGAAGGCACAGAGAGCAGGGAGGTAAGCAGAAAGCAGGAAAAGTGCTCTACAGTATACTTATCAAGCTATGTTCCCTCTTAGTTGTTAAAAACAGACAGTCACGTTATCTGTCCATGTAAATGGCACATATCTGTGTGGCTCTTAGATGACTCCATACAGAAAATGGAAATGCCCACAAGCCATAGGAATTATTTCAGGAAGGCACAAATGGAGAAGGGGAAACAGTAGCCCAACAGGATTTGTGCTTTACAAACCTGAAGTTCACCGAGAACTCAGCTGATCACGTAAAACAACAGCTCACTTCGCTATAGCACAGAGCTAGTGTTGTAACTAACCATAACCATGACTGGTGGAAACCATATACAGTATTGTGTGTTGGAAGAAGAACAAGAGTTTGGATTTGATATCCCACTTTATCACTACCTGAAGGAGTCTCAAAGTGGCTAACATTCTCCTTTCCCTTCCTCCCCCACAACAAACACTCTGTGAGGTGAGGGGGGCTGAAAGACTTCAAAGAAGTGTGACTAGCCCAAGGTCACCCAGCAGCTGCATGTGGAGGAGCGGAGACGTGAACCCAGATTACGAGTCTACTGCTCTTAACCACTACACCACACTCTCTATTGAAATTAGAGCCAGAAATTTAGAATTAGAATTAAATTAGAAAAGTTATAATCAGTGGCACCTATTATCCACCATTTATAATGATTTTATTAATTACATGTGGGTAATTTTGATTTCCCTTTCATGGATCACTGCCTTGTCATGGCGAAGGGTCTTGAATAACTCCAGGAAGCTATGAGCTATGCCGTGCAGGGCCACCCAAGATGGACAGGTCATAGCTGAGAGTTTCGACTAAATGTGATCCACCTGGAGAAGGAACTGGCAAAACACTCCAGTATTGTGCCAAGAAAACTCCATGGACATAAAAAGGGAGAAGTTTTGAGAAGTGAGAGTTTCCAAGGCATGCTCTGGTTCATGGGGTCACGGAGAGTCAAACACGACTAAGACAACTAAACAACAATTTTGATTTGCTGATAACTAAATAAATGTGAAGATGATCTTTCAATGTGTGAAACTATTATAAGCCACATGCCATTGGCAGCAGCCAATCTTCTGCCCTCCTAGATTATGTGTCTAGCGTTGGGATACCTCTCCCAACACCCTAGTTACACTACTGCCTAGAGCACAGATGCAAAGGAGCGTTTGCGTGCTTTTTTTTTTTTTTTGCTTTGTTTAATGCGCCCTTCATTGTTAATTACATCCCTTGACAAAGACTTATCCTAACACTAAACCCACTCTTGAATATGCCTGTCACTGTGCATAAATGCATTTCCCAGACCCTCCAAGTGTCCCTATTTCCCAGGGACATCCCTGATTTAGAGAAGCTGTCCTGGTTTCTGATTTCATCCCAGAATGTCCCACTTTTCCTTAGGATGTCCTTATTTTCATTGGAGAAATGTTGGAGGGTATGGATTTATCTGGCCTCCAAGCTGTCTGAAGGCAATTCTGTATCGGGAAGTTTTTTTAATGTTTAATATTTTATTATGTTTTTATATAGCGGTATGTTGGAGGCTGCAAAGAGTGTCTGCGGCAACCCAGTAAGATGTGTGGAGTATAAATAGTATAATGATCATTATGGAAAGGGACGGCCCTATTTTCATCAGAGAAATGTTGGAAGGTATGCGTTTTCTATACTAAAATAATATTCTCCCCACCCTCAACAGATTCAGCCAGTCAATGAACCGAGAGGCTGACTCAGGGGTAAAACAAGATGGACTACATTAAAGATTCGGTAATGTCACACAGTATCTTAGAAAGTTGAGGCAATAATTGCAGCTATTAGTTTGGGGGTAAAATTTATTCCAGTTTGTAAACTGATAGGGGCCTGGAAGCATCAACAAATATAGGTGCTTGTATATGTGGCAGCTACACACACACACGCAAGCAGGTAAGAACTCTAGTATCTCATCCACAATTCAGAGCACTTCCAGACTATTGTTCTTTTCAGATGAGATGCAAGCAATCGCATGCTGGCAAATTCAGCTTGCTCTATTATACTTGACTGGGAGGTCTTTCACAACAAACCCGCTTTCCTCAAAGACCTAACTTTTTGTAATCAGGAAAATGACAAGAAAGTGAAACACTTGCTTTGATGTAGGTTCGCCAGAGATCCCCACAAACAAATCTGAATGAATGCTCATTTAAAAAACCCAATGCTAATCTTCCTGAAAGCAAATCTGAATGAATGCCCCACGAACAAATCACCAGGAAGTACCTTCGGGAGCAACTGGGGAAAAGGTATCCCTGTTTAACAACTAGCTGTGGTGCTCCTAAGATGTGCCTGAACTGTATTGGTATGGGAAGTGACTTCTATGTATATGTTAGTGAAATCATGAACATCTGGAATCCATCAGGGTAGCAGCCGTGATCAAACTCAATCTCTCTTGCTTCTCCAAAATTCAGGCCCCGTTGCCACTGAGCTATAGAAGGGAACCATAGTAGTAGCTGGAAGTGAGAGGCATGTGATGTACAGGGCAGCAATCACAGGCATATAAACATACACACAGTTCTGCTCAGTGCTAGATGAACAAGGTTTTTGCCAATGGCAGATTAAATAGTCATTGGGTCTGAAACATTGTCCAAGGCTCCTTTCTCCAATTGCTCAGAGGGCTCCAAGTTTACAAACAACTGTAATTCCCATTTGGCTTGTTTTGCACCATCTAGCTTTGCTCCCCACCCTCCCAATCTCACGGAGAAGTAGGCAGGAACACACAGGTACAGAGCTATCAACAGAAAGCAATTCTACATGCACCATTAGAGTGTTACGGGCGTATGATCAATTCTCATAGCATCACCACTTATGCTCAACTTAAGAACATATGAAGAGCCTGCAGCATTAGCATAGCTGTCAACTTTCCCTTTTTTGTGGGAAATTCCCTTATTCCAGCGCCATTTCCCACTGCAAAAAAAAGGGAAGGTTGACAGCTATGGCCGTTTCCCAATGCAAGAAAAAGGAAGGTTGACAGCTATGAATCAGACCAATGGCGCATCTAGTCCAGCATCCTGTAAAATTGCGTAATTGCAAATTAATTCACATATGAGCAACGGGCTTGCCTTCTCCCCCTCCAGAAGAGGTGGCAACACTAAAACAACTGAGTCAGAGGAAACTTGGATCTGGGCCCCCTTGTTCCCCAGGGGCTAGGCTTGATACCACTGCGTGGGCTTGATGGATGATCCTCATCGCTAGCTCAGTGTTTTTTATGGGGCTCCCAGATGCCTGGGGAAGAGCTCACTGGAATGTGTTCAGTGATTATTGGGAAATGGGTCTTACTGGCCCATCCTGCAAAGATTGGAACGTGGCATATGCGTCAAGACTGAGTAAGCAGCTGCTGGAAAATGGGGGTGTTTTCTTTTCCGCAGCACCTCTTAGCTGTGTGACTTTTCTTTGGCTTTTATATTTTCATACGAAAATATTGTATATTTTCTTTGTCCCTGGAGCCCTTGGTGCATCCTGAAATCTCCTTTGCACTTTACCCTAATTAGACCTGGATGTTTTTAACCCTTCCACAATCTTAAGGCTATCTTAAGAGTAAAGTACTATATTAGGAACCGCAGAAGGGAGGGGTCTCTATGCAACTGTTGTTAGGGGGGGATAATTGGTGGTGTGAGTGACAGCAGGAATCAGTGAAGCAAGCTGAAGGGAGAACAACAAGGGGCGTTTCTAGGTACTTAAAGGACTTAGGGGCACAGTCCCATGGCACAAATTTCTCAGGGTCCTCAATGGCACTGTGCTTTGTTGCATGCTCAGCAGACCACTCTCTAAGCAGAGTAGAAATAAATGGTGGTTTTAAAAGGAGGGGTACATAAAGCCCCATGGGTGACCCCTCCCAGTGCTCTTGGATAACACACCTCTTTACCTGAATGCTGAATTTGTATCATTATGTTCTATTTGAAATGGTTTTTACAAGTTTTATCACTGTAAAGGTTTTATCTGTTTTTGTAAGGCTGCATACATTTAAAGAACATCCCCCCAACCCCCAATAATCCTGGAAACTGTAGTTTGTTGAAGATACTGGGAATTGTAGCTCCATGAGGGGTAAACTACAATTTATGTATGGTGTGTACACAGTCTAATTTTATATTTTATTTTTGTAACCTGATGGTGAGCAGCGGATAAGAAATCTTAGAAATAAATAGAAATGAATAATTACGTAAACACCTTGCAGAGAATCTTGCACTTTAGAAAGAAGCAGAAGGCAAGTCATTTCCTAAAGAGTCTCACAACTTTATCTTAACATATGATCAAACAGACAATGAAATATATTTGCACCAACTTTTTGTACCTAAAGAAATTTCTGGTATATGTCGTACAGCATGGACCGTTGTAATAATTTTTCTAAAAAATAAATAGTTACAAAAGGGATGCCTATATGTGCTTCCACAGAAATAGCACTTTAGCCCCAGGCAGGGTTGCCACCTTTTATTTTTATTATTTTTGCTGGCTCTGCTTTTAAGTCTTTTATCATCATCTTAGCTCACAGAAATTTAACACATTAAGCTTCCCCCATCACTCCATGTCACCTGTTAAATTTTTGTTTCAGGTTGCTGGCTAAAGATACAGGGCTGGTGGGGTTGGGGTTTTTGTTTTGTTTTTTAAGTGGTAACAGTATCCCAAGCCAATCTGAATGGCACAGATAAGCACAGGGGTACAGTTTCTTTACACGATGATCCCTAACTATGTTAACACAGTAGTTTTTTTTTATAGAAAGCAGCTGACTGGGATCAGTTCCATGTCAGCAAGCATAATGCAGTGCCATCTTTCTGGGGTTATTGGTCCTGATTGAAATATTAAGAGGGATCCCAAAACAATGCAGCGCGCAGCTGACTTGCTGAGGCTGCAATTTACATGCACGTTTACCTGGGAGTAAATCTCAAAAGGAGGTACTCTCCACCTTCCAAGAAAACACAGGGTTGCACGAGAAGAATAGTCTTGTTAGGCAACTCCGACCGCTAAAAACGATGCTGAAAGTTATTTGGTGCATGTCTGTGGCTATTAGGGAAGGACCGGGCAGCATGCAAAAAAAAAAAAAAGTCTGCTGGTTACCCTATTGGATTTTACGCTCCTTGCTTCTTTACCCAAAGGAGTGAGACTTTGCCCACCGATCTTGCCCGATTCTGCTACGCGGCCAGTAGGAGGGCAACATGCAAATTACACTACGGCACTTTGAGGATCGATTGGCCAAGAAAGCTCTGATGTCACGAACTCCTTACAATAATTAACAGTAGAATGGGTAGGTGGGATGGGGATGCGGAGTGGGGGGGAGGTTGCATGTACTGGATCAACAGCAACGGGAGTGGAAGGAGGCGAAGAAGAGAAGAGGGGGGGATTTCTCCCTGCGTAGCCTTGCCAGCTCTTAATGGAAAGAGCGTGTCCAGCTGGCAGGAGTGCACTGGGAGAGCGAGGGGGAAACGGATCGGGGCGGCGGGGGGCTTCCTCCTTCCACCTCCTCCTCGCCCCATTCCCACTCCCTCCCCACTGCCTCTTCTTCTCCATCCTTCCACCACCGCTGTGGCTCTCCCGTGTCTCCGCTCCTCGGCCTCCCCCTGCGGTGAGCCTTCTGGTGACCCCTCCCTGCCGACTTGGCCGGGGGCCGGAGTGGAACTGGCCCTGGTTCAGCGGAGGAAGCCGGCAGCCCATTAAAGCAGGTGTCACATGTTCCTTCACCTGGGTCACTTGGCATGTGCAGGCGCCACGATTTCCCTTTAAGAGCCCAGCCTGGAGAGGCGAGGGGGACCCTGGGGGCAGGATCCAAGGAGCAGTGAGCCATGGTTCCCACTGCAGTCCTGGACCCCTCCTTCTCCCCCACACCCGTCTCTCTCTCTCTCTCTCTCTCTCTCTCTCTCTCTCTCTCTCACACACACACACACACACACACACAGGGGCCCATGCAGCCCAGTATGTGAGATCTATTACAATCCCACCCACCTCTTTTCATCCGCCACAAAAACTACAATATATACTGTGAGATTATATATGTGTGTGTGTGTGTACGTACACACACACAAAACACACACACACCCCAGATAACTACTGTTCCCCATGCTATACACCTCCTGACCTGCAGATCAAACCAACAGAACTGAAAGGGGTTGAAGATGCCAAGCCATCAACAAAAACACGCATCATCATTGAAATAAGCAAATGAAATCCCTGGCCAAGATGGGCCTGCTTTGTATGGATCCCTTCACACAAGCATTGTTTTAAGTCTTGGTAGGTTGCAAAGGGGGTGTGCAAACCTTTTAGGCCCCCCCCCCCCCCGCTACCAGAACTTACAATATAACACAAGAAGTTGGAACCAATATTGGAGCTGTGAGCAGTGACCATATTTTGTTGGTGTCTCCCCCTTAACATTTGGGAAGCAGCAGAGTGCCTGACCTCACCTCAACAACACTGGCAAAAATGAAGGCTGCAATCCTTAGTAGGCTAGCTAGGGAGCAAATCTGCATTGCAAGCTGACAAGTAGAAACAACAACAACAGTAATAATAATAATAACTATTATTATTGTTGTTGTTATTATTATTATTATTATTTTATTTATACCCCACTCTGGGCAGCTTGCAGCATATATAAAACATAGTAAAATATCAAACATTAAAAACTTCCTGATACAGGGTGCCTTCAGATGTCTTCTAAAAGTTATGTAGTTCTTTATGTTCTTGATATCTGAAGGGAGGGCGTTCTACAGGGAGGGTTCCACTACCATATAGAAGCCGCGGCCGTAAACTAGAAGTGGGAACTGTGAATCATAAAACAGTCCAGACCTTCGCGGAATAACGGTGCTCCAACATTGCAAAGAGGTTGTATCAAAGCTGACTAGAACATACGTTCAATTAAAAACACCCTCTCTTCTATTAGCAGTATTCAAAAGTGACGCATCCCAGACAGGAAGGCATTTATGGCATTACATGCGAAAGTACACTAAAACAGGGGAGATGATTTCAATCTTTAGTGCCCCAAGGTGGTGCGTGCAAACATACAGAGCAATACTTTCTCCAGATCCACATCTTGAGTTGTGGCTGCAAAGGAGAGCAGTGAAAGGAGGACTTTAGGGGAGAAGTGGAGGGCCCTATTCAGCTGAATGAGCAGAAGGGCTCCCAAACACAGCAGGGATGGCTTACCAGGTTTTGAAGTAAGTGGAAAAAAGACACATTATTGTCAAAGGAATCCCAAACCCTTTAAAGTCAGCAACAACTGCACTAGTGGAGACCAGCCTAGTGTCAGAAAAGTCCTCGGCTGCTTTCTGAACCCAAGCATATCTTCTTCGCCTGTGCAAGACTTAAAAGAAACTAACAATGTTCTGTGATACTGCACAGTTAGGACAAAAAATGCCCTACTACCCACCACACTTGTGCCTTGGAAATTTTCATACCCAAATAATTTTTTGGCGGGGGCCCTTTCGTAGCGCTACAGGCCCTCCAGACAGCAATAATGTGTTATCATTGGGGAAGCATCCCAGGACGAATAAAGCAAAATAAATCCACCACAAAATGCACTGTCGCTGTGTCAAGAACATGTTGCAGAATACACCCATAACTGAACACCAGCTTGGAGGAACCTGTTGAGATATTATGCCTGGAGGACAAATCTACCTGCTCATATCTTTTGCCCCATGACAAACTGCTGTAGAAGAAGAATTTGCCACATCTAATATCTGCAGCAGTAAGAGGTATAAAGCAGTAAAGGGGGGGGGGATCTGCAGACCAATACCTGCAATCAGCACTTGTAGCATTATAGGAGTTCTCTTTCCTGAAGTAACCGAGTTTCTTGAATGGATAAGGTCATAGAGAGATGTCATGTTATTTTAAGATAGGCAGCCATATACAGTGGTACCTCTGGTTAAGAACTTAATTCATTCTGGAGGTCTGTTCTTAACCTGAAACTGTTCTTAACCTGAAGCACCACTTTAGCTAAAGGGGCCTCCAGCTGCCACTGTGCCGCCAGAGCACAATTTCTGTTCTTATCCTGAAGCAAAGTTCTTAACCTGAAGCGTTATTTCTGGGTTAGCGGATTATGTAACATGAAGCGTATGTAACCCAAGGTATCACTGTATATGACACACAAAGGAACAAAATTCACTAGAAATGTAGACTTAACAACTGTGCTTTTCCTATCAGGTCATTTACAGTATATTATGCCCCCTAAACAATACACACAATTAGATTCTGGTCAGTTTCCAGGCTCAATTCAAAGTGGGTTTTTTAAACTGTAAAGCTCTTCATAGTATCTATATGCTAAGATCTTCAACAGAGGTCCTTCTCAGGGTTCCCCCACTGTTAAGGAAAAAACCCTGGGGTACAGGACTTACTCCACAACCCAGCTTGTTGGGGTGCCACTCCCCACGGGTCCCTCTGATCAGCAAAGAAGGAGTCTCCAGCCAAGTTACAGAAGCAAATCAGTGGTCAGTGGACCTGATCTTTATTTGTTGCAACCAACGTTCAAACGCAAAAAGAGAAAGAGCCCAGAGCATGGGGCTGCACAGACTTCTGAAACTTTCCCAGCTTTCCCATAATACGTCACTCACATGATCATCAAAATGTCATGAAAGAGGAGTGGCTGGCATGCAGAAACATGAAATTGTCACCCACCCCTGTCAATCATTCCAGTTCCCAACAACTTTTAACTACCCTCTTCCCCAAAGAACAATAAAAGTATTTACACATCCCCCTAGCTGCAAAGGTTTCCTGCACTTCTCCTTTGAAAGTATCAGGATTCAATCCACCATCCCAATGGGATTCTGCCCTTGATTGCCCCTTGCCATCCTACTGTAAAGCTAAGTTCACACCTAACAGAGAGGCAAGGAGTACCGTAAGTGACCCTATGTTTAAGGAATTATGGAGGCAGGGTGAGCTCTGGATTCCCCTCTTCCAGAGGAGTCATTAGCCATTGGAACCAAGGAAATTGGTCAAACCGTTGAATTTTGGTGATTATTTGAAGTTCCTACAATTTTCTAGTCAGAGGAAACAGTATGATACAATTTATTGCTACAATTTTATAGACTGCTTTTCTGAGCCGCTTTGCTGTTGTGCATGGATGGTGCTTGTATAAACAGTGGAGATTAGTCTGGCCCATTGTCCTGGCCTTACCCCCCCCCCCATCCCTGGTTTTAATACCCACTATCTGAGGGAGGGTGCTATGAAGGGAAGGGCCTTCTTAGGGGTGGCACCATGACTGGAATGCTCTCTATTTTGGAAAAAAAATTCTCAGGTTTTAATATAATTTGATGTGCTTTATATTGGCTGGGTTTTCTATTTTTATACTGCCCCTAGTGATTTTCATTTGTTTAATGTTTTGATTTGCATGTTTTTAATTTATTTAACTGGGCTTTGAAATTTGTAATGTTGCTATGGAAATGTTAATGAAGAGTGGGGTAATAATCCCCAAAAGAGATGTAATTAAATAAACACAGTGCAATATTGGCAAGTAAGCTGGCCGCTGGGTAGGTGAAAAATTATGGTCCCTTAACATGAGACCATGTAAGACTGTGTGCAAAGTTGTTCAGCATAAGGGCAAACTCACTGGTTGGGGGCTATGGAAGAGGTAGCAGAAAAGGCCCTCATATGATTAACTATCAAACCAATATGTGGTATGAAGGGCAGCAAATGGTAGCGGTGGTGGGGGAAGTGTGAATATAAAGGAAATATGTTTATAAGAAAGAAAAAAAGGGGGGAGGGTAATGTATTTTCATAGATCAGCATATTTTCCTGGAAATGTGTACAAGCCTTTGTGACTTTCCAGGCAGGACTGAAGGGTAGGCAGATCTTAGGCATAGAGTGTGAGGCTGAAACAGTTGTCATCCTATGCATGCCAGATAAGTGTGTGCATAGGATTATAGCCCAATCACAAATATACACCTTTTTGTGTTTCTTATTACCTGGGTGCAGCATGGTCCCCTGTGTTAAAGCAGAGCAAGTAGAAAAAACAGATGAGGATGAAAAAGTATGAGACAGGGTGTTACTACGTTTGTTTGTGTATGTGTGTGAGAAAGAGAGAATGTGCCAAGGGGCCATGCCCACTGACAAGCGTCCTTGAGTGTCTAGTCACCACCACATGTGACTCTCAGGTTGCCCACTCCTGCTGTAAAGAAAGACCATGAGGCCAGGTAGAAAGATCCAAAGGGTAGCTAGGCCTGAAAGGTTTCTGTTTCTTATGAAACATAGCAGCACAGGGGAACTCAGATGGAAGAAGCGGTGGCAAGAGAGAGAAAGAGATGGAGGAGCAGAAGAGGAGTGAATTCAGTGCTCATGTCAGTAGGCAGAGATATGTGAGTTGTGATGTGTTCTAGGAGAGCAAATTTCAATGTCATACAGGTGCACTATAATATTTCACTGCCTTCAAAGCTTTAGGAGACCAAAATTCTGTCTTGTTTAGTGTTCTAGAAGGATATGTGTCAAACAGTAACTTTTGTACAACTTCTGTTATATGATCTTGCTTTCCATGTAAACCCCACTCCTCCTTAGCAACAGGTCTTCTCCAATGCATTCAAACGGAGTGCAAAATAACGATGGTAAATCATTCAGTGCAAAAGCACAATAAAAATGATGTATAATAATGACAGCAAAAGCTGGGGAGGTCTTATCATACATCCATTAACTCTGGATCCCCAAAATAATAAGCAACCCAGTCATCACAAGAGAGACCAGATCACTGTTCCTGATGTGTTTTGATAAGACAGAGGGGAAATCTGCAGGTCTCCCCTCCATGACAGAATCCCTGTAGTGTATTGGGGATGGCTTTGTTTGGAACTCAGCAAAGTAAAAGGACTGGCCATTTAGCTCTGCTCTGTGTTCAGAACCTCTGGGAGACAAATTCACTGTCTTATCGGTTCCTGGCATCCCGTTATTTCGGCGGCTGCGCCTCCCTCAGTTGTGTCTGCCAGGCCTGTACTGTACTGGGCTTCGTTCCCCAGCACAGCAGGCACTGTGACCTGACCCCGCTGGGCGACTCCAAGCTCAGTCCACAACAGCTTTCCCTTACTCTGTAGCAAGTTGGGAAACAATCCTTTATATGGTCTGCAAGCTGCTGGCTCACTGGACACCACAAGGATATTTGGCCGGTTGAAGTCATTGACTATTAATGTTCTAGCGAGGAAAAACGGGCCGTCTCCCTCCTCCAGCGCTGCGCACAGCCCTTGCCCACGCACACCCTCTCTCCCCTTGCAGATGAGCATTGACCCCAACTTGCTGACCAACTTCTCTATTCCAGTTCAGGGCTTCCCATAAAAATAGTTCTGACTCCATTCTGTGATTCCACCCTCATCCTGCTAGTCTAATCCTCAACTCCCTGTAAATAGCTCCTTTTATGCCCCATGATTCCTGCAAACCTGTCCCTGGGATTACAGATGCAAATAACTCTATTTAAACTCCCCCCCCCCAATTCTCAAGCTACAGACCAGCCCTCAACAATGTCCCCAGAATGGGTTCAGCCCACATTCCAGTGTTTTAGCTATAGCAAAATGGCTATCTCTAGAGATCTGCCAATATCTTTCCGACATGGCCTGCAGCCTCCCATTTCTTTCTGATTTTAGTTACAGTACTTTAAGCAGGCAGGACACATAAGCTTAAAATAATAATATGACCATTTGCAGTCTGGTCTTGGAAATGTCAGTGCTTTATTTCTAAAATGTAAAATGTGAGAGCCCAGGCCTTTTTGAAAGTCCTGTTTTCTTCTTGAAACCCTTCCTCATAAAATCAGGATATGTGGTATGTTAACTTACATGTTGCATTTTAGTTACTGTTGAGTGAAGGAAATGCACTCTGCATATGCTCAAATCCCTTTTCTCTACTATGCTGTACCACCACGAACAGGCTGCGGGGCTAACTCCTATGTTATAAAAAAGATCACACGAACCTCCAACAGCCCCTGTCAGTCTGCTGATACTGCCTGCTGGTTTTGATAGCATCTAAAATGAGTTTAGTAATGTGTAACCATTCTTTAAAATTAGTATTTGGGAGAGAAAGCTGGCGAGAGAGATTGTGAAGAATGTGCCAGTGATTTGTGGTATCTAAATGTAAACATCTGCTTTGTAAGTTGCAGGAAATTGCATATTTTGTAGTTACAAAGTAGGTAAGGTGATACCTTCTCCTGCCAGTATAGGAGTTTGCAAGCTTTTGAGTTACACAGAACTTGCCATTAGGCAGAGCGGAAAGGTACCGTCTGCCAAAATATTCTACAGCCAGCATTTCAAAAAAACCTTCAAGAGGGGGGCATGCCTCATTCACTCAATAGCTTTGATTGCTCACTACCACACCATGAGTCACTGGCTCACATAACAAGGGTGTACTTATGTTCATTCTTCCATTGTTAGGAGGGTATACTGATGCCTTATCCCATAACCTGAAAAGGAACAGGAAGAAGAAGTGTGTACCCCACTTTCCTCTCACCAGCTCCTGAGCAAATGGATCCTGGGATTTATTGTCTGTGCGTGGTGCAGGATGAGGGGGAAGGGAGGGAAGAGGAGAGGGGGAGGGGGGAAAGGAAGCTATGCCTGGCAAGGCCCTGGGATAGATTGACCCTGACAGATGTTTACAGTGGTGCTGAGGAAGGGGGGTTATTATAGAGCCGCAGACTAAACAGACCTTGATGCAGGGAGGGGCAGATAGCACTGCCCCCAGCCCCACCAAATCTCCAATCTAAAGTGAGGGGGACGGGTTCCAGGATGGGGTCCCATGGAGGAAGCAGCATAGGAGATGGGGAGCTTGTGGCAAAATTATCCTATCCTCTGCCACTGAATTTTGCCCAGACAGTTTCCAAAGTCAGGCAGCTACTGAAGAACTAAACAGTGAGGTTGAGATGTGGTGAGATTAGAGGGAGAGATGTCCAAAGGAATATATATATACGCAGGAGACTGCAGTGAGTGACTCAGGGGAAGAGGCTGATAGTTGGAGGGAATTCCTTGTGAGGGAAGAGAGGGAGCCAGGCCAGAACAATACAGTGACCTTTCTGGCCTCGCAAGAAACCACGGAGGTTCCTGACGTCAGAGGCCCATTACGAAAGTGCCTGTTCCCAACACAGGGAAAGGTCATGTCTGGTTCCAACACATTTTCATCCAACTGGCATCTTTCTCGGCATGTAGTGGTGTGCATGCGTGTGTATGTAATGGGAGAAAATGGGGGCGGTGGAGGAAATCCCGTCACTTCCCAGAACTGGGAGATCCTGCCATGGTTCTGCCAACAATTGTCCATCAATCTGATTTGATAATCCAGAGCTGGTGAGAGAATTTCAGTGTTCAGTTCCAAAGACAGGCTTTAAGCTCAGCCTGCAGGCCTCAGGCTTCCTTTGCATGTGCACACACATACACGCTCAAATTTCACGTATAATTGCACAGGAAACCTATTCACATCAATTTTTTGCAGTCAAACATGCATTTAGAGATTTGTGAGGAAACCCTACACCCATTTTATTTCTATATATCTTTAAATGTACACACGCACACGCACACTGCCATTTTGGCTCTCTGAGGGCCCTCAATAGTGTACTTCACAGCATTCTCTCATCTGAAACAGTTCCCAAAGTCAGAGCTGGCCCAATAAATTTTTCTGCCTGAAGCAGAAGACAAGCTGGACACCCACAAATTCCACATACTGGACTGGCAGGTGAAACTTACTGTAATACAGAGCTGGCCCAAGACACTTTGCTGCCTGAGGCAGAATGGCAAATAGCATCCACTCCTCTCGCCAAGTCCTGGTCACATTAATGTTAGGCTGGCCAAGTTATTTTGGCACCTGAGGTGGAGAATCCCACAAGTACCTTTTCCTGAGAGTAAAAATTAAGGGCAGCATTCAACTAGATCCGTGTGTGGAAGGAACAACTTTCACTTGTGAAATAGGACTCCCCCCACCACCATTCCCATCACCAAATCTGCTCCTGAGGGTTGGAAGAAGCCCCAGAATGAATTTAGAGGGCTTGTTGGTCAAGCGGATTTCCACTTGCACAAAAATTTACATATCACTACGGTTGAATAAAACCCAACATTTTCAGCCCTTTTGTGACATTCAAACCCATTCAAACACTCAAGGCATTTAGGGAAAACAGCCAAGCAGGGCTAACACTGCTGACCAGCACCTGCCACCTGAGGTGGTTGCCTCACTCTGCCTTTTGCAATTTCTGAAGGCCAAATAATGCCTGAGGGCAGCTACTCAAGCCCTGCTAGTGGGCCTCACAAAGCATCTGTCCAGCTGCTGCTAGGAATTGAATGCTGGGCTACATCAATCTTGCACACAATTCAGAGCTCTTCTTATGTTCTTAAACCTTCTTGGGCTCTAGTCTAGTAATCTGGAATACTGCCCCCACTTTCACTTTAATGGAAATGTAGGCAAATTGGACAAAGCACATTTTATTGAGAAAGGTGGAAGGATAGGGTTATGTTCAGCCTGGAGAAAAGAAGGCCGAGGGGGTAAATGAAGCACTCTTCAAATCCCTGAAGGGCTGTCACCAGAAGGGCTTCCTTCTGTCTGCTCCGGAAAGAAGGACTAGGTCTAATAGGCTTAAGTTTGGGGACACCTCTCGATGGTGACAACAGTTTAACAATGGCAGCGGTTATATTGGAGTGGGAATAGACTCTCCCTCATTGGAGGTTGTCAAGCAAGAGGCTGGAAGGCATCTGGATCTCTGGCTTCCCTGAGAATTTTGCTGCCTGAGGTGAAGGACAAGATAGTGTTTGATTTCCTGGACTGGTAGTTTAACCTAACTTCAGTACCGCTGAGTGATGATGGGATAGTGTCCTCTACTACAGGGGTGGCCAACTTCCAAGAGACTGTGATATACTCACAGAGTTAAAAACTGGCAGTGATCTACCCCCTTTTGGGGGATTCAGGTCAAAGTTGTTGAGCTTTAGGGAAGAGTGAAACGACATTGAGCTTTTTTTAAAGCAGGAAAGCCCTATTTTTGGTGGTTCAGGTCATTTTAGGGGTGCAGGGCAAAGAAGTTGAGCTTCTTTTTAGGGGAGCCAAAGTTTTTTAGCTTCTTTGGGGGGAGCCACTGATCTACTGGTGATCTACCACAGACATCCAGTGATCTACCGGTAGATCACAATCTACCTGTTGGACATGCCTGCTCTACTACATCTGAGGCATCAGGCTAGTTTAGCAGGGGAGGGCCATACTGGAAAGCATACACAGCTCTGTCTTCCAGCAGAGGGGAATAGCCTGGGGGTTTTAGAGGATGAACTGCTGCTTGAGGTCCTAATGGTAGGACCAGCCCTGGCTGAACTTGACTGGCTACAAGGCCCTCTCCAATTCTATTACTGGTAGAATTAATCATGGTGATTCGTGCCTCAACTGACCAGAGAGAAGAAATATGAGAAAACAACTTCCACTTATCAGAGACTGTACGTACATTAATTCCCATGAGGAAAATCTGCTCTTAAAAGCACACACACCACAGACTGGACAGTAGTAATATGCCACTAAGTAATATGGGCACTAAGGAACACTGAACAAAAAGGGCCTTTGACATAAGGAATGTGTGGCGGGAAGATCCCTGGTTCTTATTTTCTGGTCCTGTCTTTTCCATATACTTTGGCAATACATGCCATGTCTATAAAAGCAACCCTGCCTTTTGAGTGCCCTGTTTCAGAATGTCAGTTTTTGTAAAGCACAAAACTCAATGAGAAAATAAGCAGACACTCCAACAATCCAAACAGGGTGAAAATGCCTGAACAGAAAAAAAAAATCAACAAGTTGTTCAAGATAACATATCAACCTTTGTGAACCTTATAGACCAGCACTGTGGAAGTTGACTGAGATGTAAGTCCCACAAAGTTCAATGCAAACACCCATAGGATTGCAGTCTTAAATGTGATGCCCACTTAAGGGTTTATGGGTCTCCTATGATTCCCTATCACAGCAAAAAACCAAGGCAATGGTACTTGACAGAAAGCATGACTGTATTTTGAGTGTTCTTTGCTTTTTGGTGCATGCGTTATCCTAACTATATGTGGTTGTGCTTATCCATGATTTTTTGCCATTGAATAAACACTCATTACAAGGCACTAAGGATGCAACCTAGGTACAAGTTCATTGAGTGGAATAACTTCTTCTATCCAAGTACTAACCAGGCCTGACCCTGCTTTGCTTCAGGGCAGACTTAATTCTGGGCAAGCATGCACCTGGACTGTTCTGCACCTCTGAGTCTCCCTCGCCCTATTTAAGTGCATGTTTGAATGTTGTAAATGCAGTACAGAAGGCAGATGAGAACAATCTTTAAATAAAGATGCATTTTTAGCAGCCAGTGTTGGTTCTGCATTCACATTACTGATGCAGCAAACACAAAAGTCTTTTATGCTGCAGTCCTCTGCATGTTTACTCAGAAGTAAGTCCCTTTGTGTTCAATGAGGCATACTCCCTTGTGTGTTTAGGATTGCAGCCTCATAAGGCAATCCTATACACAGAAACAAGTTCTATCACGTTCCAGTGGGTCTTTCTCCCAGGACTGGAGAATACAGGACTGTACCTTTGCACAGCAATCCTATACACGTTTACCCAGAAGAAGCACGTACGGCTATGTTCAATGGGCCTTACTCCTGGCTATGTGTGCAAAGAATTGCAGTGCTCTGCATGACAGCATCCTGAAAACGGCAAAGGAGTTCAAAACTCATGTGTTGCCTGGATGAATAAATCAGAGAAAGAAAACAACTCTTCACCTAGGAATCCAAGAGGTTTGCTTATATCACAATATATTTCAATTTATTTTCTTCCTTCTATTCTCCAAAAGCCTGATTTCCAGAAGATAGCAACATACAGTATCTCTTCACCAGTCAAGTGAGGAAGGCACAAGGGGGGTGGGGGGAATACAGTAGATCAACCTTAGGGAATCGGGATCGACTTTATGGGGTGTGGATTGAAAACAGCCCTAAGAGCATTTACCTGATTCGTACACCTCTCGGCCAGAGTGAGGCATCCGCGCTGAACTGAAAACGGACTGTGCTGAACCCGATTGGGGTGGGGGTTGCTCGCTTGTGACTCACTCCCCTTTCTGTTTGGGTTGGCTGAGCCCCGCGGTGCCGTGAGCCCCCACAAAGGTTTTTATTTTATTTTAATTTTTTTTTAAACTGCTCAGCCCCACATGTTATGGTGTGAGAGCCGGGGAGGGGCGGGGACGAGAGGAGAAGAAGGGTCGAGTTTCCAGAGTTGCAGGCGATGTTGGTTCCAAAACAAACAACAAATCTGGCCGTAGACTTTTACGTGGCGTGGTGGGGGGAGGCTGAAGGGGTCGAGGGGTGTGGACGACGGCAAGCTGGGCACAGATTAGAGTGGCCCTGAGGCGAGAATGGGAAGAAGCAATCGAAACGTGGCGGGAAGGGGCCCCAGAGCATTTTTGCAACTTTTTAGAATGCGATCCAAAGAAAAGAGGTTCTTCACCGGGGGGGGGGGGTGCATTTACTTTTTCTCCCTCACATGCAAAAGAGAAGGTGGTAGATACGGGAGGAGGAGGAAGGGAACTGACTTGTGGAGCCCTGAACTTAATGCGGCCATTGCAATCAACGAGCTGCATTCATTTATTTTAAGATTTGTATTCCGCTTTGTCACCGGAACTTCGAAAGCGGCCGCCAGTAAAAGAAACCCCTTTAAAAACCAGACCAGCGGAGTTGGTCGGGTTGTTTAATGGCGGCTGGAGTGACGGGGAATGCGTATGGTGAGCCCAGAAAGCTCACCGTGGAAGATTCTGGCTTCATTTCTCCAGCCGTTTTATTTTATGGATGCTAAGCGAATACGTACATGGAAAAGATAATAGACTAGTTTTGCTTTGATACCCACCAGATTTATCCTGGGAGGTAGGTCCCTTCTATGATTTACGTGATAAAGAAGTTTTATTTTTGCCTTCGCAGATACTTCTTGATTAAAGACTGAAAGTCAGAGCAGCAGGCCAAGAAAATACTTGCCCTGCCTTTAGGAGTCAGTACAAGATATCACTCTGCCCACCTCACCATCGAAAAAAATTAAAGGAGCAGCTGATTGCTCTTATGTTTAGCGGGGAGGGCTTAATCTAAATCTAAATCTCCAGGGTGAAAGAGGCTACTGGGAGAGCAAAGGGTGTAAAGGGGGCAATTGCTTTTCACCCTGCAGGTATGCATAATAATTTGAAAGGAAGCCTTTGATGCAGTGAACTGGGGTAGCCACCCCTCCTCCTGGTTCACACACAAAGGGAAGGACTAAGACAGGCATGTCTAAAGTCCATTTCGGGGTCCTGATCCAGCCCGCCAGTCAATTTTATCCAGCCCCCGTGGCAACTTCAATCCTAAAAAAGCTCAATAACGTTGGTCAGCTCTTGAGCATGTTCACTTCATCAAATCTGGCCCTCTGAAAAAAGTTTGGCACCCCTGGACTAAGAGGAATTAGCAAATGGAAGGTGGGGTAAGGAAGAGGCAGAAACCAAGTTAATGTAATATGGAGGGGGAAATCAGTTCATTAATGGGCCAGAGGCACATTGGAGTTGACCCAGGATTGCAAGTGGAGCAGAAGCATGTTGGAGAGCGGATTTGTACTACTTAGGGTACATAAGATTATATATGGACCCTTAACACTTTTAACCTTGCTTCTGTGCAAAATCAGAGTGGTTATGAAATGATAAAAGCATTCTGTATATTCAGAAAGGTTGAAGGAAGAGTCTTACATATGTGTTCAGAACTAGGCTGCAGTAGATACTCTGGATAACTTAATACTGTATGAGATTTAAAGTGCTACCCCGAAACTGAAAGGGCACCCCCTTTGCCATAAACTATCTCAATGACTTAGCTGAGTACCGTGGTACCTGAGGGAGCAGGTGGCGCTGTGGTCTAAACCACTGTCAGCAGTTTGAATTTGTGTGACAGGGTAAGCTCTTGTTACTGTGTCCCAGCTTCTGCCAGCCTAGCAGTTTGAAAGCACACCAGTGCAAATAGATAAATAGGTACTGCTGTGGCTGGAAAGTAAACAGTGTTTCCAGGTGTTCTGTTGTACCAGGAGCGGTTTAGTCATGCTGGCCGCATGACCTGGAAAGCTGCCTGTGGACAAATGCCAGCTCCCTCGGCCTGAAGCAAGATGAGTGCAGCACCCCATAGTTGCCTTTGACAGGACTTAACCGTCCAGGGGTCCTTTACCTTTCTTTCTTTCTTTTTCACTAACATATAAAAGTTTCACATAAGAAAACCTGATGTCTGACACCTGTCATTTTGATTTAAAGTTTGTTTTTAATATACTGCAGTTGCAGGAAGCCTCAAAAGTGTGCATGCATGCGCAGGTGTGTCTGTAGGAAGCTTAAGCCTGCAGTGGTCCTGGACGTGTGAACTTCCCATTCTGCTCAGACAAACAGTGAACTGTTCCATTGCACACATCTAAAATTTAGATGCCCACATTATCAGCTTTCTCCTTCATTGTCTTATGAAAAGGTCCAAGAAAGTAGAACATATATTAGTATACCCTTGAGCATTGTTACAATGTGGTGCAATGTTGAAAATTTCACCTAGTACCGGTAATCCAAGGTCTTAAAACTCTGCTGGTTCTAGGCTACTGAGTGGAATATCAACATTTGTGAATTATATAGTGTCTCCTATAGTGGGCTATGAATGACTTGACATCTGACGTTGGTGTGTGGAGCAATGGCAAAGAACCAGCACCGCTTTTAGAGAGCCAGGTGCCTCTATCACCATTGCTGCTTTTAGTCTGGAAACAACCTATGAGTTGGGCTGTTCATTATTGCCATTTTACAGAACAGAGGCTGAACAAAATAAAATACATTGTTTAGGCTTTCTGGTGAATCTTCAGCTGACGGGATTGGAACATAGTTCCCAGATATCTTCAGTAAGTAGGGGCTGGGTGGGCTGGAGTGACGTTGGTTGTGTACCCTGCTTGTCCTTACATCTGTGTATTCCCTTAGGCATACTCCGGGCTGAGCAAATGTAGGAGTCTGCTGATGACACTGGGGAGCCCCAAACAGCCGGCAGACTTGTTTGCATCAATAATGACAGAGTCAAGGCCGTGCAAGAAAGCGGACAATGAAATTAACCAGACAGTGGCTGTGCTTTGTAAGGATTTTTCCATTCTGAGGTAAGCTGCATCACTCCGGGAGAGAGAAGTGTAGGGTGAAGTAGGAAGTGACAGGGAACAGAAAAAGTGTGAAAATGAATGAGGCACAGAAGGAGATTCCTAGATGGATGGGAGACTCTGCAGGTTATATAGCCCACGGAGGAACTTGCAGCTGTTTACAAATGGGCACACAACAGAGCATGTGCTAGAATACTGTACATAAGAAACTGTACTGGGTCCGCCAACACATTTTTAACCATTTATTGTCAAACTTAGAGCCTGATCTTAATCACATTTACTTGGAAGCAAACCCTATTGATTTCACTGAGACTTGTTTCCTGGCAAGTATGCTTAAAAGTTCAACAACAGTTTGTGAACAGCTCCTAAAGTTAAATACCTGTAGCAAAAGAACAGGCAGAGGATAGTCAGTGACCACCCACACTTATAGGCAGCAGCAAACAAGGGCAGAATGGGGAATTGAGGCAAAGGATGTGAGGACAGATGAGGTCAAGTGAGAAGGGAAGACAGCTGAATTGGAAGCTTAAGGGCTGAAGAATAAAACACAAGGAGTGCAATACAGGGGTTAGGTTCCATGCAAATCACTTAGCTGTGTGCTTAGTTCCTACAGATTTGCCTACAAAGCACCATGCATAAGCCACTGGCAGAAACTCTGACAAGCTGTTTAGTGAACCTGGATGCACTAAGGCTATAAAAGTTAGAAGGCCAGATTGGGGGAGTCACTGAGGTCCGTAAGATATCTATGCAGCTTGCCAGAATACCCCATAGTCTTGGAATTGGTCTTGGAGACCTGTACCTGTAGTTGAGTCAGTGGAAGAGATTAGGGATGCTGTTGGTTAAGTGCCCACCCTGTTGCCCAATGGCTGTCTAAGGTAGTCTCAAGTCCAGTGTTGGGGGACCCCAGGACAGTGGTTCTGCATGACCTCGATATTCATGCCAAGGTTGCTTTGTCTGGTCCAGTTTGGGACTTCATGGCCTTCATGGGCCTGTCCCAAATTGTCAATGGACCAATACACAGGATAGGACACACATTAGCTTTAGGCTTCACTTCAGGGTGAGTGGCTGATGGTTTGCATATTGATCCCTTTGTTGTGGGGAGGGGCCAATTTGGACGGCATGCCCTTGGAGACCTATGAAATCTGATCAATTCCTGAGTGCTCTGGAGGACTTTCCAGTAGCCAATTTTGGTGATTTTGTTGAGGCTGTTTCCTCATTGTGGAACATTAGGGTGAGGAGGCCTGTTGAGACACAGTTGCTTCAGTGTGTCTGGTCTGACACTGCAGAGCTCATTCTGCTCCTCAGTTCTCTTCATAGCTACAAGCAACAAAAGAGGCCAGATAACAGCTATAGCAGGCTGAACAGTGGTTAGAATGCATATCTGCAACTATCACATAGCGATGATGGCAGCGAAAAAGGTCCACCATTCCATTTCCATCAAGCAGAGCTCTTTCAAGTGGTTAAAATGTTGTTACAACCTGCCTCAGTCAGTAGGACACTGTAACCATCACAAGCCTGCTGTTTAGGCACACCTGTTTAGGCAAGCATTCCCCGGAAGTGAATTTAGGATTTTATTGTTTCAATAGGGGCTTTTGTTTAGCTTCTTCAAATGCCACAATGGAATACTTACTGTGTATTTTAATTATGTATTGATTGTGTATTGATTTTATTGTTGACATATAAGTGGTACATAAATTGGATGACAATGAGGATGATGATGATAATAATAATAACATTGCTACATAAAGCCTCCTGTTAGTGAGAGAGACAGGAGTGGCATCAGACCAAATGGTAAAATTAGATGCTTTTTGGGATAGGAGCCTGGTCTCTATCATAAAAACCAAATAAGATGAGTGTTTGCCTAGGCCCAAAAGTTGTGAGCAGGGCCACCAAGTGCGCATAGTGCCCCTGGAGGACAGTTGAGGAGATCATGTCTAGACTGCACAATGCAAAAATAATTTCAGATTTGGGTACAAGCCAAGGTGTTTGGCAGTTCCAACTCAACACAGAAAGTGCCAAACTCTGCACCTTTAACTTCCCTCTTTTTAGACCTGTGCTTAATGGATTTCTGTGTGGGATAGTAAATACCTGAGATTACAAGAACATCACTGCTTGGACCACTCAGAACTCATGAGGTGGTAACGTGTGCTTAGTCAAGTCTGTTGCATGCTTACTCAGAAGCAAGTCCTCCTTAGTTCAGTGGAACTTGCACCACAAACTTTATACATGTTTACTTTGGGCGACTGTGCATAGGATTGCAGCCCTACTCTTAATAGATGGATTTAGGATTGCAATCTTAGCATAACAAAGAGGCTTCCTGCAGGGTGATGTGTAATAGATTTCCACTAAGGTAAAAGCAACTGTATCAGTGGAAAGACCTTGGGCGTGCAGAGAACAAGGGGAGTGTGGAAATGCTTTATTTCAGTTGCTGCATATGGTGAGGTGTTAGTTGGCATCAGGTTTTATAGCGAGACATTCTTAGGAGGGAAGTATTGATTGGGAAAACTGGCTGATAGCAAAAGAATAGTCCACTTCAGGGATGGGATTGGTAAGCTTTTGAAAATAGACAGATGTTTCTCTTAAACAACCCTGAAATTGCAGCCTTAGGTGTATATTGAAGTCACTCCTATGCATGCATTAACTAGGAAGTACCATATATACTTGAGTATAAGCCTAGTTTTTCAGCACATTTTTTGTGCTGAAAAAGCTGCCCTCGGCTTATACTCGAGCGAGGCGGGTGGTGGGGGTGACGAGAAAAAAGCCCTTTCTCTCCGCTCGTGCCGCCACCTGCTCTCCCCAGTCAACTATTCCTTAAGAAGTGTAGAAGAACAGCGGTTCTTTACTCTCCCCAGGCAGCTTGTTCCATTCCTGAACTGCTCGCATAAATGCAAACTTGGCAAAGGAGGAAGAGGAAGGAGCAGCCCAAAGGGCTGCTTTCGGGCTGCTCGTTCCTCCTCCTCCTCCACAGCGGCAAAGGTGAACCGGCTTATACTTGAGTCAATAAGCTTTCCCAGGTTTTTGTGGGAAAATTAGGTGCCTCGGTTTATATTCGGGTCGACTTATACTCGGGTATATACGGTAAGCACCATTGAGCTTGGTTGGATTTATTTCTGGGTAAACATGAAATATTATTGGCCTGCGTGACCTCAAAACTGTCCTGAGCCTGTAAGATATATATGGATGTGGTTGTTGACAAGAGTTTTTCTGACACAGGCTTTTTAGGTGTGTAACTCTACTGTTGAATATGGGAACGAGTGGAGCCAAAATATATATTGAGCTAAGCTGCATTGAAACCAGTCTGGCCTGGTTCAAAACTGTGATGTGAGCTTACAAGAGTTTCAAGGCTGAAAGGAAGGCAGTAGGAAAAGCCCAAAGTCAGAGCAGAAAGTCATATTAAGGGCACCTTACTGCATGCATTGTGGTTCTGTACAAAAGCCATCATGTGTTAATACTATGCAGAATGCAGATTAGTAACACTAAGTATAATTCCTAGTGCCCATCTGGTTATTGAGACAGGTAAGAACAGAGTCTGTGATGTCCTATCCTGACCAGGCGTGAATAGCATTTAGCCATGCTCAAATATCCAGCTGTGAAATTTAGAGCCAATGCAAGAAACAGAAGACAAAACCCCCTGAAATGATTCACGTTTAGGGGTGCAGCATATTCTTTGATCACAGAAAACTAGAGGTGCCTTGTGGATTTTCATGACTATGGAAATGCTCCAAGATTGCTGGTCACCCTAATGCTACAAGTTTAAAGCAGGCTGATCACCTTTCAAGTTTGTGAGCTTTTCTTTTTCTAGCTGGCTTCTCCTGGAAGAATTAAGCTGTTGGCAAGAGTTTATGACAGGTTGTTCCCCCTTGGGATTTCAAAGCATTCATGGCAGGGAATGGCTTGGTGGTCTGTGAGCGCTTCATTTAAAGAAATCTTAATATGGGAAGCCTTAATTTGAGTCCTTCCTATATTAGACACAGGGATTGGCAGAGAATCTGGTGTTCCTGGGGCTATTAATGGGGAGACACTGTTAAATTTCCAAGAGGGCTTTCAAGAGTCTTGTGGGCAGAATAATGAAGAACTAGCATGTCAGCACTGTGTAATTTAGCCAGCGTCAATTATACCAAAGAGCTTTTATGCCAGAGCACAAAAAATGCACTTGGGACACTTGCAGTAAATAGCACTCCACTGAGATTCCTAGAATCTAAATGAGAAATCACTGCACAGGAACTGTCCATACTAAGAAAATAGCAATCACTGTGCAGTAGCCACAAGGAGACTGCTATCCACACAGACTGGACCTCGACACCTTTTTAAAACTGTCCTTGTAAGCAGGGTTCAGATGCTGTAGATCATGGATTGAGAAACATTTGGTCCTCTGGATGGTGTTGGACTCCCAGTGCCCATCAGTCCCATCTAGCATAGGCAGTGGCCAAGGATGATGGGAGTTGTAGTCCCATAACATGTAGAGGGCCACGTTTCCTATCCCTGCTGCAGATAAAGATTCCACAAGAAAGCCTTGATTCACTTTCTTATCTTCCTCCACTCAAGTTTGCATTCATACAAACTGCAGCCAGATTTTTCCCCAAAACAGCTGATGTAACATCTGAAATCACCTCCTACTGGTCTGAACTCAGAAACACCACTTTGCCCTCATCTCCCTTGAACATCCTTTCAGGTCAGCTTCCCTTGAAGGTCTGCCATCTCCTGAATGACTCCATTGCCTGCACACCCATCTTTCATGTGAGGAATGTTACAGCTCCATCTCAGGCTCCTCTGTGCCCCAGTACTGAACGGACTTGCCACTCAAATCAGGTTTTTCTTTTCTGCTGTTGGCTGTATAGCTTTGCAATAATGAGCGACCTGAAATCCAGTGTGGTCAGAATGGAGTTTGATTTTCCCATATATAGTCAGGGTACCATGATGCATTTTGCTCAGCCTCCTTTCAAGACCTCAAGCATCCCTCTGCGATTACGTTCTAGTGACTAAGTCATCCGCAGCATCTGGGCTAGCATCCAAAGTTGTTGCTTGTGGCCCAGATTATTACAGTATTGTCTTCTCTACCTGTGTGATACTTTCCTTGCTCCATCCATGGCCCCATCCTTGCCTCTGTACTACTGTTTAGCATGCTGATTCAAGGCCCAGTCTTCTGACTCCTTTGCCATGCTTCTCTCTTGCCTTTACACCAGGGCTGACTACACTCAACTCCCATCACCCTCAACCATCATAGCCTATAGTTAGGGTTGATGGGAGTTGCAGTCCAATAGCATTTGGGGGACCACAGGTTAGCCATCCCTGGCTTACATGATCAGTCTAGTTTTATTCTCAATTCTGAGGCTGATTCTATTCCTAATATTTCCCAGTTTCTTCCTAGGCTACAACACAATAGGCCACCTGTCCTGTTGTGTGTTGAAAGTCCTCCTATTTGTGAGGAAACTGATTGACTAGCCTCCCACGGCCATCGGCTCCATCGGCTGCCCCTGACAATAGGTACCTGTAGCTTGTGACCGTGCTTAAATGCTTTGTTTCCTGCATCTATCCCAACAACAAACACCTGAAGTTTGGGAGGTAAATGTCTAATGAAGGAATAGATTACTGCCACTTTCTCAACCCAGGGGAAATTGTCACCACAACTCCTGGTTATTCCGTTACTTCTGTGACCTTGGGTGTGTGTGTGTAGGTTGTCTTAACAGGCAGAAAACTTGAACTTGGACTTGGTCTTAGTCTTAGTAGTTCTGAGAATAGAGTTACTAACTGGCAGCGGGTGTCTGTGTTTGGACTGAAATCACCATGACTGACTTGGGGATTGCAGGGGGGTGGGAAGCTTGCAGTTTTTATAAGGTTCTTTTTGAATTTGTACTACCTTCCAGTTTTTTAGTGTGTCTTCAGTTCACATAGTATAACGGAACACCTGGCTGGATCTAATTTAGTGGCTGGACAGGCTTACCCCCTGCATGTTGGGATGGGGAACCTGTAGCCCAACAGACACTGCTTAATTGCAGCTCCGATCACCCCTAACTATTGAACATGCTGGCTGGGGCTGATGGGAGCTGGAGTCCCAACATCATCTGGAGGGCCAAAGCTTTCCCTGTCTGTACTGTATCTAAATTCCACCAGAGCATTTCTGCCCCTGTTGGTCTACACAACTGACTGCAACCTGCATGGGATCAGGACCTTCTCACAGAAAGCATGTGGGTGGCCTGGCGTGGATCTGTGGGGGAGAAAGCATTTGCTCCATTGGATGTCAGACCTGGCCCGTGAAACAGTTTTATCAGGCTCTTGGCAGCCCTGCCAAATGCTAACCATGTGGTATGCATTTTGCCCATGGTTTCATATGCAAGGAGAGGAAATTTGTTTGCAAATGTGGCGAGATATGTGAGTTATTCCATACTTTAAATGTGATTATTGGGAGGGGGTGTGTTATAAACAGTGCCCCGTCTGATAGCTACGCAGAGGCTGAATTCTAAAGCCTGGCCACCTGTGAGGAGGTCGGGCTGTGCATCAAACTATACTTCCGGTTTCCGGACTACTGCCTGGAGAATAGAGTGGTCCCTGAGAACACAGAACTTGGCCATCCCTGCACTACAGCACTGAGCCAGGAGTGTGGGAAACGGCTGTCTATATGTGCCCCTAAAACTGAAGCCTGTCTCTCAAAATGTCCTGCTCGAGCCTCATTTGTACCGCTTTCCATATATAAGCCTGTTACTGTCTTGTCGCAATAGCACACAGAACCATTCCCTATAACTTTTCCCCTTTCCCTCTTTAATTTCCTGGCTGCAGGCTTAGGATCAGCAAACCTAAACCAGCAGCAAACTTAATGAGGAGCATCTGTACAGAAAGGGCATGCACGTGGAAGAGTGTGTGTGTGTGTGTGTGTGTGTGTGTGTGCACGCACGCTGGTGCGCTTACACATACAGATGTGTGCAAACCCACAGGGTTGGACAGCAGGAGGTCTACCTGTCAGAACTCCGAGGATGCCTTGAACTTATCTTATTGTGGGGGGAAAGCCAATGCTGATATAAGGCCCAGTGCAGGCCCAGACTGAGACAGTGGCAAGACTTCCTCTGTTGCCCATTTACTGGGCAAGTTGTGCTGTACAATGTAGTGCTCATAGCCAAGGTTTATGTTATATCCCACCTTTCTTCAATCATGAAACCCAAGGCAGTGGACATGGGATTCCCAGGTGGTCTCTCATCCAGGCACTGACCAGACCCAAACCTGCTTAGCTTCAGCAAGGAGGTGGTCCAATGTGCCTTCTGACCACAGCCAGACCTAGTCTCGTTTCTATCTAGTGTGCCATTTTCCCTAGATGAAAGTTGTGTGGGGCAACCCCAGTAGCTTGTAGCAGCACTCAAATGTGTGAAGAAGGTGTGCTTGTACACCAACTCAAGACTGGATTTCCAGTCCTCAGGTGTGAAACCTATGAAGTAGCCATCAGGAAGACAGTGGCTTAGCGTGCATGCTAGGGTGTGTTGTCCTCAAAGGGCTGAGGCAATAACTCCAGGAACTTTTCGTTTCAGGTATTAAGCAATGTGGCTGTTAAAAGTATTATGTTTCTGAATTTGACTGTGCTACGCACATGAATTTAGTGCCCATCCTGTCTTATACCTTACTATCCTTACACTGACTGTTTACATTCTGTCTGTTTACTAGTTATATATAGCCACACTGTTATACTGAGCAAGCCCTGATCTCACACAGATTTCTACCCTTCTCACGCACTGAAATTAATTCCATCCCCCACTTTTGTTCTGAGCAGGGCCCAGAGCTCACTCAGATGCTGCCATTCGCAAGAGGGGACAGCCTTATGCACACAGCCCTGGGTGTGCTTTTTCAAAAGCACAACCCAGGGTGTCCCACTAAGCCACTGGACAGTACAATAAAACACTTTGGTTTCTAAGAAGAGAAGGACAAAAGAAGAAGAAGAAGAGTAGTTTGGATTTGATATCCCACTTTTCACTACCCAAAGGAGTCTCAAAGCGGCTAACATTCTCCTTTCCCTTCCTCCCCCACAACAAACACTCTGTGAGGTGAGTGGGGCTGAGAGACTTCAAAGAAGTGTGACTAGCCCAAGGTCACCCAGCAGCTGCATGTGGAGGAGCGGAGACGCAAACCCGGTTCCCCAGATTACGAGTATACCACTCTTAACCAATACACCACACTGGTGTAGCAGAGCTGTCAACTTTCCCTTTTTAAAAAATGGGAAACGGCACGGGAATAAGGGAATTTCCCGCAAAAAAAGGAAAAGTTGACAGGGAAAGAGTAGTTCCACACGCAGTTCACAGCAATGATTTTGCTATGCACCAGGAACAAAACTCATTCCAAGCTGACCCTTTTGGGGGCTCTTAATGTCTTTGCCAACTTGGGATGGACAGATGGAAATGGAAAATAAGCCAATAGTAAAGGCTTCCAGCCCCATTACCTCTGAGCAGCAAATTTAATGAGGAGCATCTGAAGGGAAAGGAGATGCATTTGTGTGGCCATGGACATGCATATGCAGTATGCACGTACATGGCTGTTTTGAGCATGAGGAGTATGTATGGTCCTTAACTAGGGGGTATATACCAATCTACATGTGGCTCCATAATATGCCTGGATACTTTCCCTGGGGTAGTCCCAGCCTCTCTCTTGAGTTGCTCCTTCCATAACAGTGATCTTGTATTCCAGCTACCTTCTTATCCCTGCACATATAAGCTAAGGTTGACCTTCCTATGAGTACAGTGGATCTGCAGCCGTGGTATTCCACAGCATAGACCCTTTTCAGGTGTGGCGATTGGCTGTCTGTTTGGAGGACGGGCTCCCACATCCCCTCTTGCACACAACAGCGGGCCGTGTTGCCTGCTGCTTGCCAGCCTGCACTGGTGCCCAACTATGCAGCAGGCAAACGGGGTTCGACTCGTTTCCAAAGACATCATCCCTATAGATAATCTCACGTGCATGCACTTGTAATTGCTGTGCTGTGTACACACAAGTAAAGAAGACGTGTGTTTTGTGGGATCTGTGCCATTTCCCAGCACACCATTTCCCTTTCTAGTCACACCTACCCCATTCAGTTCCCTCCTGCACAGCATCCTCCCTGCCCCCCCTCTGCTACCCAACTCTAAGCAGCTTTCTGCTTTAAAGCAAAAAGAGCCAACAAGTGGCACATTGACAGCCTATCAGCCCAATGTATTGCTGGGTAGGATCCCTCCCTAATTTGGGCTGTTCTGGAGAGAAGTCCCTTAAAAAGATGCCTAGTCCCAAGCTGCTAGCTGCAGCTGCTGGATGGGAGTGATAGAACCATTTGCCTCTATCAGTTTTAGCTCTATTCTCTCCCTCCCTCCCTGCGCGGCCCCCCCTCCCGTGCCTTTTCACTTTTCCTGGCTATCTCAGCCAAGGAGCAGAACTGACCAGCAGTAAAGAGACCCAAGCCGATAGACAGCATCTTTCCCCAACAGACCTAGCAGTGAGAATTTGGGCTGTTGTTCATTTGAGACATGAAAGAGCAAGTTCTGCGTATGCCTGTCTACTGGTCTCCTCGGCCTCACATTTTCCGGCATATCCCCCTCCACGTTCCCTGCTTTGCCTTTTCCAGCATCCAGGCAAGGGAGAAAAAAATCCCAAAGATTTTTCTGTTTTTGTTTTGCTTTGTTTGTTTGCTCTTTCTTTTTAAAATAGCTGACTCTGTGGGAGCAAGAGACTCCCCTCTCCCCCAAACAGCGTGATTGTCAAAAGAGCCAGTCCAGGAAACAAACCACTTTTGACCTTTTAAGGCTTGTTTTTACATTTTTTTAATTTTATTTTAAACACAAGCCCTCTCCCAGAAAGCCTGGGGTGTTGTCTGCAAAACACAAAACCCCCATTGCTTATAAAAATTACACCCTGCAGGAAAAAGTTCTCTCATTCCAAGTAATCGCGCCCCCCTCCGCAACTCCTTTCCAACCTTTTCAAAGTAACAGCAAGAAAAGTTTCGTTAACCGGCTGCAAATGTTAAAACTCTAAGGATTAACAACAACAGCAACAAAAACCCCTAACATTATTTACGAAGACTGGACACTTCCTAGGGTTTTGTGTTCCCCCCTTCCATCCGCCGGAGCAAAGGACGTTTCCTCGTTCTTTGCAGAAAAAACTTGTTTCAGGGTGGTTCCCCCCCTCCCCTTTCACTTCTCCTGTTCTTTGTTTAAAAACAAACAAACAAACCTTTATTTTGGTAACCAAACATACTTTCTTTCTGTGCTGGGGCAGCACTTAAAGCACGACAAGGGGGTGGTGGTAACCCTTTATAGCCCTTGTCTAAAATGCTGGTGACTTTGATTTTCCTCTGTCAGTTTTGGATGTTATTCCCTTACTAAGCAGCGTCTCTCTCTCCCCTTCTCTCCCCCCCCCCCCCAGTAATCACAAACATGCATGAAAAAGAGAGAAGGGGGGCAAAGGGAAAGTCTTAAATCAGTCCCAAAGCCAGACAGACGTTTTAATCAAATCAAATTAGAATCAGCAGCGGTTTTGGGGTGGGGGGAAGATGAGGCGCATGGCAAGAACCCCCCGCCGCCCCACCCCCCTCTCAAAACTGAATGAGATGCGAGCCCTTACCTGAACCCCCCCCAGCAACACATAGCATAGTAGACTCAGAGTTTGGGCTGGGGGCGACGCTGTGGGTTAGCAGGCAAACGGTTTTGTTCCGAAGCTCCTGGCGCAGAGTGAAAAAATTGCCTTTCTCCCCGGCTGGCTCTGCCCCCGGTTCCGTTCCTTTTTTCCCTCCCCCCTTTTCCCTATTTGTTTTGGTTTGTGTTTGCTGGGTGTTAGGTGGGAAAAGTTGTCTGTACGCTTTTTTTTTTTTTTTTGGTATGTGTGCAAAGTTTTCACCTCTCTCTCTCTCTCTCTCTCTCTCTCTCTCTCTCTCTCCTCTTCCACCTCCCGTGATTTGCTCTTTTGATTGGTGTCCAGGAATGTAAGAATATAAAAAAGAAAAAGGGAAAAAAGTGCATACACCCTCTCTCGAAGCGGCTGCCTTTCCTTTCCTTTCCTTTCCTTTCCCTTTCCTTTCCTTTTTTTTTAAATCAAGTGTTAAGCAGAACCAGGTTGCTTTCAAGAATGTATTTGATGCAATTGTATACAAGCGGAGGGTCATTCATTTCTTTCTCCTTCTCTCTCTCTCTCTCTGTGTGTCTCTCTCTCTCTCTCCCCCACACACCCCACATATGCCACCCACCTCAACATACCCCACTGCAGCTCTTCAAACTTTGGGCTTGGGAGGGGCAAGAGAAAGGTAAAGGAGCTAGCAGTATGCATTTCCCTCAAAGTGAAAAAGGAAGCAGGAGAAAACTTTTGTTTTGTTTTGTTAAAGAACTCTCCAGAGGAAATGCCAGCCCACCATACCCCACCCTAACCCCCTCCCAACCCCGCTCTCTAGATCTCTGGATGCTGCCAAGATTTGCTAGTGGCATTTTTTAACAAAAATGAAGAAGAAGAAAAAGAAGAAGGGGAGGGGGGGGTCTTCCAGTAAATGCTGGAGAAATTGATCGTGTTTGTGAGGGCTCAGTTGAGGTTCTCAGTGGGGAGAGGTGGGCTGGCTTCCCTGCGCAGGAGGGGAGGCCTGCAGAAAGGTACCCGGGACTCCTACCTGCTCTGAACTCCATCTGGTTAAAGCCCCAGTCCGGTGCAGCCCTTGAAGGTAGGTGTGTGGCTGGATGCTTCCTTTCGCCGAGGGGTCTGCATGGAGTCTGCTGCCTCCTTTATTCTGGGCCAGGATTAATAATCCCATTTGCCAATCCCACTCACTAGGGTTTGGTTGTGGGTTTGGTTTTTGTGTGTGTGTGTGGTTTGTTGTTGTTTTTTAATTTGGTGAAGATATTCACGAAACCTTCCCTTCTACCCCCCCTTCCTCTTTTCTGACGTGTAACGCTTTAACCACAAAGCAAAGCCCAGTCCCAGAGGGTGGGAGTATGTGGGGGGGCATGGGGGGGAGGAGGAGAGGCACCGCAGATTGGCTCCTCTCCCCTACAAAGAGACAAGGCGAGGTGAGTGTGTGAAGCCACCCTGTCTCAGGCTGAAATGCCAGATTTGGAAAAGGGAGGTGGAGGGAAATGTGGGGGGGGGGGAAGGAAAGGGGTGGGGATAGACGGGAGAAACTGACCCATTCTTTTTCTCCACTTATTTCGCCTTTCCTCATGCTTCCCGTTCTGACTCCCTTCAGTACTTGCCTGTCTAAGAATCCCCAGACTTTTGGCCCGGTCTGCGGCAGGCTTTTTGACATCCGCGCCCCAGCCAAGTGCCAAGCAACTGGGGCTGGCGGCTGCCTTCCCACTGCCCTTTTGCAGGAAACAAAACACAATGGCTTGCCAGTGGGTTGTTGTCGGATGCTTGTCCCATTCTCACAATCGGAGTGGTGGCGTTTAGTCACCAGCAGGTGACTAAACCTCCAGGCGACAGATGTCATGAAAGGCTGATGTAGGAGTGAGTACCGAGAGATAGTTTGCTCAGCAGGCAGGCAGTCAAGGGCATTGGTAAGGGGGTCTTTTGTCTCTTTCTCTTCCCCCAGAAAAAAATAAATTCATACACATTTGTCTCTCATTCATCCCAGTGTTCCGTTCCTTTGTGTGTTTGTGTGTATACATATATGGGTTCTGATCGTAATTCATTAATCAGCAAAAGACTTGTCAGTCCTATTTCAACACAAGACTTGTGACTCAGCACTCTGCTTTCCAACTTTAGGGGCAACCTCCCTTATGCTGGATGGACTCATTGGAAAGGGGCTCTGATGCGGCAACAGGAGAGGCTGCAAAAGAGTTCAGGGGGTTGTTTGAAGGGGGGGATTAGGTTTGCTACAGAGGAAGTGTACCTTTAAAAATAGCCATGCAAGTGATATGTATGAGAATGGAAATGTTAATACTGAAGTGATAGCAGCACCCTACTTGCTGAAAGATAGTGCTGTATTTTTCATAGAACCCTTACAACTTAGCATAGCTTTCCCCATCCCTCCAGTTCTGAGCATTGGTTTGGTTGTTCATATTTGTCCACTTAGTATACACTGATATGCCCCATTCATCAGGGTTTGCACACATGTAACCATGCAAGCAAGCAATTTTGTTTTTGACAGGCCCCAGTTCTGCAGACCTTGCAGATGCAACATCTCCGTTAGCAAATTGTCAGCATAAGTGGTTCTGATCCACCAAACCTCCACTGCATTAGTTTGGGTGTTTGCATTCCGTCCCTTCTGCTACCCTGTTGCTGAGCTCTGGGATCGGTGTAGAGATTGTTTTTTGTTGGGGCTTTTGAGCTGCGTTGAAATGTATTCCCCCCCACCCCACCCCATGTTGCTTAAAAAAGTTATCTGACAAAAGAAATTCTCTCTTTGAATTTCAATGGCTAAGAAATTGTTTGTTTTCAATTACCCTTCCTTTGATTAGGACTGACTTTGCTGATGGGAGTCTTTCTAACTAGATGAGGACTTTGGAAATAAACTTCACATTTAAAATAAACTATCAAATGTTATTAAAGCTGGCATGTCAGGTATATAGCAAAAACGAAGGAAAAAAGGAACCAAAGCCTGTTTATTCACATTACTAAATATTTACATATTTTGCAAACAAGAAAAGCAAGGGAGAGAAGGGCTTTGTGCTGTACAAGGAAATCCAATCACTTCATCCAAAATTAATTGCGTTCGTGAATATATATGTTTTTTTCATTGTTAAAACCTGACTCGTTATTTACATGGAAAAACTATTATGGGGCTTTGAACTTTAGGAAAGAGTGGTTGGAGGACGTATTCCTTTTCCCCCCTTGCAGGCTTTTGCGCAGTGCTTTGTGTAAAAACAAAGGCACTCACAGACACAACTAATTTTAGCATTTCCAGCCCCCCAGGAGCCTTGTGCCTCCAAAAGGTGAAATTTAGCATTTTTCTCAAATGCAGTCCAGTTAGAACCACTCAGCATTTTAAGTCTTATAAAATGTTTTAAGCCGTTGTGAGAAGTCACTTACGTGGTCAAGTAATCTGACAAGGAGACACCGAAGTAAGCTTCAATACTTCCTTTATTGTAACGCGTTTGCAAAGGCGGGCTCCCCGACCGAGATGGTGCGAAGAGCCCCGAAGCTTACTTCGGTGTCTCCTTGTCAGATTACTTGACCACGTAAGTGACTTCTCACACCGTGAATTCATGGGCTTTCCATTCTTTATTTAAAGTAACTATTCACTTAACTGTTTCACATACCCATTTATTTCTTAGTCATTGGAGATTTATGTACCTCCAATAGGGCCAAGGTGAACTGATATTTCTTTTGTGTACAGAATAAATAAATCTAAGGTAAGCAGCAGCACTCCAATTTATATATCTACAAAAAACTGAGCGCTGCACAAAGCGCCGCCTTTTCTTTTTGTCTAGACACAAGTTTACATGTTTGTAAAATGCATAGAAGTTTTCAGGCACATCGCTGCCTAGTCCTTGTTCCATGCTGTGTTTTCTTGAGCCTGCTTCAAAAGAGTGCAAAATTAGTTGAAATGGGCTTTGAGGGAAGATGCAGTGTGGGACCCAGAAAGGCATATTCCAAGTTGTGAGTTTTTGGTTCTTGATCGAAAGAAGAGATGCTTCTATTTGAAAATAACTTAGGTTTTCCTTTCTAGCAGATAAACTCTGAAACCTGGACTTCCAGATTTTATTTTATTTATTTTTATTTTATTTTCAAAGGGGCATTTGGGAAGCTTGGAGTGTAAAATACACCCATCATGTGCCAAGGACGTGTGAAAAATATGTGACCTGTGTTTTGTCCTGCCATATTAAAAATGCTCTTGAGCAGCAGCCAGCCCTTGAAATCAGAAGGATCCTGTGTAAAACAAATTGTGACTGCCAGTCTTGGCTAGAACTGACCACATGCAGTGAAAATGCTAATATGCAGTAGCAGCCAAGGAAATTTCAAAAAAGGTTTGGAAAGTAATAGTAGAGGGGTTCACAACATGGTTGTTTCCCAGTACATATAAGCATATTCCTTTACAACAGGGCTGGGAGACCCTGTGGTCCTTCAGATGTTGCTGGACTACAACTCTTATCATCCTTGACCATTGGCCATGCTGGCAGGGGCTGATGGGAGTTGGAGTCCAGCAGCATCTGGAGGGGCATAGGTCCCCCAGCCCTACTTTTACAATATAGGTTCTTTTTTTCACATTCCATGAAACATGGTGGAATGGAGGCCCGGATCTAGATCACAGTTCATCAACTCCCCATCCTGGATAAGCAGTAGTTGGGTCCAGAAATGTAGATGAGAGGCATGCCCGAAGCACACAGTGGGAATTTACTGACTGAAAGAGCAGCAGCTGTGTCATACGACCAGTTTACAAAACTTGCGTAGACAATTTGGGTCCTTTGGGTCGTTATGGGTTATGTGAGTTGTAATTTGATACACCAGAACCTGGGGCAGAGCCACTCTGAATAGGAGAAACAGCACACGTACCTTAAGAGATTTGCATTCCATATTAACAGCCAGGCCTGTTTGGTAACTGCAGCTGACCCAAAAGGCACATTATTTTGCCTTACAAGACTAAGGGCTCATCCACACGTTGCTTATCCCGGGTCTGAGTGGTTTTCTGCTTGTCTCGTGCTTTCTAGGCACGGCATGGGTCTGAGCAGTTTACCGTTTGCCCCTTTGATTTCCCCGGGAACACCAGCTCTTTACAGCTGAATTGGAGCAAATGTCAATCCTTGGGAAACCTAATTGACATTTACTCTGATTCGGTGATAAAGAGAGGGTTTTCGGGGGAGGGGGAGCAGTGGAACAAGGGCAAGTGTGGATGAGCCCTAACACATTTGACTGTAGGTACTAATTCTAACCATAGTGGAAGCCAAAAGACAAGGGGAGCCACTTTTGCTATCCAAAATAATACTTGCTTCTCACAGGCAGCTTCCTTCTTAAGACTTAAAATAATACAAATTTATCCTCTGCCAAAAGATGTATATTCAAGTGTTCCAGGAATTGTACTTTAAAAAAGTGACCTAGCCCTAATTGTGTGGTTGGGAAATACGTATTAGTGTATATTTTGTGAGCTTTGTTCTCCTAAGTTTTCTTTTTTTCAGAACTATTGGTGAGGAATGACATATACAGGACACTGAGAATGTGGGGGAGCATTGGCTGGACTTTGAGGAGTTATACAGAATGAAGCTCCACTTCCTGGCCACTTTAACCCACCCACAGATTACCCTGGATTTACAGCAGATTCTGCCTTCACCTTTTAAGTGTTGTTCTACAACCGTGAGGTCTCAAAACATACTTTTTTAAAAGTGAGATTTTTAGGGTTCTGGCTGGAACACAGATGTTTCCCTGAAGCCAGAGCCGCTTCAGATGTTATAAAACTGGGGGAATAGACAGACAGGAAGCACGAGTGTGATGCTTTTTTTTTGCTCCTGCAGTTCTCTGTTGTCATCTCAAATAGAACTTTTAGATTTCACCCTCTTGGGGAGTTGCAGAAATGCCCACGGTTCCATTTTAGCTTATTCATTTCATTGCAGCAAGTGTGCATGTGTGAAAAGTCTACTTTGGATAATATTGGGGGGGGGGGGATTAGGAAGCAGGCACGTAATCCCTAACCGTAGAAGCCTCTCTATGTTATGTAGATGGTTATATGCCTTGACAAAAGGACTACTCCTGCAGCATTGTCAGTGTGCTCTTCAGTTGATATATGCTCTCTGGCTAATTAATGTGGAGTAAATACCATCCTTGCTTGTTGTTTTTTATTACCCCAGCCATTAAAAAGACTGATCAAGATAGCTTAATGTGGCAACTCTTAAAAGATTTGAAAAACAAGCTTGAGTAAAGATAAAGTGCTTTAACGCTTTGCGTTTCTGCATTAAGTGATCTTGTGAATGTCTCGTTAGGTCTGCTAAATTGATCCAGCTTGGATATGACAGCCAGATACATATAAATTCTGTTCGCTGTTTGCCTTTGCCTCAGGCAGTCTTCCATCTCCTCAACATTCCTGGACCACATTCACACAGTTACTTTAACCAGCCATTTGCTGTGCTTAATGCTCCCTAACTCCTGTACTATTCACACTGTGTAGTTAAAACGCAGCAGTAGGAAGAGTACGGATCCCACTTTTAATACCATAATTCTTGTTCCTTACATCTGCAGGAATATTGTGGAAACAAAACCTTCTTTCCCCCCTTTCCAGGGTGCCTCTTGACAACTGCAGAAATTACAGCTTAATTGCCCTCTAGGAAGTAGAGTTAAGAGGAATTCTGGGATACCTGCACATGACATCACTGAATGGGATCTCCTGGGGCATTAGGTAGTCTATTTCTTAAAATGCATATTAATTGTACAGAAATCAAAGTACGGTATTTAGAACTCAGAAGTACCTAATGTTGCTTTTGTGGTACTCTTGTAAATGCCACCAAAAGCAGTTCCAGCTCTCTTTCCTCCCACAGCAATGAATTGTGGCCGACTCCAGTTTGCATGTCCAAGCACCCCTTAATGTGGAGGTGATCAGTTAAAGGCTTTCTTCTCTTTTCAATCTCCACTAAATAACCACCAAGCAGCCTGCCATCTTGCATCCTGCCATCTCCAGTGCTTTCATGAACTCCTTTCTATTCCTTCCCGCTAACCATTTTAAAAATCTCTTCAGCCATTTTCCTGAAGTATTGGTACTTCGTTCCATGGAATGCACTTTGCCTCCTTACTAGAAAAGTGAGATATCCTCGTTTCAGATTGAGATGTAGGTCAGAAAGGGACTTGCCCAAATCTGCCAGGCACGTGTCAGAGTGAAGATTTGAGCCCACATTTCCCATATGTCAGGCAGGTGCTGTGGCCTTTTGAGATGTCTTTCCAGAGAGCAGCACCAAGTCCCTCAGCCCCACAGCCACCCTTCTGACCACTCCTGGCAGACCAGAGATTCTTCCATGGACTGTCAGAGTTTTGGGGGACTTGAAGGCTTCTTCTTCTCTGGCCTTCTCATGAAGAAGTCAGCCTCTGTGGGTCGTGTCCTTGCAAGACACTTAGCCCAATCCCTGGCATGAGGCCGAGCCATTCCTTACATGGAAGCATAGGGTACCACCTGGTTCACAAAGTCCTGGCAGGCTGCCTAGCTCTACCATTGGCAGCTCTGCCTCTCTCACCTCCCTCCCCCCACCCTGCTGCATCACAGGAAGCACTGTGGGTGGTTTTGAGCTCACCAGAGAGGGGTGAGTCCTTCCCCCAATCTCTAGAGGCGCCAGCCCTAGCCAAACCTCCCACTGCCAATGTTTGATTGAGCTCCTTCCCAGCCTCTCCACCCCCCTCCTTGCTTCCCCAATAACTATTCTTATTGAGTGGTTTGTTGTCGTTTTGGCAAAGGTTTAAATAAGGGCAGTGGGACAGGAGAATCATATAACATTTCTGGCTCTTCCATCAGCCTGCAGTGAAGATCCCACAGGCATCAGGCTGAAATCCTAGCTGTTAGTACTGTAAACCAGCCTTCCTCAACCTGGTACCCTCCAGATGTTTTGGACTACAACTCCCATCAGCCTGTGCCTGATGCTCTCCAGGACACACAGGCTGTGGCTGATGGGAGTTTTAGTCCGAAATGTCTGGGGAGCTCCAGGTTGGCAAAGGTTGCTGCAAACCCTAGCAATGGTTGCTGATTGTATTCTCCATGCTATAAATATATGCTGATGTCACAGAAAGATGCTGCTCTCTTCTCTTCCAACCCTTCCCCTCTTGCCTCTCATTCATTCCTTGCTCTTGCTCCACCACATGCCTGTGCTGTCTTCCTACAGCTGCTCTTTTCAAGTTCATAACCCTCTCACTTGAGGTTCCCCTCTTACTTGTTTCCTATCCATCCACTAAAGGGATTGGCAAAGGAGTTGATTCTGTGACAGGGAAATGACGTCATGGGATTTTAAAAGCTGACATTCCAAAGTGATTAATGGGGTTGGGTGCTCCACAGACTTATCATTTCATGTTCTTTTGGCAATCCAGGACAGGAACCACCATTGGTCACATTTGTGATGTGCTGGGAGCTTTGCTCTACCTACAGCAACAAGTAAAATCAATACTTTTGACTTTTACTTGTAACTCACACAATGAGCACTAGGATCATAAGAAGCTGCCTTATACAAAGTCAGACCATTGGCTCATTCAGTTCAGTACTGTCAACACAGACCAGCAGTAGGTCTTTGGGATTTCATGCAGGAGTCTCTCCCAGCCATACCTGGAGATAACCAGGGTTTGAACATGGGACCTTTCGTATGCAAACCGTGTGCTATGCCACTGAGCTATGGCACTCAATGTTAAATGAACCAGAGGGGAAACGGCATGTTCCATTGCGGAGTGGGACCTGAAGCACAGTAGTAGCATCTCATTCAGTGTCTGCAAGCCATAGAATAATGATGTGTTTGGCCCTACGTATCCTCATTCCCCATCCCATGGCCGGCCCAAAATGTGTTGTTTTTTTCTGGCTTAAGGGTGTTTAGGTCCTAAATTGGGAGTCTGGAAAGACAATGTGCTGTACAGATGGAAAGCAGCATTAGGTATTTATGTGAGAGTTACATGTAAATGTTATTGGCCTTTCTGTAGCAACATTATTACTGCATGTAAATATTATCAAAGCGATGGAAGTTTGGGGAGTTTCTTTACAGCTGAGAGTGAAAAAACCTTTGTTTTCACTGAGATTTCTCCTGTCACCCAAATACAATAATAACATGTTTCAGGTTAAGATAAGACATTTCAGAGAGATAAATCTACATTGGTCTCTTGCAGCAAAAACAAATTAGTCTTGTGGCACTTTAGGGACTAACAAATGGCCTAAGCCTTGTGGACTAAAAATAAGATTGTGTACAGTTTTTCATTTATTTATTTTTAAAGTTGAGTAGTAGTTTAAGATGGATTAGAAAATGTTTTTCTAACTCATAATACTACTGTATAACTCAGGGACATCTGCTAAAGCTGAAGATTCGAAGATTCAGGAAGGACAAAATAAAATCCGTCTTAGTTAAATCTATGAAATTTGCTCCCACGAGATGTAGTGATGGCCACCAATTTGGATGGACAAACTCATGAAGGCTAAAGCTATCAGTGGCTTCTAGCTTTGATGGCTGTGTACTGCTTTCAGTATTAGAAGCAGTATTGCTTTGAAATACCTGTTTCTGGGGAGTACCAGTGGGGAGAGTACTGTTCTACTTAAGTCCTGCTTGTGGACTTCCCATGGCCACTGTGAGAACACGATGCTGGACTTTTGGCTCAGTTCTCATAAGAGGCAGGTGATCAGTTACAGGATCATCTTAAAGCATCTTAAAACACAACTAGCCATGCATCCCCATCGTGTCTGTTAAAATCCCTTCATTGGTACCTCTGCAAACTCTGAACAAGTTCTGAAAACCCCTTTAGCTCTGACCTGCTTGCCAGCAAATTTCCCCTTTCAGCTACTGCTGCTTACCCTCCTCTGTGAGAACAGGATGCTGGCTTAAATGGGCATTTGGCCTGATCCAGCAGGGCTCTCCTTATGTTCTTAAGCTAAAATGAATCTGGGGAAAACACAGGTAATGTGACAATAATTTTCATAACATACGCACAAAAGTGCCTTCGTTTTCAACTCATGTATCTCATCTGAAGCAGATTTAGGTACGCCTTTAAAAAAACAAAAAACCTTAGGCTGCTGTGTTTTGTTTTGTTTTGTTTTTTAAACCAAAGACTATTTGAGGGGAAAGGCGTTTTGTCAGTACATAGTTGTTCACTCCATGTTGGTAACTTCCCTATTTCAATGTTACCCTCATCACTCATTTTATAGCCCTTGGCTCTGTTTACAGCAACCGTTAAATGCTGCCCTAACTAGAGAATTACTCATTCCCCCACAGGGTGTCCTACATCACTCCTTCCTTTATCAACAAGTGTCATTTATCTTCACAACATCTCATCTTGATTAGCTAATACGTTATAATGATAAAAATGCTCCTTTATTTTGGGGTCCCCTCCTTAAGATTCATTCCCTGATTAGTAGTACTGTAGTTCTTACACAGCATTGTCTTATGTTCAGCACTTGGAATTCCCTTACTACACCCTGAGATCTCAAACAGTAAAGCAAATGTCTTCTGGATTTATGCAGGAAGCCTGTGGAGAGGAGGGCAAGAGTTCCCTCACTACTTACATACACAGATGCACAACCTTTAACATTCCTGTGTCCCATTTTGCAGACCCTCCTTTGTAGCTTTCTATACAGTAGTACCTCAGTTTAAGAACAGTCCTGTTTAAGAATGATTTGGTTTACGAACTCTGCAAAACCGGAAATAGTGTCTCGGTTTGCGAACTTTACCTCGGTCTAAGAATGGAATCCGAATGGTGGCGGCGGGAGGCCTCATTAGGGAAACGGTTTCAGTTTGAGAACAGACTTCCGGAACGGATTAGTTTGTAAGCCGAGGTACCACTGTATATACTGGTACATTTGTGTGCCCAAGGATTCCTGTGAACAAGTCTTGAGCAAATTGTTGATAACTTGCTTGGAACCTTGCACATCTTAACATAGAAAGCGTCTGTAAGCCCTGAGTTACGCACTCTGAACATCAGTGGGGAACAAACAGTTAGTCATCACACAACTTCGCAGTCTTGTGGGTTATGCACCTAGCAAGATAATTTGACTAGTCTTTCGTGTCAACTATGGCCAAGGCAAGTTCTGTTTTTGCATACAAACAAGGCAGGTGTTCTTAAAAGGTAACAGCCTCAGCTCCTGCAAAAAAAGTATTTGCTCTGAGTACAATATTGATGTGGAATGAACTAACTACATCATGGAAAAGCTAGCATGAAATTACGTAACGAAAACTAGGTGTGTGCAGACACACCTCAAAGCAGGAGTGGGCGGGTGCGTTTTTATCTCCTGCCAGGCTTACTTCCACATTCATCTTGCAATTTAGGATGTGTTTGCTTCCTTTTCCAGTGCTGATTTAGGCTTCATGTCCTCCTCTTTCTCTCTCCCCCCCCCCCCCCGCGCAATGTTAGCAGGGCTGCCCTTTTTATGTTTTAAAGAACAACTTGTACAGTTGTACAATTAAAAGCTCACTTGGTGCTTAAAATAAATAAATTAAAATCTGCTCTCATGAAAAGGGGTTGTTCCTTGCTGATAACATAGGTACTAGCCTATCAGCACCAGCCACAAAACACTTCTAAAGGAAACTCCTTGGATCTTGAAGAAAGGCTTGTATGCCTGATCAAAATGGTGTGAGTGCCCTTCTTCGGACTCCTCTTGTTCTTAGGCACACCTGTTTACACCTGGCGTCATCTTAGCATATATTGACAAAGAGACAGAGGTAAATTGCACCAAGTCTCTGCCATTGCCATTGAAGGTCTGAGCAGGCAAACTTATTTCAGAAGAAGGGTGCTTCTTATTAGATTTTTAAATGACATTTTGTGAGATCATGGTGATTCACAACTGTTATCGGTTTGGCCTCAGTTCTTTGAAAGGTGAATTTTAATCCCACTCTAGGGAGGCAGGTTCATTCCTCCAAAGAGGCCATAGCTCATTGGTAGAACACAGGGCACGTATCCCAGCTCACTGCCTGGCACAGCAAGTTCCGAGTAGCAGGCCTTGGAAAGTCCTAAGCCCTTGCACAGGCATTGCAGTAAGGTGAGCTGCTTGAGCCAATGGCATGATGAGACTGTGGTGAAGCAGCCATGAGATTTCTTCAGAATACATGTTACTTGCGGCTGCTCATTTTATTATGCCATTGCAAAAACTGCCCAAAGTGGACTGAGCAAAAACACAGTAAGTGTGAAGAAAGTTGGATGGGGAACACATGCGTGACTGTTGAATCCACTACATGGATTCATCCGACCTACACAAATGCCAAATTAATCATGGAAATTAACATATAAGCAATTTTTCAATGGGTTTCTCAGTGTGATGGGAATCAAGAATTCCCTTTTGTATTCCAGGGTTGCTTCCATACTAGAGTGCTGCCAAGGCATTGCTTTTCCATAGTTAATTGGAAGGCAGCAGAATTAAATTAGCAGTTCTACACAAGGATTATATTATCCAGCAGTGCCCTTCTCCATGGCCAAGATCTTGCTATAATGTTTACTTAGAATTAAAGGTTCCCAGCAACATTAATTATAAGTGCAACCCTATGCTCAGAAGCCCCATTGAGTTTGATGGAACTTCTCAGATAAGTATTAGAGTTTTGCAATCCAGGTTTCCTGTTTGCTGGTTTTGCTTGTTCCATGACTTTCTGAGGATTGGTAATGAATGACCCTTCAGTAGCCTCCCATAACTGTCCGGAGCCAGGTTCTGTTTCTGTACGGAGTGAGAAGCATTAATTACTTAACCCATCATTTTTTTGCTTACATACCCTGTTTCTCCTAAAATAAGACATAGCCATAAAATAAGCCATAGCAGGATTTCTATGCATTTGCGAAATATAAGCCGTTCCCCAAAAATAAGCCATACCCCGAAAATAAGCCATAGTGACGTGGTACCTCCCATTAAAACAGCCTGGAGAGGCGTGGCTATGCAGCGTACCGATGCGACGTGGTTAAAATAAGACATCCCCTGAAAATAAGCCATACTGTGTTTTGTTGAGCGAAAAAAAATATAAGACGGTGTCTTATTTTAGGAGAAACACGGTATATGCAAAATGCTATTTCAATTAAAGATTGGGAGGGGAAGTATTTTAGTAACTCTTGTTACCTTCTAAACTCCTGAAATGGAAGAAGTAAAAGGAAATTTGGTGCTAATTGCCCATCTTCAATCAACAGGAAGCCATAAAACAGGTAGAACTTGCAAACATATTTTTTTTTAAATGAAAAGTACAAAAGCTCATTTTTTAAAAAAAACTGCCACATATCACACCCCCCCCTTGCCAACCATGAACTGACAACAGAAAATACTGAAATGCAGTGAGCTAATAAAAGATGTGTGGGTGTTCCATAAAAAATAAAAAAATCTTATGAAAAATCTATTGAAAAGGTTAAGTGGGGAAGCAGTCTCTGATCTGTGATGGTTTCAGAACCTTAATCCATATAGTGACCATTGTTTTTTTCTTAATCTTGCATTCTTCTCATTGATCCCATCATCTTAGCATATCAAAATGTCATGTTTTCCTACTATGGGCCAAAGAAATAAAACAATGCCTTTATTAATCTATTTACTGTTACCCATGTGTTTTCTTGGAAATAATTATACATACCAGACAAGATGTTGAATTCCTAGAGACCACCCACTCCACTGGATACCATCTTCATTTTCAATGTACAATAGAGATGGAGAACTTTTGACCTGCCCTCCAAGGTGTTGTGGGACTCATCCCCAGGCAGTGTGGCCAAAAAGATGGGAGTTGTAATCTATAGGAGGGTCACAGGCTCCCCATCCCTGATATACAACGAGAATGGTAACCAACCTCCATACAGACATTTTGGCAAAGGAGTTGGTGCAGTCAGAGCCCTAAGTTAATTGGGAATCGGTCAGTTGTGATGAAACCAACATAAGGATAGGGCAATGGCAGTACAGCATTTGCAACCAACCACTTATTTCAACTGGAAACAACCATTAAAAAGGGGACAATTTTTCATCAGGATGTGATCTGCCTACACAAACCTCTTTTTCACATTGCTGCCAGTCAGATTTTAGCTGACACTGTCTAGGATACAATTTGGATAAGACGTTTCAGCCATCTTAGCCTAATAATAATAGTACCTAGAATTTATAGGGCATGTCTCAAGCACTTTACATCTCAACAGTTTTTACAGCCACACGAAAGCTCATACCAAGAACAAACTTAGTTGATCTCTAAGGTGCTACTGGAAGGATTTTTTTTATTTTTTATTTTGTTTTGACTATGGCAGACCATCCGATAAAGCAGTTCAGTGGTATGATATTGCTGAGGAAAGAGACACAATGGATTACAACTTTGGGTGGGTGATCCCCCTAAAAAAAAGGTCAAGTTCCGGCACCTCTTTTTCTAGAAAAAAGCCCTGGATTCTACCCTTCGCCACCAGCAGGAGGAATCCTGCAAACAGCAAGATGCTCCCTGCTTGTTGGCACTGCAGCACCCCCTGGCGGTCAGGAAGCACACCTCTGTGTGGATTTCCCTCAGACTTCCCATCCGATTGCTGGCTCGCTCAGAGTGCAGACAACTTGGCAATCTCTTCTGCCAAGTTCTTAAAAGTCTTTGCTAAGCATGCATAAGCTGCAATGTTTTGGAGGCTTCCAATCTGGCCAAATGTGGGCAGATTTTCCCGAGGCCGACAAAAGCAAGGCTCTTGCGTAACACCAAAGTGAGACCTGTCTGTTGCCAAATTTAAAGGCCTTGCTCCAAAGCACAGAGGTGCTGGAATTTCTCAATGAAAACGTCGGAAGAACTAGGCTTGGTTTAAAAAAAAAAAAAACCACACACACACACACACATGCATTTCGTGCCTCGGGCCCATCATTCCCATTATGACTGCAATTTTTTCATTTTAAAAAATGAGCCCAAGGGAAACACTGGTGACTGCACAGCTTTTGCATTGATGGTTATAATTGGGCAAAGATATGAGCAACTGGAAATGGTCTTATAGCGGAAAGTTAAGCAACCTCAATAGACGTCATTGGCAGCTTCAGTTTGAATGAAAGCCGAGTTGGAACATCTAGTGTTACATTTTTCCAAACTTTTTTTTTTTAATGGTTTGCCCCCTCATTTCTATGGTTACTATATACAAGATCCCCAAATCTTGGAAACATAACATCTGTATGGTGCAAATCTAGTTTGTATACTCTGTATATCAAGTTTACCACTTAGTTAACCTATCTGAATTACTTCCCGCAGGTTATCTCTTGCTCTCTTTCATATTGCCAGAAGCAGCAAAGGAAAGGGCAGCGTGGTGTGATAGCTAGTAAGACAGCTTTGGAATGTTCTTGCCCCTACTTGGCTTTAAAGCTTTGAGCAACATGTTCTCATCACTGCCAGGATGGTTGTTACAGAAAGCAAAGGAATAAGAAAGCATGTAATAAATCCATTAATTATAAGAAAAAAGGGGAATGAAATAGCTTACCTAATTTTCACTGACAAAGAAAAGGAGCTTCTCACATCAGTCCTAATTCTTTTCTTCAAAATTCCCATTACCCTCCACCCTTTCTCCCTGTGCATTTAAAAGTGTGAAGGACTCATCCACGCGGGAGCTTAATTTAGCCATGAAGCTTCTTGTGCATCTTTTTTGTGGCATCCACATAACATCCTCCTCACCCTGCTAAATTCAGATTTTCTGATCTGCAGATAATCTAATAAGAGAAGAAAATCCAGTAAGGAATGGTGGACACACAAAAACGTGTTATGTGAGGGGTTTTTTTTACAGGTGTGCTGGCATTTTGCTGTGTGCCAACCCTGTTGTTTGTTGTTGCTGTTTTCCTACTATGCAAATTTTTCAATGTGTTCAGTTCTAAAATTATTAATATTATTAACCACTACTCCTAGAAAAATTTGGATACTTATTACTTACATACTTTTTACTCAGAAAAAAGTTGCACTTTCTTCAGTGGGATTTGGTTCTGAATTAGAGTACAATCCTTAGTATTTAAATAAGGGATCCTGCTTCTTATCCTTGCATGTATATATGCTCATCTATAAGCAGACATAATTCTACAGCACAAAAGGTACCGGTATGTGGGTTGCACAGTCAAAGATTTTGACTATTCTCTCTTGGCCTCTCTTTTCCCAAGTTGATCCCAAGTACTGTACTCACAGGAAGTACGAAGTTTTAAAGTAATAGGTGCAGATTGCCCCCTACTGTCCAAGGAAAGAGGGGGAAACAACAGAAACTTTGTACCAAAAACCCTTCCAATTAAAAAGTAGCTGATAAAGGATGCTTCCAGACTGTCACTATTTTGGGGTGGAATTCAGTCATATACCAGCAAATTCAGATTGGACTTTGCAATAAGGAAAGTGATGGTGAAATGCAATGGAAAGTGTGGAATAATGCTTGATACAACATTCTCGTAACCTCCCTGCAAACAAATAAATATGAATGCTCATTAAATAGCCACCATCGTCAAATCTCCCCGCAAACAAATCAGGATAAATAATGAACAGGTCATCAGAAGCACCCCAATGTGTTTTTAGATAAGAATAGAATGGACAGTTATTTTGATCTGAAAGCGGCATGGTAGCATATACCTTGTAGCTAATCAAATTGACAAAAGTAATTACAGTCATACCTTGGAAGCCAAACAGCCTAGTTCTCGAACATTTTGTCTCCCGAACGATCAAAACCCGGAAGTTACTGTTCCGGTTTTTGAACCTGCTTTTGGAAGCTGAACATCCGACGGGGCTTCCACAGCTTCCAATTTGCTGAAGGAGCTTCCTGAAGCCAATCAGAAGCCATGCTTTGGTTTTGAAGTCCAACAGACTTCCGAAACAGATTCCATTTGACTTCCAAGATATGACTGTATTTATATTCTGTTCTACAATTGTACTCAGAGCAGCCCTCATTAAAAAAATATCATACAGGTGCATTTTAAAACAATTAAAAATTAAAAGCAGAAAATACAAACCAACTTTAAAAAAAAAAGAAAAACCCTGTTAGTTTTAATCAGTTAGGAATGTTTTTATTGTGTGTACTGTAACCAGTGACCAATACAATGAAACTCACAAAAAGCAAATAATCCTATCTAAGAGTAAGTTCTTAAAACATACAGTTCTCATAATTTAGATTAAAACAATCACCTTGGCAGTTAAGATTGTGTTGGGTCAAAAATGTAGCCCATAAGTTTCTCATTGCTAGTAAATGAAAAGCTGTAGTAGAAAACAAAGTGATTTACTCAGCCAGCAACCATCTAATTTTGAAATCACCTGATTGCAGAGAAATTTTTAACTGGTCAATTACAAACTACCTTTTCAGCTCCTGTCTAAAGGAGCTTAGAGAAGAGACCAAGCAGATCTCAACTGCAAGGGCATTCTGGAGCCAATCCCTTTATTTATGCCATGACTATAGAATAAGTTCAGATTGACACACACACATTCACAGTATATATACTCATCTGAAAATCTATTTGAGTGTTTGATGGGGTTATAACATTTCAATCGGACATTTGCCAAATTTACAATAAATTGTTGGTGTCTTTACAAGTGGATGTTCAGTCTTCAGATCATCTCTTGAAGTGGGTCAAATCACAAATAAGGAATGCAGAGCCCTCCAGTTGTTGCTGGACTACAATTCCCATCATCCTTGGCCAGTGACCTTGGTGGCTGAAGCTGGAGTGCTACAGGTTCACAATCCTTGTTCTAAAGCATATGTTTGTTTTGTTCTGTAGTTAATAAAGATGAATACATTGTTTTCTTTTAGAGGGGGGATTGGGAACCTGAAGCCCCCAGAAGTTGTCGGACTCCCAACAGCCCCATTGCACAAGCTGGTCTCACATGATGTTGGATATCTCCTATTATTCAGAACTTTATGACACTCAGGCTGTGTACACACTAACCCATTTCTAGCAAAATAATAATAATAATAATAATAATAATAATAATATAGATTTTATCTCTAGAATTGTTCATGATATCCTCAACATGTTGCCTTCAATCTAGATTGATTCTAGATCCTGCCATCCAGAAGAGTTGGTGTGGTTACCTGAAAAATCCTTCCCTTGATTATTTCCTGCACATACCCCACATGAATGAAGAAAGAAGTGGTGATTGTGATGTTGGTATACCCCCCCCCCCAAAGCATCATTGGACAAGTGTAGATACACCTCTGCATTTCTGGGACCACCTACATCTGTTTTCAAATGGACACATATCTGCAGTGAGCTTTTATTTTCAAAATGAAACCAGTTTCCCAAGAGGGGCTTTCCAAAAATATATAGATCTGGACTGTGTGTGGACTATGTAAAAAACAACAACCAGGTACTGTTTCCACTGATTCTAAAAGTAAAGCATCATGTGTGTGCATCCCCAGACAACCAAGTTAAGTAAAGATCTGTGTGACAGATCTTGACTATTCCAAACAATTTGCAGAAAGCATAGTTGACAGCTACAAAAGAACCTAAGACACAGTTACTTGAGCATGGACAGAGAAGGATAAGAAAAATAAAGCCTAACATTCAACATATATATCTTTTTAAGCTGTAGTATACATAAATATTGGCACCACCTATATCATGTACCAGCTAGCCAGAACAAACAGACCGTAGCCTATAAGAGAATGAAAAACAGAAACTTTTTGGACTGTAATACTTCCTTAAGTAAACAAAATGAAGGACCAAATGTTTTTTCAGGACTGATCCCCCCCCCCCCCTCCAAAGTGTTTTCCTTTGTAAATACTGTGGATTTTGCCCACCGATGTACCATCAATGTAACTTGTCCCCCACTTCCCAAGTAAGGCTGAAAGAATAGCTTCAGGGGAAGCCATTTCTATTGAGGCACAAAGTGGCAGTGGGAGGTTAACCCACCTCCCCCCTTCATCTAGTACCATTGCCTAAATCTAGTCCTCGCCCCAAAGAGCTGCTTGTAAAGAAAGATTAAGGAGAGGGGAAAGAGCCAATCATGGATTTCCCATGTCAAGTCTGTTTTGGCACTCACAAGAATTACTTTGGGCGCTCCCAGCAGACTTCTGATTTGTTTTGAGAAACAAAAAATCATCAACCACAAATTTCTTTTAAAGCTCCCCTGAGTTTCGGAAAGTGTTTGCTATGCAGTATTGGGAGCAGCTGCTGGAGAAACACAAGACCAAAGCCCCCACTGGGCAACCTGAGTTATTCACAGGGTTCCCTGGACTGTGGCCAACTCAGTTTAACAGCCTGATTCATAATGCATTTATTTAAGACAAAATACTTGGATTTCTTAATCCCATTGTGTAACTGGGACTCAATCAGGTTAAATCCAAAGAATTCAGCTTGCCTTGATTGTGGACTACTGTTAGTATTAGAGGGCAATTAAGTTTCAGATGCTTTAGAGATATTCCTGGCCTTGATTATTGTAGACCACTAATTGTCCAGGCTGAACAGTCGGGAGAGTTGGATTTTTGCAACTGGTTTTTATTGAAGAGGTTTATTTTTACTAATGTATATACCCTGTAGTTGATTAAATTGGGCCTGGATGCAATGAGGTCATAGGTTTACCTTTCAGTTCTGTTTTGCAGTATCCGGGTGCCAAGTTTATCCCCAGGTGCTCACTTAAAGCAGGCAAATATTGCCCTCTTCTGTTTTTTAAAATATATATATGTCAGTTTCTTCTGCCAAGAAATTTTTGTTTCAGAAAGGAAATCTATTTGAATTTTATGGATTTTAAGGTATGGATTCAGGGGTGCTATTTTTTGTTTCTAGGGAGTGAAAAGGGGGAGGAAAGGGTCAATTTTCAGCAAAGACTGAAGGTGCTGCTTTTGAGGTTGTTTAAAGCTAAAATGTAAAATGTGTTTGTTTTTAGGGTTTTTTTCCTTCCCATGCTTTATAGCACATGTTAATTACTATAACAAAAAACAGGCAACCACTGAAGCAAAGCAAATTTACATCTTTTAGCATGCAGATGCAGTACTGGACACAATACAATTCAGAATACAAAAAATAAAGTTACAGCAATTTCCCAAACAGCAGTGTCATGCAGTGAAACTAATAATGGAATGTTGACTACTGCTGCTAATACTTGAGCTAAGAAAAAAAAAGCTTGAACACAATCCTTTGTATGCCTTTTTAGAAGGGACTTTCTGCCAAGGAAATGTTCATAGGATTGCAACCTCAATCTCTCTCTCAGTCCCACTTGTCCTCATAAATCTTATTTGAACAAAACATTCTCATAGTAGTTTCAAGTTCAGATGTATAGTAATTTCAGGTGGTCACATGGCTTTCCTTGTAACTTTGTACATGGTGGTCCTTACACCTATTTCACTTAAGTGGTGTATAATGAGAACTAATGTGATGTAGTGGTTATAATGTTGGACTAAGGCCTGGGAAATCAGGGTTCTAGTCCTCACTGGGTGACCTTGGACTAGTCACTGTATCTCAGTCTAACATACCTCACAGGGTTGGTTGTGCTGATAAAATGGGTAGAGGGAAAAGCAAGTACGCCACTTTTTGCTCCTTGGAGGAAAGGCGGGATATACAGTGGTGCCCCGCTAGACGAAAATAATTCGTTCTGCGAGTATTTTCGTCTAGCGGGTTTTTCGTCTAGCGAAGCGGCAATGCAAACCGCGGTTTTCGCTAGACGGGAAAAATTTTTTTTCGTCTTGCGAGGCAGCCCCATAGACAAATTCGTCTTGCGGGGCATCCTTCCGCCTTCGTCTAGCAAGTTTTTCATCTAGCGGGGCACCACTGTAAATGTAATAAATAACAGAGCTAAGCAGAGTGCTTCAGGACTTAGAAAGGAAATGAAATGTTGGGACGGGGGGGGTGGGGGACCTCCATGTTCTCCCTGCAGCTTGCCCAGGGCAAAGTGGTGTGTGAGCTCATGCAAAACTCAATGTAAGATCTTGCCTCTAATTTATAGCCACCTAGTGCTTTGTCTTTATGAAACTAGGGATAATGTCAATAAATAAATAAGCAACTGTATGAGGAAGTCTGGGTGCCTCCAAACTGTATTTTATAGGAAGGATGCAAGTGCATACCACAATATCAAGTTTACGCGTTTAAATGGGATTTAAGCACTTGCTTGCCCTAACACAGGGATAGGCAACCTAAGGCCCGTGGGCTGGATGCGGCCCAATCGCCTTCTCATTCTAGCCCGCGAACGGTCTGGGAATCAGCGTGCTTATACATGAGTAGAATGTGTCCTTTTAATTAAAATGCATCTCTGGGTTATTTGTGGGTCATAGGAATTCGTTCATATTTTTTTTCCAAAATATAGTCCGGCCCACCACATGGTCTGAGCGACGGTGGACCGGCCCATGGCTGAAAAAGGTTGCTGCCCCTACCCTAACACAACAAATCCACCTTTAAAAAAAAGCAAGTTCTTGATGTTTAGAAAACGATAGGGAAATGCACAGTGTGAGATGAACAAATTACAGGAAGACATCTAAACACCTCACAAGCAAATGAGTATATGAATGCGGATTGTCATGTAGTAGTAGCCCCACAAACAAATCAGAATGAATGCTCAATTAAGACTGGATATAATAGAACCCCCACATAAGCTTTGTGGAAAGCAAATGCTCAGTCATCTCCAGGGTTCGTTTTGTTATTTATTCCAGATTTCTTCAGCAGCAGCATTAGAGATTAAATAGTTCTACCTATACTACCAATTCTCTTTCTATATGGCATTTCGTGACATTTCATCAAGGTGTTAATACACATAAAAAGGTAAAGGGACCCCTGACCGTTAGGTCCAGTTGCAGACGACTCTGGGGTTGTGGCGCTCATCTTGCTTTACTGGGCGAGGCAGCCGGAGTACAGCTTCCAGGTCATGCGGCCAGGGGCGGAGCAAGGGGCGGGCCGCCCTGGGTAACCCCCTGAGGGGTGACACTCAGGGCAGCACCCCACCCCCGCGGCCAGTGGCGCCGGCGCATGGCAAGTTTTAAGACTACATGTGTAGTCCACCCAAGATGGTGGGCACGAGCAGCCATCCCCCAAGATACCGCATGGTCAGAAGGCAAACCAGAGCAGCACACCTTCCCGCTGGAGCAGTACCTATTTATCTACTTGCACTTTGTGCTTCTGTGGTTTATCCCACAGCGCCACCTGCGTCTCTGTTAATACACATACTAGCATACAAGTAGCTGGGACCCAAATACCTAAAGAAAGATCTGCATCCTTTCTGGTGCTGGAGGCCTAGACCATGCAAGACATTATAGGTCAGAATCAGCCCCTGGAACTGGGCCTGGAAGCCCAAGAGCAAACAGGGCAAGCGAGAGTCGAGGGCGCAATAGCTCCCTTAGAGTCCACGCTGTCAAGCGCAGCCTATGAATGCTCGGCTGTCTTAAAGGCCCTCCTGATCCGACGTGGCAGGAAAACACAACCACAAAGGGCAAGAACAGCTGCTAGCTCTGGAAGCTTAGCGGTGTGGCCTTTTCTCTCCGGGCAAACCAGGTCCCTGACGTCCGTCTGCCGCGTTAAGAACGTAAACTCGACAGGTGACAAAAGAGCGGGAAGGACAACTCAGTGCAGCGCGGCAGGAAGGCGACAGAAGCGCATTTGGACTGCAAGGAAAGATCCGTATGTAAGCAGCCTCAGGGGCGTACCCAGGATCAAAACTAGGGGGGGGGGCAAGCCATGGTCTTTCAGGTTGTGACATTACAGCACGGAAAGGCGAATGAAACCAAAATTTTAGGAAAATTATATATAATTATAGCAGTGCTTTATTACGGTAGTTATTACAATTATTTGCTTGATTTTTTTAAAAAAAATTATTCTAGTTACATGTCTTATACCAGGGGTGGCCAACTGTGATCTACTTTCAGAATTAAAATCTGGCAGTGATCTACCCCTGTTTTGGGGGGTTCAGCTCAAAGTTGTTGACCTTTTTGGGGGATGAGGAATGCCCCGTTTTTTAGGGGTTCGGTTCATTTTTAGTTGTTGAGCTTTTTTTAGGGACTAGACCTTCTGAAATAATTGATTTAAAAACTAACTCAGCAAGACAGAAGACTGCCTGCTTTGTAAAGTGTGACAACCTTTGAGGTACAAAACACCCAGACAAGGAAAACCAACTCAGCTAACTAGTTTACAAGAATACTTGGCTAGTTTAGATGTATTCAAGTATCCAGGGCCAGATGAACTACATCCAAGAGTATTAAAAGAACTGGCAGAGGTGATTTCAGAACCACTGGCAATAATCTTTGAGAATTCCTAGAGAACAGGCGAAGTCCCAGCAGACTGGAGGAGGGCAAATTTCGTCCCTATTTTCAAAAAGGGGGAGAGAGAAGACCCAAACAATTACCGCCCAGTCAGCCTGACATCAATACCAGGAAAGATTCTAGAGCAGATCATTAAGCAAACGGTCTGTGAGCACCTAGAAAGGAACGCTGTGATCACTAAAAGTCAGCATGGGTTTCTGAAAAATAAGTCATGTCAGACCAATCTGATCTCATTTTTTGACAGATGTGGATGTAGCCTATCTTGATTTCAACAAGGCCTTTGACAAGGTGCCCCATGATATTCTTGTAAAGAAGCTGGTAAAATGCGGGCTAGACAATGCTACCATTCAGTGGATTTGTAACTGGCTGACTGACCGAACCCAAAGGGTACTCATTAACGGCTCCTCTTCATCCTGGAGAGAAGTGACTAGTGGGGTGCTACAGGGTTCTGTCTTGGGCCCAGTCTTATTCAACATCTTTATCAATGACTTGGATGATGGGCTTGAGGGCATCCTGATCAAGTTTGCAGATGACACCAAATTGGGAGGGGTGGCTAATACCCCAGAGGACAGGATCACACTTCAAAATGACCTTAACAGACTAGAGAACTGGGCCAAAGGAAACAAGATTAATTTTAACAGGGAAAAATGTAAAGTACTACACTTGGGCAAAAAAAAAAAAAAAAAAATTACAGGCACAAATACAGGATGGGTGACACCTGGCTTGAGAGCAGTACATGTGAAAAGGATCTAGGAGTCTTGGTAGACCATAAACTTGACATGAGTCAACAGTGTGATGCAGCAGCTAAAAAAGCCAATGCAATTCTGGGCTGCATCGATAGGAGTATAGCATCTAGATCAAGGGAAGTAATAGTACCACTGTATTCCACTCTGGTCAGACCTCGCCTGGAATACGGTGTCCAGTTCTGGGCACCACAGTTCAAGAAGGATACTGACAAGCTGGAACGTGTCCAGAGGAGGGCAACCAAAATGGTCAAAGACCTGGAAACGATGCCTTATGAGGAACGGCTTAGGGAGCTGGGTATTTTTAGCCTGGAGAAGAGAAGGTTAAGGGGTGATATGATAGCCATGTTCAAATATATAAAAGGATGTCATATAGAGGAGGGAGAAAGGTTGTTTTCTGCTGCTCCAGAGAAGCGGACACGGAGCAATGGATTCAAACTACAAGAAAGAAGATTCCACCTAAACATTAGGAAGAGCTTCCTGACAGTAAGAGCTGTTGGACAGTGGAATTTGCTGCCAAGGAGTGTGGTGGAGTCTCCTTTGGAGGTCTTTAAGCGGAGGCTTGACAGCCATCTGTCAGGAATGCTTTGATGGTGTTTCCTGCTTGGCAGGGGGTTGGACTGGATGGCCCTTGTGGTCTCTTCCAACTCTAGGATTCTAGGATTCTAGGAGGGGGTGGGGTGAAGAGAGGGAGGTGGAGATCATGACGACTTTTCAAATGTACAGGAGAGTTTGCCTCGCTCAACAATCCCGGGGCAGTTGTGCGCGATACCTGACCCTCACAGTGTAAACAACCCCCTCCCAATCTCTTCCGTACGGATGAGGGGTGGGAGGACATCAGGGTCCACACAAAATAAAATAGGCGGAAAACACGGGAGCTGAGCAGAGGGTTGTAACAGGAAGAATTATCTGAAAGACGGGTGAGGTGGTGGTGGGGGATACACAGCTGAAACCGGGATCTTCTGGAGGTGGGAAGTAGCTGCTGCGGAGCTTTAATGGTGTTGATTTTGTGGAAGACGTCAGCAGAGGGTGAAGCGGCTTCCAAGCAGGTTTACTCGGAAGTCAACCCCGCGGGTTTTCCTCCCAAGAAAAGCACAGGATAAAAGCACAGAAAAGCCAGGGGAGCCGCTTTGCAGCGAGTGGGGGAGACGGAGGAGCTTTGCCGGTGTTGTTGCTCACGAGCTGCTGGCTTGCCAGAGAGTCAGCCTGGAGGGAGGGGGACGGGGGAGACACTTTGCTGGGAGGGAAGGAGCGCCACCGGGGCTGCCAATTGGCGCAGCTGCGCCATCCGCCCGGCTGCCGGGGGTGCTGATTGGTGCGCCCGCCCACCCAGCTCTTTCAGATGCTTTGCCGCTCCCCACTTCCTCCGCAACTGCCGCCAGCCATATATAGTTGGTGGGGCATGAAGCGTGTTTGCGTTTCCATGTCCTGCCAGGGACTCAAGGCTGCTTGGGGGGGGGGGAGCTGGCTTCTAGGGGGGGGGCATCTGCCCCCTCCTGCCCCCCCTTCGGTACGCCCATGACCAGCCTCCTCACACCAAGCGCCCCCACCCGGCTGCATTAACTGATGCAGGAGCGCATCGTTGCTCCGGCATCGTCTTAACATAGGCGCGTGCGCAGTTGCGCTCTCGTCTCTCCATTCCTCCCGCCTTCCTAGAAGAAGGCGGTGTGAGAGGCTGAAGCGGGGGCGGGGCTTCCAGAGGATCCTACGCGAGAGCCCAGCCCCACCTTCACCGACTGGGCGGAGCATGAGCTTGCTTCCTCCGCTCTTGTTGAATCACGTGAACGGAAGTAGGGTTCGATCATTCGCCCCGACCCGTCCGTGCTTGCGTTCTGCTCTCCTAGAAAATGACAGCTACGCTGTCCAATGAGAAGGCAGCGTGGGGCGCGCGGAGGTGGGCGGCCTGAGAGCGCGAGTTCGGAACTTTGGATGGGAGGTAAGAGGAGCCTCCTGTAGGGAAGACGGGTGGGGACGGCTGTAGCCCGGCTGCTAGTTCCTTAAAGCAACCGGCCGCGTGTCTAATGGAGCTTGAGGCCACCGTAGGGGGTTGGGAATCAACCGTTAAGACGTCCTTCTGTCGGTATCCCAAGGCGTTCTTGGGAGCTCCGATTTCCTTCCTCCAGCTTTGGGTTGCCAACGTCGGCCCTTGTGGAATGCGCCTGTGCCTCTGTGCGGCAAGGTCACCAGGTGCAGCTTCTGTCCTGAGGCGCTCTTATTTTGCCCAGGGACAAGAACCCTTCCCCTCCTCCACGCTCTTGAAACTGTTACCCTCTTTCTGGATGCCCGCACCCCCAGGGCCAAATCAGTCTGCCTAAGGAACATTGATTGTTCCCATGCACAGTTGCCAACGCAGAGATGAGAAAGGTTTCTCGAAAGTGTTAAGCCAGTTGCTAGGTGAATGGAGTTACAAATCTACTTCTCAGTATCTTTTCTAGGCATTTTGCTGCATGGATGAAAAGGAGTACTCCTGGATCCAACTTTGTCATAGAATTGTAGAGGTGGAAGGGACCCTGAGGGTCATCTAGTCCAACCTCCTGTCACTGGAGGCCTCAGTGGCTGGGAGTGCCTTTTGCAAACTTTGGACAGTTCAGTGCTGGGCTGAGTTCAAGATGCTATTCTTGGTATATAAAGCCCATAAGGTCTTCAGATCAGTATACTTACCCAGTATGTGTGAACTGCATTCCTTTGATCTTCAGAATTGGCACTTCTAATGTACAGGTGCTGCCATGCGGAAGGAATGACTCCTTGCAAAGCCCGCAAGGGCATAGCCAGGATTTTTTTTTGGGGGGGGGACAGCTGCCCTCCTGTTCCTCCTTGGCCCCCAAAGCTTTTAGCATGCAATAAAATTGTAAGACTGTCATGATGCTGGCAGTGGGAGGGGGAGCAAAGGAGAACACTGGCTGCTGATCTGGGAAGGAGAGAAAATAAAAGCCAAGATCTCTCTGTTGTCATCATCATCATCATCATCACCGCGGGGGTTGGGGAGTCTGATGTGCAAGCTGTGAGGGGATGGGGCCTGGGTGAGCTGTAAAGGAAGAAGAAGGGACAGGGTGAGTTTTAAAGGGGAGGGGTTAACTGGGATGGTGAGCAACACAAGCAGGGGCATAGGTAAGAAAAGATTAAACCAGGGGTCACCAACCTAAGGCCCATGGGCTGGAAGCGGCCCTTGGAGGTCGTTTGACCAGCCCACAAGCCACCCCCGAACTGAGCTTCCCACCCATGCGCTGCGCTAAAGCGGCGCAGCACGGGGACTCACTTCCGCGGTGCCGGAAATCATGTCTGTGCAGACACAGACTCCAAAAATTGGGGGGGGGGCACACGCAATCTAACCCATGGAGGGATCTCCGCGGGACCAATCCGTCCCAGGCAAGATAAACCTTGCTGACCCCTGCATTAAACACTACATCCTGCTAACAGAATAACCAGCAGCATTAATAAATGTGTTCATAATTCAGATTCTAAGTGCCCTAGACTTTTTTTAAATATAAAAGCAATGTTCACACCTTGTAATGTCTATGCAGATACAGAGGCTGCAGTCCTGGGCAAACGTAGTTGGGCATGTCCTACTGAATCCAGTTAGACATACTTCTGAGTAAAGAAGGATATGATAAGACAATACTTTAGAAAGATGGAAAAGTATAAACAACTTTTATTCTAATGGTTTAAGGGTGTATATTTTCCCTCATAGGGCGAATAGCACTTTCAGGGGGAGATGGTTTTAATTTTCAAAATGGCATAGTGCAATCCAAATCCTCCAGCCATGCAATTTAAATTCCACCTATAGTTCCTATAAACCCTTTAAAAGTATGCCTCATTTAGCTTTTATGTTAATGGGTTAGAGGGGGAATGAATTTTTAACCTATTAGGGATCTTACAATATGTCTGTGTCAGAAAATGATAGTTTTTTGGGTTTTTTGTGTGTGTGTTTTTTTTTACAAACTATTAGATTAGGACTTTGCTTTGGAAGGCAACTGGGAAAAATAGAAAATAAAAACTGCAGTAGCAATGGGTTATACTTGATTTCAAAGTGTTCTGGTGATCACAATGCTAGTGGAGCTTATCCTTGATCTGTAGAAGCAGTCTAAGAAATGGTTAGTTGTAACAATGTATGTGTGATATATGTGTACATATACATTCTCTTTCTCCTCACCCCTTAGCACCTACTTGGAGTTCTGGGGAGTTCCCTCCATTAGAAAACAGAGCTGGCCACAGTGTACTTGGTGAATACATCGGATGTTTAGTTCCCCCCACCTTGTGTCTGGTGTGGGGAAACTTTGAGGCTTCTCTGCCTTGGCATGAAGTGCACAATTACTGGGGGCAATGTGAAAGGTGAGGCAAGATTAACTATTTGGATCTGGGGTATTCAGCAGTGGGCAAAGTTGACTATTGCTTGATGTTTGACTGGAAAAGGGGCTTGTGTATGGTTACAGGAAGAAGGGAAGCCTCCTGAAATGAGCTTCTAAACCTGTGAAGGCAAGAGTGGGGAACCTATCATTCTCTAGTTGGACTTCAGTTCCCATCAGAACCAGCAAGGCCATCAGTCAGGGATGATGGGAGTTGTAGTCCAGCAACGCATGGACTACAGCAGGCATGTCCAACAGGTAGATCGTGATCTACTGTTGCTCACTGGACATCTGTGGAAGATCACTGGTAGATCAGTGGCTCCCCCCAAAGAAGCTAAAAAACTTTGGTTCCCCTAAAAAAAGCTCAACATCTTTGCCCTGCACCCCTAAAATGACCTGAACCAAAAATAGGGCTTTCCTTCTTTAAAAAAAGCTCAGTGTCACTTTCCTCTTCCCTAAAGCTCAACAACTTTGACCTGAACCCGCAAAAAGGGGGTAGATCACTGCCAGTTTTTAACTCTATGAGTAGATCGCTGTCTCTTGGAAGTTGGTCACCCCTGGACTACAGCTTCTCTACCCCTGTTATAAGGGGACTTTCCTGATGAGACAATAGTAAGAGTAGCAAGTGAGAATGTGTGTGTGTGTGTGTGTGTGTGTGTGTGCAGGTGGGGTTATGATACCCGTATGGGAGTGTGACATGAGAAGAATGACGCATGTTTTGGCATGTCTGGGGCTTCTGAGTAAATAATAGACCCAGGTGGTTGTTTAATAGAAGAGGGATTCTGCAGGGGATGGTCTCAGCCTGCACAAAGAGGCAGGCTGAGGTGGAATGCAAGATCAGACATCGGAAGAGGCTTACGTTGTCAGTGTTCTTTTGTCTCTTGTGCAGCCCTGGGGAAAGCGGTGCACTCTCTTTCCCGTGTTGGAGATGAAATCTACATTGAGCCTCTTCAAGAAGGGGTAAGGTGACAGGCCGGGAGGTGTAGGGAGGGTCTGTCTAGCGTGTTTATTGCTTATAACTCTCAGATTGGAACGTTTATCAGTGAGACATCATCTGTGAGCTAAGTGAGGGGAGTCTCTGTTGCAGAGCAGCAACACTATCCTGGTATTGCAATCACTCTGTATGGCTGGGGATGGGGTATGCGGCCTTGGACTTGGACTGCCAGCTCCCACTTGTCCTGGCCAGCACATCCAGGGGTCAGGGAAGATGGGGGTTGTAGTCCCGCAGCATCCAGAGAGCCACAGGTTCCTCTGGCCTAAGCCATTGCAGCTGTCTCATTGGTCAGCATGTTGTATGTGCTGGGAGCTATTAGTTGATGCAGGTTTGTCCAATTTTGGAGGCAGCGATGCTGTGTCTTTAGAAAGCAGGATTTCAACTACTTAGAACAAGGAAGCTAAGAGGGGTGTGGGGAATCTTCTCTGTGATAATGATGGAGTTAATGACACTTCCCATCCTTGATTCCCCAGCTCTCCTTGCGTACGGTCAATGCGTCCCGCTCGGCCTACGCCTGCTTCCTGTTTGCCCCGCTCTTCTTCCAGCTCTACCAGCCAGGGGAATCGGAATCTGACTTGGATGCAGATGGTTTCCGGTGCAAAGTGCTCATGAAGGTGAGGGGCCCACGTGGGGATGGGGCAATGCAGGCTTTTATCAGAAGACCAATGAACTCCAACCTGGTGCTTGTTGCCTATAGTTCTCTTTGCAAGCACCAATGATGGCTTGGTCTGCACAAACACCCCATATGTACCACTTTGTACTGCAGGTGATAGTGGTGAAAAATCACTGCACCGTTGCAAAAATGGCATGTCAGAGAAGAGGCTTGGCTAAGTAATTCTCTGACATTTAGTTATTTTTTTCACATGCACTATTTTTTTTTTAAGCAAAGCAGCAGGCACTCAATGGGTTGAGAGGTTGAACTGTGCTCCATATTGTGCTGCACAGATCCTTCCAAGTCAAGGATTCTCCGTCTCTCTAAGTTCTGTTCTGATAAGGTGGTGAAGTAATAGGTGTCTCTGTAAGTATTAGATATGATGCTGAATGGAACTTCCAGGTTGAGGAGCAATATACCTCTGAGTAACAGTGCTAAGGAAAAAAAACTAAAGGAAGGACATTGCCTTAATGCCCTGCTTGCTAGCTTCTCAGAAGCATCTAGATGACCATGGTCATTGGAACGCTGCTTTAGATGGATGCTTGGCCTGATTCAGCAGTGCAAGGATAGGTAGAGGGATGTTTTTGGTGTTTGTGTGTTTCAGGGTGGAGGAGAGCTTTCAATATACAGGTTATTTTTATAAGCCACTGTGATTTTTCACCTTCTGTTGATTGCCACAAATATTTTCCAAGGCTTAAAGAAACAAATGTCTTCAGGCTCCATCTGCAGCTCACATTAAGGTCATTGTTCTTCCCTATTGTTGCTCAACTAAGTGGCAAGAAAACAGTATTTGTTCAGACTTTCAAAACTGAATTGTTTTTACTCCTCCTGGAAGTACCTCTGCCAGAATCAGAGCACCCCAGCTCAGTTCTTTGAGACAAAGTTAGTGGCTTCAGCACTAGACTGTTTATTTATTACATTCATTACAGTATATCCTATCTTTCCTCTCTGTGGCATAGGTGGTCTCTGTTTCCCATCAGTTTTATCCTCATGATGAACCTGTGAGGTAGAATAAACCTAGAGATAGTGTCTCGCCCAAGATGACACATTGAAGCTGAGTGGAGATATGAACCCGAGTCTCCCCAAGCCTAGTCAGACACTAACCACTGCCCCACACTGGTTCTGGCTTTCCCTTTTGAGGAGGGTCTTTGAGGAAAACACACGCACAGAACTCTGGCTTTCTTTCTCATTCCCTCCAGTCTTTCCTGGCTATCTTCCGCTCACTCCCCTCACTGGAGAAGACGGTGGAGAAATGCCTCATCTCGCTCAGTTCCCATGCTAGCCGGTTCCGTGTGCAGCTGTACTGCAAATATGGTGAGCGTTGGGGGTGGGGAAGAGGAGGAACCACCCTACTTGGGTGTGCAGAGTGATACACTGGAAGATGTAGAATCCTTGAAATGTAGCGTGGGAAGGGACCCAAAGGGTCCTTTAGTCTAACCCCCTGCAGTGCAGGAATCACAGCTAATATGGTAGGGATAAATATGGCTGAAAGTGTGGCCTTGAGTGCCATCTCCAGTGCAGTCCATCAGGCTGCCAGTACTGAGTTAGGAGACGGCCACGAGATGTTCCAAATGCATGAGGAGAAAATAATACAACCAAGGAAGGGAGAATCCAGTGAAGATCAGTTTTGTGAGTCATGAGCCCTCTGCCTTGCTTAATCCTGGAGGAGCAAAGAGCTACAAAGAATCCACAACCCTGAGTAAGGATCCTAGCTGGTTTCTGTAAAAAAAAAAAAAAAAGCATAATTGAAGATCATGGTCCTGTTCTAATGGGGGCAGAGGGTAGGGACACAGCGGTGACTGATGTCTCCCAAATGTGAGGGTTCTCAATAGTGGTGGCTAGTGCCCGTTGAGACTGGCAGGCCAGAAGGCAGAGAGGCCAGCAGGAGGAGAAGCTAGAGCCAATGGTATGCAAAGCTCACTAATTCTAGCTTTATTTGTGCTTCTTTTATTGTATCTGCTTTTATTTTCCTCTGTCCCAGTGAACAGCATTTCCATTGAAAACGCTAGCATAAGCTTATTTCATTTAATCAGAATCCTCATTTGAAATCCCTCTGCACTTTTGCTTTAAACTTCATGGGGGAAAAGAAAGGTTCGTATGGATAGAAACAAGCTTCTCGGTTCTTTCACTTCTCCATTCTTTCACACGGCAATTTGGTGGTTCAACCATTGATCAGCCCGTTTCACTTAATGCAGAAGATGGAGGAATCTTGAGATGCATGAGAAGCGAGAGGAGATGGAGGCTGTGCTGTGTGAAAGCTTTGCTTCCACCCTGCAGGAGCAGTGCGCCTGGCAGACTTCCAGATTGGGACATTTAACCTGAAGGTGTCTTGGCATTCTGCAACAATCAAAGGCACTTTTCCAGTGACAAGTGTTGCTTGCGCAATAACACAGTCACTATCTATGCATCTTGAATCTAAAGATTTGTAGCAACATGAACTGGCTGTAACAATTTCATTTTAAAACAAGGCTTTAAAAAGTATTTCACAAGGAAGGGAGGGAGGGAGGGAGGGAGGGAGGGAAGGAAGGAAGGAAGGAAGGAAGGAAGGAAGGAAGGAAGGAAGGAAGGAAATTATCCTCCATCCCCAATGTCTGGTGGCTGCTGCTCTTTTCCATTTTAGGCCTTGGGTGGGGTAGACCATTGTTGCCTTCTCCTTATGTCTGCTCCTTGCGTTGCTCAGAGTCTTCCGGGAGACATAATGCCCTGGAGCCATTTCCCACTGAGACACTCTCTATCTATGTCTCTGCAGGTGTCATCAAGACCCATGACTTGTCATTCCAGGACTGTGAATCCCTGCAGGCAGTCTTTGACACAGGGCAGTGTGCTCATGCTCTTCATGCCCCTCCCAGGTGGGACCATGGTATGGTTGAGAGAGATTGCAGTATAGGCAGAAGGGAATGGGATGGATTAAGGTTCTTGCAATTGATGTGCATTGACCAGTCCGCTTACACTAAAGATGCATCAACTGCAGCTTGGAAGGAATGAGGAACATGGGTTGCTGATGCGTCTGGGAATCAATGGGTGCTTTGTGTGGGCTGATGCTGTGCCATGGTTATTTAATTAGGGCAAAGATTATTATATGCAGAGGAAAAGGGGGGGTGTTCAACCATGAAATCCACATCCCCCTCTAAGCCCCTTTCTCTGCCCCTCCATCTATTTCAGGCTATTGGTGGATGCTGTGGTGCATTTTCCATTGACACAGGCTGAGGTGACCCTCAGTGCCAGCCCTTCTGGGAAGGTGACCTTGCGCAGTTACCTGGAAGAAGAGACAGGTGAGCTGCTCGCCATGACCTGGCTTCTATCTTATCCCCAGAGTCCATCAAAGGTGGTGATACTTAATTTGCCCATCTCAAGAACCTCTGGATCACATATGAGGGCATTCTATATGTGCAACTGGGGATGATAGGAGGTGGAGAGTTCTCGCAGGGTCCCTGGCCTGCCTTTATGTGGCTAGCAGTTTCTCCTTAGCAGTTTTCTTGTGGGAAGCATAGACAGTGGTAGCTGTCAAACGAGGGCCTTCTTTGATCCTCACCTCTCCTTCAGAGCCCAGCCGGATGATGGTGACTGAGCTCTGTTTGAGCGAGGACGAGTTCCAGGCCTTCCATGTCAAGGAAGAGACGCAAGTCACTTTCTGCCTCAAGGAATTCCGGGTGAGTTTGCTTCCCCTCTCCTTGCCCTCATTTGAAATGGGTGGCCTTGTGCTCTTTCCAACCTGTTTCACCTCTCTCTAACAGGGCCTCCTGAGCTTTGCTGAGTCCTCAAATCTCCCCCTTAACATCCACTTTGACATCCCTGGCAGGTAGGCCTTCATGAGGGATGTTCTGGAGGGGAAGCACCTTTGTGGCTAAATTTTCAGGAGGCAGTAGGCCACTGAATGCCAGCTGCTGGGAGACATCTGCATGGGAGGGTTAGTTGCCTAGGGGGACCTGGTTGGCCACTGCGGAAGCGAGGGTGCTGTACCAGATGGTCCTTTGGTCTGATCTTGTGAGGTTGTCCAGAAGAGCAGCCCTGGTTTGTTGCCTGTCCTGTAACAGCCAGCAGCCTGACTTCGTTTGCTTCATTGCAAGAGTGGGGTCCTTGGCTCCATTAGCTGCCACTTTCTCTGCCATCCCCCTTTGATATCCCCTTTAGCCCCCAAGCCTGTGTCTTGAGAATCCTGCCCTCACCAGTTCTCTCCTCACAGGCCAGCTATCTTCACCCTGGAGGACCCTGTGCTGAACGTGCACCTGGTCTTGGCCACTCTGGCTGAGAGAGAGAGTTCACAGAAGAACAACAACAACAGGTAAGCAGGGTTGAAGCTCCTGCACCACAAAATCTGGCACGCCCTGAAGTGGAGCAGGGTGCAGGGAGGATCCCGGAGGACAATGACGTATTTGGTAGGAGCACCGTCTCTGCTTGGCGCATAGAAAAGATGAATTCTGTGCTCTTGGCATCATTTTGTCATAGGTGTTTTTATAGCATAGTGAAAAGATCTGCCTGTCATTTTCCAGCGCTGACCTGAGCTACCATCTTAGCAGCTATATACGGTTGCCTTGGTTACTCTTGGAACAGCTCAGTGTCTCAGCTTTCTGTTAAGCACTTTGTCATTTTTAGCCTTTTAAACTTAGGTAGTTTGTGTCAAACAGTGAGTTTGGAACTGGGGCTTGCTTAAATGGATAAGGATGTGAGAGATGAAGGCCTTATGAAGTCCCTTCTAACCCTATGATTTCCTTCTAGCTTATTGAATTTCTCTCTCGGAACCCTCTTGTCAATAAAACAAACACCCCCAAAAGAAACCATTTGTATTTGTTGGGGTGTCTCTTCACAGAAGGTGTTTCCTCACAGCTGTGTTCCTGTATCTCTCTCATGCCAGCACATCCAAGCCTGCTTATGATTTCGCCGGTGATGACATCGATGCCTACATGATAGCCATGGAAACCACCTGCGATGGCGCAGAGGGAGCAGAGGCCCCTCCCAGCCCCACCTTCCCCTCAAGACGCACCTTTTCCGATACAAGGGAGTTGGAAAGCGATCCTGAGGGAACTGTGCCTGGCACACCACCACAAAAACGGGTACGTGCAGAGGGATTAGAGCATGAATGTGTAGTGGAAAGTGTGAGGCTCTGCAGATCTCTTGACCACGTTACAATTCTAGTGGGTGCGCATTCAGTGGTTCTGAATGTACCCATAATGCAGGAGGCAAAAAAGGTGGAATCTGTTTCAGTACAGGAAGGCATGATAGGCATAGTCTGTTTCGGCAATGTGCATCCACAAGAGGGTGCATGTTGAGCCTTGGAATATGTACCTGCTAGCGCTGTAATATGTTGCACATCCCTTACTTACTCTTGATTCAGTTAAAGTTCACTGAAACTAGACTTCCATGGAAAGCAACGAGGCTGTAGTCACTTAACACCTTGCTTGTTCATTGGCCCTTAATCATGACTATCGGTAGCTGGAGCAGAGCCATAGAATTCCAGTGGCAGCAGTCAAGCTTTGGTAATGGCACGATTGCAAAATCTGGGTTTTTTAAGACGGTGGAAGGGAATCGGTAGGGTGTGGTAGAAACTAGACACTTCAGAGATGCTGTTAGTTTCGGAGTGGTTTGGAGGAACATGGAAACTAGCTGAACACTCAGGGTCTGACCACAACATGCCCCCCACTGAATGCCATATGCTTATTTTCAAGTACATTTCTATGGCTTTCTTAACCTAATACCGGTACATTTTTAATATTATCAACCTTGCAAGATTCTGGTATATCAACAACGTACTATTTCCAAATCTCTTGCAAACCTGCACCCCCAAGAAATGTCTTTGCCCTGCTTTTGTTTCATTTGCAGTTCCGCTCCTTGTTCTTTGGGTCGGTCCTCAGCCCGTCACAGCTCCTGGTCCACTCATGTACAAGCCAAGAGGTGTTGGCAGAAGACAGTGAGGGAGAAACGTGAGAGGTCCCCCAGCTACTGGTGCATGATAAGACACCTCTACTGCTAGAAATAAGATGTTTCAAGCTAAGCAGCTTGAGCCATCTTTTGGGTTGGATCCCAGGCTGCCCCTCTTCAGTTCTCCTGCTGCTCCCCAGAGAATCAACACTGAAGTGTGTGGTTCTTCCATCATGGAGAAAAAACCTTCTGCAGATAGAACAACACTGAGACAGACACATAGATCTACCTTCTTTGCTAAAGTATTACTGCACGTCTTTGAAAGGGAGGTGGCTGCGAGAGATTAGACCTTCCTCCAGTGGGTTTGTGGCTAACATCCATAGACGTAGAATACTTATTTTCTAATAAATTTTTTTAGATGTTTTGACTGTGGTGGGAATTGTTGCTGTGGTTATCCATCAGTTGCTGTAGCCTTCTTTTTACTGCCTTCCACTCCACGCCTCTTTCCTCCCTTGTAATTAACCTGTTTCATTGCTAAACCTATAATTTAGCTGTTGGGCAGATGGGAATTGAAGGTTGATTACAGGAAAGGGATCTGTAGCAGCCAGGGTGGTATTAATAAACTGCAGTACTATGTAAAGCACAGGAGGTAGCAAAGAAGAACATGGCTATTTCCTCTTTCCTTCTGCAGGCAGGTGAATATATTTCAGCCCTAACTGCAAGTATCAGAATCATTAGCAAACGTACTTTGTTATCCTCTGCTCCCACAATATAAAGGCACTTTAAGAAGTCCGTCCCTCTGGTAAAACAATGGTGCCCATCCACAGTACAGGCCTGATGTCTTTTCCAGATGCAACCGAGGGGAGGAAGTCAGCATTGTGCTCTTATTGCATTTTGGCTTGCCAGGTAGAACAATCCTCATCCTGTGCTGCTCTAGGGGTTCTCCCAACACCCCCCAGAGCTTATTTTGCAGTGGGGGAACAGTGTTGTGTGAGCGGAAATCCTTGCGCAATTTCCACTGGTGGGATTCATCAGCTGAATCCCACTCCTAATGCAGAACCAATCCCCACCCTGTCAGTGTAGTTCAAAATGCTGTTAGCTATCTAATAAGAACTCTTGCCTTTCCTGGCTCAAAATATATGTCCTTAGTAGGCCTCTAGTTCTGTTCTACTGAATAGGCACAGCTTCCCGTGTCCTGCCTTGCTTTTTGCTTAAGCCCCGCAGGATTGCCTTGGCTGAGGACCACAGCTAATTCCTACAAACTGCTGATAACTCTGCTGCGGCATGGGATTTAACTAGAGATTAAGCAAGCAACAACGGACCAATTCACATTAAGAAGGCAGGGGCAAAGGCTCTCTTAAACAGCTTACCGAGAGGAGGTGCTGTTACATAACCCTGTTAGGAGTATCATGTGTTAAAAGTATCCTAGGAGCTTTCAGGACAGCCCTACTGGAATCAAAATTGGGTGCATTAGTACACAGTATTTTACCGATTCCTAATCCACTGGTTTTCCTAGTAATGTATGGAAGTGAGAGCTGGACCATAAAGAAGACGGATCGCCGAGGAATTGATGCTTTTGAATTATGGTGCTGGAGGAGACTCTTGAGAGTCCCATGGACTGCAAAATGATCAAACTTATCCATCCTTAAAGAAATCAGCCCTGAGTGCTCACTGGAAGGACAGATCCTGAAGTTGAGGCTCCAGTACTTTGGCCACCTCATGAGAAGGGAAGACTCCCTAGAAAAGACCCTGATGTTGGGAAAGATGGAGGGCACAAGGAGAAGGGGACGACAGAGGATGAGATGGTTGGACAGTGTTCTCGAAGCGACTAGCCTGAGTTTGGCCAAACTGCGGGAGGCAGTGAAAGATAGGCGTGCTCTGGTCCATGGGGTCACGGAGAGTCAGACACGACTGAACAACAATCCACTGGTCTGTGTGAGCTAATGGATGTAGAAGAATCTAAAATAAGGACCTTGTCTGCATCTTTAGGGTCCCTCGTGCAGCTCATGCTGTTCATGCCCCATACACTTACGCTCTTGAGCTAGGAATCCTTCATGCCTCTACGAAAGGGGCTGTCTTACCACATGATGCCACTGCATAGCTCAGCTTCACTATTCCATTTAAAGCTTGCAGGCAATGCAGGTAGGTGAGGAGCGTAATAGATAGGTGGTGGTTAGTGAAGAAAACCTGGACTACAGAGATACCTAAGCAAGCCAGTGTTTCAACGTGAAAGTCTTAAAACCAGTAAGCAGAGGAACCTGCAAAGGTAGTCACAAATTGCTCCATGTCAGCCAAAGCGCAAAGGGATTTTAGCAGGTGAAATATGGAAAGGTAATTAGGGATAGAGGGCAAGATGTCTTTTAAGATGCTTCGTCTTGATCGTGTAACTTTCTAAGAATGTGTGTGCAGCCGTGCTGCACCAAAGCCCCATCTGGCCCAGCATTCCATATCCCTCTGGGAAGCCCATGACTGCACTCTCCCTACTGTGAGATTCCCAACAGCCAGTACTGCAGAGGCATGCCACCTCTACTACAGCTATCAGTAGCCCTACCCTCCATGAATTTGCCTAATCCCCTTTTCAAGTCATCAAAGCTCTTGGCCATCACTACATCTAATGGAAGCAAGCTCCACCATTTATCTAGGCACTATGGAAGGAGAACTTCATTTTATCTGTCCTGAATCTTCAAACATCCTCTCCTCCATACCTCCTAAGGAGAGCTTGTTTCATCCTCCAAGCCGCATCATGCAGCCCCATTCATTTTATTCTCCCCAAACAGTCGACAAAGGAGCAGCTACATAAGAATCTTACATGTTTATTCAAAAAGATGTAGTAACCCCCCATGGGGGAAAGGGGGAGCACACATCAGGACAAAGTTGGCAAAAAAGTCAATCAAAAATACCCCCAAAAATAAAGACATCCCCAATCCCAGGGGAGCAGAATTTTTGGTATTGAATTCTTATTCAGCCGTTTTCTTTAAAAAAATTACATGGCTGGGCCCTGGGGAGGTAAGCAGCCGCTGTACAGTGTAACCGCTACGCAACACAGCCTGGGCCCCACACCTACAGCTAGGGGGACAGGCAGGGCTAGTTACTTCTTGGCTTTGGCAGAGTTGCGTGGCGGAGTGATTGGGCGCCCACCAGGGTTCAATCCACTGAACTGACCATATTTGCCCTTATTCTTGTCAGCCGGTTTCAAGATCTGTAGAATTCAAGAAATGGGTGGGGAAGGGGATAGGAGAGAAAAGATTAGTTTCAGGGTAAAAGTTTATAGTGTCTCATTGCAACCCACAATCCCATTTTACCTCTCATTCAGATGCTAAATAAAGCAACAAAACAAGGTCTGAAGCCCTCTAAGTCAGATTTTCAACACTTAAATCCAGGTCTTTAAATAGGCCTTAAGACCTAATCTATTTCAATACGTGTTTTTTTTTCTTGGTAGCTTTTTGATACCGCTAATTTTGGCATAATTTTTAAATCTTTTAAGCTAAAATACAGTGTTAATTCATCTATTTATTGTTCTTCTAATTGTTTCATTATCACTTTTATACTATCGTTTTAAGGCAATTGTATTTCATTTACATAAATAAAATGTACTGTAAAAGCTGCCTCGGCGGGGTTTTTATATCCTATTCTCCCTTCACCCCCTCAATACAGCACCTGGCGGTTTTTGTGCTGATGGAACGATCAGAAGAGTGCAACACTGAATTTCTTCCATACATATTATCACCCTGTGGCTTTAGGATTCTTTTTTTCTCTAGTTAAAAATAGCACAGAGCTCTAGATGAGCACCGGGCAAAAGCTAACTGGAAGAACTCCCAGTGGAAGAATGTAAACAAGTTTCACATTTTAAAAAAAGAAGTTACTGTAGACCCAGAAGGCTGGTTATTTGGGCATCCCAGTTCACATTTGTACAGAAACACATCCTGATAAGCGATTCAGCATACAGAAAACCATTCTGAAATAGGACAGATAATTTATATGATATATTTAAAATCAAAAGAGGGATGTTCATATCCTGAGGTCCCACACATCTTATGTGGCATCCAGCACCAGGATAGCGGATCACCAAGAAATCTGCCTAATTTTTTTTTAAGGCTTCTATCCTCCTTTACAACCTACACACTATCAGAAGAAGGTAGAGTACTGGTATTAGGAAAAGAGGGAAGTGTTATGCTCAATAGTCTTTACCTGGAAGGAGCACATAAGAGTCTCGTCAACACTCATCATTGCACCTGCATTATCAAACTCTCCACAGTAGTTCGGGGCAGAAAAGAGAGTCACCAGCTGCCGTTTGGCAAAAAACTCATAGCCGTCTTCTACCACCTATTGGTGGGGGAAGACAAAGAGAAACAGAGGGAGGGGGTAGAGAATTAACCGTGAAGCAGGCATAAATATGTACATATTCCCCACGTCCTGTTTGTGGGCTGCCTCTTGGCATCTGGTTGGCCGCTAGGAGAAGGCGATGGTGGGCTAGATGGGCCCTTGATTGACGTAGCAGGGCTCTTCTCCTGTTCCCACTCCCACAGCCCAGGCACGGACACCCTCCCCTCTTCCAGGGCGGCCACAGTGCCCCAACCTGGTGCGCTCGGCAGATCAAGTCCAGATCGTGCTTGTGAAGGAATTTGGCGACAACTTCTGAGCCGAAGGTGAAGGAGACCCCGCGGTCATTCTCGCCCCAGCCCTGCACATCTTTGTCAGGATCGGACCAGAGCAAGTCACAGAGCAGGCCCTGGTCAGGGACATCGGTGGGCCTCATGATCCGCCGAATCTGTTCCATGGACTGGAGGTCAGGGGAGAGCCCTGGAAAACAAGGTGCAGGTACTGTCAATGCTGCCAAGGGACAGCAGATGAGGAGTGGAGTTTACACCCTTTGCCAGGACCAGTTCAAGCCATTTTGCTGCCTGAGGCAGAGCAGCAAATGGAACCCACCCCCTCCTTGAGTCAAGGCATATAGTACCCAAGGCCGGCCAAGCTATTCTGGCGCCCAAGGCAGAAAAATTACACAAACCTCTCCTACAGTGAAAAAATTATGAATAAAGCAAAACAGCAATTTGCTGCCCTTTTACATCACCCAGTATCATCTCCCCATGGCAGCCTCCTGACTCTGCCTAATGGTAGGGCTGGGCCTGCCCCCCCTACACATACTCTTCCCTTAACTAACCCCCAACTGCTACTTTATGTCTTGTCACATTGCAAGAAGGAAAAAAGAAGCAGTATCGGGAAATTACAGAGAAAGGACAGCTAAATGGAATTAAGTATTCTACAGCATGAGTGGGCAGAAGGCAGCCTGGTAAATTTCTGGATGATTTGTAAGGATCAATCGTGGTTTCTGATTCCTCACTATTTACAAACCACCAAAAGAGAGAGAGAGAGAGAGAGAGAGAGAGAGAGAGAGAGAGGCTGCAGCCGTTTGCAAACCTCCATGCCTGATCCATGGCCAAGTTGTAAATATTTCAGCCGCAGCAATCCTTAAGGGAAGGGCCATAGCTCAGTGGTAGGTAGAGCACCAGGTTAAATCCTTGGCATTCTATTTCCCTAAATGTAAAATTAAACTTTATGCTTAGGAGTGCACGCTGTTCCTTAAAGCTGCAAGTTGTTGTTCTTTTTCAAAGTCTCCTCCATGCCTGGCCTTCTACTAATTGCTAGCCTCTCAGCCTCCATGCTCCTCACCTATAAAATATGAGTAATAACTGGTTGCCATCAACCAGGTCTGTGCAGCTCTGTTGGATGGTTTTAAACCTGCGTGTTGGACTCCTTTATCTGGAGCAACCCAGCTGCAAATGTGTACCTGTCTACGCAGGTCACAGAATGCAGAGCTCGCTGGGTGGAGGAGGCAGATGCCTCTGCCAGCAGCCACTATTTTCCACCTGCCTCTAGTTATTGAACTTTGCGGTGCCGATAAACAAATCCTGCAAGCCCGAATCCTGTCTGCCCCTGCCCAACACGCGCTGAGCTGATGTTCTCCCAGTGGGCCAAGAGAGACCTGGGAAAAGCCTCTGCTCCAAATTCTACAGTAAAAACAAATAAATAAATGAGGAAACCCTTGTAAAAAAATCTTGACCTTCTTCCCATTCATTTCCCCGGGCTTTTATTCTGCCTGCCCCCCCCTCCAAGGAAGAGCGCCAGCTCAGCATGCGTCAAGGCACCTAATTCCAAGGTAGGTTGCTCCCACGGCCTGTAGCTGCAGCAGCTTTTGTTGATTGCCGGAGACAATGCTGGTTGCAAACCACCTGGGACAGGCCACACAAACACAGTCGCTGGTGCCTAGCACACTCTGTTGTCACCAGGCAGCAGCAGCAGCATTTGCTCCCCTCTGTAACCCAATCCCATCTTTTCCAGGGCTGGCCCACCTCCATGGCAGCAGAAGATCTTCTCATCGACGATGGCAGCAATAGGCAGGCAGTTGAAGCAGTCCGTGAAGGTCTTCCACAGTTTGATGTTATAGCGCCTTTTACCTGCAAAAAGTGGGGGAAGCGGGAAGCGTTAGCAAGGAGAGAGAGAGAGAGAAAGCAGGGGGGCTGTTTTGAGGAGCCATGCTCCTGCGAAGTAGGGGGTCAGGGTCAGGGGGACGGGAGAGAAAGAACAGCATCCCAGTAAGGACAGACAGATGCTGTGGGACAAAAGACCTTCCCCGGCCAAATGCTGCCCTGCTCACCTATGGGAGGGATGGAAAACCTTTGAGAGTCCGAGGGCCACATTCCTTTCTGGGCAAGCTTCCAGGGGCCACATAGCAGCAGCGGGCAGAGGCAAAATGAGTGGAGCAGTCGAGAAGCAAGGCAGGGCGAGTGAAGCATATGGCCCAGGAAGAGTTTGGAAGGCCAGATTGACAGGTTAGGAGGGCGACATTTAGACCCCAGTCCTATGGTTCCCCATCCCTATCCTCTCTCCAGCCCCCACACTTGCACACCCACAGTTCTAACTAGGAGCCTTGCACTCACATTCATCATAAAAGCCATAGATGCGGTTGATGCTGGCACACTCGTGGTTCCCCCGCAGCAGGAAGAAGTTCTCGGGGTATTTAATCTTGTAGGCCAAGAGCAGGCAGATTGTCTCCAGCGACTGCTTCCCTCGGTCCACGTAGTCGCCCAAGAAGAGGTAGTTGCTCTCTGGGGGGAAGCCCCCGTATTCAAAGAGTCGGAGCAGGTCATAGTACTGCCCGTGGATGTCACCTGGAAAAGGGGAGGGGGTAGTTGGTAACAGAAGAGGAGCGCTGACGGAACAGTTGGAAATGTATGACGGATCATAACCCAGCTCTCTTTTTCTGAGCATGGGAGAGAGCAAGAGACCAAGAAGGGAACAAATGCAGGTGATCCTCTTTCCTCCTCTCAGCCGCAAGGGTCTGATGTGCTTCTAAGGAAGAGGTGGCAACACAGGTCCAGGTTACTGAGGTCTTACGCACAGGGTACCAGTGAAACCCTTTGTCCTCTCCATCTCCTCAAGCCCCACCCCTTCTCCACTCTTGGCCCCACCCACCCCTTACCTCTTCCTCTCTGCTTCTTTTATGTTCTCACATATTACTGCCCTCCTTTCTTCATCTTCTCCCCTTCTTCTACTTCCTTTCACCTGCTGATATTGCCTGCCTCCCTCTCGCTTTCCCTTTCATTTTGCTCACTTTCTTCTGACTTCTGCCACCTTCTCTGCCACTTTTAATTCACACCTCCCTGTGACTTTTGCCCCTTCCTAATGTCAACTTGTCTGAAACCAAAATGAACAGGGAATCAGATGAAGGCTCATCACTGGCAGACAGTGGCGAGGTTCAGTGACCTACAGAGTGAGCAGGCAGATTGCAGTCTTAGAGGGGAGGTCTGTGGGTCTCTCAAACCACCTGGGCCATTGGCCAGTGCCCCACTAGCACAGGACCTCAGCTGAGGCAGCAGCAATAGCATTAAGTTACCACCCATCTCCAAAAACAGTACAGATGTGGCAGAACTTAACGAATACATTTATACACGAATGTAAACGCCACGGATTGAATAAAAGTACGGTGAATAAAAGCCACTCATGGGGAGGAGGAAATAGGCATTCCCAGGTTACCAAAATATTGAGATGCATTTCAGAGTTATCCCACTTGAGCAATTATAGGCCGACAGCTGTACTAAACAGTAGGTGGAAACTTACCGCAAATTTTGAGTGGGGCTTCCAACTCCAACAGGATGGGCTGGCTCAAGAAGATTTCTCGCGACTTCAGGCACAGGCCCCGAATCTCATTTTCGGTCAGCTGCACATTCTTGCCCGGGCGTGAGCCTTGCACTGAAAAACCAAAACATGCCAGCTGACATCTGCAACACACGCCCCATCCTTCGTAAATGCCAGCCTTCCCCACTCGCAGCCCCATCGCAGAGACATTTCCAGCGCTCCCCTCTCTGGAAGCAGTCCTGGTGCCCCATCCAAATTCATTTACTTCCTCTCCATGCCCATGAAGATTGTCATGTCACCAGAGGCAGAGCTGCATTCTTGACTTTGGGATGGCAAGGAGAGTTGGGCAGGACATGCAAAGCCAGCTCCCGTGAAGTCCACCAATGTATAAGTGCCTCAAGAGGCCAGTACTGGAAATCTTCGCTTATCGCATTAGAAGCCCTAAAGCTGCACCACACCTGCATTATTTACTTTAGTGCGACTTCTGTTCCAGCACCTATGTTACTCATTACCAGGCATGAGGCTGGTAGTTTTCCTGCTCCCCCCTGCGAGTTAGCAGCCTGACCTATACCCTCTGGTACAGAAGCATTACAAGACACCAGGAGGAGGAGTCCAAAAAAATTTTTTTTATGCAGGTGACTACTTCTGTTTAAAAAAATTCACCACCTTTAGCCATGCTCACAGGGACAAGAGCAGCAGATCAGTACACGGCGCTGGCATGTGAAAACCTAGAGATTTGGAATTGCAGCAATGCTACCAGAAAGTCCCACCACCATCTGGAATAGGCTGGTGCACACAACTCAATTATATAATAGTTGCAAAGGAACTTTCATAAGGTCACCAGTAACAAGGATTGGATCCCAGATGCAAGTATTAGACAAACTTGGGAGGTTTTTGTTTTTAAATACTTTTGTTTACTAAATGCAAGTAAATAAACATGCTTAATTAATCACTGTTTAAAGGCATCTAAAAATGTCCTGATGCGTTTTCCCCCAGTGCTTTTTTCTGGGGGGGGGGGTATGCATACCCCTAAACATTTTGTGAATCTAAGTTTGGGTTCATTGAGGGGCAGTATTTCAATATGAGTAGGAAAATGAGAGTACCCCTAAACATTTTTAAAGAAAAAAGCACTGTTGTTTTTTTCTAACATGCACAGTATGTGTGTGGAATATTTTTTAATTTTATTTTTCTCATTAAACCCACATCGCAAGTAGAGCATCAGCTTTGATTGCAAAAGATCCCAGGTTCAATTCCTGGCATCTCCAGGCGGGGCTGGGAACATTGCTCCTCTGAATCCTGAAAGAGCTGCTTCCAGTCAGTGTAGACCAGGGGCTGTCAACCTGGTCCCTACCGCCCACTAGTGGGCGTTTCAGGATTCTAGGTTCTACTCCATCGAGCACTGGTGGGCTATAAGGAAATTTTACCATCAAGAAAGATGAATCAGTGGGCAGTAGGTATAAAAAGGTTGACTACCCCAGTGTAGACAATCTGAGAGCTAGGTGAACCCATAGTCCAACTCCGTTCAAGGCAGTTTCTTACATTCCTATGAGTAACCAATGCTGACTAATACTAGTATGCCAGGTGAAGGCTTCGGACATATGAAATGCACAGCTGGGCAAACCCAAACAAGCTTAACTCTGCCTGTTCTTGTGTACACTGCTGCTTTCTTTCAACTTCTATCCTTTACCTGGGCAATAGGAACAGAAGTGCCCTACCTTACAAGGAAGTGGTTCAGGATAGTCCCAGCCAAACTGAAATCTCACGGCACCAGCACAGGTGTACATCTAGCTGGCCAGGAAAAACCCAGCACCTTCCCTGGAGTGGTTACAACCCCAGCCTTCCACAACTGCTGAACTCAGTGGGCCCTACTCTCAAGTAAACATGCTGAGGCTTGGGGGCCTTAGTTTCTTCCTAAGGGTTTTTTGCCAGCGCAATGTCCCGTCTAGATTCTTGGCATTGCCAAGAAGTGGAGAGGTTTGCTGGGGACAAGCCCCTTTCGGGGGCCTCTAGTCGCGGATCCAAGGCTACAGCCGCCTGCTGAAGAGCCTGTGAAAGAGGACGGGAATCCGCCCAGCCCCGCTCCCAGGTCCTGACCGTCGGCCAGGCGGAGGTGGGCCGACACCTGCGCTCCACCCCGCCCACAAAGCCGAGCCAAAAGGCAAGGAGATTTCCCCGTAAAGAGGAACAGAGCCTCCCTCGCCGGCGCCTGCGGAGCATCGGGGCGGCTCGGTTCCCACGCTCGCAATGCTTGCCCAATCGCTCAATAGGGTTCCATCGCCGTCATGGTTAGCATTACGTCGCGAGGGGCGCTCCCCCACCCGACACGCGCGCGCGCAAGGAAATCCCACGGGCGTCGACACGCCCTTCTGGAGGCGCCGCCCCCGCCCCCCAATCCCCCTCGCCAAGCCTCCATCCTGCAAGTTCTTCGGATTCAGGAATCCGCCGTCCTTATCCAGGCCTCCCCTAGCGGGAAGTCGCGAAGAGGGAGCCGCACCCGGCCCTTCCGAGATCGGGCAAAAAGAGGCCAGCTGCGATTTCGCGGAGGAGGGAAGCTCCGAGTTGAGTCCGAGGGCGCCCACGCGAGATCACGGCTGTCTTACTGCATTTAGTCCTGCTAACCCAACCCTCCCTGCAGCGAGTTAACAGCGCCGCTTCCTCCACGGAAGTTCACGCCAGCGCCTCGCTATGTGGGGGGAGGGAGCAGCTTGAGTTGCGAGTTTCACAGGAGTGGATTGGGGGGGGGGAGGAACCGTGTGGAGCACTAAATCCACGCAAAACTTACCCTGGTGATATACCTAATGAGAACCTCCCCCCCCCCCAAAAAAAAGACAAAGGAGAATGGTTTAGTTCACACACTCACGCCAGACATCTCCCCCCCCTCCCCCGCAAAGTGGCTATTGCGTGCGTGGGTGCAAAGCTAGCGCAGGGATCCGCGCGGATTTCTCGCCGCCATGCGCGTTCGCGGCGGAGGCTGAAGCAGCATCGCGAGCGGGGGCTCCGCCGCACATTCCAGCGCGGGGAGGGGAGCAGGAGGGCGATCCGGAATCTCCAGCAGCCCAGTCCAGCCCCGTGCTCAATATCCTCGCGGGGCGGCGGCGCAGCCAATGGCAAGGGTCCCGTCCCCCCCCCCCCCGCGCTGCGCGTCCGGCCCCCGCGGCTCACCTTCCAGAAGGCGCCCGATGATGGAATCCAAATTGAGCTTCTCGCCGTCCGACATGGCGGCCCGCTTGGAGAGAGGAAGCTGCGCTGCCTGGGCTCCTCAATCTCTCCCTCCGCCGCTCTCTCTTTCCGCGCCCCCTCCCGCGGGCCCGACTCGGTGGTCCCAGCGCAGGCGAAGAGCAAGGGGCAGCGCCGGCTCGGCCCTCCTTCTACCTCTTCGCCTAGGAGCCTCCGCCGAAGCAGCGAGCAGGAAGGGCAGACGCGAGCGCACAGGCCCCGGCGGCCGCCCTCGCCGCCACCACCACCTACAGGCTGGAGGGATCAGCACGCGCCCCGGAGCCAGCGAGCTGCGACTGCGCGGGCCGTGGCCTCTCCCCACAAAGAGGGAAGCGGCGCGGAGGGAAACCGTGGCGTTTCTCGGCTCCAGTACCAGAGCCTTCTCTAAGGCGGCTGAGGAAACGGCGTCTCCAGCGCCCGGAACGCCGAGCTTCCCAAAGTACAGTACTTATTTCCAAGAGGATACGTATATCTATGTAAAAGAAAACCTGTGCAACGCTTTAACGTGTTCACTTCCACGACTTACCTGTGAGGTCAGTCCCCCCCCTCACCCATTTTACAGATAGGAAGATTAATCCTCCAACATTCCTCAGAAAATAGGGACATTCTACTGATGTAGAATACAGTGTCCCTGTTTTCTGAGGATTGGAGACCAGAGACCCAACATTAATGTGGTGCACCACTATCGTAGGATGTTGCTGTTCAGTCGTTCAGTCGTGTCCGACTCTTCGTGACCCCATGGACCAGAGCATGCCAGGCACGCCTATTGTAGGATATAAACCCGCTAAAGTCCAAAACGGGCCTTTGCATTTGGCCTCTCTCCAGCTGCTTTTTTTGAGAATGTGCTAGAGTGTAAATTTTCGTTCCACTTCCAGGTTGTAGTTTCCCCAATTCTGAGGAACAGAAAGTAGCTGGAGCCATAGCATAGAAGCTATAATAAGAGAGGGCAAACCTGAGTCTATGATACTTCTTAATAGATTTCCTTGAGTATAGGCCAGGCTGCTGCTTCACAGATCACAAAATTAGCACATGGGTGGCATTTATTTGTTTAGCCATTTATGTGCACATGTGACATTTATACCTTTTTCATTCTCTGTATTCACTAGATTGAGGAGCATGAAAAAACCACCCAAATTTGTGATCCTTTGATCTACATGTGCCTATAGATAACTGCCTTCCATTTGGAAATGTGTGAACCTGGCATAGGAGAGTTTTTCCAAGTCCAGTTGAAATATATAAACCCCAGATTCAGTAAGTATTACAGGGAAATCATGGCTCCTAGAGAGCAGTGCCTATGTTGCTGCAGCACTAAAGAGGGCACCTTACCTGGGCAGCACTAAAGAGGGCACTTACTCTGGTGGTTTCCAGATGCTAGACTCCCAACTGCCTTCGTTCTTGACCACTGGCCATGTTGATGGGCTGATGGGAGTTGTAGTCTAACAACATCTGGAGGGCACCACCTTGACTAGCCCTGGTATGGAAGAACTCTTGCTACCCTAGTTCCTGCCTCTCTTAACCAAAGCGGGTGGGGTGAGGCAGGCTTGGTCAGAGAACTTGAAGCTATTGTTTTCAGCATTTTCTAGCCAATAATGTTGTGCTGGGTGGTTGTTTATGCAGTCAGTGACTCAGCCTAGTGACTTTCCAAATCATGACGCCACACGCACACCACTGGGAACTACCGGTATGTCTGTAAACACAGCCTTCCCCAGAGATTTCAGTCTCATTCGTTCGGCTGAGTGATTTCAGCTAAGCCAGGAGTAGCACACAATTGTTTCTGACTGATCTCTAAATGATCCAGACCAGCTGGATTCTTTCATGTGCCCTACTGGGTCCATTTTGTATACCAACCATAAATTCAGTGGAAGCTGGTCCTTTTGGGTGCAACCTCAGCAACCTCAGTCTGTCCTCAGCCTACCTGCCTACTTATACCCAGCCCAGGGAGGGTAGGAATATCTGTCAGCTTCCTCTTCCTTAGCATCAGTGTTGCTCTTATAGAACTCAGCAGGAATGAATATGGGAGCAAAACTAGATTCAGTTAGCTCCGCCTAACATTGACTCTGGCTCCACCTACTGTTGGGCTCCCAGCCTTCTGCCCTACCAGTCTCAATGAGCATCAGCCACCACTGCATATATAGGTATTCACTTTAACCACGCAGTTTTCAACATAGTGGTATAGTGATTGCAGTGCCAGACCTAGGATTGGGAAAACCAAGGCCGAGAACCCCACTTAGCAGTGAAGCTCACAAGTGGGTTTGAATCAATCATCACACAGACACATGCCCAACTTAACCTACTTAATATATGCTCGGATAAACTGGGCTATGAAAGTACCAATGAATACCGTAGGTAGATAAAATAATAAGGATGTCCCCCAGCAGGTGGTATTGCAAGACATGCATACTGACAGGGGAAGAAGCTCCTGGCTACACCTGGATTTTCCAAACTATAGGTCAGTGGGGATGGCCATGGCTGAGTGGCACCGCTTCTGCTTTGCATGCAGAAGGTCCCAGGTTCAATCCTTGGCAGCTCTGGTTAGGGCTCCAGGGAGGTGGATAGACACATTGAACTCAGTTGCCAGTCAGTTTAGAGTGTACTAAGTGACATGGCCAACAGCCTGACTTGGAGTAAGGCTATGTTTGTACATGGGGAGCAGGTGAGAGAAGGTAAGGCCATTTGCTGGGGGGGGGGGTTGGCTACCTTCCAAGTCTCTCTGTAGGGAGCTGTCTAGTGTTTAGCTTCCCACATATTTTCAGCTCCCCACATTTCTCTCTCTCCCTCCCCCCTTTGCCCTGTTCACTTTGCAAAGCTCCGGGTGCTGTCAGTTGCATCAGGAAATGGTTGTGGGAGGAAATAGCTTGCAGAGCTTTGTGGGGAACCAGAGTCACAGGAGTACCGAGAAGGGGCCCAATCATAGATGCAGCTCTGTGTTTCTCATTATTCAGATGTGAAGTCAAGGGCGCAGTAGCAACCAGCTTGGGATAAGGGTGCTGTTCTCGGACAGAAGGATGTCGGACCTCACTCTTTCCGAAGAGCTCCCTGATGTGAGCCAAGCTGCGGCTGAATTGCCAGATGCCTTTGATTTATCCCTGAACGATGATGCCAGCTCTCTGGGCTCTGACTCCGAGCTGAATGGGATGCCTCCATATCGCCAAGCTGATCGCTATGGCTTCATCGGGGGCAGTAGCCTCCAGAATGGGTAAGGCAGGCCTTCTGTTGCAAAGACCACGGGAAGAAGGGGGAGGAAGCTTTGGGAGAGGGTGAAGCAGCACTTTTTGGAAAATGACATGGTAGCAGTTTTCAAGATCGTGAGACAAGTTATGCCCCAGTATTATCATTTCTAGATCCTTGCTTGCTGGTCCAGTTTGTAAAGGCAGACACAGGTTTTTGGAATGTGATGAGCATTGTAATAAGAATATTAAGGTCTTTTATATATATAATAAATGTTCATAAGTGTGCCAAGCAAACAAGGCCACATGTGTGATGCAGCACAGGAAAACAGCCCTGAAACCATTTCTGACTCCCAAACTGTTTCTCTGCGAGGAAGGAGGGGGTGAGAAAACCTTCCCATTGTCTCAGGAATTAAAATGATGACCATTTCAAAGGAATGGACAGACATACCAGGAAAGGCAATCAGAGAAGGCATTATCAGGTAGCCTGGCAGGCTAGCAGGTAGGGGATAAACAAAGTTCTCAGATTTCTGTTGCAGACCACCCTTTTCCGTGAGGTATGCATGATGCTTCTGGGGGTGGTCTTGAACTCCGGCGTGGGCAATTTCAAGTGTCTATATAAGAGCGGACACGCCTTTGTTCTGGGTTCCTTCTTTGTTCTCCTGCGTGAGAGGAAGGACCCTGTTGCAACAGTTCAATAAAGACTTCGCTTCTCAACCTTCTCTGGTTGGCCTCTGTTATATTCTCCTACCGATGGAGGACTCTACAAGGGCTCTTCTGTACCCCATAAGGGAAAAGGGGCCAGATTTTGTTTACAACAGCATCATCCTTCTGAAGGATACTCTCATTCTCATCTGGGTCCGTAGATCCCATAATAATAATCCTTAATTTCATTAGCAAGAAAAGTGATTTAAAACGAAGGGGAAGAAATGTATAATGATTGCTTCCAGTTTTGTTTAGGTAGCTCTAAAACACATATTGCTGTGAAATGAAGAAGAAGAAGAATGGATCAGGGAATGTGATCCACTCCCATATTTAATTTAAGTGAATTGTGGCTATTTGGGAGACTAGGAATGGGTTTTATTTATGGAGAGGATGAAAGGGGTCAAGATCTCTGTTACTTAGTTCTAAACCTTCCTTCATCTTTCCACTCTTCCTTCCCTTTTCTACAGAAAGAAATTCACAACACACAATAGATGACTATGAAAATAATAATAACAATAACAACAACAACAAAATAATAATAAGCCACCCATCTGATTGGGTTGCCCCAGCCACTCTGGGCGGCTCCCAACAAAATATTAAAAACACAATAAACCTATAGTGTGGTTCCAGGTTTATTATGTAGGAACATGTGGCCCTCCAGATGCTGTTGACTCCCATCCTATTAGCCCCAACCAACAGTGCCAATGGTTAGGGTTGGATTCCAGCAACATCTGGAGGGCCATAAGCTTCCTGTCCCTGACGTAGGAGGACAGAAATTGTGGCTTAGCTCAAGCGATCCATAGAAATAGCAAAAATGCATCCAGTCAGATCAATGGGGCTTCCGCTCTTCTCATCTGCATCTTTGTTAACTGGGAACATGGAGGCCTGTTTCCATATGTATATCTCTTTTGCTGGAGCAGGATAGTGGCTATCACCTTGCCTGGGGAAACACATAATTATCACAGATTCAAAATTTGATACCCATTAACACTTCTACAGTTCAGCATATTTACATGAATAACGTATCGGCCAATTGTACAATTGGTGTCATCCATTCGTCTCATTATCTAGTGATTTCTTTGTGAATTTTGCTTGTTATATAATTACATACGACCCTCCTGGCTCTCTCTGCTGCAGACATTGGTCATAGCCCAACATATTTAATGTATTATATGACCCTGTATCACCCCAAATAATTCCCCCCCCAACTTAATTCAGCATTCTCTGTGTTAATTTCACCTTCCTTGGTGAAGCTGTACAAACTGCGACAGACTGGAGATGTACCTGCTTCATGTGTACTCTAATGGCAATCTAGATGCAATCTGGAATCTTACTTCTTGCAAAACTCCCCTCTTGTCTTGAAATTGATAAGGTCTTATTCAATAGTTAACTATTCAAGGCTGAATTCTTCATAGGCCTAATGCTTAACAGGAAAACCTCAGGGAATGGTTGGAAAACTAAAGAATTCTGGGCACTGTAGGTAGTTCAGGGGTCCTGGGAATTGTAACTCTGTGAAGGGTAAACTATAGTGCCCAGAATTCTTTGAGGGAAAGAATGTGCTTCAAATGTGCTTTAAATATATACTGCAGTTTGTTTGCAGTCATATAGAAACAGGCCCATATGTTGTTGTTGTTTTTCTGCCTGGTCAGTTGCCTTCCTTAAATCACCATCAAAGCCCCATCTTTATTATATTACAGTTATTTGCAGTGGGGAAATGGCTGGAATAGGTGAGGTTGACAGATGTTGTTGATTGGGATGGTATAATTTGAAACAAGGGCTTCTAAGATGTATAGGGGATGCATTCCATAGGCTTCATTTGTCAAGCTTCAATACTCCAGGAATATTTTCAGTGCAGGGTTAAAACTGCTTAGCAAAGTGGTTGCATGTATTGGAAAAGAGAGAACGTTGTGCGGGGGAAATTAAAAAGCAATCCAGATTGACTTTTTGCATAATGGAACTCAAGCGAAATGGACCCAATCATTGTTGCTTGCAGTCTAGAATTTAGGTAGCTAGTAGAGAGTGGGGAGATCAAGTCTTCGTGGAAACAGATTGCTCACCTCCCTCCCTTACTTCTACATAGCTCACCCTTTAATGCTACTGGAAGGAATTTTTTTTTATTTTTTATTTTGTTTTGACCATTTCCTGTGGTTTGCTTTTAGGTACACCACTTAGATATGCAAATGATTACGTGGTGTATAAGTGTGATAAATTAAAAAATGAAACAATGCAATGCAAAGTCGTCCCGGGAGCTCTCTGCAATATTACTTGCATATGCACATTAATACTAGATAGATTCTCTAGCTGGCTTGAAGTCCAACTTCTAACAGGACTATAAAGACTGGGCTGCAATGAGCAATGGACCAAATGTTAAGATTTACTGTAAGGTAGAAGGAGAAGCCTCCCTAGGAAAATGTCTCTGCCTACCTATGAACTAACACGTCCTGTTATAGCAATCATGTGTGGCCACATCCTCTCACTGTGTCCATGACAACTTGTGCGCCATGGCAACAGGGGTGGTTACAGTGGTTAGCGACAAGGTTTCTTCAACTTGCCTGCGTGCAGGGAGTACTGCACAGGAGATTCAGAAGCCCTGCAAATCTACGTCAGTTTGACACCTACACTGCAAATCTGCATCGGTCTTGATGCAACTTAATACAACTTTAGCTTTCATAACTTCCCCCAAGGATCATAGAAAACTGGAGTTTAGTGAGATACTGAGACTTTCCTGTTAAATATAAAAAGTTTCCCCCTTCTTCCTGGCCAATGTACAATTTTCTTCCTGGGAAAGAGAGCATGAAAGTCAAATTTATTAAAAGGCTGCTCCTGACCATCTATTTATTGAACATTCATCCTGATTTGCCTGCACAAAGCTTACGCAGAAGTTAGATAATATCCAGCCTTTATTTAACATTCTTTCTGATTTGTTTAGTTACAATGACAGTGATGCTTCATCCTGATTTGCTTGCAGGATGCTAACATGTCTTCCCGTTAATTATTTTTCATTCCACAAGTTTCAGAGCATTTCTCTGTCACTCAAGGAACATGACACATAAAAACAGGACTGTAAGGAGCCATGCTGTGTCGCTGGATCTACAAAACTGAATATTTCTCTAGAGGGGTGGGGGAGAAACCAAGTAGCCAACCCCCCAACCGTATTTTAAGATTTAATCAGTGTTTACTTGCTCATTACACCATTTGTTTAGGGCTGCTCTGTATTTGCATACTAATTACAGTTAGAACTAATTACAGTAAACTGAGAGGGCAGAAAGTAGATCGGGATCAACTGGTAGATCTCTGGCTAATCTGCAGTAGATCAGTAACAGCTGGCAACAACAGAAAAGCTTTCTCCTTTCTGATTAGGCTGCTGAAAAAGAAAAGCAGATTTTTGTGCAAAGGGACATGTGAGATTGGTCCTACTACTGCTCACAAGTTCCTAGGCTGAGCATGTGCTCAGAAACATCCTGCTTCTTAATTCTTAGCATATGCCTGCCTGCCTGAGTCACTATTTGGCACTGAGTTCCAGCTGATGGGCCTCAGGGTTCTAAGGCAAAAACCCAAAGTAGATCCCACAGACCTGAAATTGTGCAGAACATGGTGGCTAAATCCATAACTGGAACAAGAAGATGTGAATATATAGCACTGGTTCTGACATTACAATGTTAGCTGCTGATTTGTTTTCAGGCCCAATTGATAGTGTTGTTTTTTACTTTTAAGGTCTTATATCACTCAGGACCGCTAAATCCATAGGAAGCTGCCCAGAATCCAAGATGATCAACATCCGAGGCCTGTCTCTGTGGGTGGCAATGAGGGAGTGTGCTTTTTCTGAAGTAGCTCGTTGTTGTTGTTGTTGTTGTTGTTGTTGTTATTGTTGTTGTTGTTGTTGTTTAGTCCTTCAGTCGTGACCCCATGGACCAGAGCACGCCAGGCACTCCTGTCTTCCACTGCCTCCCGCAGTTTGGTCAGACTCATGTTGGTAGCTTCGAGAACACTGTCCAACCATCTCGTCCTCTGTCATCCCCTTCTCCTTGTGCCCTCAATCTTTCCCAACATCAGGGTCTTTTCCAGGGAGTCTTCTCTTCTCATGAGTTGGCCAAAGTATTGGACCCTCAGCTTCAGGATCTGTCCTTCCAGTGAACACTCAGGGCTGATTTCCTTCAGAATGGATAGGTTTGATCTTCTTGCAGTCCATGGGACTCTCAAGAGTCTCATCCAGCACCATAATTCAAAAGCATCAATTCTTCGGCGACCAGCCTTCTTTATGGACCAGCTCTCACTTCCATTCATCAACTCCCTGTAGTAGTCACCATTTTTGCATTTGTACCTCAAAGGAAAGTGGTTCTGAGGTGGATCTGAAGGAATGACAACTTGCCTCATTTTTACATTAGTATTATTTGGTTTGTTTGTTGCCTAATAGATAGCAGCCTCTAGATGAGTTGCAAATAATTTTAAAACACACTAAAAAAATTATAAGCAGCCCTCAATAAATTAAACACTGTAAGATTGGCTAGGTGAATCTAATGAGACATGACGGATGCATTAAAAAAGAAAGTGGCCGGTAAGTGAGGGAAGAGGAAGATATCTTCAGCCTTGTTCTTGTCTCTCCCACATATAGCCTAGGGCAGCTCACAGTTGAGCTCATCCGGCACCGTGAGACCAAGTGGCTGGAGATGACAAATCATTGGGAGAAAACCATGGCCCGGCGTTACAGGAAGGTAAGAGGAAATTGGAGATAATTTGCTTTATTGGTGGTACTGCTATCCACTTTAAATGGAGCATTTGATGAGTCCCATTAGGATCACAAAATAACGTTCACAAGGAGTTTCTCTCACTGACTCCTAGACAAAGAACAACAGCCCATATTCTGCCTACACAATGAGAATTTGCTCCACATTTTTGGAGACCTGCTCCTCCCCTAGCAAGCGTATTCACCAGCATTCTTAAATCTACCCTCCCTGATCTTCCTCCAAATACGAGCACAGTGAGAAGAGATCATGGCAGAATTATGGTTCAAGCTTGGTGGAAGTTGTAGTCTAGCAACATCTGGAGGACCACAGGTTAACCACTCCTGTTTAGGGAAAGAGTGCAACCCCATTCAGACCAGGTTGAACATCACCACCTCTGATTGATAAACCACATATCAGCAGTACCTCCATCTTGTCAAGGGGTCTGGGTTTTAGTTTATTGATCTACTAACATATGCATTATTATTATTTTTTACTGTTTTCATTGTGGCTTATAATTTATTGTATATATTGTTGTACACTACCATGTTATATGTTGTATGAAATGACAATATATACTCTCAAAATAAATGAATCCAATATATACTCTCAAAATAAATGAATCCAGTCCATTACTGGTCCCAGACACCAATCTAGCATTTCTGCAGCCTCAACAAAATGAAATGTAAAGGAGAAACAGAGCTGGGCATCATCATCAACCACATACTGATGATACCTTGCCCTAAATCTGCATTTGACCACGATCCAGGGGTTTCATGTAGATGTTAAAAGGCATGGGAAACAAGATGGATATCTGCCAGCTATCTCTGGCCCCAGCCTTGACTGGCTCTATGATGGGCCTGCATTTGGGTCCACCTTCTGATCGAGCATTGTACAGGATCACTGTTTTGCTGATGAGGTCTGTTGGCTCAGGTAAAGCTGCTATGCCGGAAGGGGATCCCTTCATCTTTACGTGTCCGCTGTTGGCCTCTGCTGTGTGGAGGACAAGCCAAAATGACGAGGAACCCCGGAAAGTACCAGGTGAGGTCACATTCCATGCAGCTGTACTTGCACTCTGACATTCCTGTAGGTCTCTGCTTGGTGTAGTTTCTGCCATTACTCACCTCCTCATCCTCTTCTTCCATGTCCTCTTCCTGTAAACCTTCATTTCATTTCATGGTTCGTTGGGCAACCCATCACCTTGTTCTTCCTGGCTGAGATTGCTGATTTGGATATTTTACATTATCATCTGGTGGCTGCCCAGACATAGTTATGGCAAGAGCAGTTCTCATAGCAAGTAAGGAATGCTGTGCAGTGCAGTATAATGCTACAAACAATTACCTTGAAGTAAGTCTCCTTTCAGATAATGGGACTTAAGTCAACATGCATAGGATTGGGCTGTTAAACTTGCTGTTCTTCATTCCGGCTGGAAGGAAACCTTGACCTTGCCGTTGTTTATTCCTTTGCATGTTTCCACTTATTTAATCAACTCATATACTGCATTTCAGGGCAAAGCTTTCTCAAGGCAGCTCACAAACAATCTATGGAAAAACAATCTGAAACAATGTTTAAATACATCAAAAACAATCCAATTACAAAACTAAAACAGCAGCAGATGAAAAGCCCAGCAATTTTGGTAAAATGTAGATTGAAACAACAACAAAAGTTATCTAGGTCTGTTTGCGGCTAAAAAAGTTGGAACCATATATACTTCCTCAAGAATAGTCTGTGTCTTCAGCATACGTGAATCTCTCTCTCTCTCTCTCTCTCTCTCTCTCTCTCTCTCTCTCTGTGTGTGTGTGTGTGTGATCTCTCCTGATTCTAGTAACCCTTCTATCCAGGTCATTCTGAAAGTAGTTTGTTGTTGTAGGAGCTGCAGGAGATTCCTGGTGATCCTCAATGGGTGGAGACCATCACAAAGGACATTCATCGTCAGTTCCCTTTCCATGAGATGTTTCTGTCCCCTGAAGGGCCTGGGTAAGTGAAGGGCTAATAATGTGTACAGGAGAGGCAGATTCATTTCTGGATAGACTACCATAGGGTTTAAAAGGTGTGGAGTTGAATGGAGGGTCTTTCAGCAAGTCAAGTTTCCTGAATGCAGCATAAGAAACACTTTTAAAATAAAATGTAAACATGCTTCTTCTGTAAGCCATATGAAAGTGAAAGAAGGCTAGGCTGGCTGTGCTTCTTCATTTAATGTGGAGGTTTCATGGAATCTTGCTGTAGAACTTGAACAGGGGAGCACACATCCAAACTTTAAATGAAAGCAAAACTGGATAAATACTAGTAAATGGGCTTCTGACACTAATTCCCACAACAAAACAGTTTTGGTGTTCCTTTTCCTTTTATATTTAAACAGAATTCTTGAACGGGTATACTCTACCATTCTCCAGTTGCCTAGGTGCAGACATAGGATTGTATTCAACGTAACACTCAAGTGAATTTCTCCTTGTGCGATGGGACATTCTTACCCCTTTGGTCCCTCTGTGCACTCCCTAAACCTGTTCTAGGGCTTCCTCCAATCCTTCAGAGCAGATCTGGAGATGGCAGGGGGAGGAGGAATCCCTTTGTACTTAGTGGTCATCCTTGTGCGCACATGCAACTATTTTGCTGAACACTGAACACAATCTCCATGTTTGAGGAAAGAACCATAGCTCAGCGGCAGAGTATGCAGCAGGTCTCTGGTTCAACCCTTGGCATCTCCAGTTAAAAAGCATTAGGTAGCAGGTGATGGAAAAGATATTTACTTGAGAACCAGGAGAACTGCTGCCTGTCAAAGTGGACAATACTGGGCTAGATGGGCAAGCAGCCTGATGTGATGCATGGTAGCTTACTATGTTCCTATTGCAGTTTCATTTCTCTGGCTTTGATAGCAGGGAAGTGAAATGCGCAAAATTCCAAGCCTGAAGTTCTAGCACATGTTGTGAGTTACAGGAGAGTCTCACAAAGGAAAGTAAACCTGTGGCTGGGGGCAGGGGAGGAGGAAGGGGTGTGTGGTGGGTGCGGTCTGCCCCGGGTGTCACCACTGGGGGTGACAAAATGCCGGGCGGCACTCACCACGGGGGCCTGCAGTGTGACCAAGCCACGCATCTTGCCTGGGAGAGACGCGGTGGCTTGGGCACGCGCAGGCTTCGCGCTGCCCAAACGGTCTGCCTGCTGCCTCCCCCCAGCTGTAGGGCAGCTGAGTGGGAGGAGGCAGGCAGACTCCGGAGGCCCCATGGTGTGCCCCACCCCTTTGGGCGGCTTGCCCTGCCCTTGCCCCGCCCCTATGGGCTTCCTCCACCGCTGGCTGGAGCACACTTTACACACACAGTCTTGTGGATGAGGAATCTGTCTATGAGAACACAACCTGGAAGGCCTTGCCAACAGCAGCCAAGTTGCCTAGGTTCCCTCCAGGGACAAAGCAGCAAATTGTATCTGTATCGCCTTTCTAAACGTGGCTGCAAAAGACAGACTCTTACGCCATTAATATTAATGGAGACACACAAGAGGGAATCGTCACCATGCTGATGCCTTGCTTGTGAGCTTTCAGGGGCATCTGGCAGACCTGCGGCAGAGACAGAAGGCTGGAGGAGACGAACATGAATTAGCAGCAAGGCAGTCCTGATGTTCGTAATGGACATTTATTTACCTATAGGCATCCGGGGAAGGTGGATTGCACTCAAGAACACATCCAGTGCAATTTGAATCTCCCAGAAACCTTGAAGACAGAACACAAACAAAACAAATATCAAAATCATTAGATCATTAGAGTATAATTATTTCAGCCACAGTTAAATACTTGCACACAATCTATCACCCTGTAGCTGAAGGGCAGGGAAGCTGATGTCCTCCATATGTTGTTGGGCGACAACTCCCACTATATGACCCTTGACCCTAGGCCATGCTGGCTGGGGCTGGTGAGTTTTGAAAGTCAAACAACATATGGATGACCACAGATTCCCTGTCAGGCTAACAGTGCAATCCTATACATGTCTATGCAGAAGCAAGCCTCACTGAGTCCAAATAGGATTTCAACCTCAAAGTACCTAATCTGTACTGGACTGCTGTCTGTGCTAGCATAGCGCACGCTCTCTCTTTCCCTCTCCTCCTCACAGGTACCATGAACTTGTTTCATTTTGGATATATTGGCATGTGATCAGAGGCAGGGGGGAGGTCGCACTTGGGAAGCCCTGTTTCATTGTCTTCTGTTCTGAAACAGACTGAAGTTTTCTATGAAGTACAGGTTGCAATTTCCGCTTGGAACAAGGGGACCATGTGACACTATAGTAACCAACCCAAAGGAGCCCTGCTTCTCTTTTTGTTTCATTTCCTCTAGGGGGAGCCAAAGAGACGTTATTCCTAGGCCTTTTTCAGTGTACTGTACATGCAGTTGACATAGTTCAACGTTCATTTTTTTTGCTTCCTCTTTGTTTTTGTTTTTTTGTTTCCTCTTATTTTGTTTCCTCTTAAGTCATTTTGTTTCCTCTTGTCATTTTAGCTACCTTGTTTCATCATTATCATTTTAGTACTATCTAATGTACTCAGGACGCGGGTGGCGCTGTGGGTTAAACCACAGAGCCTAGGGCTTGCTGATCAGAAGGTTGGCGGTACAAATCTCCGCAACGGGGTGAGCTCCCGTTGCTCGGTCCCAGCTTCCTGCCCACCTAGCAGTTCGAAAGAATGTCAAAGTGCAAGTAGATAAATAGGTACCACTCCGGCGGGAAGGTAAATGGCGTTTCCGTGCGCTGCTCTGGTTCGCCAGAAGCGGCTTCGTCATGCTGGCCACATGACCCGGAAGCTGTACGCCGGCTCCCTCGGCCATTAACGCGAGATGAGCGCCCCAACCCCAGAGTCGGACACGACTGGACCTAATGGTCAGGGGTCCCTTTACCTTTAATGTACTAAGACTGGTTTCTTACTTTTCTCTGATGCTGCTGGCATAGAAAATTGCTTTAGCCCAAGTCAGATTCTTTGCCCCATCTAGCCCAGTAATTGTCTAGTCTGACTTTTGTGACAACAGAAGAACCCAGCTGCTGTGGAGGAATCTAAGGAGTCATCCAAAATAGTTTTTTCAGACCTGGGACCCACCTTTAACCCAGACATGCATTTGGGAACCCATTTCTTCTTGTGTTTTTACTATATGATTGCCTGGTGGTAGTGCTGCTGTTGCGACCCACCTCAGTTCAGGCTGGAACTCAGTAGTGGGACCTGACCCACCCACTCTTTGCAGACCAGTGATCCAAAACACTTTTCCTGCATTGCCAGACCACGGCCAGAACTCGGCCAAACAGACAGTGTGCATGCCCTGGGACTATAATAAACAAATCAGTAATTCATATTCTGCACACAGAACATCAGCTATACAGTATATGCTTACACTTACTTCCTTTGCATAATTATTTCAGGCTTTAGTTTTTCAAACAATTTGGAATGATCTAACAAGGATTGGGATGGAAGAGATTAGAAAACAAAGCTGTGGGGGGGGAAGAAAAGGGCATCAAGTGTGGTAATAGGTGGGCAGAAGGACAAAGGAATAGTAGCTGTGGCAGAAGGAGAGGAGTGGGGGGAACCACTTTTAAAAGCCATGAAAAATAGGGAGGAAATAGAGCAGGAAGGAAGGAACATTGATGGGGTGGATGAATGGGGTAGCTTCAAAAGCTGTTGGTGTATACATGAAATGAGGCCAATCCATGGGTTGTACTGTACTATTTCACTGACCACTTGGAACAGACGCTTAACACATTTGTTTTCTCATTTTCCTCCTTCCCTCCTCTCCTCCACAAGCATGAGAGCTGGCAATTGAGGGTTGCTTGTTTATAAATCACATTCTTTAGGATGCCCAATTCCAAGGCAGCTGACTCTGTTTATTCATTTATTTATTGGCAGTATTTATAAGCTACCGGTATTTAATATTCAAATGTCTAAAGCAGTTTGTGCACATAGGGCTGTATCCAAAGGAGGGCTGAGTAATGTGTCTCATCAGTGCAAGTGATTTCCCCCTCTCCTACCCCGTGTACCTCCTAAATCTGTTCTGGGGGTTCCCCCAACCCTCCAGAGCAGATTTGGGGAGAGTGGAGGTGAAAAAGCCCTGCTGTGCTACTGGAAGTCCTTGCATGGGACTTCATTGAACCTGGCCTGTGGTCTAATGTAGGACAAGAGGAGAGTGGAGCAGGTTTGCTTTTTCTGGCTGGATTGGATGGGTGAAACTAAATGTAAGGCTGTGTCTATGAATTCCAGGCTTCTCTCTAAGCCTCTGTTCCCTTACAGGCAGCAAGGGCTCCTGCAACTGCTGAAGGCCTACACTGTGTATCGGCCCCAGGTGGGTTACTGTCAGGCCCAGGGACCACTGGGTGCTCTGCTGCTCATGCACATGCCTCCAGAGGTAAGTCTCATGCCAAGTTGCACATACTGCCTGACTTTTTCTGACCCAAAACCAAGTTTGTGCGTCTTCTAGGGCATGCTCTCACCCCGAAAAAGCCGGGGGGGGGGACGAGTGCAGCATGAGAGCGTGCAAGATCACAACACCCAAAATGGCCACCAAGATATTGCACAAAAAGAATGGGATGTCCGGTTTTTTTCATGGCACTTGCAAGGGATGCCCTTTGTTCCTATTTCTGTCATGATTCCTTTTTCTTCTTTATTAGCATCATTTCTCTCATTCTTCCCATCACACTCCTTTCCCTTCCCTCCTGCCTCCCCACCCACCCACCCACCCACCCCCAGTTCCCATTTGCATGAAAGTTTTACTAATTCAGCCTACTTGTCCTTTCCAGCAAGCCTTCTGGTGCCTGGTGCAGATCTGCGACTGCTACCTGCCTGGCTACTACAGCCCCAAGATGGTAATAGACTGGGGGAAGGAGGAGAGTCCTCTCTGGGGCAACAGGAAGTGGGCAGTTGTGACGCTGAGTCAGGGACATTTCCCACTGAGGGCAGAGCTGTGTAGAAACCTCTAAACTTATCTTCTGAGAGCGGTTGTCAGATAATTTGGGGGAGGTTGGAGATGCTGTTGGACTTCAACTCCCATCAGCGCCACCCAACATGGCCACTTGCGAGGAGTCCAGCAACATCTGAAGGACACCAGGTTGGGGAAGATTGATCTAGGATTATTGTGGATGTGGGCTGACTTGGTGGGGGGAGAGAAAGGTCTGATTTGTAGGGCCTCCATCTCAAGTACTAGTAGGGCCACCACCATTTTTAAGATACGGCTTTTGCATGTTTGAATAGCTGAATAAAAGACAGGGATTCAAGAGCTGCAGCTTTCAACAGCGATGACTGTGAGGGAATCTTCAGCAGTTGCTTTTTGGCCTGTCCCACAGCTGCTAAGGTGCAAGAGTTCTGCCAGATAAAATGGGCAACATAGACTCCGGAAACAGTTTATGGCAAATTAGAAAGAGCCATTCATTTTGAAAGATGCGAAAGGTGGAGTTTGTGGGTTATGATGGGATGAAGTCCTTTGGGACAGTATCTGAGAACATGTGACCAACCATATATTTAACCACGACATTTTCTCTCCTTTCTCCTGCAGGAAGCGCTGTTGCTGGACAGCGAAGTGTTTGTTGCCCTTCTGCGCCGGGTGTGCCCCAAGGCGCTTAAGCACTTGCAGAAGCATGGCGTGGGCCCTCTGCTCTACATGCCAGAGTGGTTTCTGTGCCTCTTTACCCGCACCCTGCCCTTTCCCACAGTGCTGAGGGTGTGGGATGCCTTTCTCAGTGAGGGTGAGTGGCTGTCATGAACTTAAGGAACTGTGGGCCTGTTCAAAGGGTGGAGGAGGAGAGGATCTGTGGGCGAAACATTGCAAGGCCTCAGTGGAGTGGTTAGAGTTGGCAGAGGCCTAGGTGAGGAATGTTTGTATAGAAACATAGGAACCTGCCTTCTACTGAGTCAGGTCATTCGTCCACCTAGCTCAGTATTGCCTACAATGGCTGGCAATGGCTCTTCAGGGTTTCACAAAGATGTCTCTCCCCAGCCCCACCTGGAGATGCCAGGTATTGAACTTGGGGCGCTCTGTGTACAAGGCGGATTGTCTCCTCTAAGCTATGTGTTACACCAAAGGTCCCACCTCTAGCTGAAAAGGTCAGGTAGCCGGTGATGTGGAAGGTGTTCTCTGGCCAAACTCTGCCAAGAAGAAGAGACATTTATGAGACAGACGAACAAGTAGCCTGGCCTAGTATAAGGGAGTTTCTGACCATATCTGAGTGCCCTAAACTGCCCCAATTTTCTTCTGCAGGGATCAAGGTGCTGTTTCGTGTGGGGATGCTCTTAATCCGCTTGGCCCTGGGCTCCTCAGAGAAACTACGTGACTGCACAGGGGTGGTGGAGACCCTGGAGAAGCTGCGCAGTATCCCACCTCACCTCCTGCAAGAAGACACGTTCATGGCTGAGGTAGAAACCACTGGAGCTCCTCTTCCTGGGACTTTTACCCAGAGTCTACTGAATTGCCATCAGCAGCAACAGGAGATCATCCTACATCTGGGGTGGGGAACCTGTGGCCCTTCAGATGTTGTTAGACTCCAGCTCCCATTAACGCCCCCGCCCTGCCAGCATGGCCAGTGGCCAGGGGTGATGAGAGCTGGTGTGCAGCAGCAACAGGAGAGCCACAGGTTCCTTATCCCTGCCCTACATTTAAATTACCTGCAGCTCCCTTTCTTGTTTCTGTCTGCATCAGATACAGCAGGCTCCCTCTGTGTGTGTTAGGATTGCCAAAAAAAAAAGCTCTTATGCCTTCCCCAGAATCCTGATGTGCAAAATTAAGCAGGCAAAGCTTTTCATGACATAGAATCATTGAATTGTAGAGTTGGAAGACATGAAGAAGTGTGTTCACCTGTTAATGACTGCAGGTCCCGCCTAGGAGCAAGAGGTGATTAAGAAAATTGGCAGCCCCAGTGAGGGTGATCATGGGGAGGAGATAATTGTCAAGCATCAGTTAAACTTTAATCTAGGCATGCCTTAACCGCATAGTCCATGGGACGATTGCCCTGTAGCTTAAACGCTCACAACTTCTGAGTCCTCTTCCAACTCCGTGATCCTATGACAGGGAGCCTTAGCCAAGCCTGGCTACAAGATGAACATGCTACATATGCTTGCGACTGTGTTTGCCATGCTCCCAATTTATATTTTTATGTGTATGGTTACCTATAAAAACAACAGAACAATGGGAAAAGGGTCGCCTGAAAACAACCTTTCCCCAGCCAAGCTTTCTTGGGGGCCAACACCAGCTGAACACATTGCCTCAAGGAGCTCTGCTCACAACCACTAGTCTGTGTACAAACACACACACACACACGTGTCAGCTGCCAGATCTGCTTGGCTCTGCTGTCTCAGACTGGGCAGCCTCTATCCAACAAGCTTTCAGTTTATTGGCTGACACTCTTCTGCTTCTCTCTTCCTCACTTTCTACCTGCTGATAGATTCCTAACATTATGACCGCCATTCCAGATTGCCTTCTTGGGAGCCCCGTTTCCTTAGGCAGCAGGCTCCAAATCCCAAGTTACAGGTTTGAGGCCTCAGATCCTAAAAGCTTTCCTCGTATCTGGCAGGTACATGACGTCCCCATCTCAGACCATGATCTGGAACGTGAATGCAGAGCCCAACTGAAGAAGCTGCGCGCATCTCGGCCTGACTTCCAGTACAGCCCAGAACTCCGGCTGTCTGGCTCAAAGGCCATCTTTGATGCACAGCAGCTGGAGTACACGCAGAACGACAAGGAGGATCCTGGAAGCCGCACCCATACATTTACCATCCCCCAGATCACGGTTGATCCTCCCCCTTCATCCCCCAATGAGAAGAAGAAGCTGGAGAAGGCCTCTGAAGCACCAGACCAGAAAAAAAGGAAGGCGAGAAAGAAGCCGGACACACGAGGGAAGACCTTTCACTTCACGTCACAGTCCACCAGCAGAACAGAGGGAAGGCTGGAGCCAGATGTTGTAGGAAGGAAGTCTTCCTTCTATGTAGATACATGATTCTGAACGTGGGTCTGAAGAGGTTCTGAACAGAGCTAGGCCTCTGCAGAGGAAACAAAATTCAAGCCTCTATCACTGCCCTGGTTTCATTGTGCATGTGATCATCTGTAGCACATGATGCCTTGAAGCCTGTGCTCAGTTTTTAAAAAGAAAAAGAAAAAAGAGATGGTGGAGACTCAACACTTCCTCATTCAGGAGCCCTGCTCCTTAAGCCCTGATGTGTGGCAGTGCATGAATGATTGCAGGGAGGGAGATTTCATCCTTCCTATTCTTGGTGGCAGACGTTTTACCTACAGATTTAGGAGGTGGGTATTATTTGGCTAAAAGGGGTAGGGGTTAGGGTTAGGGTAATGTGGATTTCATTGAGGGGGGGCACTCTACCTTTCTCCTAATAATTAAAGGACTGGATGTGTGGAAACTGGCACTCACCATATAGCTCATATAGCTAATGATAAATCTATGCCAGGTGAGACAATGGCATCTCATCAGTTCAATACCTCAAAATGATTGCAAAGCCACCGTGTGACAAGAGGGTGTCAAAAGTCAATGGAAAACAGCAGCTGGGAAAACCAGGGCTGCTGGAAACAAGAGCTAGGAATGCCAGCTATGGAAATGATTTGGGACAATCATCATCTGCATTCTCAGGAACTGAGTTAGCAAATGGTGTTACTATCAGAGAAAAGGCCTGGTGTGCAAATGCATATACACACACATGTGTCATTCAGACGCATGCAGCCAGGTGGCCCCTGTTGCCAGTCAAGGGAAGAAGAGGAAGGTGGCAGTATTATAACTAAAATAACACACAATATGTTCCCCCCAAACTTTAGTTTCTCATACTAATAAGATACACATCACTGCACACAAGGATTTCCCCACTCAAGCAGCAGGCATAAGAGCTAGTGGGGAGGGGAGGTTCTGGAAAACAGTGTCAAGTTTTATCAAGGTTGACTCACATCCAGAATGTAGCTTTAATAGAGTATCTTATTTTGTTTTTTTAAAGATGTAGCCCCCAACAGTGTGACAAAAATTCTTTTAGTTCCTCCTGAATAATGACACCACAGGGGAGAAACTTGCCGTGGCCTGAGCGATTCCATCACCCCACCCGCACCCCAGATAAACATTATCGTCCTTGCTAGTGGTAACTAGTTTAGTCCCTTGTCAGATTATGTGGAGAGAGACAGCAGAGCACCTGCAGGGATGTCTTCTCAGCTAATCCCCTCCTCAGCCTGGCCTGACACCTGCACCTGTTCGGCTCCCCCCAGCATTAGTGCTCAAACAGGATTAAGTCCGCCCTGCAAATTGCACGAGGTTTGGAAGTTTCTCCCTATGACAAGGCATAGGCCTGAGAGTAGCTCTAAGGTGCTACTGGAAGGATTTTTTTTATTTTTTATTTTGTTTTGACTATGGCAGACCAACATGGCTACCTACCTGTAACTGGATATACTGAGTGAGCCACAGATGTGATCCGGTCCCAGGCCATTATGAGGAAAGGTTGATGTCTTTTTGACATTTCAAGTCAAAATGGGAGCTGGCCAGCTTGTGTGAGTCTACACTTTTTAAAAAGATCTATGAGTCCTCCTAATTCCTAGCTGTGGTCAAACTATGGGGTGGGGCCAATCTGTATTTCTTGGTCTTCCGTCTGTGTCTCGTGTAGCAGTGGCGGGTTGTAGGCCTTCCAGCCAGGCCTCTACCAGTGCACGCACATGCGTTTGCGCGAGGGTCCTTCTGTGTTGCCCTAGTCATCCCCCTGAATCTTAAGAAAACGAGGGAGGTGGGGGCACATTTATTTGGCCTGCACCAAAACCAGGGACAACCCCCAAACCAGCTAGGGGACAGCTTGCCATTGTTTTTAGCACCTCTGTGGGCCCTGAATGCAGCTGTTGTCAAACCAACATCTGTTCAGGTCTGCTCAGAGTCACCTGGAAACTTACTGTAACAACTTAATGGTGGGTTCCAGCGCCTATTTTTATTGAAAAAAAGCACTGAGCAAGACCTTTGGGGGTTTTTTTTTAATGCTGTGAGCCCCTCCATCTTAGGCTGAGGTTGTATATATGTGTAAATAAATCATACTATATATCATTGAGACATCACAGTCTCCACTGTCCCCCATTCCCAGGAAACTGAACCCGGGGCCTAGAACCCCTGAAATCTCGCACCACTCGCAGGGTGAGGTAGGGTGCAACAATACAACTGCTGGGGCCTAGGAACATAAGGCCAAAAGCAAAGCACAGATGCAGATGCAGATTCCAGCAGGGATAACTGGAAACGGGTGTGGCAGTTATTATAGGGGGAGAGGCCAATCAGGAACTAGCTCAGAATCAGCTGACTTGCTTAGTGGAATGAGCAGGAATGGTTGGCAGAGCATGGTGCATGGAATGAATGTAGACAGTGAAACTTGGCTCATTATTTTACACCGAGTGACAAATTCCAGAGGGGTAAAAGCTGTGTTGGTCTGTTGCAGCAAAAACAACAGTGACAAAACTTCCTAATTGCCAGCCAGAGCCAGCATGGTGTAGCGGTTAAGAGCAGTGGACTCGTAATCTGGGGAACCGGGTTTGCGTCTCCGCTCCTCCACATGCAGCTGCTGGGTGACCTTGGGCTAGTCACACTTCTTTGAAGTCTCTCAGCCCCACTCACCTCACAGAGTGTTTGTTGTGGGGGAGGAAGGGAAAGGAGAGTGTTAGCCGCTTTGAGACTCCTTCGGGTAGTGATAAAGTGGGATATCAAATCCAAACTCTTCTTATTATTAAAATGGGAATATATAAATCGACCACAAGGTGTCTCTGTGTTGTGTAGAAATAGAGCAACTTGTGGTTTAATTGGGCAGGGATCTGTTTGATTTCAATCTGTAGCTCTTTACCTTACAAGGACTTTCTGCACCTTGCCGTGATCTCTATCCGCTCCTCTCCATTCTCAGTGGCGATGGCATGGCATTGTGCTGCCAAAGGAGAAATGGATAATTAGGATCCCAACTTGTGGCTCCCACTGTTGCCTATTGAGGGACCCATTTCAGCTGTGAGACAAACAGGTTTCAGGTTACATACAAGGAATGAGGCTCTCCTTTGAACAGTGAGTGAAGCAGATCATGGATTGACATGTGCAGAACTTTCTGCATGTTTACAGATGCCCTGTAATAATGCAGCTGACAACATCTTAAACCATTAAAAAAATTTTTACTATTATTTTTTGGTGGAAGGGAGAGAATAATCACCTGGTTGTCTGGAGTTCTACTCCACTATCTGTATAAGCTGATAAGAAGCAAAATCCTTTACCTAGAATACTGACTCTAGTTCAGCCTATGCTTCTTCTAAGTTGTCCATCCTGACTTCTCAGGAATCCCAGAACTCTATGGAATACAGAATGAAAACTGCCACTGTAGTCTTAGTTGAACAGATTGAAAAAGAGAGCCTTTCTTCACCCCACTGCAGTTCTGGGAGGTGGTGTGCTTTTTTCTCTCCCCAGGGGAAGGGTCGCAACACACAGGCCCAACCACAGATTTATAGATGCCTTCAGCAAAGTGCACCATGGTGGGGCCCCTTCTTAGTCAGAGCTCCCCACCCCAGCCATGGGATTACCTTGCAGTGGCAGCAGTGGACAGCCATTTAAATTCCCCACCCACCCCAAAATATAGCATTGCCCCAGGGCATTGTGGGAAATTAAAATGGCCACCTGCAACTGCCAAGTAAGCCAATAGCCAGATGCCCAGGATGGGGAAAAGGACTGGTGAAATGTGCCATGTTGGCAGCTGCATGAAGGTGCTGGGTGCTGTCAGTAGGCCTGCATATGAACACACACACCCAGTAGAGATGTTACTTTGAAAACTCTGGAAATACAGGTGTGTTTTATTTTTTATGTTACATTTATACTAGATACAGAAAACCTCAGGAAGGGAGTGTGCTGCTGCACTCAAGTCCTGCTTGTGGGCTTCCCATAAGCGTCTGGCCGGCCACTGTGACAACAGGACGTTGGACTAGATGGGCCATTAGCCTGACCCAGAAGGGCTCTTCTTATGTTTTTATGGCCTGTGATTTCTCCAAGGATCTCAGGGCAACGTACAGGATTTCACACACTCCTTCACGCATACAACATATCCTTGTAACAGCCCTATGATGTAGGCTAGACTGAGGAATAGTTGCTGGCCCAAGGTCAACCAGTGAGATTTGTGGTAGAGTGGGGATCTGAACTTGGGAATCTCTAGCCCCACTGTCTAACCACTGCACCACTCTTGATGATGAAAGCAGTACTTTCATTGTCCCTAGTCCCATGCCTAATTTCAAGGGATGATGTGGCTATGTAACCTCCAAACTGGTATAAGTAGGGAGTCAGGTGTCCTCAGAGTGGGCTGACTCAGCTGCTCTTCCCAACTGTCACAAATTCCCTGTGCAACCTTGGGGAGGTCACGTTCATGTCAATGAGCATCAGGTTAGAGCTTCGTCTGTTGAGTAGGGATAATCCCTTGCCTAAATGCTAGCTTGAAATGCTCAATGCCACTCTGATGAGAGATGCTACACTTCAGCAATGATTGGGGGGGGGGGGTTGGACATTTTTTTAAATTGGAAAGCATTCCATAACATGTTGCAATGACATAAAGCGGGATCTGGTTTAGCATGCTTATGTACTTGATTTAGTAACCGAAACATTGGAAAGTGCAGCCATGTTAATTTTACATGCCTATTTGTTTGTTTATTTGTTTGAAAACGTATAATATGCTCTTTCATAAAATATAACAAGGTGCTTACACTTGAAACGCGGTAAGATCAGTCTATATGTATCTATAAAGCTTAGCTTAAAACATCAGCAAAACATCCGTAGATTCTGATTTCAATAAAAAAATCATACAGTATTGTGAAGGCTGTCTAAACGGCATCGTTTTCAGAAGACATCTGAAAGAAGGCAGGCAACCTCCACTGGTAGGAAATTCCACAGGGCAGGGCCTAGTACACTAAAGTCCCTAGTGAAGGCCAACCGAAACTCAGGCGAGTAGGGAGCCACCAGAAGTTTCCCATCAGAAGGACACTGACCAGCTGCTGACCAGCAACAGTGGCCAAGATGCTCACAAGATGCCATGTTTTCACCCTCTCCCCTGAGCTAAATGCATATAGAATTCTAGCAAACAGTGATATTTCCCAGATCAAGCATGGATTGTAAAAATATTATTTCAACTGAGAACATTCAAGTGCCTGTAAGTTGTTTTGGACTAGCTACGTTATATGTGCACTGCCCCATATGAAGTAATCTGTGGCTGTGCCTCACCAAAGGTCACTCCTACTGAGTAAGCACTAGATCTGTATGCAGCTCCCCCATGTGAGGAACTTTTAATTGCAGGAGGCATCTTCTCAGTGAAGTACAGTGGTACCTCAGGTTACATACGCTTCAGGTTACATACTCCGCTAACCCAGAAATAATGCTTCAGGTTAAGAACTTTGCTTCAGGATAAGAACAGAAATTGTGCTCTGGCGGCGCAGCAGCAGCGGGAGGCCCCATTAGCTAAAGTGGTGCTTCAGGTTAAGAACAGTTTCAGGTTAAGAACGGACCTCCAGAACGAATTAAGTACGTAACCAGAGGTACCACTGTACCTTCAGGCCCTGGGCTGACCCTAGGCTGCCACTCAGTAGTTCTACACAGGAAGGTATAGAATAAGGCACACTCCAACTACGCATCCTGATTTGTGGAGTGGGGCCTGCTTTGCGCACTCAGTCCTAGGACAGCATGCAGATTCCACCTCAAGGGTCTGGAATTTCTGTCTGTGGTGGATGGAAGTTGCCATCAAGGATTCTTGGGTCAACTTTCTGGTGACTTGGTGGCCATAAATTGTGCATTAAGGTGGGGCTTCTAGCCATTTTACATCTTTCTTTGGTTATCACTCTTAGACTACAATCCTAAAGCTGGGGTGGGGAGTCCACCTTACTCTAAGCCAGGGTTCCCCAGGCTAGTGCCATCCACTGTCTCAACCAGGGGTCAGCAAACTTTTTTAGCAGGGGACTAGTCCACTGCTGTCCCTCAGACCTTGTGGGGGGCCAGACTATATTTTGAAAAAAATAATAATGAACGAATTCCTATGCCCCACAAATAACCCAAACATGCATTTTAAATAAAAGGACACATTCTACTCATGTAAAAACATGCTGATTCCCAGACTGTCCACAGGCCGGATTTAGAAGGCGATTGGGCCGGATCCGGCCCCTGGCCTTAGTTTGCCTACCCATGGTCTCAACCATGCACTGAGGCTCCTCAGTTTTGCCTGTTTTCCTGGTCCTGTACATGGAACAGGTAGTATTTGAAATAGAAGTTACTTTGAATAAACAGGTAGAGTCTAGGTGAATGCAAACAGTTTAAACACTCCAACGGATTGTCAAAGCACACTGTTCCCACACAAAATCTCTGGGGAGATAACCAAAACCCAATGTTGTTTGCAGTGCCCACACCCACCCAGCTCTCCCTATCTCTCTGTATTTCTCTCTCTCATTCTCAAATTTCAGTCTATTCTTTGAACACGCTGAAACACCTTGCACCCCCCTCCCCGCTAACGGGAGGAGGGGAGTCTGGATAAGTACTCTCTTCTGATCGTCATTTGTTCATATTAGCTGCCATGGAGCAGTGGAGGAGGAACCCTCTCTGGCACCCGGGGCGGGATGCCAAGGGGCAGGGCAAACCGCCCGGTGGCGCACGCGCAACATCCATACGGACTGCGTATGTGCAGCATCCCATACAGAGTGCGCACACTCGGCAGCCCGTACAAGTTGCCGTGTGAGAGGCACCCTTACTGACTATGCGCGCCTTCAGCCACTCTACAGCTGGGGGGATGCAGGGGCCATCTTGTCACACCCCCCCCAGAGTGGCACCTGGGGCGGCCTACTTCGTATGTTCCTGCCACGGAGATACATATTATGTATTGCGTTCCACTTGCTTACATTGAATAGCATTTGCCATTTGCCCATTCACCTGACAAAGTTCTTCTGGAGTACCTCACAATCCTTTTTTGTTGTTGTTTCAACCATCATCAGCAAACTTTGCCACTTCACTGCTCGCCAGTAGCTCTAGATAATTTATGGACAGGGTTTTGCTTTTTATCTCTCATTCTGCAAGGGCTCAAGTCTTTCTTCTTTTTCTTTTAAGGAAGCCCACAGTCTGGAACTTCTGGCTAGCAGGCCTAGCAGGTTTGCTTATTTGTATTCCCCTCTTGATCAGCTGATTGCCTCAGAGCAACACATGCTGGTAGCCACTTTCACAAAAAGGACTCCAGAGTTGCCAGAAATCAGGGCTCCTGAGTTCTTTTCCCCATCTCAAGGAGTGGTCTGCTGTCAGAACATGGCAATGATCGGTGGTCTTGGGGCAGTGGTTTTGGCATCACTGGAACTGGCTCCCTCAGCCATGCCCTCCTTTAATCTAGAAGAGGTGTGTGTGTGTGCAAACTGAGACTTACCTCATCCTACCTCTGACCTTGGGTGCTCTTTGCAAAGTGAGAAAGGCATTGCTGTTTCAGCGGTGGTTGTTTTTTTTAACAGTGGTTTTATTGCACCATTTGCAATGAGTTTTTGCAGGAACACAAGCACTTTCTCCCTTTTTTTAAATTTCAGGAGTGTCACATTTTCCTATCACATGTGCTTTCTCTGTGTAATCTACCTTATGAAAAGTGATAGTACTAGCTCACAGAGCCCTAAATGGGTTGGGACACAAGTACCTAAAAGAGTGCCTTTCTTAATATCAACCATCTTGGACCCTACTGTTGGCAGGTGAGACCTGGCTGGTGGTGCTGTAACTGTGGAATGCCTGCCTGGCATTGACCCGTCACAGGGCGTGCCTCCCTTATTGTATCTGCCTCCTTTATTAAACACCTTTTTAGGTTAAGTGATCAGTGCTGAATCATTGGAGCACAGCAGAATTCATGTGGCCTGTAAAATTAAAAGACAAAACTGGCAGTCATCACTAGCAAGTCTTCCTCAGCCTCTACCCACCTCCATGTATCAATGTCCTGGCTATTTTGTGGAGCTTTCTATCTTTGGCTGCCTGCAGCCCCTCTCCAGAACTACCGGTATGTATCTTGCTTGTGAAAGGGAGGAAAAAATAACAAACAAGCCGTTTCCTCCACAGCATAGCTCTCTTTTCCACATCAAGTCTTGCCCACCCACACATCATGGTATGAGGTTGATGGGGCAGGATTGGAGTGCAAACACCTGGGAAACTGCAGCCTGCAGTGAGTCTGCATTTACCCCTTTCCACCCTTCAGGTACTTATCTGGAGTTGTTTCCACAGAGGTGTGAACTAAATGCCTCTCAGCTGGTGAATCATTGTTTACTTGAGGGATCTCTGCTGGCCTTGTGCTTGGTGCATTTCAGTGAGAAGAACCATCCGCTTAGGATTCTTTACAGATATTTCTTCTGCTACAAGCATTTATGAGCATGGCCATTCCTACAGTTAGGCAGAGTGAGGCGGCTGCCTCAGGCAACAGATTTTGGGGTGTGAGGATGAGCAGTCCCATTCCTCCCGAGCATCCTAGCCAGCAGAATGTCTTGGACTGTCCCTGGTTAAATATGAGGAAGTACTGCAAATGCTTCTAGAGACCCAGACCTTCAGAGTGGAGAAATAATCTCTTGAATGCATGAGACCCCCTCCCCCATTTTTTCACTTTTACTTGGCCCTCGCCCACTCCTTGAGGCTTTAACCTATGGTTCTTACCAGATAGGTGTACAGAATCTTTGGGATTGCACACCTGTTACTGAGTATATTCTTCTAACAGGTTGGAAAGGGAAGCTGAAAATTACTCAGTATTTCACACTTACGGTATGATGACTAATATAGTTGGTACATTTAGCAGGACTAAATGTCAGATTTTATTGGAGTAGCGACCCAAGGGTCTTCTCAGATGGCATCATCCATAATGCATTATAAAAGAAAGAAAGCGCTGGTTTTTATTTTTTAGTTTTTTGGCACCCTAAGTGTGAGGAGTCCTCATACCCCCCACGCCCTCCCACAACACTGGCAGCCTCTTTGGAAAATCTTCTCCATTTCCAAAACGAAAGTGGATATCCAGAACTGACATTTACCAGCCCCAAACCCGGGAGTGCTTGTAGAGTCAGCTGAGATAGGTAAAGACAACCAGAAGACATGGTGATGAATGTTAGCGGGTGGCGGGCGGGGAGGCTGTTCCAGTTCCAGGGAGGCCGGCTGAGCCAGGTTTAGAAAGGGGAAGAAGCCAGAGTCTGGGAAGATTGAGAGAGGTTAAAGTGTCAGCCCATCCATCCAGCTGGTGGGGAGGCAACCCAACAACTGGGTGAGGAAAGGTGATGAGGGCACTCTGTAAAGGAGAGTTCCCTTCTGCATGGTACATTCTTTTTTATATATTGGTGGTGGAATGCATTGTGTCACACAGGAATGGAATACATTCTCCTATCTGTGCTGCTCCCTTTTTTACTTCCCCAGGATAAATCACCTCTGAGAAAGAAAGTAGGTCGAAGGGGAGAGGGGGCGTGTTGAGAGAGAGCAAAGCAACTGCAGAGGAGTGTCCATAGTCTCTCTTCCTCTCCCAGGGGTACTTTCAGATAACTTGGCTGAAATAGAGCAGGGCTAGGATTTAGGACCCTTATCACCTGTCAGTCATGCTCAACTTGACCTGTTTATTCAGCATTCATCCTCACTTGCTTGCACAAAGCTTACGTGGTTTTTAGACTATAAGCTCCTCCATACGTCCTTTTTATTGAGCATTCAGGATGATTTGCGCTCAACGTGGTATTTGGGTGATTATAAACATTCAGGCTTTCAATACTATCTGCACCTACAAAAATTTCAGTGAAAACATTCTGGTTTGTTTCCATACAGTAAGTGTCGAGTAGCTTTCTGATGAAATCCTGTAACTTTTCAAACCACAAATATTCTTGGTTTGTTTACTTTTGTTTCTTCTCCAAACATATATACCTACAAAACAAAACAAAACAAAACAGACACCAACCTGCAGAGGCCCTAAATCTGGATTTTTTGTGAGGCGGTTTTTAATTAGATATTTTCTGTTGCGGAAGGGATGTTCACTCACTACTGTTGATCCTAGCTGTGACACATACAAGTGACTTAACAGTATTGGCTTCTGCACTTGAAAACTAGCCACGGTCACATCTGCGCATTAAAAATACTTGCACCCCAGGGCTAAATAGTTGCTCGCTTCATTGACTTCAGAAAAGCGTTTGACTCTGCCTGGCACTCAGCAGTTGCCCTTAAATAGATACAAAGTGGAACAGAGGGGAAACATAGGCCTTAAAATGGAAGTACCAACCCCTATTCAAGGCAGGATTTGAAAACAAATGCCATGCAAAACGAGGCCCATGAAAAAAACAAAGAGGAGTAAAATTAGAACCTAATCTCTGTCTAACCATTTCCAACATACATTTCAATGACCTACCAGGTTGGCTGCAACAGTATTCCCCCTCTTCCAAAGGGCATACTTGGGGTTAAGCTTAATTGAACTCACTGGGATTTTCTTGCTAGGGAATATGTGTAAGGATGGACTACACAAAAGCAGAATGAGAAAGGCCTCTTAAGAAGGGGTGGAGAATGTAAAGATAGCAGGAACCAAAGTATTCCAGGTGTGGGTGCATGGAGGGAAGCAATTCTGTGGAACACCAGTGGAGACCTGAAACCTATGGTAGAAGCTGTTTCGACTTTGGTTGTAGTAAAAGTAAGTCAATGTTTCTTCTTTCTACATCTCAGTCTCCTGTTGTATAATTTTACAAAGTTTGTACTAGCATATTACATTGAGTTTCCCACTGCCTAAAGCCCTGTGCCTCTCAAATGAATCTGAAAATTCAGATTGTAGGAAACGACATTTCTACTTAGGTAATCAATAATGCTTGAGTTACTGCTGGGAGAGTTCAAGGTGATTGTTTTCAGGTAACCATGAAAACTGGCACGGCAAATTTTGTATACTGGTATAGTAACAAGAGTCCTATGTCAAAACAAACACGGCTACCCACCTGTAAGAGTCCTATGCTTTTCTTTTGGCTGATATTACTTTCACTCTTTAAGATCAAATTCATAGATGGAGTGAAAAACAGCCAAGGCCAGAACTTGGCATCTTGGGGCACCTGCAGGGACCCATTGCTGTTTGCCACCATTTTAATTTCCCTCAGAATCTCGGAGGAATTGTGGGAAATGTAAGGACAGGGTAGGCCTATCCCTCTAATTCTGTTCAAAGTCCTATCACCACAGTGAGATAAGCCCTGACAAAGGAGAGGCCTCACAACCCAGTATTTTGCTAGGGCCACCTCAAACCTGAACCTTGCTTTGTTGGGAGGGTCTATTAATTTTGAACATGTCTTTGTTTCTTCAAGTTGTTTGGAAGGCGAAGAAACTACCCAGCCTGATTAAAAATGCAGTTATATCCCGGGTTGCGCACGCTCAGTGTTGCGTACATTCGGGTTGCGTACTCCGCTAACCCGGAAGTGCAACATGGAGCGTGGATGCTTCTGTGCATGTCCATGCAGTCCACGCATGCACAGAAGTGTTCTGCGCAGTTCATGCATGCGCAGAAGCGCCGACCGGGTTGCGCACTGTTCGGGGTGCGAATGGGACCCTGGAATGAATTGCGTGCACAACCCGAGGTACCACTGTAATAAGTTCCAAAGGAGAGAGAGAGAGAGAGGTTTCAAATACAAAATGAATAACAATCAAATACCACCCCAACTATTTTGAGGTTGACAAACTCTGAGCATCTCTACTATGGTATAATGCAGATTCAACACTTGTTTGCAAAGCTTGAGATTTATTGGGACCCATGTGCATCTATGGGCTTGTCCAGCCCTAATGACTCATTTATTTGAGCCTCTGCCTTTGAAAGGTTGTGTTACAACATTCATGAAATTTTCAAACTTCTTGTTTTGCTTTGAGACTGTCACTATTTTAGGGTGGGATTCAATCACATACTGGAAAATCCAGGCTGCACAATTATAAATTGGGAAGTCATTTGCAACCATTCCACTTCTGCAAAATATCAGACTTTCTGTGATAAGCAAAGTGATGGGGAAGTATACTGGAAAGGGTGGGAAAGCACTTACTTCCCATTAAATAGCCAAAGCAATCTGATCTCCCTGGAAATAAATCAGGATGATGCCCATAAAACATGTAGTCTAACTTCCTAGTGAAACTGGCAGACAAAGCAATACCTAACCTACCCTTTTAACAAGCTTGTTTCTGACTACAGTATTAATTTATTTTTTGTGATCCAGAGTGTGCCTAGAGAAAGGACCCACCCAACTGAGATTTCAGCAGCAAAATATCCTTCGCTGATTCCAAATTCAAATGTAAAGTTATGATGATTGCATCCAAGAGTTAATGGGATTAGAACTGAGCCCAAATGAGGTAGAATCTTACTGAGGGGAAAATCCCAGGCATTGTGAAAGTCAGTAATATGCCTTAATCGTATTTTCTTTAAAAAGCGATGTTATGACAAAATTATGCCTATCACTTGAAACACATATTTCTACCCAGACACTAGATTTGAGTGTGAATCGGTGACTGTGTATGGTTGTGTGTATGTGTGCTTTCTGATGCTGCCTTTGTGAGCATAAGGCCATTGTTTGTCCATTGTTTGTTGGTTGTAGAATGGCCTTGGACCATCCACGCCATCCTAAGCTGTTGCTCTTTGATTGTACTCTTTCCCTGTTCACAGCAGTGAGCAGTTCATGCCGGGATGTGTCTGTAATAAAAAGAGCTCTTCCACTGCTCTCCTCCTCATCACTCTCACCACTCACAACTATTGGTGGTTGCTGAGACGTAGGCAGGCATTGCATAGACCTGGGTGCACTTACTTTATTTCTATTTTAAATTCCATTAGAAACCTCAAAATTCTGATTTGCTGTGGTCAGTCCTCCCCTCCCTTTTCCAATGGTTCTTTCTTTGTAACCATATTGGCTTGTGTTCCATGTTAGTCCTACTCAGAGTAGACCCATTTAAAAAATAATAGGCATGATTCATTCAGATCTATTTATTTCAGTGGTCCTACTTTGAGTATAGGGACCCAGGTGGCGCTGTGGGTTAAACCACAGAGCCTAGGTGAGCTCCCGTTGCTCGGTCCCAGCTCCTGCCCACCTAGCAGTTCGAAAGCACGTCAAAGTGCAAGTAGATAAATAGGGACCGCTCCAGTGGGAAGGTAAACGGCGTTTCCGTGCGCTGCTCTGGTTCACCAGAAGCGGCTTAGGCATGCTGGCCACATGATCCGGAAGCTGTCTGCGGACAAACGCCGGCTCCCTTGGCCTATAGAGCGAGATGCGTGCCGCAACCCCAGAGTCAGACACGACTGGACCTGATGGTCAGGGGTCCCTTTACCTTTTTACTTTGAGTATGCATGCAAATTGCATAACTCTTCATCTAACTTTGTGCATGTAGAAAATGCCAACTAGAAGAGAAAGGCATCGAAAGATATCTAATGGAGAACTGAGGACATAGACAGTCTTTGTAATACAGGATCACCATTTGCTAGACTTTGCTGTGTTATGAAGGGAAGTGCTGCCCTTCACATCTGGCGTTGCCTTTTTGTATTTTGAAATTAAGGCACTTCTCTAAACCTTTCCTTTAAATAGATACCAGAATTATTGAAGACCTTAAATTCAATGTTTTAAAAAATTAAAGCAACAAGCTGTAGCAACATGTCCACATTCACTATTTGGAGGTTCTGAGCTCTTCGGAACTATTATTTGTACAAATACAGTAAAAGAAATGGCAGGCTGAAGCAAAATGGTTTGGGTGCAATCAACATAGCTGTCAACGTTTCCCTTGCGAGGAATCCTATTCGGAATAAGGGAATTTCCCTTAAAAAAATGAAAAAGTTGACAGCTATGGCAATCAAGTGAGGAGCAACCAGAAGAGGAAAGTTACCCAGAATGTCACTGCCCCCTAGGGATGGAGCAGAAATGTGATTCAGTTCACATTTACAGGTGAACCTGCCTAATTCCCACTTTCCAGAACAATACATGAACCAAAACAGAGCCATCCTTCAAAATGTGTGTATCTCTGAATTTTGCAATGCAGTTCTCCCGACAAGTAATGCCTGCAAAAATGCATATACTGGGACAAAGTGTGTATAAAAATTCATACAGGTATATTTGTGAAAATAAGTTACAAAAATGCATTAAATTAGGGGGAAATGCTTTGCAAGAATGTGTACGTTAGGAGGAATTTATGGTAAAATGCTGGTCAATTTTCACGAAGATTGTTTTTTTTTAATATATTGTAAACTGATGTGAGAATCTGGAGAAGTGATGACTGGAGAAATGAGATACTGAGAGAAACCAAAATTGACATATTTCACCCATCCCTACTGCCCATGTCAAAACCACACCCTCCTAAAGCTAAGGGGTGAAAGTGCAAAGAAACATCTGCACCTTTTTGTGATGCTGTCCCAGACCTTTTACAAAATTTGGATTTTCCATGTTTGCTGAAGAAATGGGTGAAAGGAAGCAGGGGCATGGGTTGATTGCAAAAGGCTGATGGTGTCATGTGCATTCCCTGGGGTGTGGGGGTGTGGGAATACGTTTTAAGGTGCTCCTGCACCTGTCCGCTTTAAGGTAACCTTCCGCGCATTGCACAGAAGGCAAGGAGATCCGGCAGAGGTTTGCTGCCTGGATCCCTCCGCGCTGGTAGCAAAGCACGCTAAAATCAGCCTCAGTTATGGTCAGTTAGGAGTTTCCCGCCCAGAAACTCACCCAGATAAGCGTTGTGATTGGTTATTGTTAACGTTGTGACGATGTTCAGTTTACTAATAAAAGGCCCCTGCTCTCTGTAGCGGTGTGGAGAATGCGCGAGACAAGCCAAGAGAGAACATCCGTGCGAGACAAGCAAGAGAGAAAGCGAAAGAGAAACCAAGCCGCACAGAGCAGTAGAGCGCAACTTCACCATTGACTGCAGTCTCTTAGTCTTTATTTCTTTTATTTCTAAAAGTTTGTTTGGCCGCCTTAGTTTTGGCCGCACCTTTAGCTCTGCCTATCTTTCCTATCCGGAAACCTCCGGAACCTCTGGAACCTTCAGAAACCTTCAGAAACCTTCGGAAACCTTCAGAACTCCCAACAACAATCTCACGACCTTCAGATCATAACCAGTGGACCCTTTCACGGCCAGTGGGAGCAGGAACTCCGGGAATTACTGGTCGTCCCAGATGTTGGTTATCCCCACAGGAGTGGGGAGTAAGAAACTTTGTGGAGAGAATGTTATAAAACAGCCATTTCTACATAAAAGAAAAGTTGAAATGCTTCTAGGGGGTGACTATGGCTACATACACAGCATACCTTTAGAGCACATTGGAAGCACATTCTTTACCCTCAAATAATTATGGGGGATCCATCTGCCTCAGACCTCTGCTTATCCCTTCTCCCAAGTTTGTCCAGCAGTTTGACTTGATTGCTGCTAAAGCCATTTCCCAGCACAGGTTTGGCAGGCTAAGGCCTTTGTATATCAGACCTGCTGGAAATGTGGTTCATAGACTCGTGGCCTGATCTGTATTTTGTTGGCTCCTTCTTTTCTCCCTACTTCTGCTGTGGGCACAACTGCTTTGTCATTTAAGGCTTCTGTATTCCCTTAATCAAGCTCTGTGTTGTTAAACCTTTTATACTGTATTTGCTGAAGCAGAAGCAAGGGGTGGGGGTGGAATTGCAAGTTACACAACCAGTTTGGTTTTGTTTAACTCTATTGAAAAGCCTGAAATCGGATCAGAAGAATCAGATTGTGGCTTATAGACAAAGCTACTTTCTTTGGGCTTTTTCATTTGCTTCCTGGCGTGATTGTTCGCAATCTTTTTAGAAAGAAAACAAAAGAAAAGAAACCAGAAAAATGGATGAGAAATAATCTCCAGGATAGGCCTGTGACTGTTCTACGTGTAGAATTTACGATAATTTCAGATGGCTGGCATATACATGAGTGGAGAAATGTTAATGTACACCTGTTGTGCCAGTTGTCTCCAGGTAAGGACTGGCTAATGACCTTGTGTGGTTGTGCCTTGCCTAGCAACATGTGACCAGGCTGAGTCTTGCCTCACAATGTTATAGCATAGTCTGCCTTCAGACGCCATTCTCTGCAGCCCAACCCACTGCATTCTCCAGGGGGGGCATGGGGCATGGATAAGCTCATGGTCTCTTTCAGCTTTTTGGTTCCATTCTGCTTAAAGATGTTACTGTGATGACCTGGGAGTCAGACTCTGATGCTGAACCTGAGGGATCCCAGCCTGCACAGGATTCTCCGCCTCCAGAACCAGCTGAGCCGGGGCCAGGGCTTGAGCCTGAAGGATCCCCACCTGTGCTGGATCCCCAGGTGCAGGCATCAGCAGAATCTGCTCTGGCTCCTGATGGGAGGGAGGACCCATTGCCTGCAGGTGCTCCACTCCCAGCCTCTTCAGAGGAAGCTGAGGCAGCCCCTGGGTCCAGTCACCCACCAGCCTCTCCTGAGCTACAGAGGCTCAGGGCAGAGAGGCGAAGGGAGTTAAGTGCCTACAGGAGGAGTGCTCGCCTCCAGGCCCGGAGGAGAGGCGAGTCTCCGGAGGATCGGGGCCGCCCTAAGCATAGGGCCAGATAAAAGCCAGCCAGACCCAGCCCAAGTTGCGTGAGCAACTTAGTTGCAAGCGTGTGCTCAACCTGCAAACTTGTGCCTGAACCTGCCTTGGACCTCGACCTGCTCCCTGCCTCGCTCCCCGCCGGACTGACCTCCTTTGGACCCCTAGACCCAGGACTGGACTTGGACCTCGCTTCACGGACAAACCCTTGGGGCCAGCACAGTTACCGTCATCCTAATAGTTTTGGAAACATTTGCTCTGGCTGCTGGTCCATTTCCAAAGATACTTCCCTTTGAAGCCCACAACAGCTTGTGATGTGTGTACCTGCGGGAAGGCCTTTTTCCACATATCCCTGCCCATGCATTAAGATAATTGGAGGCAAGGTAGCCATGTGTGTTCTGCTGTACAGAGGGAAGCCATCTTTTTGAAGGGCTGTCTGATCCAAGCCTGTGTAAGAAGGGAGAGCAGCCATCCACAGTTAGACCGCTGTCTGAGCAGGCACACAGCTCACCTGGCCAGAGCCTTCCCCACTATGGTGAGATGTACTGTATTTCTATTTAAAAGGTAAAGGTAAAGGACCCCAGCAGTTAAGTCCAGTCGCAAACGACTCTGGGGTTGCGGCGCTCATCTTGCTTTACTGGCCGAGGGAGCAGACATTTGTCCGCTGACAGTTTTTCTGGGTCATGACTAAGCCGCTTCTGGCTTCTGGTAAAACCAGAGCAGTGCACTGAAATGCCGTTTATCTTCCCGCCAGAGCGGTACCTATTTATCTACTTGCACTTTGACGTGCTTTCGAACTGTTAGGTTGGCAGGAGCGGGGACTGAGCAACGGGAGCTCACCCTGTCACGGGGATTCAAACCGCTGACCTTCTGATCGGCAAGCCCTAGGCTCAGTGGTTTACAGCGCCATCCGCGTACTGCATTTCTATTTAAATGATAGCAATTATGCACCTATGATTTCATGCACACTTCATATGTGGATTTAATGCACATGTGTGCTCTTTTTTTGACCCCCCTTTTTGGCGACGTGATTCCTCCTTTCCTGAATGATGCATAAGTGCCCCACCCCTGTATTGGAGGCCTTTCTGCAAATGTTCCCACTCTCTGAAATTAGGTGGGAAGGGTATTTGCACTAGTTTGGGAAGGCCCTCCCCAGAGAGTTCTTGTAAGGATTACTGAGGCAATGTTTTCAGGCTTGTTGAACATGCTTAAACCTCTATGGAAATGCTAAGCATTTGCTTGTTGTTGTTGTTGTCTGAAGATTTGGCCTGTTGTCTCCCAATGGGATTGTGCCAGTGGTCATGTGGACAGGGGCAGCCCAATTCTGTTTCATTGGGTATGTTGTGCAGGGAAGACGGTGGGGCCATCCCCTGCAAGGGTTTCCTAATCCATTTACTTGTTTACAAAGTGAGAGTGGGGAGAGAGCACACAAAAGAAAGAAAGGAACACAGGCCGCCAGAGCAGGGCCTGGTGCGTGAAGAAACAAATGACAAGTGTTCCTCTAAACAAAGGATAAAGGCAATTCCCAGCCAATGGGGCCCACAGAGCTGCCTTTGTCTGCAGGGCCTCAGGTGCCCCCGCACCACCGCACAGGCTGCTGTGGCCGGGTGCCTGCATGCCAAGAAGGAGAGGCAGTGAGAGGGGGAGGTGGTGGTCCAGGAGGAGCCTGGCCTGCGAAAGCCCCTGGGGATATTTAGGGAAAGAGCTCCACTCCGGAAGGCAGAAGCAGGGAGTGTCTGATCAGGAAGAAGGGTTGGTTTGGAATGTATGGGGCCTGGAATGTATGGGGCATTAACGCTATTACCTATTAAAGAGAATGGATTAGCTGCATATTTAACATATTGTGAGAGACAACTATTTCCACAACATGTTTCTACTTAGCCTATATTGTTGTTGCTCACCTACATAAAGTGATTTCCCCCCTCAGAGTTGTATAGATAATGAAAAAAGGTAAGACTGTGTGCAGGCTCGCAATCTAATAGACACAATGAAAAAGCAATGGGGCGGGAAAGCTGCTCATTTTCTGGCCAATGGATGGGGCCAGACTGATCTTCCCCTGCTATGATGTTTTTTTTTGTGGGTGGCAGCAGGTGTAGCCTCCCGGTGATCCTTGATCCTTTGACTGGTGGCATTTGCCAGAGTGTGTGCCTTAATTTCTGCTTTGTAGGCCCAGGGCAACTGGCAGGAAGCAAACTGTGACTAAATAACAGGTTTTCCACACCTATCAGCTGATCACCCATTCCCACCACCCTTCTGAGTAATACCCTTCCCCACTCCCTCACTATATTTAAGGATCTGGTGACTTCTGTTTCAGTGTATCTGAAGAAGTGTGCATGCACACGAAAGCTCATACCAAGAACAAAGTTAGTTGGTCTCTAAGGTGCTACTGGAAAGAATTTTTTAGTTAAATATCTAGTATTGTTGTGAGTTTGTGGGGTATTAAATTCCTGGGATCAGTAAATGTTAGAATTTAATTAAAGATTGTGTGTTAAAACTGTATCAGACCCTCAAGAGTTAGAATGTACTCAATACCCATGTATATGTGCTTTGGACACTTTTAATCCTCTGGAATTAATATTTTAATATGAATTTAAAAACTAATTAAGCCAGGAAACTTTCTAAACTGTGTATTTGACACTTCTAAATCTGAAGGAATCAACATGTGTTAAGAAGCTAATAAAGTCAGACTAATTTCCTTGGAAGTGATAGCAGGCGGGGCAGGGATGAACCATTCAGACAACACACAGGCTCAAAGTGTGAAAAAGCAATTGAATGAGGACCCCCTTGCTCTGCAGATAAAAGGCAGGAGTTTAAAATAGAGAGTTAGATGTAATAAGCTTAGAGACATGCGATATATGACAAGGAGAAAGCAGAAGGCAGAGAAATGTGGGGGCTGTTTGCATCCAGGACCGTGGCTATGGAAGAAGCTAGACGAGTTTGAGGCTGGGACTCCATTCTGTCAATTGTGAGGGAATTTTCTGACAGGCACATGGGATTGACTTTATCCTCACTCTTCTAGATCAGTCACGTAGGTTTGCCACTGTGCACTGAGGTAACCCCATCCCTCGATGGGGGATTATTATTATTTATCAGAAACACATAGCTCAGCCCAAGGGAATATTGTTACCAAATCTCCCTGTATTTTTACCTCTCCAGTGCACCTGCCCAATTTGTTCCCTTGTATATATACTGTATATGCTGAAAGCAATCAGCAATGGCAGACTAGGGGCCGTGGCGAATATGAATTAAACCAGGAGGAACCTTTTTTGTGCTGACTGGTCCAACAGCCCTGCATCCTGTTCTCACACTGGCAACCCCAGGTGCCTATAGGAAGCCCAAAAGCAGGACCTGAATGAAAAGGCACTCTCTCCACTTGCTATTCCCAGCAAGTGGTATTCAGAGGCATCCTTCCTCTGCCAGTAGAGGTAGAACATAGTCATCCTGGCTAGTAGTCAGCCGATAACCTTATCCTACGTTAATTTGTCTAATACTCTTCTAAAGACATCCAAGTTGGTGGCTGTCACTACCTCTTGTGGAAGTGAGTTCCGGCATAGTTATGTACTGTATGAAGAAGTTCTTCCTTTCGTCTGTCCTGAACCTAGCCTTAAGTTTCATTGGATGTCCATGAGTTCTGGCATCATAAGAGGAGAACAACTTTCCTGGTTCCACTTTTCCCACATCATGTATAAATTTATACACTTTGATCATGCCTCCTTTTGTTGACATTTTCTCTAAACTAAAAAGCCCCAAATGTTGTAACCCTTCTTTCAAAGGGGAGTTGCTCTACGCTTTTTGTTCATTTTGGTTCCCTGTTTCTGAACTTTCCCCAGCTTCAAGTCCCTCTCCTTTTTTTTCTCCCCATTTGCTTTTATTTTATTCGGCATCTTGCTTGATGAAAAGTTCTGGAGAACTCACAATTCTGTGATATTTAGTTAGTTTTGTTAAGGAATTACAGTACTGTGATTGTTGAGGGAGTTTTTCTTTTTTCTTTTGTTGCTGTTAATAGTTTTTTTTTCCAAAACAGAAACCAGCACAATCAAACAATAGAAACTAAATCATAATAAAACAAGGCTATGAGTCCTATGTGTACAAGGAGCAGGAGTGGGGAAAGGCTAGTGGTCCAGACCAGCTCAGTGTTAGACATTCAAGCAAATAGAACTGTATAAGGAGTCCAAATATTCGAGAACATTCTATATTTCTTATGTTTATGGAAAGTCACCTTATTTGTTGCTGCCTGAGTCATGTCCACTGCACAATTGCAGTATGCGGGGAAGACTTCTCCTTCCAGTATTGAAGCATTAAGACATTTAGCCAGGGGTCAGCAACATTTTTCAGCCGTGGGCCAGTCCACCATCCCTCAGACCATGTGGTGGGCCGGAGTCGGACTATATTTTGAAAAAAAATATGAACGAACTCCTATGCCCCACAAATAACCCAGAGATGCATTTTAAATATAAGGACACATTCTACTCATGTAAAAACACGCTGATTCCCGGACCATCTGCGGGCCGGATTGAGAAGGTGATTGGGCCACATCCGGCCCATGGGCCTTAGGTTGCCTACCCCTGCATTTAGCCATCATAAGTGTTCTTAGAAGCCAGTCAAATTGTCTGAACATTAGCACCTGTAAATCTCAAGGAAGTATCCAAAACCACATTTATGCAGCTGATGACCTCTTACCAAAAGGCTGTGACTCTAGTGCAGGACCAAATCATGTGACAGGGCATTGTGTGTGGGACACAACAAAGTCAGCACTAACATGGCTGTCTGGAATTTTTGATTGTAAGGACTGTGATGGGTCAGAACATGTCTAATGAGATTGGATTGGCCACATAGTTTTTGCCATGGGTCTCGGATGGGGCTGTACTTAGGTCTTACTGGACAGGTCAAGCTCTTAACTAGCAAGGAAGCAAGGAATCCCAGTGGGTATATGGGGAATACAGTTTTTGACGCAACCTCTACTTCCCAGTGACAAAGTTTCCTTCCCTCGTCCAGCACAGAAATGCCTATGGGAGCTCATTACATTTGCAGGCAGGCAGTGGGGATGAGGCTGCTGGTGGTTGCTGCTGCTTGCTTTGACACTGTTTCTATGGCTGCAGCATCTCTAGGGTTGCCATGTTCTTCTGGCAGAGCTCTTGGTGCCTTTACTAGCAGATTATTGTATTTATGATTTTAGTATGTTGTTGTTTTAAAGTTTCAAACTGCCCTGGAATTTGATAATGAAGGGTGGTATATCAAGGCTTTAAGTTACAGCTGTGGGACAGACAGAAGTTTGACAGTCTTTCCTGGTATGGTGCGCTACGGCTGTTGAATTTTTCAGTTACAGGTGGGTAGCTGTGTTGGTCTGCCATAGTCGAAACAAAATAGAAAATTCTTTCCAGTAGCACCTTAGAGACTAACTGAGTTTATTCTTGGTATGAGCTTTCGTGTGCATGCACACTTCTTCAGATACACTGAAGCAGAAGTCACCAGATCCTTAAATATAGTGAGGGAGTGGGGAGGGGTATTACTCAGAAGGGTTGTGGGAATGGGTGATCAGCTGATAGGTTTGGAAAACCTGTTGACCTATATTTAAGGATCCTTAAACCTATATTTAAAGATCTGGTGACTTCTGTTTCAGTGTATCTGAAGAAGTGCGCATGCACACGAAAGCTCATACCAAGAACAAACTCAGTTGGTCTTTAAGGTGCTACTGGAAAGAATTTTCTATTTTGTTGAATTTTTGTCTCCCACGCAGCTCTTAAAGTCACAGGAGCCCTGCCACAGAAAAGCATGGCAACTTGAAACGTGAAGCTCTTGCAGCCCAGTCCTCAGCATGTAAAGTGTGCTCACTGTGTGACTTCTTTCCAAGAGAAAAAATTACTTTGCTTGCAGAAGCCTATTTGGTTGTTGCTTCCCTTGAGTAAATTACTCGATACTATTTCACCCTGCTTGCAGTCCCTTTCAGGAAACATGAACAAAAGTCTCATTACCCCACGGACCGCTGTGATGACTCATTAGCATGATGTTTGTGTACAGCTTAGAAGACAGTGCTGTGCTAATCATTCTTAATAATCATTGCTTTCCCCCAAATAGGGAGAAGAGATGGTATGATGGTGCAGCAGCCTTGATGCAGTTGTGTTGTTGCTGTTGTTTAGAAATGCTTTCTCTCCATTCTGACAGTGAGTTATAAATAAAAAGAGTTAGAAAGAAAAAGAACAAAATGAGGTGCTTTAGAATCCTGGCTCCTGAATGGTTCCATTCAGTTTTACAGAAAACTGATAGCAATAAATGGTTTGTAAAGGAAAAGTCTGTTCACAGTTTTCATGGCACAACTCCACCCCCAATTCAGAGAAAAACAGTTTTAGGTAGGACAATGACACTCAACAATTCTCCAAATAGTCTTATCTCCTTGAAATTGGAAATGCCTAGCCAATCAGGACACAGCTATTTGCTGAGGTTTGCATAAAGAGGTCTTCTTCTTCTTTGGCCATCACTCATAGTCGAGTAAGATTGCCTTCCATGAACACGCTCTTAACAGTGAGTCTGTAAGTGACTGTGGAGGCCAGTTCTGGATCCACATGTCCTTCCACAGTGGGGACATAGGTTTCCAGGCGGGAGTTGATCATGGTGAGGGTTTGCCAAACCTCTTAGCATATTTCTCCCTTTCGTCCTGAGTTCGAGCATCTTCAAAGTCCATGACACCTTTGGTAAAGGCTCACAGGCCAGTGTTTCCCAATTGTTGGTGTTAAGCCTCCATTGTTAAGTTTGGAATAGAGTAGTTGCTTTGGAAGACGATAATCAGGCATCCGCACAACATGACCAGTCCAACGAAGTTGATGTTGAAGAATCATTGCTTCAACACTGGTGATCTTTGCTTCTCCCAGTACACTGGCATTAGTTCGTCTGTCTTCCCAAGTGATATGTAGAATTTTTCAGAGACATCGTTGATGGAATCTTTCATAGTCTAAGAGGTGCCAGTGGTTCGACTGAGGGTGCCTCCATGATGTTTAAAATTTATCTTTTTGTTGAAAGAGCAGCAGCCTTCCTGCACGTCCCTCAGCTTTGTGCTTCCCGCAAGCAACCCGCCTCCCGTCTCCAGTCTCCCTCCGCGACCTGCAGGGCAATCCGCGCGTTTCTCGCGCGGCAACAACAGGCAGCAGCAGGCATAATAAAAACAGGTTGCACCAATTCCAGGTGGTCCATTGTAACCGAGGGGAGACTTACATGAGAAGGGAATGGCATGACTCCCGCTCCGTCCGTCCTGCTCACCAGGAGCACCGCAGTTCTTCAAGCGAGCCCCGCGCGTGCACACACACACACACGTGGTCCCGGCCGACCCCCTTTCTTCCCCGTCCTCTCCAACAACAGGCTGCGCTCGCGCAGAGTGTATTGGTAATAACAAGGTTGTGCACTGCACATACAGTCAAAAGTTAAATTCCGTTCTGGTTGCTGTTGCCAGTTCCTCCTTTCCCAATAGTTCCAGGCCACAGATCGAAATCTTGTCCAACTCTTGCATTGAAATCACCCAGGAGAATAATTTTGTCCTCCTTAGCCGTCTCTTGATAGGATAGCATCCAACTGAGAATAAAATTATTCTTTAATGTCTTCATTAACATCCAGTGTTGGTGCATAAGCGCTTAGAATAGTAGCCTGTTGGTTTTTGGTGAGTTTTATTAGAAGGGTTAAAAGCCAAGGGTTAATTAGAAGGGTTAATGCCAATAGGGACTTCTGACAAGAGCTTCACAAGATGGTTTTTGATAGCAAAACCTACTCCATGTATTCGACGTTCTTGTTCAGGTAGACCTTTCCAGAAGAATGTGTAGCCTACTTTTTCTTTCTTCAGTTGTCACTCTCCTCTTCGAGTTTATTGAAGCACTGCAATATTGATGTTAAATGTTGCAACTCTCTTGCAATGATGCAGTTCTGCATTAGGGACGCTCATTATCTGTGTTATCCAATGTTTAGGGGTACTCTCATTTTGACTCAAGAAAATCACCATTTTGTAATTCAAATCGGGAACAATAAATACAGTAAATGGACAAAAGTACAAAGATTCACAAAATGTTTAGGGGTATGTGTACCCCTGTGTCCCGTCCCATTCCCCCCCCAAAAGCACAGCCCACGTTAACCATTTGCCAATCGGCATGGAACTTTTGGGTTTGGGTTGGGTTTTTGGAAGATGCCTGTGCGTGAATTTGTTTTATGTGTGTAGATCAGGACAAAGCACTACCTTTCAGAAATCCCCCTCCCGTCAATTCTGCTTTGAAATCCCAGTAATGTCTGGGAAAATTCGGACGTATGGCAGCCCTAGCTCATTCCTTAACACTTAGTTTTTAATATAGTGCCTAGTTGTTGAGTTGCTTCTTACTCCTATTTCATTAAGAAACCCTTGAATAGAACTTGCTTCTACTCTTCAGTTAATCTAACCTGGGCATAAGTGTGGTGTTCCAGTGTGGTGTAGTGGTTGAAGTGTTATGACTAGCGCTGGGGAGATCCAGGTTCAAATCTTAACTCAGCCGTTAAGCTCACTGAGGTGACCTTGGGCCAGTCAGCATCTTTTCACCCTAACCTCTCTCAAAAGGGGATGCAAGAACCATGAAAGCTGACCTGAGCTCATTGGAGGAATGGCAGAGTCTCAGTTCACACAGAAAGCTTAATGGTTGTGTGAACATTCCTCAACACTCTATCTTCTTGCTGAAGAAAATCTGAATCTGTTGAATTTCTGCATGCCAGGCAGCTGTTGAAGGCCCAGGAGCCCTGCAGAATGGGCACAGGTGGCAACCCTCTGACATCCCAGTCACATCCTTCCTAAACCTGCTCTCTACGCCTGTAGGCAATGGTAAAAGGAAGCTGTTTCTGTGTGTAGTTCAGGGCCTGCTGAATTTGGGCCAGTTTCGTTAAAGCTACAATAACCAACATGGCGCCCTTGAGATGTTGCAGACTACAATTCCAATAATTCATGCCCATTAGCTATACTAGCTGGAGCTGATAAGAGTTGTAGTCTATTATATCTGAAATACAGTACACCACATTGGTTAACCTTCCCTCAAGGAAGGGTTTTTTGGTCTTTGATTTCTCTGTTTTGGCAAATGATTTATTTGTTTAGATCTGATCAGGAACAACAAGATATGCCTGAGCCTTTTGACATGAAGGATCTTAACTCATAAAGTGTTTCCTGATCCTCGCCTTACATTTACAAGAACTGAACAGAGGACATGTTCAAGGTTGTTGCACATGGAGACAGAAAAAAGAGTCTAATCTCCTGAGCCGGATCCTGAAACGGAATTCCATCGCTTACGGAGGCAGACTCCACCACACCCCCTTATGCCAGGAATAGAGCAAAGGGAGCCTGATGCAAAGCAACTCTGATATCATCCATCTGAAAGTAGAACCTTGTGCCCTTCATCTCTTAACCCCATTGACACCCCTCTCAACCACTGGGTCTTGTTTGGTCCTCAGAAGTATCACTTGCAGCACTAATGATTCTGGAACACCCAGATTTGTAATGGGAAGGGTGTTGTGCTTTTCCTCTTTTCTGCATCCAAGGCTGCCACCCGATATCCAGCCTAATTAAATTCCTGTTTCCCAGCGCACCAGGGAGTCCTGGGGGACGTATCTTGCCAACATTCCGAACTGTGTGGATGCTGGCAATTTCCTCTACGGCACCTGTCAACCTGCACCCCTCTGGCAATCATTCAGTACAGGAAGAAAATGTGCCCCAAATTGTCCTAATAACTTGTTACTTAGGCACAAGAGTCATCTTATGCACATAGTTGCAGCTGAGGCAGGCAGCCAGTTTTATGGCAGATCTGGGCATGCTTGCTCTCTGCATAGTACTGGCCCTCCATTCTCCCAGAATGTTTGCTTTCTACTTTTTCATGACCTGATGCAAATGACTGGAGCTGTTTGGGAAAGGGCTTGTGTATAACAGAGGCTGCGTACACCACTGTACATTCAAAGCACACCCACCCCACCCAAAAGAATCCTGGGAACTTGTTTACCTTTCACAGAGCTACAAAGATGGAATTTGGGTTGTCTTTCCTTCCTGGGGCCAAAAGTATGAAGTGAAATCATCCATTCGTTTTCTGTTTTCAAAGGGATTCAGAGTCTTTTCCTATCTAGTCTGAAAAAAAAGCAGTACAACTCTTCATTCTGGCCAGCCTTCCTTTATTATGGGTGCAAATCTGGCATTGGACAGACAAGCTCCTTTCCCAGGCCACGTGGCAGAAAGTCCCTGGTACAGCTTAGCAATTTGCACTGGCTTCCCAAATCTACCTGTGTCTGACCCCCCTCTGTGTGGCTTACATAAGTAGGCCGTTGCTGAGGCTGAAGACTTTAGTACCAAGGTTTTGTATGCATGTGTTTGCCTTCATTTGGATTATCTCCTGCCTTGAGAAAACACCGGCCCCTAAAATTTCCATTTCCTCACAAGGAGTCTCTTGTGATCTCTGTATTATTGGGTGTTCAGACTCTTTTTGTTGTGCAGGAGCCCCAAAGCAAGTGCAGATGAATGTGGACTGGAGACGATCCAACTTTGTGCAAAAAGGCAGAATGCAGCATGTAAATCCCTAAGCCTTATTCCCATGGCCAAAATCTCTAGGGTGTTACATTACGGGTCATTTTTGGACAGTAATCCTTTGAACTGCCCATACTTGCCCATCTACTCAGTATCCCATCTCTAGTCCTCCTGGCCAATAATGGACATTACAGTAGAAGTGCTCAACATCACATGGTAGCTGCGTAACCATCCTGATTATGGTGTGATGAATAAATGAATCTGGCTGGCAACTGTTGGGAACAAGAGAGGACTGATTTGCTGAACCTTGGCTTTTCCTGTGTCCCTTTGCCATGTATATGCTCCTGACAACATTAGTGGTATGCTCTTGCAGTTAGAATTCCCGTTCAGCAAGGATTTCGTAGAAAGTGGAGATGGAAGGAACCCTCAGGTGCCATCTGGACAACCCCCTGCAATTCCGGAATCTTTCACCCAACATGGCGCTTGAACCCAGGGTTCTGAGATTAAGAGTCTCTTGCTCTACCAAATGAGCTATTCGCTATTGTCCTGGAATAACTGTTGGGTATATAAAAGTGGACTACTGGTGTACAGGCCTTGGGAGAGGCTGCTGATCCTGCAAGCCATATCTGAGTCCTAGATGGCATATGCCTGTTTCTGCAGGATGTTTTTTTTCAAATGAAGCATGCCGCTGGTTGCCAGTTTTGGGGGATGAAACCTAGAGGAAGGCTTCCTCCCTCATGCCCTGCCCGAGAGTGTCTAAAGTGCACCTGGCTGTTTGATATTGGTGACAGAGGCCACAATCCAAAGTGTTACTCTGGTGAGCTCACCATGCCTACGACAGGACTGCTGACAACTGGGGAGGGAGCAGTAGGACCTCATGCAGTACTTCAAGCTTTCTCCCCACCCATCTAACTCAGCCAGTCACAGAGTTTTTTTGGATTTTGACTAGCCTTCTGAAATAGACTTAGACCTTGGTCCAGTGAAGCAATTAAGTTATTATGAGGTCTACTTGTGTAAGAAGACAAGTTTGACCTTCAGCTATGCATTTCTTGGATGTTTTTTTTTTTATTCTGGCAAAGGTGGAGTGCAGCGATTTTAGATGCTCTGTGTAAGTTTTTTTTGGGTGTGTGTGGCATAATCCAGTGAAGGGGTTTAGCTATGATTAAGCTTTCTATTCCACATTATTTTACAAGATCCAAGTAAGGGAATAATGCTGGAAAGCTAGTAAGACACTTAGGAGGTAGGAACTATCCATCTGTTTGGATCAAACCATTGCAAATGTAGACTGAAAATCATTTTTGAATATTGGTACACAGGAAGCTCCCTTATCCTGAGTCAGATCATTGGTCCATCTGATTCAGTACCGTCTACCATGACTGGCAGTGGCTTTCCAGGGTTCCAGGTAGACGTTTCTCCCAGCCGTACCTGGAGGCATGGAATTTGGGGCCTTCTTCATGCAAGACAGCTGCTCTACCACTGAGTTCTGGCTCTCCCCCAATGGTTTCACGGGCTTTCGTTGTTTCAGAAGATAAAAATACTTCAAAACAATTTGCAAAAGTATATGTGGTAGGCATCCAATCATAAACTAAAGTGTGGATCTGAGGTCATATAATCATTTAGATCAGTGTTTCCCAATTAGACCACCTGTTTTTCAAAAGCCAAGCCATGGACCCTCTACTTTTGAATTTTTTTATGTCTCTAGGGTAGCTTTTGTTAAGTGAATGGTGCCACAGATTCCCTGGGTGGGTTATGCAGACCCCCAGTTGGGAACCACTGACCTTAAGATAAACAGGAGCAGAGCAGTGCCCTCATTAACCTGTACTTATTATGGGCATCTGCTTATACTAAACAATAGCAGCCCCAAATTCTCATATATGGCCATGGTTAAAGCTATTGCTTATACTCTCTACCACTTGTTTTGTGCACAGTTATATTTGATGCTAAACACATTAAAATGAGGATGCAGGCTGTTCCTGAAGAATTATGGGAATTGCAGACTTATCTGGATGCTGAGAGCTGTTCAAATATCCCAAGCACATTTCGAGAATTGCATTTCATTGAGTTATTTATGAACACAGCGGGTGTTGTAACAGTTAAGAGTGTTTAGGTTATAGCACAGAAATGTTGCCATTCTTTCTGCAGAAATCTAACCCATTATGGCTGCATATGAGAGATTACAGTATTGACACATGCAGCCTAATCCTATGACTGTCTACTCAGAAATAAGTCTTACTGAATCCAGTGGGTGTTACTCCCAAGTAGGGATTGAGGGGGGATTCGATTTACATTTGAAGCTGAACCTACCTAATTCACACTTTCTTAAATAGTATGGGGACTGAAACGGAGCCATCCTTTCAAATTTGCATTTCTCTGAATTTTGCAATGCAGTTCTGCAACCAAGTAATGTCTACAAAATAAAGTGCCCATATACAGGCATATATTAGTGAAAATAAACCGACAAAACACATTGCATTAGGGAAAATGACTTTGCGAAAATGTCTGTATTGTCCAACAGTATTGTACAATAGTGCATGCACAAATGTGTATATTAGGACACATTTGCAACAAAAAGCTGGTGCATTTTCATGAGGACCTTTTACAAAAATCACACACTGAGGCTGAAATATTGAGAACTGAAATTAAGAATTTAAAAATGAGAAATTGAAACAGACAGATTTGCCCGCACGCATGGGTATGGTATAATTGCAGATTTGGCATTATATTGCGTATGAAACTGTGTGTCAAGAAACTATGGAAAACAGGAAGGAAGGAAGGAAGGAAGGAAGGAAGGAAGGAAGGAAGGAAGGAAGGAAGGAAGGAAGGAAGGAAAGGAAGTAGTCTGTCATAATGTCATTACCAGTACACAGTGCTGATGATGTGAGGGATGTTCCTAGACTCTGAACAGACAGAAATTGGGAGTAAGCAATGGAGTGAAATACTCCTTTACTATCCTCTTCTCTAACATCTAATCTTTGGCTACAATTCACATGAAGATGGGCTGTTAATTTGAACACATCATCATCAACACCATCATTTTATTATTTATACCCATGGTATAAATTGCCCCAGCCACATGTGATAGATAGGTTGATTCCATATTTGGTAGCCTTTGGAGGTGGTTGGAAGATGAGTGACAAAGAATGTGAGCACAATGCCACGTTTTATGCTTCTTAATGGATGTGATCTTGATTGACAGCTAGAAGGGCAATTGACACAGTGAAAAGGCAACCCATGTTGTCAGGGAACGCTGGAGGAAGAGGTAATTAACACCAGCAATTCCCTCTAGGAGGTGAGAAGTAGGACTGAGATGGTGAGGCTTCCCTGGCTGAACAGCTATGGGGAGTCAAAGGGGTGCTGGTTTGGTATGTGACCTGCAGGGCATTGTGATATAGAGCCTCTTCTCCCAGCCAACTCCAAGGAGCTTCTTCCAAATGCTGAAGATACACCTCTTTAGCCTAACGTTTGGCACTTGAGAAATATGCTTTTAGGGCTCACTCTATTGTATATTAATATTCTGTTGGAAGCCGCCTAGAGTGGCTGGGGAAACCCAGCCAGATGGGCAGGGTATAAATAATAAATTATTATTATTATTATTATTATTATTATTATTATTATTATTATTATTACTCTTTTCCTGTGACTATAATTTGTTTTAACTGTTATCATTACTATTTATTGAATTTGTATACCACCCTTCATTGGAAGATCCCAGGGCAGTTCACACCAGGAAAATACAAAATACATAATAAAACAAAAATGAAACTAATAACCCCACTCAATAAATAAATAAATGCTACCTTATCCCCAAACCCTTAAAATATGTATACTTCCATTGCTGCTCACAGTGCTAAACATACTCCTGCAGAAGATGAGCAGAAATAAAATTTTGCCAGCATTCTGAATACTCCACAGGCATGGGAATTTGAAGCACCGTGCATACGTACTAGAAAGATGAAGCAGCCTAGACTGGTCTTAGCAAAAATAATACCTGCTTTTTATCTCTCTAACCCAGGGTTCCCCAAACTTGTTTTGAATTATAAATTGTAATATGAACTGGGACCTGCTGCTGAAGGATGGGAAATAAATTCAGTCATCACCATCATATGGGTTTTGAAATGTCCACCTTTTCATTTTCAGGGATTCTTAACAAAAGCAGCAGACTATCTAATATAGTGCATTTCAGTGCAATAGCCTGGTTGCAGTGCAGCATCTCAAGTCTCACTGTCCCAGTGTGACCCCCACCTCAGCTTGTCTGTGCCCTTCCTGTGCTGCACACACATTTCCTGCAGAACACTCAGGCCCTATCACAGCCTATGCTCCAGGGACACGCTGTGTAGCCATGGAATCCATGATGCTATTTATGAAGCATGTTTCCAACTTCCAGGCAGCATTTCCTAGATGTTCAAACTGCACTCTAAGTTGCACTCAACAACCCCATATTCAGTTGGATGTACTTGGGGAAGTATATAAGCTACACCGTATGTAGCTTATATACATACATAGAAACTGTCGCTCCGCTTTATTAATGTATGCTAAGATGGCAGTAGCGCAACCAAGTTCAGTTTTTCCTTGCTGCATTTAGGTGATAGCTGGATCTGCTCACATGCTTAGATGTTTAAAACCCTTAAGTTGTTATCAGTTCACTAATATATGGGTAATCCACATTTATCTAAAACAAAGTGATTTATTGTGGCAGACACTCTTGTGAACTATTTTTTTTTAAATAAGAATTTATTGATTTTCCAAAAAGAATAACAAACAAATAAAAACAATACAAACATACAAATTACAAAACAAAAAGAAAATACATACTACAAAAACCATTTAACTATCTTAATCTTATTTCAAGTCTTATTCAGGGGACTTCCTCCGTTCTCTCTTCTGCGTTCAGTTCTAATTTACTTTAGTAACTTTGTAACTATTTTAACAATCATTCACCATTTTCTTAATCTTAAAATCACATCTTATCTTATCTCTATCAACTTATTCATAATCATAACTTCTAGTATAAAAACAAAATCATAACTTCTTATGTACTATTTTATCCTAACATTGCATAGCTAATACCTATTATATTCACTGATTTCACTTCAAATGTCCAACTTTTCGCGTTGTTTCAAATAGTCTTTAAATTTCTTCCAGTCTTCTTGCACCTTCTCCTCCCTCTGGTCTCGGAGCTTCGCGGTCAGTTCTGCGAGTTCCATATAGTCAATTAACTTTATCTGCCAATCTTCTACTGTCGGGAGCTCTTCACCTTTCCAATTTTTAGCAATCAGAATTCTAGCAGCTGTTGTGGCATACATAAAAAACACTCTATCTTTTCTGGGTATCTCATGATTGGTTACGCCCAGCAGGAAGGCCTCTGGTTTCTTAGAAAAGGTGTTTTTCAACACTCTTTTAAGTTCATTGTAAATTTTCTCCCAGAAGACCTTAACCTTTGGGCACGTCCACCACATGTGATAGAAGGTACCTTCCACTTTCTTACATTTCCAACATTCATTACTCAATCCATGATACATCTTTGCTAGTTTAACTGGTGTTATATATATCATTTTCATAATGTTCTCTCTTAAAACATTGCATGCAGTAAATTTGATACCTTCCCTCCACAGCCTCTCCCAGTCCTCCAACATGATGTTATGACACACATCTTTTGCCCAATCAATCATTACAGATTTAACCATTTCATCTTTTGTATGCCACTCTAGCAACAAGTTACACATTCTGGAAAGGTTTTTAGAGTTCGGTTCTATTAATTCTGTTTCCAACTTAGATTTCTCTACTTGAAAGCCAATTTTCCTGTCCAACTTAAAAACCTCATTTATTTGGTAATACTGCAACCAGTCAGTAACATCCTCCTTAAGTTGATCATAACTTTTCAACCTAAAGCTTTGGCCTTCTTGTTGCAGTAAATCAGCATATTTTGGCCATTTTGCAGACATGTTAGGTCTCTTATAAGCCTTGGCCTCTACTGGGGATATCCATCTAGGGGTCTTTCTCTCCAATAAGTCTTTATTTCGGATCCACACCTGATACAAGGCATTCCTAATTATGTGGTTTTTGAAAGCCTTATGGGCCTTAACCTTGTCATACCAAAGATAAGCATGCCAGCCGAATACATTATCGTGTCCTTCCAAGTCCAACACATCCGTGTTATCTAGTTTAAATCAATCCTTTAACCAGCAAAAGGCTGCAGCTTCAAAATAGATCCTTAAGTCTGGCAGGGAGAATCCACCTCTCTCCTTAGAGTCTATCAGAATCTTATATTTTATTCTAGGTTTCTTCCCCTGCCAGATAAATTTGGATAAGTCCTTTTGCCATCTTTTAAAACAGTCCAGCTTATCTATAATCGGTATCACTTGGAATAAAAACAGTATCTTTGGTAGCACATTCATCTTTATGGCCGCTATTCTGCCCATCAGGGACAACTTTAACCTAGTCCATATCTCTAAATCTCTTTTAACCTCATTCCACAGTATTTCATAATTGTCCTTGAACAGGTTTATATTCTTTGGAGTCAGATTCACCCCTAGATATTTCACCTTTTTAACAAAGTTCAATCCAGTATAGTCTTGCAATTTCTGTATATGCAATGGTGTCATATTTTTTGCCAACACTTTTGTTTTGGCTTTGTTCTGTTTGAATCCTGCTACTCCACTCTTGTGAACTAGAACCTGCTACATTGTGTGCAATATGTGCTAGCTGTATACACGTGGGACCAGGTGGTGAAAGATAAAACTGTGAAGCCAAAAAGGTCATGAAATGCAAGAGGAACCTCCTGTAACATTTCTGTGCAGAACTGGAACTCCCAGTCTCGAATTTGGTTTTTAGCCACCCACCAGGGGTTGTGGAACAGGCGACCTTAGGTGTTTTTGTGCCTCCAGGGGCGTAGCTAGCCGCTGGGCTGCTGGGGGCGGCAAGCCCAGCGGCACCCATGGGGGCGGGGCGTCGCTCCGTGCGCATGACGTCATGACGCATGCGCACGGAACGCCTCCGCGCGGGCCAGTTGGCCCGCCCCTCTCCCGCTGCGCTCCGTGAGCGGAGCCGTCCTGGGGAAAGGAGAGGGGTTGGGCCAGCTGGCCTGCCCCTGTCCTTTCCCCCGGCCGGGCTCCGCTCCCTGAGCCCAGCGGGTAGGGAGCGGAGCGGCGTCGCGTGGGAGTGGTGGGAGGGGCCGCCGTTCGTTCCGTCGCCCCGGGACTGGGAGCAGCAGCGCTGCTGCTCCCAGGGCGACGGAACGAGCGGCGGTGCGTGGGGGTGACATGCGGCGGCCCCTCCCACCACTCCCCACGCACCACCGGTCACCCTGGGAGGAGCAGCGCTGCACGGACGGGGTGCTCGCTCGGCCGAGCGAGCACCCCGTCCGTGCAGCGCTGCTGCTCCCGGGGTGACGGAGGGAGCGGCGGCGCGTGGGAGTGGTGGGAGGGGCCGCCGCTTGTCACCCCCACCTGCCGCTGCTCACCCTATCACTGGGGGCGTACCGCCCCTCCCCAGCGACGCCCCTGTGTGCCTCCTTTTCTTAGGCATGTCACTGTGGTGGTTTCTAATCTCCTGGGTCAACCATGAGTAAGCCGCTCCCTCCATCCCTCTAGATTGTTGTGTGGCTAACACCCTCCTTGGAGGAAGGGAGCACAAAGGTTATAATGGAATAAATAATAATAAAAACGTGTGCCTTACGCGCCCCCCAACCTTTAGGAAAGCCACTTCGGTTGCCCATCTGTAAAATGGGCATAATAAGATTTGCTTAACCCAGGGAGAGTGAACGGGCTCCTCACCAAGAAAGCACTTGGCGTTCGTTAGAGGAGGGCTACAAAATGGTTAGCAACAGCCCCGCGTTTATCTGCCGCACGTCATGGGAGTGGATGGGCTCTTTCAGCAAGAAATTCCTCGGCTCCGGCCCCCCCTCTCCCCTCCCCCGCACGGCGTCTCCCCCCGCGCTAACTCGGGTGGAACCCCTCCCACCTCCGCTTTGCATAGCACTCCTCCGCCACCTCTGCGAGGCGCTGCCAGCCCCCTCGCGCCCATTACGCTCCCGCGCACACCCACCCCAGCGCTCACTCGCTCCCAGCCCCCGGGAGCGCCTATCTGCTTCGGTCAATGGCTGTGTGTGTCTCCGGCGCTGGCGAGTGCCTGCCCGCCTTGCCCCGATGCTCGATAAGCTGCCTCGCCTTACTGGGCATGCCCGCTCCGTTTCTATATAAAACCCGCCGGAGTTAATCCCTGGACATTCCCCGGCTCCTTCCACCCCGCCCCTCGCCATCGGACTGCGCTGGATCGCGCCGCTTGCCCGGCCTCAGCATCGCCCGAAGAGCTGCACGAGAGCTGCGGTTGCCGCTGCGCTGCAACAAGGTAACGTGGGGGGAGGGGGCGGCGGCGGCGGCGGCGGCGGGGGTGGACGTTGGGTTTCTCTCCCAGCCCCGGGTGGGTCTCGGGCGCCTTTCCCGCCCGGAGTGAGGCCCGGATCGGGGGGTTGGGGGAGGGGGCGGCGCTGGCGCAGCCTGTTGCTGGAGAGGACGGGGAAGAAAGGGGGTCGGCCGGGACCACGTGTGTGTGTGTGTGTGCACGCGCGGGGCTCGCTTGAAGAACTGCGGTGCGCCTGGTGAGCAGGACGGACGGAGCGGGAGTCATGCCATTCCCTTCTCATGTAAGTCTCCCCTCGGTTACAATGGACCACCTGGAATTGGTGCAACCTGTTTTTATTATGCCTGCTGCTGCCTGTTGTTGCCGCGCGAGAAACGCGCGGATCGCCCTGCAGGTCGCGGAGGGAGACTGGAGACGGGAGGCGGGTTGCTTGCGGGAAGCACAAAGCTGAGGGACGTGCAGTAAGGCTGCTGCTCTTCTGCCTGGCGGTGGGGGGCAGGGAAAGGGGCTTCTCGAGCGCCTGGCGGGGTCCCTGCTTGACCCGAAGTCCCGCCCACACAGTCCGTCTCCGCCAATCGCCCTGCTCCTGGGCGTCCCCCCCCCCTCCTTTCCTTTTCTTTTTTAGAATTGGCTGGGGAATAAAAGCATCAAGTTCCTATAGACAAAAAAGGTTGGGGAAGGCTAGGATCCCCAGCTGATGCAACTGGGCACTGGCTTCAAGGGAGCCTGCGGGCATCTTGATGCTTACACTGGTGTAGGAATATCGGCACGCGAAATCGTCGCCTGTATTTTTTTTCTCTTTTTGCTCGATTAAACGGTCCGGAGTAACAACGCCCCCCCCCCACCGCCCCACGTCAGTTCTCACCTCCCCTTGAAGATTGGACGCACTATTTCTCCTGCACATAAGCAGGAGCTGAAATGGGGGGGGTATACATTCAGAGCCCTCCCTCTTTCTCCTTGGTGTGTGCTAACAAAAGGAAGGTGGTGCTGGGAAGTGCCATGGGCTTATGCTTAGAACATAGATGGCAGGCAACTTTCTGCATTCCCCATGGGAGTCTTGGAAAGCTTGATTTGAAAAGAAGGAAGTTTCTTTTGGCATTAAGTGAGATACACAGAGAGAGAGATAATTTAACACAAATACACACATGTTATATGCACAGAGAGAAATTTGAAACAACCCTGGAATTCTTCCCCTTTACTAAAATTGGAAGCCAGCTGTGCAGACTTTGCGCCATGTACAAGGGCCCCACAGTCGTCCTCTACCATGTGGCTAAGTGGACTTAGGGTAGGGGATCAGAAGCCCTGCATATGAGCCATTTGATCCATGCCACAGCCCAGGCTCCATGAAAGATGTGCCCTTGCCGTAATCCTTCCTCAGTGAATTTGACAATGTACAGGTATTTCTGTTTATTGTTTTCCCCATGCCTGTGGCCTAATTTCCCCCAACCAGATCAAATAGATAGGAGACATCTTTCCTCTTCCGGCCAGTGAGTTGAAGACCTGCCAAGCGAGTTCTTGTCTGTGAGTCTCCAAGCCTGTAGCAGTGGGTGCTAGGGGCAGCGTGGCACAAGAAATTAAGGCAGCAGTGAGCTTGGAGAGAAGGCTGGGAAAGTGCAGCGGGTGGGGAGAGCTTCTGCTATGCACGCCAAAGTCCCAGGTTGAATCCCTGGCATCTCCAGGTAGATCAGGGAGAAACCCTGAAAGATGTAGAGTTGCTGCTGGCCAGACAGTTCTGAGCTAGACAAACCAAAAGTCTGACTTGGTAAAAGGCAGCACCTTATGTCCCTAGATGCAGCCCCTACATAAAAGTCCTAAAGAACAGGAGCGCTCCATGGGTGTCTCTCCTCAGTGAAGCTGTTGGGTCTGCAGGTAATGATTGATTAATTATATTACCTTGCAGTTGCCAACTGTGGGGAAGCCATTCCACTGTTTATATGTAAACCATTGGCTGTAAAGTATCCCCATGTGGAATAAACTAACACAATAGGGATCTCTGTCTTTTCTTCTTTGGCGATCACTCCTAGCTGAGTAAGATTGTCTTCCATGAACTTGGTCTCCGATGGACTTGTTAACAGCATTCAGGAAGTGATAGAAGTTTGTTTATTTAGGGACTTTATATCCTTCTCTTCACCACATGGTCTCGGGGCAAGTTGCTGATCGCTACACAGAGCCTGGCGTGCTCTGGTCCATGGGGTCACAAAGAGTCAGACACAACTAAACGACTAAACGACAACACAGAGTAAATTTTATTTTTTATTTTTTTAAAAAATCACAATATACAAGTTCCTTTATTAGATGAACACAATGCCACTACTGTGCTTTGAGGGCATCATCATCTGTGAACCCTGAAATTGGGGTCCCCTCCAGACCTTTTGTATGGTTTTGTAGGGCAAACTCTGTGTTTTGTAGGGCCCCCCAAACTGAGAAATTGATACATGAATCTGGAGTTTGTGGTTAACACCCAGAAATCCAACATTATCCACTTCACTCTCAAATTTCAGGGTTCATAGTTAGAGGTCCCCAGCATTGGTGCCCATTGCATCTCAAGTTCTCTCACCGTGGAGACCCTTCTGATGTTATCTTGGGAGGGAAATGAAATGGTGCCTTGTGGTTATCACACCCCAAGGAATATGTAATCTCAGGTGAAAAAATATATTAAACTTTGGGTGGTGGCACTGTTGCATCCTGGGAAGGTAATATTGGGATGACACTCCCAAAAAAGGTTTTAGTCAGTTGACCCCCGTGAAATATTTTCAAGGAATGGTAAAGTATATTTAAAGCACTAACTTCATTAGAACAACTAATGAACAGCTAATTTCGTTACCTCTTACTGTGAAACAATGAAATTGACATTAAAAAACCAGTTATAACATATTGCTATAAATTTTAAGAATGGTAGCAAAGGGTCCTATAATAGTGAATAATTCACATTCCCTTGGGTGGTAATCCTGGTACATCAGTCAGCCTGCAGCTATACCTTAAACAAAATTAAAACAGAAATAAAGTAGAAGTAACTATGAAAGAAAAATGCTGTCAAAAGTCAAGTTTCTAAAGGAAACTGTGCTAAGTAGGCAGCAGATCAGTTATTCAAGCATCAACTCTGATTCTTAAGACAAGCAAGATGGAGTCATGGACCGTCCTAGGTAGCAACTGTTGCTAATATTTGGATATGCCTGCAGTTATAGCTGGTGGCCAACAGGAGAAGCTTGGCTTTGCTGCAAGGCTTGTCCAACACATTACTGTACTGCTTCCAGGGGTTTTATTTGAGGGAGGGGGGTTAGGCATGGTCCTTTCAGTGGGTCCCCCTCAATGCACCTGCCGCCTCCTCTCTATTATTGCTGGTACCCATTAGTTTGCCTCTCCCTCTGGGTCCTAGTACACACCATCACATAGAGGGGGAAGACAAAGCATGGTCCTGCCCTTTTTTCTCACCGCTTGCCTGGATAGGGCAAGTGAACAGGCAGCAACAAAGCAGAGGAGCTGGGCTGTAAAGCTCCAGGGATTGGGAAGGGACTCCCACACCTGACCGTGGCCCTGGGTTTGGCCCCAGGAATTTCTGTGGGACCAAAGGCAACCTACCCTTCACTCTTGCTCTTGCTAAGAAATGACACCCTAATGAAATAATAAAAAAAGGAAGTAGGTGTCCTCTACATAGTGGCATTCTTGACTTCATGAAATAGTCGACAGCAGTCAAATAATAGACACTCAGTCCAATGCCATTCCAAGTCCTAGATGCAGGCTTGAAGAGCCAATGATTTTGCAAGTGGAGCTGAAATAAAGAACGGTCTTTCAAATAATTAAAATCCAAAGTTATTTTTCCTCGGACAAGTACTCGGATTTTTACTGAATCTACATTACTCATCACATGATAGCTGCAGCCAACACTTTACACAAAGTTGTTGAATGGTCGCAGATCATTCCCTGTTTTCACTTTAGATAAGAGGCAAACAATTGAGAAAGCTGCTGATAAGCCAGTGGTTGGGAGCAGCAACTTACCCCTTGCCTGTGGCAAGCAAGAGGCACCTCCAGGTAGTGTAGCTTTTTGGAAATCATAAAAAAATGCTCTCCTTTTTCATTCAGATAATTTCCAGAGGGGAAGTTGGGTTAGCCTGTTGGAGCAAAATCAACAAAGAACACTGTGGTGCCTTAAAGACTAATCAATCTATTGTGGCATATGCTTTCATGGACTAGAGTCCACATCAGCAGATGCATAGCAGTTCAGAGTGTCACCTTAGGATTGGGGAGATACCCAGGTTCAAATCCCCCTCAGTGGACAGTTTTGGGGCAGTCACAGTTTCTTAGGCTAAAATGTGTGTGTGGGGGGGAACCAAGTACTCCATCTTGAGCTTGAAGAAGGAAAGATGGAATAGAAATGACACAAATAAACTTCCTAAACATGGCATGGGGGGAGAGAGAGATGCAAATATATACACACTATACCTTTAAAGCACCTTTGAAGCACATTCTTTTCCTCAAAGGATTCTGGGAACTGTAGTTCGTTAAGGGTTGCTGGGAATTGTACCTCTGTGAGGAGTAAACTGCATTACCCAGAATTCTTTGAGGGAAATAAGGTATTCTGAATGTGCTTACAGATACAGTGTGTACACAACCCTAGTTTCATGCAAGTGGTAAGGAGTGGGAAAGCAGGTGACAGACACAGAGAAAAAGGAAAAAGAGTCTCTCTCTGCCTACTGCCATTATGTGACCCTTGTCAGATAACACTGAGGGAATGCAACCCTGGAAAGGGGACAAAAAGAGTTGCCCACCCTTGATGAACAGGCGCAGGCTGCATAAGCATAGGAGGCTGCTTTGTGGAGTCAGGTGTTAACCTCAGTTTGTTTACCCAGTTTTTACTTGGAATTCATTTGATTTGAAGTAAACCTTTGTTTCCAGCCGCACTGCAGATGTGACATACATGCCACCAACCACCAAGTTACACCAGCACATTACTCAATGCCAGTTTCCCAAACAACCAATTTATGAATTAGGTTTTCATAACAATGAAACGGCAAGCTAAAACTTCTAATATGAATGTTTTCCATTTTAAGGAGAGATTCAAACACATCCCCAGATGGTTTGGGAAAACCATTCAGTCTCCTGGTGGTCATTTAAACTTAACTTAGCTCGATAAAGTAGGCTTAGGGCAGTTCCAGACTAAAAGCACACCTTGCATTTGGTAAAGTGAGTCAATATGTGTGGTTTGTCACCCAAACTCAGAGATGCCAACGGACAATGAAAACTGGCCTCATCTGCTCTTCGCAGCAGGTTGAGCAACAGGGGGGGAAAGGGGGAAATAAATTTTTAAGACCTGGAGATCTCATCATGATAACCTGCTAATGTCAAAAGCTTTGTGGGGCCAGTAAAAAAACTGTCAGCCTTGCTGCCAAGATCATTTGCAACCCATCCAGTTTAATATGCCTGGCAGGAAAACAGTAGATGACAGTCGATGATGTATCATACTCTGTGTCTCATACAGGGAGAGTTCATAAATCCTAAATACCATTTCCTGCCATGAGCAGGTGTTTGCTCACCTAGGCTGCTGTATTGGGAATGGCTACTCACTGTGGTGGAGGGCAGTACACTGCTTGCTACATCAACCCCGTAGAGTAGTCCTCTAGTAACAGGTGACATTCCTTCCTTCCTTCCTCCCCTCCCCTCCCCTCCCTCTCTGCTTGCCACCACCTGTTTAATGTCACCTAGGGCAAGGGGATTCCCACTGCCTCAAGGTGGTCTATTCAGGAGTAAAGGAACAACCAGCTGAATTCCAGCTCCCCTGCTTGGCCACCTCAGCCCATCTCCTCTTCGGATATTCCAGGTACTTTAACAACTAACCGAGAAGGTTTAACCAATGCAGGGGCGGGAGGCGGGGACAGCCAGCTCTTGAGTGTGTCCAGAAATTCACAAATCCAAAACAGCGAGTGTCCAGAATCAAAATGAAAATCAAACAGCACACCAGGATGTTGGTCTAACCCCACACCAGGCAAAGCTAACAGAACAATGGTCTGGCATTGGTGGCAAGAGGGGCAGCAGACCACATGGACCATGCATTTATGGTCTTTTACGCCAAGGTGGCTTTGAGTGACAGGTTGCTAAGCCCAGCCAATCATAGGATGGCCATGCACTTCAGAAAGGAGTGCTTCACACTTCTGGGAAAGTTGAGAGGTGGGCTGTAAACTGCTGCCGGATTTGCCCACTTCTGCTGTGAGGTGACACTGATGTGTCTTGGAAGACGAGACGTGACTTTTCTGCCTGGGTGTAATAAAGAACTGGGCAACCCCAAAGTGACAGGATGGGGTAGGGCAGAGCCACACTCCACCGTTCAACCATTTCTGTTCAAAGGGAAGCATGCGATGGCACAACCCTAAAATAACCGTAACACAGGGATGTTTGTGCTACTGCAAGAGCTTCCAGTGGGAAATAAATTGGAGTTAACACCAAACTTCCGCCAGCTAATGTGTAAACTGCAGTTCACCTTTCTTAGTAAGTTCTGCAGCAGCAAAGCAGCTGCACAGTCCTGGCAGAAATGCAGGTGACATTTCCCCCAAAGTCTAAAGGGATCTATCCCTTAAAACGAAGCCTGACTCTATGCTCCCTTGCCTCACCTAGTGAACTGATAATTAACCCTTGGGCTTTCAGTGATTATTTAGCTGTCAATTCAAACTGATATTCTTTGTAGTAGGTAACAGGTTCTCTTGACAAAAATCACACAGGCAGAATTACTTCTTCCTTTGTAGATTAAGTTCAATATGTGTGGGATTACAACTCTGCTTTTGCCAGAATACCCATTTCACATAGTTCAATTTAGATTAAAATCTTACTAATGGGCCCCAGTTTTTTTTTTTAAAACTGATTAATGGATTTACTAATGAATTAATTACTTGAATTATTGAAGACTCAAGTAATCCTTTCTACCCTAGCTAGACTTGGAAGCAAGATTTTGCCAAATTTAGAGCACTAAGTAGGTAGAGCTTCAAGCCTTAATTGATTAATTGGTGAGATTAATCAACTAAAGCTTTAATCACAGATTAAAAATTGATCCCTGATTCATCAGTGGGACTCACAGCAAGTGAAGACTCAGGGATTTAGGATTTAAAAGACTTGCTGCTGTAGAGGCCGTATCGGGGTGCTACTGCTCTTCTCGTTGCTGGCGATTGTTGCCATTACTAAGGTCAGCAGACCAAACATATAAGGCATCTTGCTGTGTTCCTTTCTAGATTGTCTATCCATTTTAAAGCTATAATTACACTGTCGCTTGGGAGAATTCCACATTCAAAGATTTGATGGTGACCACATGAAAGGAATCGTCTACCGTCAGATCAGTGGTAATTTTGTCCATTAAATTCCAAGGTACCAGCCCTGCTGTAAAACAGTGCATAGTGTGTCATGTTGCCAATCTGTGGAAGGGTGTGGCAGCAGCATGGCACACCAGGCATCCCTAACCGGGGATGCTCCAGATGTTCTGGACTACAATTCCCATCATCCCCAACGAGTACAATTTCACTGGTGCTGTTGGAATTCAAGTGTCCTGTGAGTAGGACTGCAACCAATACCTTTATTGTGGGATTCATCATTGCAGAGATACGATTGCCTCTGGCTTATAAGAAACCTTGGAGCTAGAGTTGATGTTTTTATTGGTGGAAATTACCCTACATGTTTGTTAATATTCTTCCAGATTCTGATTGTTTCCCAGGTACTTCTTTAACATATCTGGATGTATGGGAGTAGCATCCAAGAATAGATGGGGTGAAGAGGGAAAGTGATGCCTTACAGGCTAGGGGAAAGTGCAGTGGACCAGGAAGTACTTTCCCCCCTGCATGCTGTTTCAGCTCACATCCTCAGTGGCTCTCATGTTACCTACAAAGGGAATGGGGATAAGTAGTCTCCATGTGCCTAATAAGAATATTCATAAACAGAATGTGGCAAAGAATGGGGAAGTCTAGCTGTTAAAACCTCTTGATCACAGCAAGCCCATCTGTTAGGGAATGGTTATCTCAAGCATTAATGGTTGTTTCAGTAGTTATTTAAATCAAGAGTTCTCAATCTCTTGGGACCTGAAGACATATTTGGAAATTGCAGTAACTGCTGTGGGTGCCACAGGTGATGCTCAGACCCCACCTCCCTCCAAACAGGTAAAACTGCCTCCCCAAAATACAAATAAAACTGGCATTGCAGGTAAGTCCCTGCCAAACACAAATGCCCCTGTTCAAAATAACAAAAAACGGGAGGGTTAAGGGCCATTTGTGAGTGCCATGGGCACCACATTGGAGATCCTAGGGGTAAACTAATAAGAAGTAGATAAGCTGTACAAGCTTTGTTGTTGTTGTTAAATGACATCCTTTTATTTTATATTTGAATAATTGCTTTGGAATAGCAATTCAAATTGCTTCTGGAGAATTTGGTGTTTAGAAAAAAATTGAACTACCGGTAATATCCCAGAAAGTGGCTTCATCAGATCATTAGCTGGGTTTTGTTTGAATGGTGATGTTGCCTCAAATGGGTATGTCGGAGGAGCTTATCTAGAACCTCTGAGAGCCAGGAAACAAATGCGGGAATCCTGCCTTAAATATATTTGTCTTGTTGCTTGGGCCATAGCAGTATTGCTTACTATCAACACATCCTTCCTACGAATCAGGAGGAGAAAGTTGCTCTGTGCCAGAATGACTTAGCCAGTGGTACCTTTCCCCTCATGGACCATTTGAAAATTGCTATGACGCTTATATATTGCTTAGTCATACACATTTCTAAGGGTGCCATAGAATTCAAATTGTAATACAATAAAATGCAATATAAGAAATACAATAGGCAATAAAAATACAATTAGAAAACAAAATGACTACATAACGTGGACATGCCTCAGACCACCTGAATGAAGCTTGTGGACCAGACAGTTACTCCAGAGGATGCAAGAAACACTGGCTTAAGTAAAAGCTGTTAGCCACGTTGGTTTCTTTTTGAAGCTAAAGGTGGATATATGTTCCTTAAACAAACAACGTGTAGCTACATAATGACTTTGTGAGACAGGTTAGGCTTCTGTGCAAAGGAAGCTGCAGCTGCTCAAACACCTTTGTCTTCAAAATTATTAAAGGCACAGGAACCTTGTAGTAATATTGAAGCTCCGGGTTGGGGCTACTGCCAGTTACCAGCAAGCGTATAAAGGTGATGACTGTGTTTGTTGCACAAAAAGGACTAGATGACCTTGGCACCATGATGCAGTCTTGCAGGAAAGCATCATGGAGGGTTAGAGGCCAAGATGAAGCTTGCCTTTCTGTAATAATGTGCTGCTGCTGATATACATTAGGGAAATGGAGAAACTCGCATCAAGTTAACTTTCATTTGCACACTTCATTCGCAGAGCATTTGTGCACAAGTGCCATACATTTCCATCTATAAGACGCCCCCATGTATAAGACACCCCCCCCTGTTTTTGGGGACTCAATTTTAAGAAAATGAGGGGAGATGGCCCAAAGTTGTTGAGCTTCTCCCCGCACGCAGGTGCGGGCAGGAAACACTCCCTAGATCGTTTCCCGCATGCAGCGGCATCGGGGGAAGTTGTGCTCCTGCCAACTGGCTGGCTGGCGGGCATGCCGCTTCTCTCCCCCCCCCCCATGCCACTATCCGTGTATTGGATGATCCCAGTTTTTTCACACAATTTTTGAGTTAAAAAACCTCGTCTAATACATGGAAAAATACGGTATGTAGAGATGGGTAGGCAATAAGGCACATTGAATTTTTCAAATTCCAAAAAAATGAGGGGCGCTAAAAAGTTGTACCATGACTTGGGAATTTAAAATATATTTTGGTTAAATTAATATAATTTATTTTTGTTTGCTAAGTAAAATGTGTGTTAAATTGCATATAAGAAATTAAAAATGATTGCTAAGTACTTGTGGTAAACATGCCATGTTTACACTCCCCCGTGGTCCTTTCTAGCAACCTGCCAGCCTTCCCTTGGGTCCTGGGGCAATTGTTATCTAGCGCAGTGTTTTTCAACCACTGTTCCGCGGCACACTAGTGTGCCGCGAGATGTTGCCTGGTGTGCCATGGGAAAAATTGAAAAATTCAAGAGAATTACTTTATATATAGTCAATATAGGCACAGAGTTAATTTTTTTAACATTTTCTAATGGTGGTGTGCCTCGTGATTTTTTTCATGAAACAAGTGTGCCTTTGCCCAAAAAAGGTTGAAAAACACTGATCTAGCGGGACAGGAAAGCCACTGACAGACCAGATAAATGGAGGCCTTGCATGAACCTTCTGAGCCAGCAATAGTAGACCGAGGAGGAAGGGTGGGTGAGCATGTTAGTTTAATCCTAACCTCATCCCATGCCCCCTTAATCTTCTTGAATAACTGGGAATTTCACAGCTCACTGATCCCCAGGGCACTGCTCAGAAAACAGCCTGGCCTGTATACACAGAGCAGGGCACTTGCCTGGCACCAAAACACACCCAAAAGCCCAGCACAGAGCCCCAGGCACATACCAGCTGCAAGTGTTTTCTAACTGTCCTCTCTGTGCGAACCTTCATTGTGGAATAGGGATGAGCACAGCACTGTTTGATTGCTGTCAGTGCTGGTCAGCTGCAATCCTAAACACACTTACTAGGGAGTAAACCCTGCTGAATGCAGTGGGAAGCATACGTGGAGTTGCCTTGCTTAAAACTTACAGCCTTTGTTCTTTGATGTGCACACGCAAGACAAAAATGGGCATTGAAAAATCATGTAACAGATTGTCATTTCTTAAGTAATCGAATGTTCTCTTTTCAGTATGGGCTAAAGATGCATGATTGATTTCAAGATGGCAAGTTAAAAGCCAGATATCCTCTTGCTCATGGGTGTATTGAGGGCAGCAAAATCAGGCAGTGTAGTTCCATTATAGCTTCTCCCTGGCCCTTGCACCTTCACAGCCGAGCACAATAAAGTGTGTCATTTCACCATTCATAATCCCCCTTGGAGATGGGATAGCCCTGAGTCACAAGCAGTACAAAAATATATTCACATATCTCTTTTTTCTTCTTTCCTTGCAGCATCTTCACCCGGAATGATGGTGAGTCTAGCCTTTCTTCTCCTTGCACCTTATATAGCTCCCATTTGGACCTTATGGTCCCTCTTTGGGGAAACTCAAAACAGCAGTAATTCGAAAGTGCAGCATATCTGAATTACTGTTCTGTAACTCCCTGAGGATGAACCAGCAGAGTACAAAACACATTGGTTCAATAGTCCTTTTTGTTTTCTACTCTTCTGGGGGTGTTTTTGGTTTTGTTTCCAGGTACTTGTTTGTGAGATCCATTTTTGTTGAACTCCCTTTGTTCTGGGCAAAATATCCTCCTTTTTTTGTCTGTCATTGAGACACGTTTATTTTTGTAGTGACTAAACAACATGAAGAGAAAAACCTGTTAGGTGTAGTCTGGGCGACATCAGAACTTAGCTAGTACCATCTTCCCTTTCTATGTGAAAATTCTTCAGTTCTCCCGTGGGTTCCCAGCCTCTTTAGTCCTCCATGACACTGAGGATCAGCTACTCAACCAGCCAGTGCCACACTGCAGCAACAGACCCTTGGGCATTATTGTTGTTAAAATGTCTATACCACCCTTCATCTGTGGATCACAGGGCAGTTTACAATATATATAAAAAGTAACATAATAGCAAATAGAAACAATAACCCCCCACAGTTTAAAAGACCATAGATCAGTGATGGCCAAACTTGGCCCTCCAGCTGTTTTGGGACTACAACTCCCATCATCCCTAGCTAACAGGACCAGTGGTCAGGGATGATGGGAATTGTAGTCCCAAAACAGCTGGAGGGCCGAGTTTGGCCATCACTGCCATAGATAGTTTAACTAGCCAAATGCCTGGAAAAAGAGCGATGTTCTCCACTGGCTACTGGCAGGAATGATCTTCTCCCCATTCCTTTGGTGAGATCTATGCTGCAGCTAAGTTCCTTCTCCTTTTCCAGGCCTATTTCCCAACCCTTTGCCTTTCTCTTTCTGTAGCTGTCTCTGGACCAGATCCACACTGAGCCACCTCCAACTCCCAAGGAACTGGATTGGGCAGAACAGGGGTTTCTACCACCCCTGAGCCCCTTGCGCTGTGCCTGGCGCCGGGATGTGCCTCTGGACTGCAAGATCAGCCCTGAGGATGCACAGGCCCGGGCCTGGACGGCTTACTACTATGACCTGCTGCAGTGCACCTTGCAGCAGGAGGGGCTCCCAGAGACAATTGACCACACCAAAGAGCCTCGAACAGGTGAGTCCTTCTTTGGCTGGAAGGCTGCCCTTTCTCTCCTTTAACCTGGAATGTGTCAGAGCGTCCGCACTAATGGTAAATGTGAGAGATGGATCACATGGTGGCATCGTCACCGTTTCCACCTCAGTGCTTCATCTGAATCCATTTGCAGAATGACTCTGGGATATGGGCTGTGATAAGAGAGCAGAGTTAATTACCATGATTCTATCTTCAAATTCCAGCATGTGGAGTTCATGGAGCTGGGACATTAGGATTCCCAGATTTAGTATGAGGATCAGGTCACCAATTCATTTCTTTTCTTTCCCAGGGTTTGGACCATCAGACATAACCATCTGTGTCTTGGGCTCTCCCACTTCATACTTGTCTGTGCTTCTGGAAGGTGGCAACCAGTGTCCTGGTGAGTTCCATCCTAATGCCATAGCCAAAAGCCTTAGGTCGTCTCTTTGCCTTGGCCCTGCTGGGTGACTCACTCATCCTTACCATTTACTCATGGCTGGTGAAGTACTGATGAGTCCAGTGGTGTCCCACCTCACCTCACCCAGCAGGACCACTAGGTTAAAACTCCCACAAGCAGTCAATGAATTTCCAAAGCTTTGCCTCCCACTGAAGCATCTTGCCAGTAAGAGGCAACTAGCCTTATTCCCTTTCTCCTCAGTAGAGGAACTGAGCAGTGCTTTCCTCTAGAGGCAAACCAGGAAATCTGCAGAGGGAAGGAGAGAAGGTGCTGCCTTTTTGCTTCCTTGCCACACAGGCCCTTAAAATCCAGTGGAGATGGTCACCCAAGGTGACACCATTTAGCACATTTGAAGGTCACTCTGGTGAGTCACACCCCATTTTTTGTACATTCTCCTTAAGGGAAGGGAGCTAAATGTCATTATCTTTGGTAACCAGGAGCAATTAAACTCCAAATTGGGGGGAAGCTATCTGCGAGGGGCTACCTGAAGAGGTTGCTTGAATCCTCAAGTCTTGACTGGCTGCTGGCTGGGATACTTACTACTATTTTGTTTCTGAAACAGAAGCTGTGCAGCTTGAATTGTATTGAACCAGAGCTGTTTACCGTTTTGAGTTACCATACAGAGTTCCACCCCAGCTGGTGTCTGCAACTGAATTTATCCACTTCCTTTGGGGTTGATTTTTTTTTCTTTTAGCTTAAATTTCATCTTCAAGAACTTTTAACTCACTGGATCGCTTCACTTACCTGCATGCCAGCTGAAGGCACCTGGAATTAACTTTTGTCACAGCAAGCAGTTGTCTATACCTGCTAGGGCTGGGCGATAACTGGTTTTCAATATTGCAATATATCACCAGCTAAACACCGTGATATATTGATATATCATGATATCTGAAATAAGGAATTACACAGAGGCGAACAGGACAATGTCCTGGCAACTGCTACTACTTAATGGGTCTAAAACTGATAAATGATGATATTATCAATCACCTCATGGTCACTTTCAGCAGCAGGCAAGCCAAAATGCATTCAAATGACACTTTTGGTTTGGGGCTTGGCTACCAAATGGTGGTATTCAGGACAATCCAAAGTACGGCAATGAGTCATATTGAATACAAATAATCCGGGACTACCAGCAGGCCTGCTAAGTGGCAGAATAAACAACGGGGGGGGGGAGCAGCATCCTCCTCACAGCAGGGGCACAATAATCAGCAACCTGTGAAGCCACACTATGACTGTGGGCAGGGGGTGGCAGAAGTGGCAGCAGCCTGTGAGGCCTTGTTATGGCGGTGGCAGTAGCAGCAGCTTGCAAGCCCATGTGGTGGTGGCAGGAGACTGCAGAAGCAGAGGTGGACTGCAAGGCCTTGCTGAGGCAGGCTGCCACAGCTTCTGCCACCACCTCCCACTACTGCCAGAAGGACTTGCAGGCCGCCACCACTTCTTGCCACCATGGTGAGACCTTGCAAACCCTACTGCTTGTGTCACTACGAGGCCCTGCAGGCTGCCACTACTATTGTCACCATCTCCCATTGCTGCTGTAAGGCGTCACAGGATGCCGCTACTGCCGTTGTCACCTATCACTGCCGTGAGTCCCTGCAGGCCACCTCTGCTGCTGCTGCCAAATGCTGTCGCCACTGCGAGGCCTCACAGGCCAGTGCCATTACTGCCACTACTTTCCGTCACTGCCATGAGGCCTCATAGGCTGCCACCTCCTGTCATCACCGCAAGGCCTTACAGGCTGCCACCATTACTGCCACTGCCTCCCATCACTTCCTCAAGTCCTCACAGTCCACTGCCGCTAGTGCCTTCACTATCACCACCACAAGGCCTTGCAGTCCGCTGCTGTTTCTGCTGCTGCTGTAAGGCCTTGCAGGCTGCCACTGCTACTGCCGCCATTTATTTTATTTTATTTTTTATTTTTTTGCTGTTATGAGGCTGTCCTGTTCGCCTCTGTATACAGTAGTTCAATCCTTATTTCAGACATAGTGGTAGATTGCAACATTTAGCTGGTGGTACTATGAGGTTTAGCTGGTGATATTGTGAGGTTTAGCCACCGATAACATTTAGCTGGTGAGTTATTGCAACATTGAAAACCAGCTATCACCTAGCCCTTAAACACATTGTGATTCACGATATATTGCCAGCTCAAATATTATGAAACAATTATCATGATGTGAACTTCAAACCAGTTTTGCACAATATACCTGCTTAATTCTTCATGTTTTGTCAATTTATTATGGAAAAGTTGCATGTGTTTAACACAATTATTCCCTCAAAACTGTACATTGGTTCAAACTGACCGGCTACATTATGAAGGTACTTTAGGTCCCAATGATTGTGACAGGCCAGCTGGCAAATAGTGAACTGGGGTGTTGACTATGTAGCTGAAATAGGACTACAGAGATATAAGAAGGGAGTGTCAGCATGCTCAGAGCAAGCCCAAGGTTTGCTGAAATAGAAAGAGAAACTTCAGGGGAGGAAACCCTAAGGGGACAAAAAATGCAGTCAGCCCAGTGAGGACTCCATGTGCTCAGTAACCCTTCTGAGTGTCTGGGTGTGGATAGGGTGGAAAACCAGAATGAGGAACCATGGAATGGAGGAGCTTGAAAGAAGGCCTGGCTGGCTGGCTGGAACACTGAACAGCAGCACTTCACACTGCAGCATTTTGTCGCAGGTCACAGTTGTATGTACAGTGGTGCCTCGCAAGACGAAATTAATTCATTCTGCGAGTGCTGTCGTCTAGCGAAAATTTCGTCTTGCGAAGCACCAACAGGGGAAGAGCGGTTTGACGGGGGGGGGGGATCGCGAAATTTTTTCGTCTTGTGAGGCAAGCCCATAGGAAAATTCGTCTTGTGAGTCAGCCTTCCGCTAGCGAATGCCTTTCGTCTAGCGAGTTTTTCGTCTAGCGAGGCATTCGTCTAGCGAGGTACCACTGTATTTTATTCATTTGATTGCAGTGCTCTGGTTAAAAGGGACAGAAGTGGGGTTTTTTATTTAAAAAAATTAAATACATAACAGGAGCTAAACTTTGCTTCCTCCCATCAATAAGTTCTGTCCCTTTTCCACTGTGGCTCACTTGCAGCATATGAGCTGGCTAGAAGGAAATAGTCTCAAACAATGGAGTATAGCAAGTTAAGACAAGGAAGGGAAATGTTTTTGCTTTAAAAATAGACTTTCTTAATAGTTCAGGGAGACATCCGAATGAAATACCAGTGGATCTCTTGTCGTATCTAGTTTGGCTCAGACTGCGGACTCAAGCCATATAAATCAACAGTATATTATTTGTACCCAACCTAATGCTGCCAACTGCCATCTATAATAAAGGGTTACAGTTTTAATATGTCACAACCTTTTGTTCAATACTGCCTATTTCACCAGAAGCATACTGAGGTCTGGAAAGTGTTGTTTGCATACACACACGTACACACAACCCACACACTGATGAAAAGGAGTCTTTAAAAGCAAGGCAAAGAAAATGGAAGAGACGCAATACATTATCAGGAAGACAGGCAGTAGTATTTTTCAAAAGGATGAAGGTAGTTGTTTGAGATCTCCATTTGTATGTATGTACACTTGTCACAATTCTGCCACTGGTAAGCAAGTTTTATAGCAGTTTTGAAAACTTTTAGAGCAGTTTCAAAACGGTGGAACAAAAGAAATATATAGAAAGTGATTATTCGCTCATATTCCTTTTGAACTTTTAAAATTGGCCTGATTCTTGCTGCAACAAAGTGACATGGTTCTTGCTGCAACAAAGTGACATGCTGCAACAAAGTGACATGGTTACTATGCAGAGCCTGTTGTCTCTTGCCACGGAAACAGCTGTGAGAACCATTGCAAAGTCTTATCACTCTCCCCCCCGCCCTGGCCCACCCATCAAGTTTTATGTTCATCCTGGTAGCTCTCACACTTCACATAAGGTTGGGGACTAATAGTCAAGCTCTGGTGTCATTACACTTTACATGTAATCACATCATTAGCATTCATGGAATTAATTAATTTAATACATATTAATAAATAAAACTACTGTTTATACCTAACTGTAGAAATAAAGAACATGATTATACAAAGACTTATCTATATAATAACACCTTAACGTTGCCAAAATTGTCTTGTTTCAACCACAGTTTATACAGGTGCAAATAACATTCTGCAGCCGAGGGATCAGTTCCCGTTTCCCAAGCTTCAATTTTATTTGGAACTATGGCATGTGGGGAAATGGTTAAATATTCTTTCCTCCTCCCCTGGCTGCATCTCCAGTCATGATTGCCTTCCCCCTCCTCAATTGCAATTTAGGGTGGAAAATAAAATAAATGGGTATAAAGGCAGCACCATTTGGGAAAGGGAGGGTTGATTAAACTGATAGAGTGGGTTCCTAGAGAGGGGAGATGGACCATAGAGAAAGAAATGGTTAGAGCACAATCTATAGAGGCCATTACCAAACTGTAGGCTGGAAGGACTGGATTATGGGTTACCTACGCCTGAGGAAACGGTGCAGCTGTTCCATTGTGAAAAAAAGTAATGGAAGCTGACTTTTTGATCAGTGGCATGCAAAAGCCCTGTTAAAAACAAGTCAACACTATGCTCAGCATAGAGGCAGTTCCAGAAGATGGCGAATTTGCTATCACAGTTCCTATACAGTGGTACCTCGGGTTACAGACGCTTCAGGTTACAGACTCCGCTAACCCAGAAATAGTACCTCGGGTTAAGAACTTTGCTTCAGGATGAGAACAGAAATCGTGTGGCGGTGGCACTGCGGCAGCTTGAGGCCCCATTAGCTAAAGTGGTACCTCAGGTTAAGAACAGTTTCAAGTTAAGAACGGACCTCCAGAACGAATTAAGTTCTTAACCCAAGGTACCACTGTACAAACAAACGGCAACTTGATAGATAAAAACAAACTATTGCTCTCTCAGCCTTATTGAAGTGACATGTGCACTGGACTGGATCTTTTCCCCCAACCCAGTGAAATCGGATTTAATCATGACAAATTTTGATTTGTATATCCGAGCCAGCAGTATAATTACAGTGGTACCTCAGGTTACAGACGCTTCAGGTTACAGACGCTTCAGGTTACAGACTCCGCTAACCCAGAAATAGTACCTTGGGTTAAGAACTTTGCTTCAGGATGAGAACAGAAATCATGCGGTGGTGGCGCGGCGGCAGCGGGAGGCCCCATTAGCTAAAGTTGTACCTCAGGTTAAGAACAGTTTCAGGTTAAGAACAGACCTCCAGAACGAATTAAGTTCTTAACCTGAGGTACCACTGTATTGTATTTACAAGTACATTGTAACAGACCACTTCATTACAAACCCAGTGCCTCAAATTCATCAGAATGCTGTCTCTAGCTGCAATCCTGTCTCAACCAAGCTATCTGGCTGTGCATGCTTCTTAGAGACTCTCTTGGGCAGCTGCTGCGCTGTATTCCTGGCATTCTTCCCGTCTCTTCTCAGAGGCCGAGACGGGCTGGTGGTAACCAGAGCTCTCGTGGCAGCTGAGCTGCTCAGATTTCCCACTGGCTAAAGTGCATATAGAAGAACAGGGCTGGAATAAACCAGAAGGTCAACTCTCCAACCTCCCACACCAAGGCACAATCCCTCCACCCATCAGCCTCCCATAGGGCTCTTTGTTCTGATCAGTGAATGCTCTGGCAGCATTTCTGCTGGGATTCCGAGGGCTAATTCACACTTTAAAAGTGCCGGATTCTCAATGGCAGAATACACATGCGGCATTGGGTTCTGGGAAAGGATCAGGTCCCATTTCTGTGTTCAGGGCATGGAAATCCAGCCTCTAAAATGCACACAATCTGCTTGCAATTAAGACTTCCATCTTATTTTTATGTTGTTGTTTAACTAGAATCCCCCCCCCCCGTGTGTGTGTGTGTGTGTGTGAGAGAGAGAGAGAGAGAGAGAGATTGTTCAAAATGTAACCTTTATTTTGAATCCAACTGGACAGCTCCCAGCTGCAGGGAAAATTAAAGGTGTGGTTTATAGCAGGGCGTATCCAAATACCCCCCCCCCTTTTCATGTTCTGAAAGTGCTGTGGTTTCCTAGAGATAATAACTAGCCCAACCTATGAGCATTTGTAGAATTGAAATTATTCAGTTCTCTTTCCCAGCTGACAGATACAAGAGTGGCTTCCGTGACCTAGTAGCTTTCAACCATCTATCTGCAAAGAAACAGATGCAAAAGTTTCTAGGGAACGGGGCACTGCTAAGGTGGCAAGGAAATGAGTCTTAATAGTGGAAAGGTCTGCACCTGAAAGACCTCTAGTCCTGCAGTCCAGCTTGATGTCCAGAGCCCTCCATAGTGATGAGAGGGGCTCCTTCCTACTTTACCTCCACTCCTCCCTGTGTGTCTTAATTCTGTGTGGTTCGATTCTGCAAGTATTGTCATGGTACGGGAACGTGGTGACCTCTGTACAAAGACAAGGTCTTCTGTGCTGTCCGACACATGTACATTGAGAATTAGATTTGCCCAGCGTAGCCGCTTATTTTGGTACCAGCTAAAATAGCAGTTCCCAACATGGCTAGTGAATCTCAAGCGTAAGAGTGTGACACGGGTGGGAATAGCTTTTTCCTTCTCTAGTGCAGTTGTTGCCCCAACAGTTAGGGGAGGGTTCTGCATGTGCTGCTTCCCTACAGCAGCAGAGTATGAGGAAAGGGTTTTCCCCCACCCCACCCCTCTGTTTAGGTCTTCTGACAGACTACAGTGCATGTACAAAGAAAGTAGGGTTACATGTGCTGTGCTCATTCAGCCTCTCTGTGTTAGGCTGACTGTAGAGATTCTACAAATGCTGAACATACACACAGCTCCCTTCCTGCAACTATTGGGAATCCTGAGGTTCCACGTGATCAGTTTGGGAGACTGGAGAGTAGGAACTGCCCTTTAGAAGGCTGTATCTCAGTGGCTAGAGCATCTGCTTTGCATGATCCCAGAACCCACACTGAATCCCCAGCATCTTCAGGTAGGGCTGGGAATGTCCCCTGTCTGAATCCTAAAGAGCTGTTTCCAGTCAGTGTAGTGACAATGTTGAGTTAGATGCAACAGTGGCCAGGCTTGGTATAAAGCTACTTCCTGTCTTCCATAATAATAATAATAATAATAATAATAATAATAATAATAATAATAATATTTATACCCTACCCTTCCCAGCCAAGACAGGGCTCAGGGCGGCTAACACCAGGTATAAAACAATTGATTAAAATACAACTTAAAAGTAAGATTAAAATACAACATTAAAGTGCAGCCTCATTTCAGTAGAAACTCAAATCAAAAAACCGTTCGGGGAAGAAAGCATCAAATCTTCACCAAGGCCAACTATCCAGACTGGTCCTACATGGGCTAGAAAAAAGCCAGGGAAGTCCCCAAATAGGAGTTCCATCACAGAAGGAAAAAGGAAAGAGGGGGAGGGGATCAAGCTGATTCCAAGCCAAAGGCCAGGCGGAACAACTCTGTCTTACATGCCCTGTGGAAAGAAATCAGATCCCGCGGGGCCCTGGTCTCATGAGACAGAGCGTTCCACCAGGTCGGAGCCAGTGTTTAAAAGGCCCTGGCTCTGTTTGAGGCTAATCTGACTTCCTTAGGGCCTGGGACCTCTAGGGTGTTGCTATTTATGGACCTTAAGGTCCTCCGTGTGGCATATCAGGAGAGGCGGTCCTGTAGGTACGAGGGTCCTAGGCTGTGAAGGGCTTTAAAGGTCAAAACCAGCACCTTAAATCTGACCCTGTACTCCACTGGGTGCCAGTGCAGTTTAGAGGTAAAGTGAGGGCTGCATGCCTCTCACAGTGCTGCTGGCGAACTGAAGTGGAAAAGGGCAAAGTTTCCCTAAGGCCACATTCACACCTTACATTTAAAGCGCTATGATACCACTTTAAATAGTCATGGCTTGCTTCCCCCAAAGAATTGTGGGAGGTGTCATTTGCTAAGGCCCGCAGGCATGGCCAAACTTGGCCCTCTAGCTGTTTTGGGACTACAGTTCCCATCATCCCTGACCACTGGTCCTGTTAGCTAGGGATGATGGGAGTTGTAGTCCCAAAAGAGCTGGCGGGCCAAGTTTGGCCATGCCTGGCTAAGGGTGCTGAGGGTTGTCAGGATGCCCCACTCCCCTCCCAGAGCTACAATTCCCAGAGTTGTTAAACTATAGATCCCTCTTCACAGTGAACTCTGCCATTGTAGCTTTGGGAGGGGAACGGGTTCTCCTCTCAGAAGCCTTAACAAACTACAGCTCCCAGAATTCTTTCGGGGAAGCCGTTTCTGATTAATGTGGCATCAAAATGCTTCAAATGTATGGTGTGAATGCGGCCTAAGAGTTAAGAACTCTGCATCCCTTTAAATTAGATTAGGTATGAGGGACAGTGGATATGCCTCAGGTCACTGCTGCCCGAGGTGAGACATTTCTGAAGGATGGAGCAGCTGCGTTACTGCAAGGCACTTCTTTGGAGGTGAAGTGGGTTATAGTGCTGCTGTGTGAGGAAAGGTTTTCTCCTCTTGGCCTCGCCGCCGCCAGAGTATGAGAATTTGGTTACAAAACTGGAGGATTTTGAAGCTCTGTCTTAATGAAACAAAACTGATAATCTGACAGCTTGGATCCAGGTATAGCTGCCTTAGAAGATACGAAGTCCTTCTCCTGGCTCCCAGTGCTATGGGTTAACACACACATATTATCTCAGTAAGGTAGAGTGTGATGGTAAAGAGTTTCTCTTAGTTTACTTTTACTTTGCATGATGAATATCTTTTCTGTGGGTCAAAGGAAATGCCTCACCCTTCCATCTGTTGCCATTGAATTGGAGGTAAACAAAAGGGTGTGGCTTTAGTTTCAGATAGCCATTGAAGCATAAAATGAGAAACCAAAACAGAGAAGCATATACATATAATAGCCTTCAACTTTGTAAAGTAATGCATTTATAGTTGAAAGTTTTGTCTCATCTAAAGATATCTTCTATATATATATATATATATATATATATATATATATATATATATATATATATAATATATCTTCTATATTTTGGGCATGCTCCCCTCCTCAACTTTGGATTGAATACCGCATTACTGACTAGTTTTGGACAGTGGAGCAACCCCTCAAAGATTAAAATCCATTAAAGATTAAAACTGGGTTGTGTTCCAAAGAGGGTGACCAGAATGGTGAAGGCTGGTTGAGAAGGCTGGGTGTATTTCGCCTGGAGAAGATTAAGGGGAGACATGATAGCAGTTTTCAAATACCTGGAGGGCTATCACACAGAAGATGGAGTAGACTGGTTCTCTGTTGCTCCAGAGGGTGGAAATTGCAAGGAAGCAGATTTCAGCTAAGCATTAGGAGACATGTCCTGATGCAGTAAAAGCTGTCGGGACAGCGGAGCAGACTTGTCTTATGAGATGGTGGGCTCTTTCTTCACTGCAGGTATTTAAGCAGAGGCCGGACAGCCATCGGCCAGGGATGCTGTAATTGCATCTTGCACTGCAGACTCTGCAGTGGGGTGCACTAGAAGTCGTCCAAGTTCCCTGTCAAGTCTGTGGTTCTAGAGCAGGGCTAGACAACCTCTGTGGCCCTCCAGAGGGTTGTTGGGACTTCAAATCCCATCACTCCCTGCCTGCATTGCTAACAGAGGTGATGAGCGTTGTAGTTCAGCAACATTTGGAGAGCCACTGGTTCCCCCAGGCCTATTCTAGAGGGTAAAATTTGTCTTGTCATCTCGGTAAGCCCTAAAAACACTGGCATTATGAACAGACCCAGTTTTGCTAATGTGATATAAATGGAGCATTAGTGCCACTGGCTACTGATGGGGAGGAAATGTAGAAGAGGTGCTAATGATGTCACAACAGATGATTCCATTTCCTTTCCCCTGTTCAATCTCTCCATTCATTGGTGACTTATGGGAAAGCGTGACAGAGTAACACTTTCCAGAGAGCCACAATAAGATATAGTCCTGCTTAGTTGGCTCAAAGGCAGTTGTCGGGGCAGATAATCAGGGTGTTGACTGCACCGAGAGCATGTAAGGCGCCAAGTCTCCCAGCTGCTGCTGCTGATTACTCTGACGCGACTGTCGCGCAGGCTGCCGCATTTTGGCAACCCCACCCAGAACCTTGAGCAGGGGAGACATTTTTTGCCACCCTGGTCCAGCTCAGGGCACGTTTCTCTGCTGTATGAGTCTTATCTTGCACACGCTCATGGGCTGGGTTTGCTCTCTGCCTTCTCCTCCCCAGGTAACATGCTGCTGTGCCTGTCGCCAGCCTGGCTCTCAAAGGCACCATCAGAATCCCACCCGGGAGAGTCGTCCTTGCTGGTCTTCAAGGCCGTGACCTTTGAACTTGGCGGCCGCACAACCCTGGAAGAGTTTGCACCCCCGCGCCGTGTCACCTACTTCACTGGCTGCTTTGGGCCCTGCAAGGTGCAGGGCCAGTCGGCGGCAGAACTAGCCCGAGACCTCGATTGCCCCACGGGGGGCTCAGGAGAGCTAGCTCGCCTGCTGGAGGACAAACTCCTGACTCGCCAGCTGATGGACCAGCAGGCATGTGTGGCTGTGCCCCCCACCCTGGCCTTCACTTTCAAGCGCCCGCTGCCTCTGCGAAGTGTGACAGAGGAGCAGCGTGTCCGCATGGTGGAGCTGAGCGGCCGTGAGGGGCAAGACAACCTGCTGCAGGAGGAAATAGCAGCCTTCCTGCAGAGTGGCGCCATGGAGTCCTACGGCCAGGTGAGGAGCCCTGAACCTGAGATGGAAAGCTACAAAAGGGAGGCTTGGAAAGGTGCGTTATTATACAGCAAGAGCAGTGCACTTCTTGTATCCAGGACAGCTGGATAGGCAAACTATGGGGCAGGGGTGGCCAACTGATGGCCCTCCCATCAGCCCCAACTAGCATGGCCAGTGGTCAGGGTAGGTGCAACTTGCAGTAAAGCAACATGTGGAGGGCCTCAGGTTCCTCACTCCTGGAGTTTGAGCCAAGATAACCCTCTGAGCCTAAGTGTTGTCTCTATTGTGCTTCCTATAGGTGGTGGTAAAGCCATCAGGCTGGCGCTGGAACGGAGCCCAAGCTGTGTCATTCCATGCTAAGTCAGAACAGGGATGCGTCCTTCAAGCTGTTCTCACGCTGCTGGAGACCCTGGAAGAGGAAGAGAGCATTTTGCTGGAGGCCTTCATTCCCACTGCTCATGTGGTCCGGCCTGGCCCTCCTGACACGAACGGCTCTCCATGTAAGGGATATATTTTCATCCCTTCTCACTGAGGTCGGTCCACATAATGAACTGTCCTCCAAATTAGCGCCCATGATTATGATAGTTTACTCCATAAGTGAGTCTCTCCCATTGACTGTGCTTCATGTCATCTCTTGCCCACTCAAGAGCACTTGAGTTGCCTTGCACCAACTATTTCCTAAAGGGGTCAAAGTGGGCAAAAGATGGCATGGGTAGGTTGTGGAGGCTACCATGTTGGAATCTGATAATCCTCCAGGATCATGTTGTATTGTTGATTGTACTCCAGACTTTGGGCCTCTTCTGACGACCTGTTTACTGAACATTCATCCCAGTTTGCTTGCACAAAGCTTATGCAGAGGTTTGATTACATCTGGCCTTTATTGACAAGTGTTCTGAGTTGTTTATGGGGTGGTTATACATCAAGGGTTGGGACGCGGGTGGCGCTGTGGGTTAAACCACAGAGCCTAGGGCTTGCCGATCAGAAGGTTGGCAGTTCGAATCCCCGCGACGGGGTGAGCTCCCGTTGTTCAGTCCCTCCTCCTGCCAACCTAGCAGTTCGAAAGCACATCAAAGTACAAGTAGATAAATAGGTACTGCTCTGGCGGGAAAGTAAATGGCGTTTCCGTGTGCTGCTCTGGTTCGCCAGAAGCGGCTTAGTCATGCTGGCCACATGACCTGGAAGCTGTATGCCGGCTCCCTCGGCCAGTAAAGTGAGATGAGCGCCGCAACCCCAGTTGTCCGCGACTGGACCTAATGGTCAGGGGTCCCTTTACCTTTATACATCAAGGGCAATTGGTCCTGCATTCATCCCTGATTGGCTTTTGGGGGTATTTACATGTCTTTCCAACGGTCATTTATTTATCCCACACTTCACCGCATTTTGCTGTCACTTTCCAAACCACAGAAAATAATTCTTTAAAAAGAGCTTTTGTTGTGCTAAGCCAATAGAGCCCTTTGGTACCTTGTAAACATGCAAGGCTAAAGTTCCAGCATCCACTTGAATCTGTCCTGCAAAATGATGAGTCTGGAGGCACCCCTTCTTTTCACTCCCCTCCACATGCCCCACTCCTATCAGTTTGCCTCTCTGATATATTCTATCTCCCTCTCCCTCCCTCTCCCACATCTCCAATTCCAGACAATTCATCTCCAGGGCCCAATCTAGCAGTCCGAATATGTGCTGTTGTCTGCAGATCCCGAAAAGACCAGCCTCTACTGAGCAAGGTAACCAAAGCCCAGAGCTCCACTACAGATTGGGGGAAGAAAGCCCAAGGAATCCTCACTGGCAGAAAAATTGTAGCCCTGTAGTCCATTCCTCTTATCTGCTTTCAGGAGAACAAATTGTTGGTTGATGGCAAGGAAATAAGTGGCTTTGCCCAGTTTTAAACTGTTTTGTGGGGAAGACACACAAACACTGATTGGTATTTGTAGATCTGGGTGATCTTTTGACTCCAAAATAATTTCTTGTTTGGAACCAGGCTAGTTTATTTTATCAGCTGTCCCACCCACAATCTCTAACCTTTACCTGGAAAGACTCCAGAAATCATAATTCAGACACCTTGCATGCACACAACCATAACCCACTGTATGAACAGAAGAAGGTGGAGCAGTTCCAATTTGGACTGTTGGTATGGAGATGTTAAGACTAACTGGAGGAACGGATGCTTGAATGACAGTAGCCCAGAGAGACTGCATGCATTTTTTGGTTCTCTTTCAGGTAGTGTGTGGTGTGGGCCGGGCAGATAAGCCCCTGAAGCACCAGGCCACAGTGCCCCAGACTTTGGAGAGCAGCCTGCATCAGTGGGGACTAAAGGATGAGGCACAGATTGCAGCCATTCATGCCCAGATAAAGCAGAAGGCTGAAGCAGCCATGAAGGCCTTCATGGACATGGAAGCTGGCCTGTCAGTTGAGCAACGAGGTGGTCGCCGAGCACAAACCGACATCATTGGTGAGTTACCCTGTCAAGTCATTACGGAGGCTGCTTCTAAGACACTGTGGGGCCCTGCACTTTCAATGTCCAGAATAGCATGAGGCTATCAGCGTTCCTCAAGCCGTCTCCATTATCTGTGGGATGGCAGTGCGAAGCAACTGCACTTAGCTATGCACCAGCAAGCAAAACTCAATTTTAATCAGCTATGGGGAAGTCCTTGCCAAGCCCTTGTGTTCAGAAATCCTTGCACTGGCAGAATGATTGGCAAAGTGTGGTGCTGAATTCCTCCTTTAGAACCAGTGGCAGGTTGGGACCCTGAAATCCCACAACCCCAGAGTTGCATACACCTTTTTGTTCCGGCCTCTGATGTGGACATGAAACTGTCTTAAGTAATGATTCCCCATGATCTTCAGTGTATGTTTCTGGTAGTGCAAGAACCAATCCCTTAAGTTTCTGCAGCTCAGTGGTGGAGCCTGAGTTGCTATTGTGGAAACTTCTGCTGTAATGCCTTCTGTGAACTCTTTGCCTCAATAAAATTCTTGAGCAACAGGTTCCTATGGCAATCATTCTTCCTTAAACAAAACAGAAAAAAATTACAAACCCAGTTGCCACTCATTAGTTGCACTTTGATCTCATTGACCAGCTTATCAGAAACCATTAATTCTCATTTAGATTTATTTCCCACTGTATGACGTGTACTGTGCAAAACTTTTTCATCCTCTCTCTCTCACTCACTGCCTGATGGCAGTGGCCTGCAGGTGTACAAAAGCTGCATGCACACTCTTCTCCCCTTGCTTATTTTATTTATTATTTCTTGCCCCTTGACCATTCTGGCTGGGGCTAATGGGAGTTGGAGTCTAACAACATCTGGAGGACCACAGGTTCCCCATACTTGGATTAACCCATTGTTCTTAGTGCACCTTTGAGTTTTCTTCTCTTTCATTCCTTTTCTGTCTTTATGACACATTTGCCCCAATAGTTCATTTCAATGAGAGATGTTTCCTATTGACCCAATGTCTAATCCTCCAGCCTTTACGGAATGAGGGGTTGCTGCCAGCTGCCAACCTCTAAGGCAAGAAAGCCAGCAGCTGCTGCAAATTTGGCCTGGCAGCAGGCAAGGGAACTGATGGGGCAGGCGGGGCGAGAGGTACAGCAGCAGCGGCATGACTTCTTAGAGTGTGCAGCAGTAGTGAAAAGTGCAAATTCCACATTAGGAATTATTTGGGAAGGAATTAAAAAGAAAATAAAATTTTGGAGGATAATTCTGTCCTGTTGGCCCTGTATAAAGCACCATGTTCAGAAAGTGGGGTGGGATACTCAGTATCAGACCCTAGTGGGTGACAGAAGAGTACTGCTGCCTTGATGGTTTCCTGGGGGGAGGCGTGTGGTTGGCAATCCATGTGAAATGGGATGCTGGATGAGATGGACCTTTTAAGCAGATCCTACCAGGGCTGCTCATACGTATAATGAAGGAGCTCTTACTTCAGTGGGGTTATTTGTTCCATCAACTCACCCTTGGGATTCAGCAAATGGTTGAGCTCACCAGAAGTTCAGTGATCTTCAGCCACATGTTCTTGATTGACAGGGCCTCCTTTGCTTCTCCTTTCTCCAGGTGTGGATTTTCTCCTAAGCTCAGAGGAACAGGTGCTGCAGCTGGTGGCCCTGGAGATGAACTCGCAGCTGTGCCTAGAGACCTGCTCCATCTTCGAGTCCATGGGCCGGGTGGTGGGGGCTCCAGCGGGCGAGGCAGCACGCCCCCTGGTGGAGACGATGATGCGTCGCGCGCAGTGCCACCTGATGGAGGGCAAACACGTGTTGGTCATTGGGGCCGGCGGAGTCAGCAAAAAGTTCGTCTGGGAGGCAGCCAGGGACTACGGGCTAAAAGTAAGATGCGGAAACCGGAGCCATGCAGCCCCCCACAGGCTGCAGGATGGACTAACTAGAGCAGCACCCCCCCTTAAAGCCCCAGTCCATATAATATAAACTTTATGGGTGCCATCTAAGCACAGAGAGGGGAGAAAGGCACAGTCCCCCTGCCAATCAAAAGGGCTCACCATTGTGCTATGCACTTACGCCAGTGGAGCTGGCCTGCTTGCTGCATTGCTGCTCCCCAGTCACGCTATTCTTGAGGCTGGCCATCTTATCAGGATTACTTCGAGCAGGGCATCGGACAGCCCAGTCTGGAACCAAGTTTTAAGTTGGACGAGTCACTGGGGATGGAAGTGAGTTCTTGAGGATTTCAGGCGTAGCCAGGTCTGCTTCTTTCTTAACCACATCTTGCCTCCATTTAAAAATGGTAGGAAGCAAACATGAGGCACGACTGCTGTACGGGTTCTGGATCCCCAAGATCCCAGTCTGGCTCCAGAATCGGCCATTGTGGGATGTGACCTGCCCACTGCCAAGCAGCACTTGCTTCCTTGTTCCTGGCCTTCTATATAGCAGCCAGGAAGCTTCAGAGGCTGAAGCTTCTTCTGTCACTGCATCTCCACCACAGTGTGCAGCTGTTTAAAGGTACAGGCTAAAGGAAATGGGATGGGAGCCTTACAGCTGAGGCAGCAGGGATACATAAAAAGAGCTTTTTCAATAAAATACCCCTGCTTTGCCTCTCCCATCCCTTGTATCATTATTTATTAGACTTATTAGTCACTTGTTAACTAAAGATCTCCCAAGTGACTTTCATTCTTACCTTCCTAAACATTGTAGTTTTGTGGCTTCTCCAAACTCAGGAGAGAAACCCTGTTCCATTCTTGGTGCTGGGACATAACTGTGCTGGTTATTGTCTCCTTTGGAGGACATGGGTGTACAATGCAGTTTCAAGAATGAACTGTCCTGGGTTATCCTGTTTCCGGGACCTCTAGATTACCTTGGCCCCACAAATGGGACCCCTCTGAATAGGCAGGAGACTGACAAGCAGAATAGATATGGGGGTAGTATGTGGGTGGGTGGGTGGTGTGGTGATGATGTTGTAATGAAATGAAAACTAAATTGGTAAGAGGAGAGAGCTGGCGGTTTAGCCAGCAGCAACTAGTCCCATTTTTCTTTCAAAAGCCCAAGTGCCTTGATGCCAGTTTATTCCTCTGAGGGTTGAATTTGCCCCTGTTGGAGTTTTGCTGCCATTTTGCAGTTCAAACCCTGAACAAAATATGTTGACCAGAGTCTATGTCAACAGCTACGGTCTTCACAATGGGACAGTCTGTATGCTTTATTCTCCTGGAAAATGGCTGTGCTCTGGAGTTACTTTAAAGTGGTGGTGGTGGGAGCCTGCTTGGATGTCCCCATGTCTCTGGAGTTGCTATATGTCCCTGCTAAAATCATCAGCGGTGAAACTGCCTTACCCATCCGCTTATTTGTTTGTTTAGTTATTTACTTAAGCTATTTATATTAAGTGGTGTAACGTAAGACTTAAAGGCACACAATGGATATGCTTATGGCTCACAAAGCCCAGTGAGCTGAATGGAGGCACCTCCCTGATGCAAACTGAATCCAGTTTAAGGAGGCACAGTGGAGATGCAGAGCAGAAGAGTGGCTCCCTTTTGCACACACACACCCATGCAACCACCTGGCTCAGCTTTTTGTTTCTGCCCTCTTGCTAGCCAGGCTCCTTCCCCAGCACCTCCTCCTCCTACACCTAGAGGACAATGTTTCCTCATTCTAAATTCTCTTGTTGCTGAAGCAGGCATGTAGAGAACGATCAGATCCTGTCTCCCTCCCCTGCCACCAAACCTGTGGGTTCCAATGGAAACTGTCCCACCGAGAGCACAAATGGGATGCCTGTAAGATGGGGAGTTGCTGCCCATAGATTGGAGCCTACTTCCCAGGGGGCTGTTGGGCCGTGCCTGGTCCCAAGGAGCTGTCCTTCTCTGGTACTGTCAGTAGTGATGCTTCTCTGATTTTTCTCCCATCTTCTCTGCATCTCTGCCCTTCTGTGTCTGCCCTTCCTTCTTCCCCGTCCCTGCTCCCACTCCTACCTCTCTCCTACCCCACTCTCTCTATCTCTCTCCATCTCCACCCCACCCCCTCTTTCTTTCTTGCTCTCTCTGATCTTTCCCATCCCCAGATCCACCTGGTGGAGTCCGACCCCAACCACTTTGCCTCCCAGCTGGTGCAGACCTTCATCCATTATGACACCACAGACCACAAGAGGGATGAAGAGCATGCCCAGAGGCTGCTGGGGCTTGTGCAGGAGCGGGGCTTGCACCTGGACGGCTGCCTCTCCTACTGGGACGACTGCATGGTCCTGACGGCACTGGTGTGTGAAGGGCTGGGCCTGCGCTGCAGCTCCCCGACAGCCATGCGCGTGGCCAAACAGAAGAGCCGCACTCACCTGCACTTGCTGCGCCGTCGCAAAGAGGGGGCTCGCTGGCCCTCGGCAGCGCTCTATGCCGTGCCCTGCTGCCACCTAGAGAGCCACACGGATGTGGAGCGGGCTGCAAGCCACATCAGCTTCCCTGGGGTCATGAAGCTAGAGTACGGGGCTGGGGCTGTGGGGGTCAAGCTGGTGGAGGATGCACAGCAGTGCCACCTGCACTTTGACAAGATCTCCAGGGACCTGCAGGATGACTCAGACCACCCGGGCATCGGGCTGGGCTGGGGCAACGCCATGCTATTGATGGAGTATGTCTCCGGCACTGAGCACGATGTGGATCTGGTGATGTATGAAGGGCGGATGCTGGGGGCTTTTGTCTCTGACAACGGGCCCACCCGGGTGCCCAACTTCACTGAAACGGCAGCCTGCATGCCCACCTGCCTGCCCCCTGACCGTGAGGCGCAGCTCATCCGCGCTGCCTACCAGTGCTGCTTAGGCTGCGGCCTCACCGACGGCGTGTTCAACGTGGAGCTCAAGCTGACCGCGTCCGGCCCCAAGCTCATCGAGATCAACCCCCGCATGGGTGGCTTCTACCTCCGCGATTGGATTCAGGAGATCTACGGCGTAGACATCATGCTGGCCTCCGTCATGGTTGCCTGCGGGGTGGTCCCGCTCCTGCCTGCTCGCTCGCGCCCCCGCACGCACCTGGTGGGAGTGATGTGCTTGGTGTCGCAGCACCTGCAGGCCCTCAAGTCCACGGCCAGCCTGGAGACGCTCCAGGCCCTGCATGAGCGTGGCGTCATCCGCCTCAACCTGCTCGATGACGAGCTCGTGTCCAGCGAGTATGAGGAGCCCTACTGCAACGTGGCTTGTGCCAGCTCTAGCCGCCGCGAGGCCTGCCTCAAGCTGCTAGGCATCTGCCAGGTGCTGGGCATCGACTCCCCACACTACCCTGTGGCCCACTTCCTCTCACATTTCAAATAGCCTTGGAGATATGGCTCCCTCCGTCTGGAGCTGAGCCTGGGCCTGCTCCGGAGAGGGAGCCTTGCCTGCCCCCGCTCCTAAATTAGCCTTCCCTTGCTCCCAACTCACCACTGGGGTTTGCATTATTACACATACACCCTATTTCCTACAGTCTTTCTCAAGTGGCTGCTGTCTCCCTCAGGAAGGAGCGTGGCACCATCTGGTGCCATCTCTGGTAAGTGCCACACACACACCATTCACACCCTTGAATGGGTTCACATCCTCCATTTGCGGGGGGGTCCTATTCAATGCAGAGTCCCACCCTTCTTTGCCACCCTTCTTGAAGTCATCTCTTCCTTTATTTGCAGCTCTGCTTAATTCCCTGACTATAACCTTGGGTCCTACATTGTTCCTCCCCACCACCATACACAGAGGCAAGATCTCGCCTCTTCACTTTCCCTTTCTTCTGCTGGGGGAAAAGTTGTTGGCTCATAGCCAGGCATCCCCTGGAGAGATCCTACTTCATACTTCCAAAATCAGTGGAAAGAGGGCTGGGGTCAAAAAAACAAACTACAGTCCTCACCAGCCACAATACTTCAGTGATCCTGCAAAAGCAAAATAGTGCAATGCTGACTCTGAGCACTCTCCCCCCCCCCCAAATATCGAACCCCCATATGCAAACGTCATCTACTTATGGGAAAGTCCCACAAACTCCTCTGCCAACCTACTGTAACAAAAGGACCATATGCAAGCCTACAATAACAGATGTTTACAGAGCAGTAGAATGTAAGACATTAACAAGCTAGTTCCACTGACTCAGCACTTGCAACCCCCCGCAATAACATCCTAGCGCCGCGTGATCCTTTTAGGAGCTAATGAGCATGCACAATACTGTGCTCATAATATGACCATAGAAATAACAAGAGGGCAAACAGTGATGCGGTGGCAATCTCTGACATGCATGCTTAGTGCTGGGAGAAGCTGCCAACCAATTTTTCAGTGCTTGCAAGAGAAACTGCTGTAACAATCTCCCTGCAGTGTCCCAAGAGAGACCCTACAGTAGGATATCGCTGTGACAGCGCTTCCAAGCACCCACCAGTAACCCATTAGCATATGAGAATCTCCAGTGAAAAACAGCACCAGCACTCCTGACTTACCTTAAAATAATCAGCCTTCCGGCGGAAGCCCCTTTCAATGCCCCTGAAGACCCTACACTACTAAGAAACCATAGTGCCAGCATTCCTGAGTGTTTCTGCAATAACAAGCCACGACCTTGCCACCACTCTGAATTATGAAGTAGTAATGCTTTGTGCATAGTCCTAGCATCCCCAAATAAGTGACGTTACCAATATAGTACCAGCATCCTTAAAATGCCTATAACCAGCATAAAGGAAAAAGAAGCAAAAGCAGTTTTGACTGGCATGGTGGAAGAGCATCTCTTGTCTGTTTAGCACCCTAGTGGAAAACTCTGGCCCTCCAGAAGCAGTTGGACTATGACTTCTGTCAGCCCCAACCAGACACGGCCAATGATCAGAGATGATGGGAGCTGCAGTCCAACAGCATCTAGAGGGTCCATCAGCCTACCACACTTGTTTAATAGCTCATGGGTTTCCTGCAGCTTTTGAAAGAGCAGTTGCAGGATGGAGCACCTGAAGGGCCTGGGATGACATTCCGGAGCCTGTGAGGCTTAAAATGACAGGCATATTGATCCCATTGGGGGAGAGGGGAGGCAGGAACAGAGAGATTCAGGGTGCCCATGATTGGGTGACTAACAGCAGGACCATTAGTTAAGTGTGCCCTCCTAACATAGGTTGGTGACCCTGCCTTCCTGCCTGCCTATCCTTCCCAACACTTCTGTAACCAGGCAGGCATAATAGTTCCTCCCCCACAATAAAATGCCGTGTAAAAACATCCAGACTGCAGAGGTGTTATTTGCACCTGCCCCAGAGCTCAATACCCAATTGCTTACTGGCTGGTGAAAGAAAACCTGTCGGAGAATGAACATTCGCTGAGAAGCAAGTGGATTTTGGAGGACTTCGCTGGATGGAGAAGTCTCTCCACAGCCACACCCCCTCTCACCCCATGGACCTGTTCACTTCAGGGAGGCTTCCAGATGCATCTATAAGAAGCTGCTCCCGAAAGGGGGGGGGGTGGAAATAGCGTTCCAGAGTTTGGCTGTTCATCATCTTATGTGAAGAACAAAGACTGGCTTCATTCAGCACCCAGACCAGATGTTCTTTTCTGCACTGTTCTGCCTAAGGGTATTCTCTCCTCTGACCTAGGGTGTTTAGAGCAGTTGAACTGGAATTTATCCCCTTCCCCCAATTCCTGAAAGGAAAGAGCAGCTCTCCCTTTGTCTTAAGCACTTTGCAGGTTTAGGCAGATCTACTCAGTTGAGCGGCTCTCTTTAACCAAAATGATCGAGGGGAGGGGTTTGACATTCTCCAATAAGGAGGGTGAGGTAGGTGTAGCTGTCATTCTCTTACCTTGGTTCTGCTTTAACCTACCCCTCGCCTACATAGTTATGAATGACCTCCTGTGAAAAATGAGTCTTCTCTGCCGCTTTGGAATGAAGCCTGACACTTTTCAGGCTTTGCCATCGGAACCAAAGCTTCATTTGCTGGATCTAACCCACACATTTCCTGCCTTCTCTTCACAAAACAATCTCTGTACTTAACTAAGACCAGCGTGCTCCTGAATTCTAGATACAAAACGTACCATGAAGAAACCGAATTACGTGACCGGAATGCAGTAGGCATATTGAAGAGAGGGGAAGGGGTGGGGGGGGGGGGAGCTCTGGCAAACTTTCTCCATTTGCATTAACTTCTGCTCATGAAGTAATTCCATAATGTTGTCATGGAATTTGTAATGCTTTGGCAGTGATGTAGCGTGAGAAAAGTGCTTCAGCAGGAAACTGCCGGAGGGTAAAAAGTCGAAAGCTGTAAAATGAAATGGGGGTAAGGGGTGCTGTTGGCAGAGGGACTGAGCAGTGGAGAAAGGGAGAGGAAGAGGAAGTAACTGCCAAGCCACTTCTGTTCAGCCATGGAGAATGCACAAGTCCCAGGCATTTGACATTCTGTAGCCTTAACCATTCTTGCCAGGGATACTGGGAGAGCTCAGAACTCAGGGAGCCCTGTCTTTTGACATCTAATCCATGCTAGTTCTTCACTCAAAATATGTGCCAAGGGAAGAAAAACTCGGGGAGGGAGGAAGAATGTCAAGAGCACATAAAAATATTTCATTGGGCCAGTGCTTTTGTGTTCTCTTGGTTACCAAACACATCAGTGTGCTTTGTAAACGGCTTTGAATAAGCAGCACGCTGTCAGGCCAGTTAAATCTTTCAGGTTTTTGTGCTGCCTTGAAATGCACTCCCCACTTTTTATCCTCTCTTCTGTTTGAGCCTTCTCCTCCTCTAGTTTCTCAGCAGGAGTGCCAGCATGAAGGTCATTGCTGACCACGTGGGTAGAAACAATGTTCACAATCTTGGGTGTCTTTTAGCATGCGTAACCCTATACCATACAGGGCTTTAGCGGTGGAATACGGAGAGCTGATCAAGCTGCATGCTAACCCACATAGGCGAAGAATAAGAGGAAACTTACATCGGTCTTTATTAGTTAGAGAGTTAGGTAACATGTCAGGGAAAAACCCACGCTACCACTGGCACTTGATCTGGGAGCCTACCAAATGTCTCAGATCACAATGTAATTTCTATAAATCTCTGGTGAATACCTAGTCTTTCTGCAGAACACTTTAAGAAGATCATGATGGGTGGCTGGCCAGTGCTCCACCTCTAAAGCAACTTCATTACAATGGATGCATCTCTTCCTCAGATCTAAGCTGGTAATTGAAGGGGCCAGGGGCCACCTCTCTAAAGGCAGGATTTGGGCCAGGAGTCTGTAGTTGCTGACTTCTATAAAGTCATATGGCAATAGATTGACTGAGATACCACCAGAATGTTTAGAACTGGACAACATATCTGGAGTGCCAAACCAGCAAATGATGTTTATTAAGAAAAAAGACCACATCCGCAGTGTCTCTATATTAATAAGCCTCAATGCCATAGTGAAGGACACAAAAGGGGGCTTCTAGCATAGTGGAAGAGGTTCTCTACCAATGGTGTGGAGAACCTACTTTTGTAGAAAGATAGCCCACCCAACGTTACTCCTAGAACTTATGGGGTCTTGGGTTTCTGCATGTCAGTTGCCCTCATGCTGCTAACAAATTAACTGAAGAATTAAAAACAACACATGCTAATGAGTAAGCAGTTAATTGTAAACTGCTAGCCAAAACCAGTAGGTCTTACAGCTTTTTAAAAAGCAGAAAGTCCCTTCTCTTAACAGCTGATGTTTGGACTTCATAAAGTCAAGATACAAGGGGTATTATTTATACCCCACCCATCTGGCTGGGTTTCCCCAGCCACTCTGGGCAGCTTACAGTGCATATAAAAACATAGTAAAACAGCAAACATTAACAACTTCCTGATACAGGGCTGCTTTCAGATGTCTTCTAAAAGTTATGTAGTTCTTTATCTCCTTGACATCTGATGGGAGGGCATTCCACAGGGAGGGCACCACTGCCGAGAAGGCCCTCTGCCTGGTTCCCTGTAACTTCACTTCTCACAGTGTGGGAGCCGCCAGAAGACCCTCAAGAGGAGGATTTCTGTGTCCAGACTGAGCAGTGGGGGTGGAGATGCTCCTTCAGGTATACGGAACCAAGGCTGTTTATTGGATTGATGCAGGGAGAGATGGTTCCAAAGGCATGTCAAGTCTCAGGCCCTGAGGGGCTTTAAAGGTAAGTCCAATTGGGCCTGGAAGCTAACAGTGACAATGCAGAGGCCACAAGACTAACTGAATATGCTAATGCCTCCCAGAGTCCATCAGGAGATTAGCAAGAACATATTCCTGCAGCTTCTGAGTGATCTTAAATGGAAACCCCACAGGCCACATTGTAGTAGTCAAGAAGCTATAAAAGCATGCATAAGTGTAGGGGAGTCCCTCTCCAAAAAGTGGCAGAGTCTATGTAACAGTCACCATTGGTAAAAGTTTCCTCTGGCTACCACCAATACTTCCTTATCCAGGAGTCGGATCCAGAATTATACCTAGATTACAAATTTATTCAAATATGGATATCTCCACCACATCTATCATGGGCACACTAATCACTTCCACAGCATTAGGTTTACCCCACCAGCAGCATCTTGTCTGGATCCCTTTGGCTTTCCCCCTCTAGTCCACTCCTTCACAACCTCCAGACACTGGTTATGTCAGCCTGTCAGTCCTGTCTGTTTAGCTAGTGATAACAGAATTCCAAGGCTGTCCCAGTGCCTTCAACAGATGATGCAGACATTAAGCGGCATTAATGAGAACACAAAGTCTGGAATACCCCATGCCAACGAGCATCACAAATGACAACTCCTTGACGGTGGGAAAACAAAAAGAAAAAATACTGAAAAGTCAGCTCCAAAAAGCTAGCCGTTCTTCCCATCTGATCCAAGGTATCAAAAGCCACTGAGAAGGCTAGTAAAATCAACAGGGTAATAATAAAGAAGACTCTTGAGTGTTGCTAAAACGACCATGGAAAAATCCAACAGTAAAGAGTCAAGGAAATAAGTTTCATCTAGAAATGTTTAGCTCAGAAGACAAGGGAATGGACTTTATTTACTTTCATATAGGGCAAAAAAAATGCCACAAAGAAGATTGAGTATGAGTAAAGTAGTACAAGAAACACACAAAATAGATCACTTTTTCACAGCACACATACATAAAACTACTGAATTTGCTGCTAGACAATGTTGTAATGACCACTGAAGGGGTTTGCACAAATTAATGGAGGATAAGTCTCTCCATGGCTTCTAGCCACAATGGCTGTGTATTACTTCTAGTATCAGAGGTAGTGTGTCTATTAGATGCTGTGGAATACAAGTGGGGAGAGTGCTGTTCTGCTCTCATGTACTGCTTGTGGGCATCCCTCAGCCATCCACTTGGCCACTGTGAGAACAGGATGCTAGGCTAGATGAGTCTTTGGCCTGATCCAGCAGGACTCTTGTGGGGACCCATCTATACCTACAAGTCTTAACATCTTTGAAAAAATCCCAACATCACAGTGCAGCTGTATTCAGTGTACTGGTGATAACTGCTGAAGTACATGGGAGATTGTTTTTGGAATTTATAGACGGCTGGAAGTAACAGAATGTCAAACCCCCCCCCCCCACACACACTGATCATGTAAAGTTTACATATTTCCCCTCCTTTCTGATTAGGTAAAGATTGTTGCCATTTTCCAAAAGCAGCAACAGGCATCAGAGTTGATATGGCTGGTGGAATTCCTGCTACTTGTGCTTTTCACATGCACCCATGTGGAAGTCATCTTTCTGCAATACAGTTCCACAGGGTGTGTGAATTTTGCAACCATGTGGTCAGGGCAGATTATGTGAGGCTTTCCCCAAGCTATCTGACTCACCCTCATATTTGCATATGTTAATAAAATCCAACCCCCCTGCGATGCAGGAATCTCAGCTTGCAGGTCCAAGCCATGTGACATTGCATCATAGAACAGTGGCTTCCATGTGGAATTCAACCAATGTTATGGATACCTCTTAACATCTATTAGCATCTGTGAAAGCAGGTGACAACCAATCTCATCATGTTACACAGATTACAGCTTCATTTTATGTCATGTTACAGTAAAAAATATTTCTGATTCTAGTTCATCAACAATGGAGGCTTTGAGCTGCAAATACGGGCTACCAGAAAGCTACAGTAGTTCCTAATTCCACTTCTCTAGCACAATTAACTCTTCTCCACAGCAATGTCAAAATCAAACCTTCTAAGCTTACTTGATCTCTAGAGGTAGACAGACCCATTAAAGTCCAGTCTGTCCCAGTACAATGTACAATTCCCTCTGAGAGTGAGAGTGGGAAGAAGCCCTGCTAACCACTCCAGGCTGTGGATGGCTGGCAGACTTCCCTGGATCTTAAAAAAAGGGAACAGAGGAAGTGCTGTAGCACTCAGACCACCTCATAAAGGAATCCACTGTAAAGTGGACTCATGATTCTATCCAAAACATGATTTTCCCAGATGAGACCCAGTAACTCCAATTTGGAATCTGAATTCTGTGGATCCCTCCCCACTAAGCTTTCAAATGCATGTCTCTAGTTACATACATACACACACACACACACCAACTAATAAACTCCACATAGCACTTAGCTGCAATCTCCTAATTCACAGGCATCATTTTAATGCAAACACCAAATTTATCCACTGTTTTTGCAATAGTAGCTTCCAGCTCGAAGTTTTATATACTCAGGAGCTGTTTAGAGCTAAGAGCTACTGCAGTAATAATCTTGTCTGTGTACACTACGCGCTTGGTTGTTTGGCATCATAACCATTGTGGATTAAATCAAAAGAAGTGGTTTGAAGCCCTACAAAGCCAATGCAGATTGCAGAAAGGCAAGTATTACGTGAATGATCTTTTAAAGACGAATAACAAGGTTGTGTAACAGAAGGTAGATGTGCTTCCAAGGTATGGTCTGAAGGGAATATGATACAAAACCTTGTTAAACCTAAGTTGGTTTGGGTCTAGTCAGTACTTTGATGCAGTCTTTGAAACTCCCATTGTTCTAGGCGCATTTTGCAACAGGGAATTTCATTAGCGCGAACAGTTTCTGAGCTCTGGGTGCAGTACTGTGCCTAAGATTTCAGATTAAAACTGTAGAGTGGAAGGAAAGGAGGATCTTTTTATGCCTCCCCACTTCCACTTACTCTCTGAAGACTGGAGAAGAGACCCTCTTAAGAATATTACGGGGGGGGGGGGCAGAGGAAGGACTAGACCACGTGAAAAATGAATGTAATATTTTAGCTGCAGTTCGTTCATTTTCAGCTTTGTATTCTTGTTATGAAAAAAGCTCGCCTAGACATTCCGTTGTTGTGCCCATAACCTAGGTTTAAGGTGCCATTTAGCTCCTAGCTTTCGTATCTCAGTTTCTAACACTGCTTTGATGGGAGATCGGACAAGAACCCCATGTACATTACACCTTGAACTCCAGGATGGAAGAAAGGTGGGGGTACAAACATAATATACATTAAAAAAAATAATTTAGAGCTAGTCATGTTTCTAACTCAAACATCAGTATGTCCCGAATAAGCCATTACTCCTACTCCACAGTGGTCTAATTAGGAAGCCCATACCAGCACAAGTGTTTTTGAAAACTGAAGAATAGATTGCTCTAGCTTTCTATCCTAGGAGATTTAATTTACTGCCTCTTTCTAAAAACAAACCAACTCAAGAATGTGTTAATGTTAAGCACACTCTTACTAGGCTGCAATCTTAAGTACATTTACTATGCAATAGTTTCCACTGAACTCGGATGTATTTGGGTATGTCTAAGGCTGGTAGCTCCTAGCACTACACAACCATTGCTATCCTATTGTAAGCTGCATGTTCAATTTTGTACGCTTGTAATTTTCAGATTTCAGGAGTACAGCACTCTTTGTCACTATACATTTTCACTATCTTCTTCCCATTCTAGTGAGCTTGACATAGTCTTGGGTGTGGAGACGGCAAATTAGAAGTGTTTAATGGCAAATTAGAAGATGAGGTGGGAAAGAAACTACTAAAATGCTGCTGATGGGAGGGGGGACCCCTGGTTTTTGTTTTTAAAAATTGTGTTAAAGTGCTTTTTCATCTTGGTGCTGTGAAATGGTGTTTCAGCACAATTTAAATTATTGTGTAAAAAAATAAGCATGCTGATAAAATGTTGCCACTGGGAAAGGCAAAAGCAAATATATGTCCAACCAGATGTGTGGTGATAGGTTCACAACCACACTTAAAAATAAAAAGTGGAATATTAGGTCCAAGGCAATCTATGAGTTGCATTCAACATAGCACCAGGGTTTACTCTAAGCTTCTTGTCCCACTGAACAAGCAGCCGGTACACTGTTCACCCCTGAACTTTTTCTAACTGAAAGAACATGAAAGATAGAAGAAGAAAGTAAGAATTAACAGAGAGAGAGAGAGTAAGGAATAAAAAACAACAGAGAAGGAAGGAAACATAGGAAATCTTGGGAAATGAAAAAGAGAGTGATGGAGCAAAAAAAAAAATAGAGGTGAATATGAATGAATGGAAGAATAAGGGGACACTCCCACCCAATTATTTTGGGGAAGAGATTATCTCACTTTCTTAACATATAGGTGGGTTCTGAGACTCCCTTGCCACAGAAAGCAAAACTATGACTCTGAGCCCCCACCCTAAGTTAAAATTTTTGTGGTTAAACGTTTTCCTGTTATAAATTGTTATCCCTGTAAAGTATGTTGAAGATTCTGTTTCTGTCTTACCATTATGATATAATACAATAAGGGTTGATTGAGATCTTCACAAAATGGTTGCTTAAAACTGAATGTTTGTTGCCTCTTAACACACATATTATTTACAACACTGACTGGAATAAGGTCCAGGATGCAAATGAATTAATATCAAAAGTATCTCTTGGCCTACCTTGTTCAGTCGGCAAAGCCTAGCAATCTGTTGGGCCTAGCAGAGGGCACCTCCTCTCAACCTTGGAGTCTCTCTGAGATGTTGCCTTCTACAGAACAGAACTTTCCAGAAGTCTAGTCCTGTGATATGAGTCTTCTTTTCAACATTTAGTTCTCCAGGACAGGAGCAAAGCTCCAGGAATCTGTTATAACTGAGAAAAGCAAACCAGAGGGTTGGAGAAGGAAGCTCAAGGAGCCAGCACAAAGAGCTGAAAGGAAAGTTAAGGACCTGTCCTGTGATTTGTTGAAAAGGCGAGAACTAAATGTGTTTAGGAGGCCTAAGTTCTACCAAAGAGCTGAAGCAGGAAGGAGTCACTTCAGTGCCTGCGCAGAACTCAAAACTGCTGGAGACTGCTTTAGGGCCACAGGTACCTGAACACTAAACTGCACCACTTTGCCTTTGTAAAGCGTTTCTTGCTGGCTAGGACAAGCACAAAGTCTCGGGGTGAAATTCTAACATGCACCTCTACCTGTCCGAATAAACGTTTGATCATTTGATTTTCTTGTTTGTATTAGCCCTTAATTCAGAACATTATTTTGCACACCACATATCTCTCTAGCTAGATAAAGCCTCATGGGAACATTAGATGAACTGTTCCAAGGACAATGACCTTGATCCAGTTCTCTGTACAGTCAGTTTGTTGTGTGTTACACATGATGGGCCTGGATGCAGATGTACATCCTTCTGCACATTTTAAAAAAACACACACATCTACCCAGTTCAGTGATGCTCATATGGTCAATGACTTCGTGGACATCACAGACAAACCCACACTCCTAAAATGTTGAACATGTAAAACAAACAAACCCTGAGGGCGTGCTCACATAATTCTGAAATTGTTTCCAGTACATGCAGGAAAAGTATTCTGACAATCAAATATATACTGTATTTTGCAAAAGTGTCACACCTGTGAGTGGAAACCAGGCAGATGGAATGGAAAGATTGAATATATTCTGTGTTCTCGGTGCTACAGCTCTTCACACCTAAGATTTACCATGTGTTTATGCAAATAGACAACAGTCAGCAGATATGTTAAACATCTTTCATTTCCTCAACATACCTTGTGATTTGTGCTGCAAGATTCGCTAAGCTTGCCAAAGCAGGCTATAGCTGTGGTGTATTAGCACATTAACCTACTGGCAGCATGGTGTCACAACTTGATCTAAGGTGTGTAACATCTATACTACCCCCAGACAAATATATGGTAGAAAAAGTAAGCAGATTCTCAAATGCATTCTTGGTTGACCTAAAGATGGATTCTGAGTTCTGGTTCAGCAAGACTACCGGTAATTTCTGATCCATGTAGACGTAGCGTAAAGGATAACATAGCAGTACTTGGAACTATCACAAGAGGCCACTGTTGAACAACCTCACTCCATAGAAGAGGTGGAATTTTTGCAGAGAAATTAAGAGTTGTGCAGATAGAAAAATATCAAATGACACATAGCACAAACTTCTAGTAAAAGTAGAAAGCTTTGATTCCCTTATGGGCACCATGGATTTGCAGTGTAATTCAGCTAACAACAAACCCTGCAGGTTTAGCAACAAAATTAAGGCTATCTTGAACTGGCTCAAACTCCACAAAGCATGAGAACCAGAAGCTAAGGCTGATGTCTTCACATACATGCCTCTTGATCACTAGTCAGGCTGTGCAATGACACACGTGCTGACTTAAACTTACCCTTCATGCACCCACACTTTGCCTTTCAGGCCCAAATCTAGATGAGGATGGAGAGCAAAGATGCCCCAAATTGTCCTGACCTTAAGAAGCATATATGCCTTACTAAATACAAGCCTGAAAGGCAAGAAGGGCAGGGTAAGCTGGTTGTGGTCAAGTTTATTATTCTAGATTGGATGCTGTAACATTCTGAACGAGAGGTAAATGTTAATTCAGTATCATGTTGAGGTTTCCCCCAGCAGGCAAGATGTCTGGGGCGGCTTCAAAACAGAGCCAGATGGGTGGGCTATAAATAATAAATTATTATTATTATCAGTGGCAGGGCATCTGTTTTGCCTCCAGGTCTCAAGTTAAATCCCCAACATCTCCAGTAGGACTGGGAGACACCCCAGGAGTGGGTTGTTGTTTTTATTATTATGTATTTTGTGGTTTATATTTTGATTTTATTCTGTGAACTGCTCTGACACCTCCAGGTATTGTTGTTGTTCAATCGTTCAGTCGTGTCCGACTCTTCGTGACCCCATGGACCAGAGCACGCCAGGCACGCCTATCCTTCACTGCCTCTCACAGTTTGGTCAAACTCATGCCAGTCGCTTCGAGAACACTGTCCAACCATCTCATCCTCTGTCGTCTCCTTCTTCTTGTACCTTCCATCTTTCCCAACATCAGGGTCTTTTCCAGGGAGTCTTCTCTTCTCATGAGGTGGCCAAAGTACTGGAGCCTCAACTTCAGGACCTGTCCTTCCAGAGAGCACTCAGGGCTGATTTCTTTAAGAATGGATAGGTTTGATCTTCTTGCAGTCCATGGGACTCTCAAGAGTCTCCTCCAGCATCATAATTCAAAAGCATCAATTCTTCGGTGATCAGCCTTCTTTATGGTCCAGCTCTCACTGCTGTACATTACTACTGGGAAAACCCACAGGTATAGGGCGGTATATAAATTATTAGAAAACCAAAAAAGCATGGAGAGTCGCTATCAGTCGGTGTGCACAATACTGAGCTAGTTGGACCCATTGGTCTTCTCAGTATAACGCTGCTTCCCGCGTTCCCTATGCAACCCGAGATGATTGGTGGGGTTAAAAGAGACTATGGTGCTACAGTTGGAGCCCCTTCTGTCAGCACACCACAAACAGCTGTGTATGTGTGTGGAAAGGGGTGCACGTGTGCAGCGCGCAAGAAGGTGTTGCACTTCGCCCTCGTTATTCACAGTGTAAAATGGAGACAACCACTTCCCCCGCACGGTTAAAACAGGAAACCGGGAGTGAGGTGCGAGTGCGGCCGCTCTTCTCTCGCCTCTCTATGATACGCTCCCGCAGAAAGGGCGGAAGCCTCGGTCCCATGATGACGATAGCACCCGCGTCGCTGGGGAGATGACGACACGCGGGGAGGCGGGGCCCGGAAGGCCTGCCGGGGTAATCGGGGATCCCCTGCTATGGCCGGCGTCTTCGACATCGACCTGGAAACGGAGGAGGGGAGCGACGGGGAGGAGCCTGAACTGGGGGCCTTGGTGAGGCGGGTTAGAGACTGATAGAAGGGAAAAGGGGGTGGGCCTAGCAAGGAAGGCAGGCTGGGGAGTGGAAAGGAGGGAGGGAAGAAGCAAGTTAAGCCAGTAAGTAATAGCGCAATAATATAGATCCTTACTCGGAAGTAAACCCCACGGAGTTCAAGGGGGGTTCCTTTAAGGCATGTTGGTATAGGATTGCAGCCCATCAGTGCGGTCCTATGCATGTCTACTGAAAAGGCAGCTCCTCTGAGCTTCAGTGGAGCTTATTTACAGCCTTAGTGCCTAATACGGCTCCCACACTGGCTGGGACACTCCATTTTCCCTGGTACTGATTGACCTCTGCTCTGTCTCTCTATCTCCCCACCCCTCTTTTCAGGAGGTGGACCTAGATCTTCGCCACACAGGCTCTGAGTGAGTATAATACAAAGTTCTGCATTGCCTCCCTGGGAGGATTTTGCTGTGCTTCCTTGACCACAACCAACTTACCCTGTCCCTCTTGCCTCTCCAGCTTGTCTAGGTTTCTTGTCTGAGAGATAGGCAGACTGGCAAGAATTGCCTTGGTGAGTCACAGGGGGCCCATCTGTAGTCTCAGCTAATCAGATGGTCTTGGCATCTAGTACTTAGAGGCTCCCCTAAGCCCAAAGGCATGTTGTCATTTTGTTATACTGACGGCACTTCAAAGCAATGTGTAAGTCAAATTACAGGCCCTGCCTTAAGGAGCTTACAGTCAGACTTTTAATGGAAGGGTGGCAACAAAGGGATGGGATGGGAGAAGCAAAGCTAACCAGGATGCTACATGCAAAATTTATTAAAACTACTGCCACTCGATTTTCACTGACAATGCAATCCACTGTTCCTTTACCACTCTAATAGGTTATATATTGGAGGTAATATGATTGCCTTAGAATCATAGAGTTGGAAGAGACCACAAGGGCCATCCAGTCCAACTCCCTGCCAAGCAGGAAACACCATCAAAGCATTCCTGACAGATGGCTGTCAAGCCTCTGCTTAAAGATCTCCAAAGAAGGAGACTCCACCACACTCCTTGGCAGCAAATTCCACTGTCAGACAGCTCTTACTATCTTGCTGAATTGGAGACTAAGGCCCATGTAGTTGAGCATATTTCCCCCCAAAAAACATTCAGCTAGATCAGATGCTTCAGGGCATTTACAAAGCAGGGCATGGAGGTGATGGTAGCAGTGTTTGACATTTTTAACAGGACACAGAGATTCCATTTAGCCATCAGATAGCTTACAGATAGTTTATATTTCTTTGGCAGTAGGTTCAGGGCTAACATTCTAGGAATGTTATGAGATCTTGAGTATGTGAACTTAGTCTTGTGCCTGTAGCTACAGTAACAAGACTTTAGCAAAGTGTGGACCAGTGTACCCATACCCTTCAGTACCTTTGTCTATCAGGGAACCTTTATCTACCCTATTTGCCTTAGTTTTCAACTTTTGTTCTGTTCCAGTGAGCAAGCAGCAGTTGCTGTATAGATTAGTCAGAATGTGCCTTTTGTACACAAATGTGAAAGAGCTGTTCCTCTCCCACCTCTGTCAGGAGAATCAAGTCACGTGGCCATTTCTTTAGTGGTGAAGAACCTCTAGTCCACATGCCTAGTTAGACTTCAGCAAGGGTCCTGATTTTGCCTTTGTGGCCATTTACCCCAAACCACGACCACCTGCTTCACACCTGATGTCATATGTGACATCATGTGTGGGGCAGGTAAAGATATAGCTGCAAAGGAGCAAATTGAGATCCAGAAGTGCACTCCTGATTGTCCTTTGGCAAGTGGTGCTCTCTGCAAGTCTCACTGGGATCACCTGGGCTAGAGAGTTCCTCACCAGCTGTTTGGTGCCGAGAACTAGCCTCATTAAAGTTTCCTGTTTGCAAGCATGATTTGGATTCAAACCATGTCTGCAAACAGATATTTTTCTTCTGGTATTTTGCAGAGGAAAACTGTCTTCAAAGAGGCTTGTTGTAACCCCTGATCAGCATTTATAGCCCTTTGAAGGCGCAGTCTCTTCCCCTGTCAGAGTTGGCCTGCAGTGAGTGGGGGAGGTAAGGATCCAGCTGGCCTGCCCTTGATCTAGACTATCAGATTGCCAGAGGAGTAGTGGTTTTCTTTCATTTCTAAACACCCTTGGCTTGTGTTCTAAGGTAACGTGACTTAAGGAACTTCACAGAAGGTAAATTTCCTGGTCCTGCCTCTCTACAATAATGCTCCATTCTGCATGGTTCAGTAAGGCCCTGCTTTAATCATTTGAGGCTTTGCAGGGGGAAAGAGGAATGGGAAATTAGCTTTCTGTGAACTTTCTTGAGTTAACGTATCTTGGAGTACATGCCTATACATTTATAGAACACATATGACAATTTGTGGTTTCAATGGCTCTCTTCACTCTTTTTATATATATAACTGTCAAACCTCACTTTGAAGGAGCTTCTCTGCCTTGCCCCATATCCTGTTCCTTTATTTCCCTTGTCCTCCTTTCCCTTCCACAGACTGGTGCCAGGTCATTATGAGGAAATTGAAATCTCTGAGAGTATTGTCAACAATGGCCCGGAGCGTATTGGGCCCCACTGCTTCGAATTGCTACGCGTTTTGGGCAAGGGTGGCTATGGCAAGGTGAGCAGTGCTTTGGAGTGGTGTGTGTTGGGAGGGTGGGGAAAGTAGGGCAGTTATGCTTCGGAATATGCATATCCCTGTCCCCCGTTGTTGAAAAAGAACAACAACTAATTAATAGCAACAAAAACAAAAACAACCAATCTGTTTTGTTGCTATTAATTATTAGTTGTTCTTTTTCAGAAAAGTCAACTCAAAGCAACTTGCAAAAACAAATATTAAAAATAAGTGTGAAAGTGAGAGTAAAAACAACCTAAGATTCACAAATATTATTTAAGAGCTGCCAGGCTGCTTAGTAGGATGTGAAGCTTTCCACCACTTTTTAAATATTTGCACTGGCTCCCAATTGGCTACCAAATAAGTTCAAAGTTTCCATGCTGACTTTTAAACCCTAAACAACTGGGTACCAGGGTACCTGGCAGGTGGCCTCTCACTGGCAGTAGAAGCCAATCTTTACAATTTCCCATGAAGCCCCTGCTTGTCCTTCCATGACCAGCAAATAACCATTTGCTGAGCTATCCTCTAGGTTGCCCTCCCTTTGGTAACTTGTGAGGTGGAGGCAGTAGTGATCTTTAAACACCTCTTTAAAATTTATGTTTACCCAAGGTAAGTACTTTCCTGCAATTTGACTACAAATTTTCTGTTGTGTACTCTGCTCAGTTTTATTTGTGATCACCATTTTTTGTGTTTATCTGGTTCTTAGGTAATTTCAGGCTTATGGAGGAAGTGAGATGGATGAAACAGGAAGAGAGAAATGTAGGAGGCAGGGAGCGTTTGACTTATGCCAAAGTTGACCAGTTAAAATACAGGTTGTTGTTAAGGCCATGTCATGTTGATTTAAGACTTTCTTTTGTTTTCCTTGAATCTGCTAAGGCAAATAGACTGGGAAACCATAACATGCCCACTTTTCCTTGTCATATAGACTGTGTGGTATATGACTATGGCTGGGGACTCACCCTGGGCAGTCAGATGGGAGCTAAATCAGACATGCTGGCTGTGTATCTATCTATCTCCCATTATTATTCATTATCACCATCATTACAGTCGTACCTTGGATCCCAAATGCCTTGAAAGTCTAACGTTTTGGCTCCCAAACGCCGCAGTGAGTGTTTCAGTTTGTGAACGTTCTTTGGAACCCGAACGTCGCAACGCCGCTTATGCGGCTTCCAATGGAGTGCAGGAAGCTCCTGCAGCCAATTGGAAGCCGCGCCTTGGTTGTCGAACATTTTCAGAAGTCGAACGGACTTCCAGAACGGATTCTGTTCTGCAACCAAGATACGACTGTACTTTATTAAGGGCCTTCGATTCAATCATCTCAAGGAGATGTACGACAAAAAAGATGCTTCTGTCATCCCTTCCCCAAAGGACTTCCTGCATGGTTGCACAGTTCATAGAAATGTACACATGCATCATTGCATCATGGAATTGCATCATGTTCAAGCAACCCTCATGCTGCAAGGTGGGCTTCCAATGCTGTAGCTGACAGGATTGGGGCCTCTCTGGTTTAGTTTCCAGATACCTGGTTTCTTGAGTCCTTGACAGGATTGCCCTCCCTCTAGCCCAGCCTCCTCCAGCCTGGTGCTCTCGAGATTTTTGGCCTACAACGCCCAGCATCCTCAATCAATATGGCCAGTAGTCTGCAATGATGCAAAATTATAGTGCGACAACATATCTGGAGGGCACCAGGTTGGGAAAAGCTGCTCTACCCTTTGCCCCTTGAGTTCTGAAACAGCCCCTGGGGAAGAGGGGGCAATGCTGTGAGTTATTGGCAGTAGCGTCGTTAGATGCCTACCCTGAAGCAGGTGTGTGCAGAGTACCCAGGGCTCTGTACTGAGGGCTGTGATATACCTGATCCATTCTGGATTTGTGCCAGCATGCCGTGTGATGAGCCTTGCTTGTTCCCTATGCCTTTCTCTTACATAAAGGTTGAGCACACAGGAGATGAAGGTTGCAGAGACTGGATGTATGATGTGGGAGTCTGAGGGCCAATGATACCTGGCAAAGCTAGAAAATGGGTGGGACCTCATGTGGCTCTTCTCTTCAGTCTGCCACGGTCTGATCATCTTGCTTACTGTTTCTGTGCCCACTGTAGGTATTCCAGGTACGGAAGGTGCAGGGCACAAATGCTGGGAAAATATTTGCCATGAAAGTCCTAAAGAAGGTAAGCTGCCTTTCTCTTTGCAGTAGAGGGTATGTGTCCCGTTTCATCCCGTAGCGGGGGACCTTCATTCTCTCTCGGTGTCTCCTGCAGGCCAAGATTGCCTGTAATGCCAAGGACACAGCCCACACAAGGGCAGAGAGAAATATCCTGGAGGTCATCAAGCACCCCTTCATTGTGGACCTCATCTATGCCTTCCAAACTGGTGGTAAACTCTACCTCATCCTGGAATGTCTCAGTGGTATGGAAACAAAGATCAGCCTCCATCAGTGGAAAGGGGACTGTCCCAGTGGCTTGGTGCAACTCCCTGGGAGCCAATCCCTTCAACTCCAGGTGGATTTTGGGGTGTGGACTGATGGTATCTCTTCCTCCTGTGTTTTCTAGGTGGGGAGCTTTTCATGCAGCTGGAGCGAGAAGGCATCTTCCTGGAGGACACAGCCTGGTCAGTGCAAGCACCGCGCTAAACTGAATGGGGGTAGTCGGGAGGGCTGGGGTTAGCTGCAGGATCTCTCCTGCTTCATACACTGGCCATATAATCTCTTATGTTAGGGGTAGGAAATCTGTGGCCACCCACATGGTCAGGGATTGTGGGAGTTGTAGCCAAACAACACCTGGAGGGGCCGAGGTGGCCCATCTCTGCTCTGTATCACTTGCAGCAGTTCTGTAGGTAGGGTTTGAATGAATGGGTTTAATGGAGATGCCTTTAGAAACAAAACAAAGCCAAGACTGTTTGAAAATCCTAACCTAATCGTTTGTTTGAACATGGGATGGTAAATTGGCCCAGATCCTTAACAATGACAATTCAGTAGCTTTGTGCTCATTGAACAATGCAGGATAAATATAGGAAAATGACCCTGGTGTGGTTTCTTTAAAGCAAAACAAAAACCTTGTCTTCTAATGTGGCTCTCTTTTTTTATCTATCTGGATGACGTTACTAAACTAATCTGCCATATGAGTAGTAGGTTGGACCATCTGGTTTTACTTGATCCATGAAAAAAAGAGAGATTTTGTTGTTTATCTTCTCAGGACAAACATCATAGGGTGCAGCCTGCCTTGCCTTTGTTCCATTGCTGACTCAATCCCCTGTGTGTTTACTGGGAAATAAATCCCAGTCTTCTGAGCATAGTTTACTGTTGTGTGTTTAGCAGTGCTGCTTTAATCAGTGTCCTTTCCCTCATATGAGTTTTTGTTGCCTTCACCTGTAACAATTTATTCTAAAATAGATTGTTTTGGTCTTTTTAAGCATCACTGTCAGTTGAACATCCACAGTGGCGTGTTACTATGTGGATTTTTTAGAGCACACCTAATCTGACTTGGGTACCTATTAAAAATTACAGCTTCAGTCTCAGAGTTGTTTCTTTGGGGATTTATCCCATGAGCAACTACCGTATTCAAGGACTGGCAGCCCTCTGGGAACAGTCCAGTGCATCAGACAACACAAAATTGTCAGCTGGCCAGGGCAGTGATTTTAAGCTAACACCCCTTGTGACTGGTCTTGCCCACAGCATTGCGGGCCATTGAACGTACAGCTGCATCATAAGATGAACCCATGGAAAATTTTGCATGGTACAACTGCAACAATTCCCTTGAAATGACTGCTCCTGCAGCCATGGCATTGGTTTATCTCCTGCCTGCACTATAACATCAAACAAGCTGCTGTTTTAAAAATCCATAGTGCACACGGTGAGATAAATGCACAGTGGGATAAATGCAGCTGCGACAGAAATTCAAAAGCACTTGCCAAACAGGGAAGAAGAGCAGATCGAGCATTCTCAAATAAGGCAGCTCTTGCCATTGTTGTCCAATGAAAGAGGGTCATTGTATTTGTGTGCAGCGGCATGTTGCTGCTCCTGCCTCCGGCCTGACAGGAAGGAGTGCCCTATAAATGCATGTAGCTGTTCTCAACCCTGATGATTCTTTGGTGGGGCTTCCAGAGCTTTAACTGTTGCTGGAAGTGGGAGGGCATGAGGTAGTGCAATAAACACCAGCATAAAATACTGGATTGCTCAACTATGCTGTTGAGGCACGTTGGAGCAAACAACTCAATGATGTTCAGAAAGGATTCTTGGGAACTTGTAGGCCTTTGTTTGTTGTTTTGTCGTGTCCGACTCTATGTGACCCCATGGACCAGAGCACGCCAGGCACTCCTGTCTTCCACTGCTTCCCGCAGTTTGGTCAAACTCATGTTGGTAGCTTCGAGAACACTGTCCAACCATCTTGTCCTCTGTCGTCCTCTTCTCCTAGTGCCCTCAATCTTTCCTAGCGTCAGGGTCTTTTCCAGGGAGTCTTCTCTTCTCATGGGGTGGCCCAAGTATTGGAGCCTCAGCTTCAGGATCTGTCCTTCCAGTGAGCACTCAGCACTGATTTCCTTAAGAGGATGTTGGAGGATGGATGGCGGCTAACAGATTGAGGTTGAATCCTGACAAGACAGAAGTACTGTTTTTGGGGGACAGGAGGCGGGCGGGTGTGGGGGACTCCCTGGTCCTGAATGGGGTAACTGTGCCCCTGAAGGACCAGGTGCGCAGCCTGGGAGTCATTTTGGACTCGCAGCTGTCCATGGAAGCGCAGGTTAATTCTGTGTCCAGGGCGGCTGTCTACCAGCTCCATCTGGTACGCAGGCTGAGACCCTACCTGCCCGCGGACTGTCTCGCCAGAGTGGTGCATGCTCTGGTTATCTCCTGCTTGGACTACTGCAATGCGCTCTACGTGGGGCTACCTTTCAAGGTGTCCCGGAAACTGCAATTAATCCAGAATGCGGCAGCTAGACTGGTGACTGGGAGTGGCCGCCGGGACCACATAACACCAGCCCTGAGAGATCTGCATTGGCTCCCAGTACGTTTCTGAGCACAATTCAAAGTGTTGGCGTTGACCTTTAAAGCCCTAAACGGCCTCGGTCCTGTATACCTGAAGGAGCGTCTCCACCCCCATCATTCAGCCCGGACACTGAGATCCAGCACCGAGGGCCTTCTGGTAGTTCCCTCACTGCGAGAAGCAAAGCTACAGGGAACCAGACAGAGGGCCTTCTCGGTAGTGGCGCCCGCCCTGTGGAACGCCCTCCCATCAGGGGTCAGAGACATAAACAACTACCTGTCATTTAGAAAATACCTGAAGGCAGCCCTGTTTAGGGAAGTTTTTAATTTGTGACTTTGTATTGCATTTTGGTATTTGTTGGAGGCCGCCCAGAGTGGCTGGGGAGACCCGGCCAGATGGGCGGGGTATGAATGAATGAATGAATGAATGAATAAATAAATAAATAAATAAATAAATAAATATAATCATTATTATCATTATTGTTGTTATTATTAAGAATGGATAGGTTTGATCTTCTTGCAGTCCATGTGACTCTCAAGAGTCTTCTCCAGCACCATAATTCAAAAGCAGAGTAAATATGGGCTGCCTTGCCCCTGCTCATTAAAATTCCAGAAATCATCACATTCTTTCCACTTCCCCAAGCCAAAAGGAACCTTGACTTACCTGCACCAAACAGGTATTCCTAGCTGTACCAGAAGATGCAACTTCCTATCCAGCTGCTTTCTTGGCAGTTGGGTCCTTCAGTCCTACAGATGGATTGCCCCCCCCCCTTTTGATTGACACCAGGCTTTCTGTTAGTGGTTTGCACTGCCTGTTGTTGGGACCCTTGAGTGGTGGTTCCTCAAATATTGACATGGCAAGCCCATTCTGAACTGTTTGGGTGGCTTGTGTTCCTGCTGCTGACTGAGTACTTTCCCCTCTTCTTCCAGTTTCTATCTGAGTGAGATCACTCTGGCCCTTGGTCACCTGCACTCTAATGGCATCATCTACCGGGATCTCAAGCCTGAGAACATCATGTTGAACAGCCAGGGTAGGTAGCGGTATTCCCAGTGTGCAAAAGAAGTGTGCGTGGATGGTGGGTGCGTGCCTTGGTTTCAGTATGCTTCTTACCCTCAATTTATTTATTTATTACTAATAATGCTAATTTATTATCCTCCGCTCAGCCTTTGAATACAGAGCCCCATCCCTGTTCTCTATCAGAGTCCCAACCACCACAAGTTTCAAGAACAAAAGAACTCTTCCCTTCTGTGGTTTCCAGCAACTGCATTTTGGACCAATTGACGTTTCCAAGTTATCCTCAAGGGCATCCCCACACGGAGCACATTAAAATAACCTAATCTCGAAGTTACTGCTAAGGTAGTAACAGGAACTCACTTTCCTGGTTTCCTCTTCTGCAGGGCACATTAAGCTGACGGACTTTGGCCTCTGTAAGGAGTCCATCCACGACGGTGCTGTCACCCACACCTTTTGTGGCACCATAGAATACATGTAGGTGACCTGGACTCCTGGGCATTTTTGAGAAATCAGCACAGGCTTTCTTCCGGTTCAGTTTGGGTGGGAAATATATCTAGATGACTACAGTCACAATATTATTTCTCCCTCTGCCCCCGCCCCCCCACTTGCATTCCAGGGCCCCAGAGATATTGCTGCGCAGCGGCCACAACCGAGCAGTGGATTGGTGGAGCCTCGGTGCTCTGATGTATGACATGCTCACTGGATCGGCAAGTCTCGCTCATGCTGTGTTTGAAGGCAGGGTTGGAAGCAACAGGGCACAGGGTGTCAACAGAAGGGATGCCACACATGACGGAGAGAGGGAGGAATTGTAGATCAGTGGTTAATGATGGGTCGGGTTGCAGGTAGCCTTGTATCTGGGTCAGCTGGCAGTGGTCTTGGATACTAAGCAACCAACTGAACAGGTTCTGGGGGGGGGGAATGGCAACATCTCACAGCTAGTACTGTCTAGTAAGGCATTTGAAGGGGTGTGGGGGGACTGCTGCTGCTTCCTTGTCTGTGTGTCTTCATGCCTCTGCCCCAGGGCCTAGCACAACTTCATTGTCTCCACCTTCTATTCTCAAGGGGTTTGCACCAATGTTTTGCTGTCGGTTTCCTTGCTGCACCCTTAGCCTTCCCCTCGCTGTTTCCCTTCTCCCCACCCCACCTTGGCCACCTGCACTTGCTTGAGCTTCCAAGCAGATTCTTCCTCCTGTGCTGAACCCTCTGTGTCCCTGCCTTGCAGCCGCCATTTACTGCTGAAAACCGCAAAAAGACCATGGACAAGATCCTGAAAGGGAAGTTGGCGCTTCCACCCTACTTGACCCCCGATGCCCGTGACCTGATCAAGAAGGTACCAGCCCACCTGTCATTGGATTGGGCCCTGCAGATTGCATTTTGACTGTCTTGTTGCGAAGGTTGCTATCACACCTTCCTCCCCCGGGCATCTTGCAAATGTTGCATATATGCTTTAAGAAATGCATTACTTATAAGTATGGGTATGTAAGGGGTAGGTGGGGCCAGCATACTTTGGCAGCCAGGCCAAAACTTCTGGTTGTTGAGAGAGATGGGGTGGGGAGGGGAGAGTGTCTGTATTCAATGTGACACTCAGCTTTGGAGGTAGGAACCCCTGAGGTTCAGCACCAGCCCAGTGATTGTCCCCTTCTTGGTTCCAAGCTCAGAAGGGCTCTCCAGAGCAGAATCGTAGATCTGTATAGTTGGAAGGGATCCTGAGGGTCACCCAGTCCAACCCCCTGCAATGCTGACATCAACCAGAACTGCCCAATACCTTTCAGTACATGACCTACCATTTCCTTCTTCCCAGAGTTGCTAGAACTATGTGTGTGTGCATGTGTGTGCATAGTTTGCATACCACCATGCAGACGATCATCTTCCTCCTAAGCTTGGCAGTGGTGAAGCGGGAGGAGGGGGCTTGCCATCCCTTTCTCTTGCCTCTGGCTGCTGTGTGACCACCTCTTCCCTTCCTGTATCACCGGTCATGGGGGAGAGGCCAGCTATCTCTCCAGTATGGCCTGCCCACTATCTCTCAGCTTCAGGAAGAACTTGGTGCAGAAGCTGATGCTGCAGAGCATACAGGCACATCCCCTGCTCCAGTGGACTTGGGCTGAAATGGATGGGGATGTAGTGGGTGGAGGGCAGCAGCACCTCTCACACCGAGTGCTCCATTGCACCAAGAGGCAGTGAGGAGGGGCAGGCCGCGTGCCCGGTACTGGCTAGTGTTGGGGATGGAAGCAGGTGGAAGCTTGTGCCTCCATGGATAGTGGTGATGACATGTCAGCATGTTCCAGTTGTTTGCTGTTAGGGAAACTGTAGTCCATAACAGCTGGAGGTGCTAGATGGGGGGAGGCTGCCATAGTGTGTGTGGGGAAGTTGTTGTGTAGACTCCTGTTCATGTGAAAAGTGTTCTGATAATAGTGGACTCAAACCTCACCCTGCATTCTAGAGTCCTGAGTAGAATAAAACGGAGGTTACTGTGGAAGTGCTATGGTTGTGAGTCCCATCTGCTTCAAGAGTCTGCTTCTGCCCTTTGAACTTACCCGAGCAATATTTCTTCCATGCATTCTCTCTCTTTTCCCAGTTCCTCAAAAGGCATGCCATCCAGAGGATCGGGGGTGGGCCAGGCGATGCTGCAGATGTACAGGTAAATTGGACAAGGGGGCAGTGGCAGGCTGTGCTCCGGATGGAGATGGTGTTAGTGAACTCAGACAAAAGTGTAGCACATTTCCAGGCCTGCTGGGGCAGGAATTGAGCAAAGAATTCAGATTCCTGAGAATCTACACTTATAAGAATATATTAAAGGCAAGTTTCTAACCTTTTAAAATATGTGAGCACTGCCTGGTGAAATTTCTGGAGTGGAGCAGGGAGGGGGTCTGTGCTCTGGGCAGCATTTCCAAATCTTCAGCAGCTTGCAGTTCTTTGCCTCTTCCAATAATGATTTAAAGCAGAGTATATTTCTGCAAATGTGCTTAAATGAAACCATCTAGGTTGCAGAAGTCAGCTTTTCATGGTATAGGATTTCAGTGAGGTACTTTCATTTCTTAAGTGCATCTGTCCTGAGTTCTTTGGACAGGATAGGCCAGATAGAAGCAACCTGAAGTCCTTTACAGGCTCCTGTCCTCTTCTCTTCTCCCTTTATCCCTCTCCCTTTATCCCCTCCCTTTATCCCCTCCCAAGCTCATAAAATTCTGTACTACTGATATCTGGTGATTTGCCTGCATGCCAGTTTTAGTAGCTGAGAAGCTTGTTGGAGAAAACTTGCTGGGAAACCCACCAATGTTATGTTCTATACCATTTGTGTAAGCAGTACCATGTTAAGAGGGACGCAGGTGGCGCTGTGGGTTAAACCACAGAGCCTAGGGCTTGCTGATCAGAAGGTTGGCGGTTCAAATCTCCGCGGCGGCGTGAGCTCCCATTGCTCAGTCCCAGCTCCTGCCCACCTAGTGGTTCGAAAGCACATCAAAATGCAAGTAGATGAATAGGTACCGCTCCAGCGGGAAGGTAAACGGCATTTCTGTGCGCTGCTCTGGTTAGCCAAAAGCGGCTTTGTCATGCTGGCCACATGACCCGGAAGCTGTACACTGGCTCCCTTGGCCATTAATGCGAGATGAACGGCACAACTCCAGAGTCGGACACGACTGGACCTAATGGTCAGGGGTCCCTTTACCTTTACTTACTATGTTAAGGGGAGGGAAATCTGGCAACGTAATGTGACTTTCGTGGTCTGTGCTTAGCCTTTTCACCACCATTTCTCAATAACTTTGTGAGCACTGATTTTCATCCCTAGCCGTATATGGTGTTCTGCTGTTCAAGTCACCCATTTAATTTGAAGTCAATCAGGACTGAGCTCTACATTCAGGAAAAAGCATGCAGTACGGCCACCCATGGACTGTGGCACCAAGAATCTTCTCTTTGATGTGCTAACTTCTATAGATAGGAAAATTTTGTTCTTGCAGGAAACACTCCAGTCCCTGATCCAATACTCACATTCTGAAGTGGCACCATCTTTAGAAGGCTGTACCTCTAATTCGTTTTCTGAAACCTGTAGATTGGGCCCCAATTCTGTACTTGAAAAGGCCTACATTTGTTGCCTGGCCACAAATGGGAATTTTACAAGAGGAAGTCAGCTTTTTGTTTGGTGTTTGAGTGATGGGTAGCCACTGTGGTGTCTATGAGCACTGCAGCCATCCTGCTTCTCTGGCTATTGTGCTTGATAGACAAGGAAGCGGGGGGGGGGGGGGAGAGTTTTCCTGACACCGTAACTATAAATCTATGGAGTGCAATTTTTCCACCTGGTTGTAGATGTGTCTGCCGTCTTGCAGGCATTATGAGCGCAGCCTCAAATTTTAGGATCTTGAGGGCTTTTTTGTTTCAGGAACGTCAGATAGTTCTGGGTAGCAATAACTTCCCGGCCTTGCCTTTCAGAGACACCCGTTTTTCCGACACATTAACTGGGATGACTTGCTGGCTAGGAGAGTTGACCCACCCTTCCGGCCATCACTGGTAGGACCCCACTCCTTTCTTCTCACCTAGCCTATATTTCAGCCCTTCTTGGTTCTCAGCACTTTAATCCTGCGTTGTAGCTTAAAGAGTCCTGGCTCATGAAACTGAAACAGTAATTGCATTCTGCGCCACACACCCTTTCCTTTGGCTGGCTAAAAGCCACGATTCCTTTTAAACCCATGTGCTCTATATCTCCCTCCCTCCACACAGTAACTCTGCTAAGGTGCTGTGTTGTTCCCCTGCCCCGATCCTAGGGCCATATTTGTCTGAAGATCCATTATCAGATCATTTCACTCTGTCCTTCTTAGCTTCACCCCTTGGGCAATTCCAGTGTAGTTGTGGCTAACCTTGGTTGGTTAACTGTGTGGCTCCTGAGGAACATACTCCCCAAACCTGAGGACCGCCACATGTTTTGGACTGTAAGCCCTAGCCAGCATGGCCCAAGGGTCAGCAACAATGGGAATTGTAGCCAAAATATCTGGAGGATGCCAGGTTTGGGGAAAGGTTTACCAGAACCACCAGATGTTTGTTACCTGGTCAAAATAGCAGCCCTTGGTTTGCGTAGGTAGTTGATAAAATGGGTGACAACTCTGTTTCCTCATAACCATGCATGGAATTGATGGCAGAGATCAAAGATGCAGAGTGTAAGAAAAACAGGATGGCTAAATGGATAATAAATCCATGCTGAGTGATCTTGACTTCAAGATGGTCCCCTGAGCTGTTGTAGATGGGCTATAGTACCTCTGCATTCCATTCTTCCTGTACCAATTTGCCCTGCCTAATCAGCTCAGAGGAGGGTGGTGTGGTGTCTCCCTGGAACTCCTGCTAGTCTTCTTGCTCTCTGTGCAGTGGTACCATGGTTCTAGAACTTAATCCGTTCCGGGAGTCGGTACGACTCCCGAAACCATTCGAAAACCAAGGCCTGGCTTCCGATTTGATGCAGGAGCTTCCTGCCCTCAATCAGAAGCCGCGTCGGACGTTCGGCTTCAAAAAAAAGTTTGCAAACTGGAACACTTACTTTCGGATTTGCAGTGTTCGGGGGCCGATTTGTTCGACAACTAAGACGTTTGAGAACCAAGGTACCACTGTATACTGATCACCTTTTCGCACCTGCAGCAATCCGAAGACGATGTCAGCCAGTTTGACACCCGCTTCACCCGGCAGACCCCCGTGGATAGTCCTGATGATGGCTTCCTCAGCGAGAGCGCCAACCAGGCCTTCTTGGTAAGGGACATGCAGCAGTGTTGGCCTTTCCCTAGCGAAGGGGCTGCAGGGTTGCTGCTGCTTCTGAGTTAAACCAAATCCTGAGGTTGCAGTAGCGCCCCGGATCATAGCCGCGTTGACCAGCTGTTTCCTTCTGCAGGGATTCACCTACGTAGCCCCATCAGTGTTGGAGAGCATCAAGGAAGGCTTCTCCTTCCAGCCCAAGCTGCGATCTCCCCGCCGTCTCAACAGCAGCCCTCGCACCCCCGTCAGGTAAGGGAGAGCCACGAGGTGGCCTAGATTCTAGAGTGCATTCCTCATGGGACTAGGGCAAAAGCAGGGTGAGCTCAGGGCCTTGCTTACGACAATAAATGTTGCCTCCGGTACCCCTTCCCCAGGGGAATGGCTGTGCTGTCTGGGCCTTAGTCACTGCGATATCTGTGGCTCTATGTGGAATGGGGGGGGGGCAGGAGAGGACAGGGAGTCATGTAAGTGGTCAAGTCAGTAACTGGCTTAACTCCAGCCCATGTTTTGCAGCCCATTGAAGTTCTCACCCTTTGAAGCCTTCAAGCCAAGCACAAGCATGGAACAGATGGAGCTGTCGCCGCCCTCGCTCATGCCAGTGCCAGAAGTCTCCGCTCCGCTGCCCATCAAAACCCCATCGGGCACCAAGAAGAAGAAGGGCCGGGGGCGGGCCCGGTAGCTGAGGCAGTGAGATCATTGGACCGTCCGCCTTAGCATGGCGGAGCTCTCTGGTTGCTCAGGTGGACGGGGGCTCAGAGGTGGAGAGAGCTGTGCCACAGCAACGTCAAGCCCTGTTTGGGGAGCACCTTTTCTCCCCTGCTGCAAGGGGCCACCTTCCCTCCCAGCTGCAAAGGGTGGTGTGGTGTCGGTGCTTTTCCATCATAGGGAACGATCCCTACGTGAGGTGCTTTCTTTTGAAATATATAGTGGAACGTGGTGGGAACGGAGGGAAGTTGAGACACACAAAGGATCCGTCAGAAGGCACCTGCCTCGGGGCTGAGTACGCTGCCATCTTACTGGCGGTGCATTTTGCGTGAGTGTGAACTGTGGGTAGGGAGGACATGCGGTCTGGCTCTCCTCGCTGCTGCCAGATCCGTGGCAATTGAAGCTTTAGGACTTGTAAAGCAAGGGGCGCAACTTTGACCAGGCGGAAAGGATTGAGCGAATCCTACTGGGTGGAGTTGCACCCTCTCACGGGAAACTTCTGCACCCGTCTACTTCCCCCAGTGTGCACCAAGTGCCAAAAACTGATGCTGCTCCCTAAGTGGCCGTGGCCTGGTCAGTATCCCCCTCCCCCCGGGCTAATACCTATCTAGCAGTGCCTCTTTCTGTACCCTTGACTGTGAGTGAATCCTAGCGGTCTAGTTGCTGCCCAGACGATGGGCTGGTGAGTGGCAAGGATTTATCAGCTTGTTTCTGAGGACTGTTGCCACGATGCCCATGAAGCTTGGCCTATGCCAAGTAGTACAGTTACGGTGGGAGAGAGCCATGCTGTGCTTCAGTCCACGAGGAGACCGCTAAGGTGTCTCTTATCACCCCTCTACTTTATTTGTCATAGGAAACTTTCGAAACAAAATGGAAACTCAGGCTGCGTTTTTGGCGGGGACAGGCGATCGAGCAAGCTAGGTGCAAGCGGGAAGGGGTCAATAGACAACACAGGGCAAAAGCAGCTTCTGCTACGTCCATGGGATGGGGCAGTGAACTGCCTTCAGTCTGTAGCTGTCTTTGCAGCAAGTGCTTCAGTGCCCTCTATGCTGCTACTTCTAGAGGGCAGTGACATGCAGCTGTTTGCCTGGGTCTTCCCAGGCTGCTGTCCCAGAAAAAGAATGCAGATCACTCAGGAGAGCCCCTGCACTGCTCTCGGTTGCCTTTGGGGCCCCTTCTTCCTCCGAGACCTCCTGCACTGCTTTATCTTCTGCTGGCTCCGGATCGGCTTTCTCCTTGGACGCTTCTTGCTTTTCCTCCACCTCCTCCTCCTCCTCCTCCTCCTCCTCCTCATCTTCTCCTTGGAGGAGCTGCTGCTGCTCCCTCTCATCCCCCACATCAATGGGTTGCTCCTCCCCGGACTCTTCGTCTCCCGGCTTCTCGTCCCGGTGTCCCTGTAACGGCTCTTCAGGGAGTTCCCCTCCCCAAAGCCCTTGCCATCGGAGCATCAGACCCCTCAGCAGGCGCTGGGGGTGGTACCTTCCTCCTGAATTGCGGCTCAGCCGACGCCACGCCAGGAACAGCAAGAGGAGAAGGAGCAGCAGCAGGCAGACCAGGAAACTCACGACGATGTCATCGCTGCTCTTGCCGCGGCCACCACCTCTCTCTGGAGCTGCTCCCATGGCTTTCCCCGGAAACAGCAGGAGCAGGGCAGAGAGCGTGCAGACAAACTGGGGCCTCTACAGAGAAAAAGGAGCCAGGATGAGTCCCTGCCCCTGCAATTTTAATATGACAAGGAGCCTTGAATGTTGGCCTGCTGTGGCGCTGTTCCCTGGGCTGTGTGGATCATGGAATCGTGCCCTGAAAACTCCCACTTGCACAGTGTTAATTGGACTCTGATGTAGATGTTAAGGAGGGATCATGGATCATGGTGAAAAGAGCAGGGCACTGCCATTGCTCGGAAGCTGTCTTACGTTTTTAAAATGTTCACCAGCAACTGCCTGCATATATATATTTTTAACCTACATGCTGCAGCTAGGAGGGCTTGCAATTAAAGAATATGAAAAAATGAATTCCTGGCCTTGTGTGATGTTTGGGGATTTTATTGGATGCTGCAGTAGATCTGCTAATGGGGGCTTTGCATCTTCAGTGGCAGCCCACAGACGAGTAGACATTTGCTGAAGCGCTATAATGTAAGAGGAACAAGAGTGTGTGTGTGATTGTTTCCTAGCACAAGCTCCATTGATAGTCATAAAGACATATCCAGATGGCAGAGGAGAAACTACAGCCAATAAGAGCTTATAGCAAGTTGACTATAAATTATGCAGGCTTAAGAAAATGTGCGTGCATATATTTTTCTTGCATATTTCCCCTATTTTTACATAATTTGCTATGTTAGAGGACAAAGCTATGTAGGGTCTTTGGAAGTCATCTTCAGTGACTACTGTGGTTTTTGAAATTAGCAAGAATTTGTCATACTTTCTCGTACCTATGATTGTGAAGCTATGATAAAGCATGTACTTTTAAATAAAAAAGCTGTGATTCTTTAGAAAGCTGAATTCTGTATAAAAAGCCACCCTCCATTTAACCTCAACCTTTGCTTCAGAAGGCAGAACCTCTATTTGGTGCTTTGGCCATTGGGAATTACTGTACTGTCTGCCCCAAATGACCTGAGGCTCAGTACATCGGGTGAGGGAAGAAGATATATTTCTGCTAAGCCAGCATATGAAGGTAGACAGTGCCAACTATCAAGCTTTGTAGTTACCAAGAAAGAGCTGGTCCATTTAACTTGGGCAGGTCTTGCTTCAGCTAATTTTATGGGGTGTATTTGTCAAATGGTAAATGTTCTATTGGACGTGTGGAAGGAAGTGGGCTGTAGAAGCAGAGAGTTTTGGCTAACAGTTTTGGTTTAATCAGATGCTGCATAGCCACAAATCTGTCTTGCGCTGGCGCTAATGGAATATAGCCTGGGTGACAAGTCTGTTCCTTTCTTTTTCTTCTGTGTCACCAAAGCAAGGCCGCTGAATATAATTCAGCAATGGAGGAAAAGGCTGATGCCATCAAGGAAAGGGTAATCTGTGGGAGAATATTAGGACTGAACATGCAGGGAGAGGGAAGTTCCAAATCAATTTTGGGGGACAGCCTACATCACTAAGCTTTAACTAACCTGCACCTTGGATATTTGTGGTCTTCTGTGACCTGAAAGTAGTGAAGTAAGAAGAAATAGCAGCGTTAGGCAGAGAAAGCAGCAGCAAAGGAAACTAATGTCCTTGGCAGCACAGGAACAGCAAAGTCTTTCCCCATGTTCCATGATACTAATCAGCAAGGTATCTTTACAGGATTTCCAGTCCACTAACAGGATTTTTTTGTTTTGTTAGGGGGGTGGTGAAGTAGAATAAAGTTAGGCTAGGAGATGAGAGTTTGATAGAGCTATGAGCAGGTTTCCTACATTTTGAAGCTATTTTCTGTGGGTGCTGGATCTGTTCGTTTTCTGATCCGCTAAGTTCACATACCGAAGCCAATGGTTGCCAACCCTTTCAATAGGCACATTTGGAATCTGGAGTGAGTGTCATGGGCATCAGTCACAAAATGGCTGCCACATCTATAAAATGCAGGACTGTAAAATGGTGCAGGCACCCCCCTCCTCAGTCAACGGGGAAAAGGCACAAATGCCAGTCACAGGGAAGCCTTTTGCAGAAGAAAGAGTGCGTGTCTAGTCCTATTCTCCAATGAAATGTGGGTATGTTTAAGGATGTGTGCTAAGTGAAGGAGAGTCTGAGCCAATACACACAGGAAGTGTGAATGTTAGGTTTTTTTTGAGGGGGGTTATTTCTAGAGACCTTTTGTGGGCACAACAAGCACTAGTGAAACATTTGGGTTGTATTCAAAGTTGTGCTAAAGAGATCCATCCGGTCAACACAAGGATTTCTCGTGTGACACAGCATTGTCCCACTCCTCTCTCTGTGCCCCGCGTAAATCTAGTGTTTTTAGTTGAATTGAGGCCTTACAAATAGCGGGGGAGAGAAGGCAAGCAAAATGTGAGGGAGATAGTGAAAGATACAGGAAATTGAATGCAGATTTCCAAAGACTAGCAAGGAGAGACAAGAGGGCCTGTCTAAACAAGCAATGCAAAGAAATAGAGGAAAATAACAGAATGGGAAAAACCAGAGATCTGTTCAAGAAAATTGGAGATATGAAAGGAACCTTTCGTACAAAGATTACCACAATTAAGGACAAAAGTGGAAAGGACCTAACAGAAGCAGAAGACATCAAGAAGAGGTGGCAAGAATACACAGAGGAATTATACCAGAAAGATATGAAGGTCTCATACACCCCAGGTATGACCTTGAGCCAGACATCCTGGAGAGTGAAGTCAAATGGGCCTTAGAAAGCCTTGCTAACAACAAGGCCAGTGGAAGTGATGATATTCCAGCTGAACTATTTAAAATCCTAAAAGATGATGCTGTTAAGGTGCTACACTCAATATGCCAACAAGTTTGGAAAACTCAGCAGTGGCCAGAGGATTGGAGAAGATCAGTCTACATCCCAATCCCAAAGAAGGGCAGTGCCAAAGAATGCTCTAACTATCGCACAATTGCACTCATTTCACACGCTAGGAAGGTTATGCTTAAAATTCTACAAGGCAGGCTTAAGCAGTATGTGAACCGAAAACTCCCAGAAGTGCAAGCTGGATTTCGAAGGGGCAGAGGAACCAGAGACCAAATTGCAAACATGCGCTGGATTATGGAGAAAGCTAGAGAGTTCCAGAAAAACATCTACTTCTGCTTAATTGACTACGCAAAAGCATTTGACTGTGTCGACCACAGCAAACTATGGCAAGTTCTTAAAGAAATGGGAGTGCCGGATCACCTCACCCGTCTCCTGAGAAATCTCTATGTGGGACAAGAAGCTACAGTTAGAACTGGATATGGAATAACTGATTGGTTCAAAATTGGGAAAGGAGTACGACAAGGCTGTATATTGTCTCCCTGCCTATTTAACTTATATGCAGAATTCATCATGCGAAAAGCTGGGCTGGATGAATCCCAAACTGGAATTAAAATTGCCGGAAAAAATATCAACAACCTCAGATATGCTGATGATACAACCTTGATGGCAGAAAGTGAGGAGGATTTGAAGAACCTTTTAATGAGGGTGAAAGAGGAAAGCGCAAAATATGGTCTGAAGCTCAACATCAAAAAAACTAAGATCATGGCCACTGGTCCCATCACCTCCTGGCAAATAGAAGGGGAAGAAATGGAGGCAGTGAGAGATTTCACTTTCTTGGGTTCCATGATCACTGCAGATGGTGACAGCAGTCACGAAATTAGAAGACGCCTGCTTCTTGGGAGAAAAGCAATGACAAACCTAGACAGCATCTTAAAAAGCAAAGACATCACCTTGCCGACAAAGGTCCGTATAGTTAAAGCTATGGTTTTCCCAGTAGTAATGTACGGAAGTGAGAGCTGGACCATAAAGAAGGCTGATCGCCGAAGAATTGATGCTTTTGAATTATGATGCTGGAGGAGACTCTTGAGAGTCCCATGGACTGCAAGAAGATCAAACCTATCCATTCTCAAGGAAATCGGCCCTGAGTGCTCACTAGAAGGACAGATCCTGAAGTTGAGGCTCCAGTACTTTGGCCACCTCATGAGAAGAGAAGACTCCCTGGAAAAGACCCTGATGTTGGGAAAGATGGAGGGCACAAGGAGAAGGGGACGACAGAGGATGAGATGGTTGGACAGTGTTCTCAAAGCTACTAACATGAGTTTGGCCAAACTGCGGGAGGCAGTGAAGGATAGGCGTGCCTGGTGTGCTCTGGTCCATGGGGTCACGAAGAGTCGGACACGACTGAACGACTGAACAACAACAACATTTAGTTGAATACTACCTCATGTGCCTTGCAGCCTTGGTACTCTCACTTCTAAGAACTCGCCCTCTGCGTGTTGTTTAGAAGAGAGCAGCCATCTGACGCCATCAGGTCCCACAAGCAGCACAACGTGAACATTAGCAAATGGCTGCAGCGACAGCTTTCTCTGAAAGGTCACAGGCCTTTGCAACCGGTTGCTTGCTCCTTTACGCAGAGAAAGTAGTTGTAAGAGCAAGAGCTTTGAAAGGCCTGTGTGTGAGAAAGGAGGCCACGGGATGGACGTTGCCACTAGGGTAGCCCCTGCAGCAAATTGTCATCTGCAGCAAGGGTGGAGACCTGGTGACCCTTTAGCTTCCATTCTGCCTAGCTCTGGGATGTGGAGGGAGTGGCCCTCCAGGACTCCAACTCCCATCAGCCTTAGGCAGCAATGATAGCCGGAGAACCCCATCCCTGAGCTACACTAAATGGAAGCTGAATTCTACTCCACCCACCCTCCAAGCGAGATACCTTGTCAGAAGGCTATTTGCACATGTATTACAGGTGGGCCGTGGGGTTAGCTTTTATCACACTTTCAGCATTTTGAAGAAGTTACTGAGCGATATTAGGTGATCCATTTTTTCTATAGAATCTGTACAGCAGACATTGGTCTCCTTCCCTGAAACAACTAGAACAGCAGCCAATGGGCCTACGCTACAGTATTTCTGAAGAAAGCAGCAAGACACAAAGCACGGATGGGGAACTTGTGGCTCTCCTGCAGAGGGTAGACCACAGCTTGACATAGGGCCATAGGTCAGTGGCAGAGCAAGTATCTGCTTTGCATGCCACAGGTTCCAGGTTCACGTTCTAGAATCTCTATTTAGGGCTGGGAGAGATCCCTGCCTGAGACCCTCAGGGGTTGCTGCCAGTCAGTGTAGACCAGGGCTTCCCAAACTCAGGTCTCCAGCTGTTTTTGGACTACAATTCCCACCATCTGTGACTACTGGTCCTGCTATCTAGGGATGATGGGAGTTGTAGTCCAAAAACAGTTGGAGATCCAAGTCTGGGGAACCCTGGTGTAGACAATACTGAGCTAGATGGACCAATGCCCTGACTCAGTATAAGGCAGCTTCCTATGTTTCTATAGTCCCTGACCATTAGCCATGCTGGCTGAGGCTAATGGGAGTTGGAATTCAATAATATCTGGTGAGCAACAGATTTCCTATCACTGCTATCTACTGCAGCAGAAAAGCCCTTTGTTCCATCTCATATTAAAGGGAGCAGCTTTACCATCAAAGGATTGAAGGCGGCAAAAGGCCCAGTTTTCAACTATTCGCAAAGGCCGTTAAAGAGGCTAGCATCAGAGCATAGCTTAACCTTGGAGTTCTCTAGCCCAAAAGCAGAAATGTCATCTGATGGACCAGAATAACTTTAAGAGTTAAGGCAGAACATCAAAGGAAACAGAAGTGTCCAAGAAGCCAATGTGCCACAGCAGTGCGCCTTATCAAAACTGCCCAGTGGAATAAGGAGGGAACACAGAACAAAGGACCATAAGCAATGAAAGAGAAGCCATTCCAGTGCTGCAGGTCCTGGGCTTTCATCACAGCAAAAGGGAAACCGGGAGCCATTGATACCTTTAAAGAGCTTTTGCCGCTTCCAAGTGGTCTCGCACACAGGGAGGAAGAGAATGCAGCACCTCAAGGCATCTCTTGAATTATTTTACAATTTTCTGTGCAGCCTTTTCGTTTAAGAAAATGCCCAAAGGGAGCACCTTCTCCTCCACTGTAGCAAAACAAATTCTAGAGCAGCAGCAGAATGGCTTCTGCATTCCCATCCCCCTGCCAGTGGCAGGAGAGAGAAGACGAAGTGGAGTCCCTCTGGCCAACCAGGGATGGCGATGGGCATGGCCAGCACCTTAGGAGCAGCATTTAATCAGCCTGCGCAAACAGCACCTCTCTTATTCTTCCTTACCTGCCTTGTTAGCCCTACTTGCTCAACTTCTTCTGGAGAAAAGAGAGCATGGCACCTCCTTGCAGAAGCCAAAGAACAGCAGATGGAAAGAGCCCAGTGAGAGGTTCAAATCTTAACCAGCTATTCGCGATAAGGAAACATTCTGGTTTCTAAAAGTCTCAGCCACTACTGTCTCAAATCCAGTAGGGTCATGCAACTTTGCCGCTTCTCGCTCTCACACATGTACACACACACTCTCTCTCTCTCTCACATGCCACCCTTCCAAATTCATCTTCTCCAGCCCTGTTGGGTCTACCCTCTTTCTTACCATCGTCAGGAGTGGAGTGCTCTTTGCTCTGCTGCACTGCATGTAGCCTGGAGGAAAATGAAACTTTGCAAGCAGTGGCCCTATGTGTGCACTTTGGGGGGTGGGGGGTGGAGAGATGTGTTTCCTGCCTCTGCTCGTCACCCTGCACAGAGAAAACACTGCAAAGCTATACTTAGCACCTGGTGCAAAGAATCAACTATTTACCTATTCTGGGTACTTCCAACCATTATCAGGCTTAAGCAGAACTTCCCCATTGCACTGATGAGCATCTCTCATTGGGAAGAAAGCCAGAATTAGCTCAAAATCTATTAAGCAAATTTGTTTTCCATGCCAATGTCTGTTCTGCTTTAATTTGGGGGCAGGGGTGGGGAAGAGAGAGATATAAAACGTACCAAATCAAGTACTTTGGACAGCTATCGATGGTTGTCCCACCTTATTCACAAGGCCTTGAGGGCCTATGCTATGTACTGTAGCAGATTCCTATGTTTGTTTGCTCCTCATCTGGGCTTGTACAACAGGAATAAGGACTCCTGGTTGTAAAGGATAGTCCACTGCAGCTGATAAGAGTTTTAAAAAAAGAGTAAAGCACGCTTCCACACCACCTACATCCTGCGAGGACGACGGTGGGGTGGGGTGTGTAATATAGAAGATGTACAGAGGATGCTCGAGAAAACTTTGCAGCTGTTTCCTTGCCCAGGAAAAGTAGAGCCAGGAAGTACTCTCTTCATTTCCACCACTTCATAGCCCTTGCAGTCGTATGGGAAGAGAGAGTGAACACTTTTCTATCCCGTCAGCAGCTTTTGCCTATGCAGAGAGCACAGATCACAAATTCGTACCGCAGTGTGGAGACTTTGCACGCATGGTTTGCATTCACCTTAGAACAACACTATTTCCTGCAGGCTCAGGCAGCAGAGAGGCCTTAATTCAACAGTGCCAACCACAAGTTTCCTGCCACCCCACCCCCAGAACAGCTTCTGCTGCTTGGTCTAGGACAGGAAGAACAGCACACCTGCCACCCGCCACCTACACTCTTCCGGAGAACCTTAATGCGTAGCGGGTACCTACAGCGTGCATGCACTTTGGTAGAAATCATATTGGCTTCTCCAGCAGCCACAAAAGATGTTGCTAGGAGCTGGATGCCCCACAAGCCCAGGAGATTCTCTCTCTGCACATTCAGTGCTTACTGCGGTGGGAGATGGAATGTTTCTGAATTACTTTGTTTTTTTAAAAAAAACAAAAACCTTAAAACTGCTTTTCAGAAAAAGCTCCTAAGGGATCATTCATTTCATTGTGGTATTTTTAAACAGTGGAAACAAACAATAAGTGAGTGTGTGCGTGCGCACATACACACACAGAGTAATGAATATAGCAGTTGATAGGACCGCATAAAAGGCCATTCGGCAGGAGCTAATTCAAACTCAAGGCCTGCCTAAACAATGTGGCCTTCAGCTGCTTGCAAAACGTCAAAGGGAGGAAGCTAGAGATGTATCTCTCGCCCTTCAATAGAGGAGGGAGGTGGAACAGAAACACACACACACCCTCCAGCAGATCTCCCAGGGTAAGCAGAATCAGCTAGTTCTTTAAATTCCCTGAACTGGGCTTGGTTGGAAATACACAAGAAACGAGTGCAGATTAAACAAAGGAGCCCCATGCCTCATGTCACAAGCTCCTGGCGTCAGCACCCTGCATTAGCTGCAGATTCCAAATGCTCATCCAAAGCAGCCCCACGACGTTGCAGCAGTCCAAGCAGGATGTGACCCAGGCATGACTCTTGCAAAACTGGTGCAAGAGTCAAAACAAAATAAAAAATAAAAAAAATCCTTCCAGTAGCACTTTAGAGACCAACTAAGTTTGTTCTTGGTATGAGCTTTTGTGTGCATGCACACTTCTTCAGATACGAAAAGCTTATACCAAGAACAAACTTAGTTGGTCTCTAAAGTGTTACTGGAAGGAATTTTTTTTGTTTTTTTTTGTTTTGACTATGGCAGACCAACACGGCTACCTACCTGTAACTGGTGCAAAGAGTGTTTTACAGGTATGATGTGGCTGTGACCTTGCATGCCTTGATGGGAGAACAGAGAGAGATGTAGGAGGGAATTGTTTGTTTGTTTTTAGCTCCACCCACCTTTGCTCCTGGCCCTGCCCACCAGCGGCATATGGCCCTTGGAAGTTTGCCTAGAAGAGAATGTGGCCCTCAGGCTTAAGAAGGTTCTCTGCCCCAGTGTAGCCCCCATTCTGTCAAGATTTGCCACAAGTCATCAGCTCCACTGTCTCATTGCTCCCAGTTCCATATCAAAGCAAAGACTGAGCTCCTACAAGTGGGCTGCGCTCAAAAAGGCAGGTACCACTTTATGCACCTTAGGCATGCGCCTGTGCACACACAGCTGCAGAACACATTCCTCTTGCACATGCCCAAGGCTGGCTGTTCCAAGCTCAAAGGAGGGATGCACCACTGGAACTGAAGGAAGCAAAGTTCTTTCACTGCCAAGGAGTTTCTTGCAACAAATGCAAGCACTGAGCTAAAGCTCAGGCAGATGCCAGATCAAAAAGGAAGGGGAAGGGAAGGGAAGAGGCAACGGGAGTTGCAGGAGAAAAGCTTCTGTTCATTTGAAAAGGGTCAAAGCACTGTAAGCTACCGGTAACTGAATATGAAAAGCCCCCTAGTGGAGAGTGACAGAAAACATTTCCTTCAGAGACCTATCCTTTTAAGGGTATCGAGAGATATTGCCAAACTAAAACCCAGATTAAACTTGGCTCAGCAACTAAGATAGTGGGAAGTAGCAGAAACCAGAGGGAGCCTGACCTGCTCAAGTCAAAATGCAATTACGAAAGCAAGCCTGTTTCCTATACCATTACCTATCCCTCCTTGAGCAGGGATCTCACCAGGTAAATATCTAGGCTGGCATGTAGTAGTTTATGTGTGAGGGATAGCTCTACCTACAAAATAAAATAAAAAATTCCTTCCAGTAGCACCTTAGAGACCAACTAAGTTTGTTCTTGGTATGAACAAACTTAGTTGGTCTCTTAAGGTGCTACTGGAAGGAATTTTCTATTTTATTTTGTTTTGACTATGGCAGACCAACACGGCTACCTACCTGTAACTAGCTCTACCTACATTCCTCTCTCTTTCCAGAAGAGGGTGGACTTATTTAACCTCCTGCCTCTATAGTGCACACTTCTCCAACCTTGTTCCTTTTTTATTTTTAAAAAGCAAGCTCCATTGCTACACATACACACAAGGATTGTTCCAGTTACATTCAAAAGTAGCAGCAAGCATGCATTTTACCTTGCTTAAAAATCCAGATTATAAGTAACAGGAAATAAGCTTTGTTAGAATTCAAAACAAAAGTGGAGCAGCCAACGAGAAAAGGCCTGAATATTCACACATGTTCAGGGCATGCAAGCCGCTCTGAAACCCAGTATAAACACAGAACAAGCGAGGCAATCTTCCAAATTAAAAAAAAGTGAACATTAAAAGTTCAGGTTGGAAAACCATTGCTTGCTCACACAGACAGCCCTACCTTTCCATGTAAAGTTTGGCTCCTATACCCCTAAAAGCTATATGGCACAAGCAGACACCAATCATTTCCGAACAATGATTTAGAAAGGCTGAAGTTTAAGTGAAGTGTTGTTGTTTTTCCTGCAAGCATCCAACATGACTTGTGTCCTCCTTGGTTTCTTTGGGCAGCTCTAGGTGAGCAGGAAGGGACGTGGGTGGTGCTGTGGATTAAACCACAGAGCCTAGGGCTTGCTGATCAGAAGGTCGGTGGTTCGAATCCCTGCGATGGGGTGGGCTCCTGTTGCTCGGTCCCAGCTCCTGCCTACCTAGCAGTTGGAAAGCATGTCAAAAGTGCAAGTAGATAAATAGGTACTGCTCCGGCGGGAAGGTAAATGGCGTTTCCGTGCACTGCTCTGGTTCGCCAGAAAGCGACTTAGTCATGCTGGCCACATGACCCGGAAGCTGTACACCAGCTCCCTCGGCCAGTAACGTGAGATGAGCGCCGCAACCCCAGAGTCGGACACGACTGGACCTAATGGTCAGGGGTCCTTTTACCTTTACCTTTTTAGGTGAGCAGAAATGCCAGGGCTGTTGCCTGTTCCGCTGTGTTTTTCCACCACGCTAAAAGTGAACCCACATAAAATGGCGGGAAGAAAGCAAATGCTCCAGGAAAAGTCTGCACTTACCCTGAACTCCTGAATTCATCTGTGGGAAGAAGGGAGGCGGCAGCAACAGACTTGTGCACAGAGTTGTGGCTTTATAAAGACTTTTATTTGGAATGAAAATATAGATTATTGAACCTGAACAGTTTCTTTTCGCCTCCACCACCCTCGTATGTTTCGTCAGAACCTGCTTAGCATTTGAGGGCTGGAAGGTGGGGAGAGAGGAGTGGTCCCAGAGACAAGAAACTTAAGGACTGTGACTAGATGGCAGATTTATTTCATAGTCAAGCCCCAATGATCCCATCCATGGTCTCTTTGAAATAAAATAAAATTCAGGCAAGGAAGCAGAAGAATCCTCAACAGGATTCTCAGTGGTCCTAGCAGGGAAAATGGGGAGAAGAGTCCTGGCCCATAGGAGGCACTGGCTTCTAATAAACCGCAAAATCCACCCGCCATGAGAGATTGGGAAGGGGAATCCCAGCCTTCTCTCCGGTGGAAAGCGTGGGCATGTCAGACTGCGCAGTTAGCTAGTCCTGATACATACAAGCTAGCCCCAGCCATGGGAAGGGGACAAGGCCAGAGGGAATCTGGCCAGAATAAGGCAAAGGGACAGATGTGGGGAGACCAGCACATCGCCCCTTGGGTAATACAGGGTGCGGGAGGAGGAGGAGATTTGGTCCGAGACAAAACCCAAGAAACATTCCCAGTAGCAGCAAGAGAGGGCAAGTCCCTGTCTCACACCACAGGGCAGGATGAGGCAGTGTATAAAGGGATTACTGGCAGCTCAAAAAAAGGTGAAGCGTTTAAGAAGATCCATGTTGGTGAGGTCTCCTCCGCGGGGAAAGCCCCACCCCACCCCTCCTAGACATCGCCGTTCTCTATGCGGCTCAGCTGCTCCTCTAGCCGCACAATGCGCTCGCCCTGCGCAGCCACAAGCGCCCGCAGTGACGCCACTTCACGCAGCACTTCTTCAATGACCTGCCTGCCGTCCTGCAAAGAAGAAGAAAACAGGGTCATGCTGCTCTTCCCAACGGGATCCCAGCTGCTCAGCTCAAAATCACCCCGTGACCTGTACTCTTGGGACCAGTGGGACTTGTGCCTCTTCTCCCTCCCCCAGTGCATGTGTGAGAGGGAGTGCACCATGTATGCGCACACACATGTTGGGGGGAAGGGAGGAAGAAAGCAACATTGGCAAATGCTTGGTCAACACATGCACACACGCAGTGGAAAGAAGCAGGCTATTAGACATCCAAAGAAAGAAATCCTCAGCAGACTGACTTCATAGGATCTGTTCAATTACGAACAGCCTGGCATTCAGGTTAAAAATGCCCCAAAGCATCCTTGTCCTTGACAAATTGCTCAGTAGCCGCAGACAGCCAGGAATTCCACACAGATGCCTGAGTGGGCTAGCAAAGAGCAGAGCATGGATCATCCTGTTCCTCCTCTGCCAGTCTGCTTAGAAGAAGACATTTTTCATTTTTTCCCCTATCTGCCTCTGTTTCCGGGCTGGCTATGGAGGAGATGGCATCCTTTCCCCTGCAGATAGCATGGAAATGCAGATGGCTAGCTGATTAGCAGGATAGTGGAACGTTAAGGAAAGTTCTGCTGGATCCCAGCATCCTGTGCACAAGTGAAGCCTGAGCACAGGAGCCCTCTCCTCTCCTTTCCAGCAACTGGCATTCAGAGGCATCCTGTGCCTGAAGGTGGAATATAGCCTTACCCTCCACGGATTTGCCTAAAGCCACTCACACCGGTAACCTTTGTAGGCTCATTTGCTCTCTATGGGAAGCCCACTTTCTAACCACAGCCTCTAGTCAAGCCCTACTGGCTTTTCTCCAACAACTGAAATTGGATGACTTCTCCAAAACTACAAAGGATTTGCATTATTATTATTATCATCATCATTAGAGAGAATGCTGGAGAGTGAACAATGGACATGCAGACCTTCTCCTCCATTCTCCCTCCCCAAGGGACATCAGAATCCTGTTCTGCTCCTTGCATTTGGATCTAACCCGCATCTACACCCACCCACACCCCAGCTCAACCGCTCTGCAACCTTCCGAGGGACGACAAAGAAGCACCAATCAAACAAGCCACCCACAGAACCCCCCCCCCCGTTCCGGCGCAGCCCTGCACATACCCCACTGGCAGTGCTGATGCTAATGGCAGGCATGGCAGCAGACTGAGACATGGCACTGGGGTGTGTGGCACTCAGCCCGGCGCTGGGGGCAGCAGCGGGGCGGCTCTCTTGCAGCAAGCTCCTCCGGCTGACTTTGAGGTCACGCTGCTTGGTGGGCACGTAGGCTTCGCGCAGCGAGATCAGGATGGGCCCCGCCGTCTTCCCTGCCACCCATTCCTCGGCTTCCATGGTGGCTTCTGGCCCAGCTGTGTCTGGGTACAAATCATCTTGGAACAAATCTGACTGCAGAGAGAGAGAGAAAGAAAGAGGGCAGTGTTAAGAGCCTGGGGCGATGTGGAACAGTGCTGCTTCCTCCCCCCCCCCCCACCCCATGGGATGTACAAGGTAAAACACTCAACAAATTCGCTGTTTCAAAATTTACAATTCTCAGTCTCCACTTTATATTGGCCTATCTTACAGAGCAGTTTTAAAAGAAGAAACAGATAGCGTGCTTTGAGTAACACGCTATTTAACTGTCAAGCAGTAGCCTAATTATTAAATCCACATAGTTTCAAAGCTAGACAGGGGCACAGATCCAAAATTCTACGCAATGAAAACAGGCATATGTATGAAGTTCGAGACCTGAACACTGGAGGGATTTGCTTAATAATAATTTTATTATTTATAACCCATCCATCTGACTGGGTTGCCTCAGCCACTCTAGGCGGCTCCCAACACATTAAAAATAATAATAATAAAACATCAAACATTAAAAACTCCCCAATACAGGCCTGCCTTCAGATGTCTTCTAAAAGTTGCAAAGGTATTTAATGCTTATGTAACGCCCGGCTTGGTTTAAAGGCAAGTAAAGCACACACAACCGTCAAATGGAGAAAAAAAAATGCTTCTGATCATGGAAGGAACAGTGTTGAAATGGCAACGGTTCCAGCATATGACTTTAGAAGATCCTTCTGGCCAGCTGGAAACCAGAGGGGAGAAAAGCACTGGATGGAAATACCAAGCTACACCTTCAAAGGGACACGACCACCTGTCCCAATGGCCAGAACTGAAATGCTCACAACCTTCCAGGGTATATGAGGTTATGTGTGATTCTCCTGTCAACTTGCTGGGTGAACACAGCAGTGGCAACAGCCCCATGGATTAATATTTCAAGATTCTAATGCGGAACCATCAAGCCACCCACAAACAGGTTGCTTGGTCCCGAAACAGCAGCAAGGGAAGCCCCTGCCCCCGTCCCTTGTAGCTTAAGCAGCAGTTTCTTGAAAAAGTAGGCTAGCCCCCACTATCAAACACCCACCTTCCTTGGCACAGTCATGATAATGGGCTCACACTTGCGTTCGTGGAGTTTGTAAAACCTGCAGAAACACACCAAGAGAGAAAGATTGAGGCACAGGCAGCCAGGCAAGACTACCGGTTCTTTCACTGGTGTCACACACACACACACACACACACACCCAGCCCCAGCATTATTCAGAATACCTGGCAATCTCACACTTGTTGACATCCAGACCCCGTTTGGGCATCCATCCCATGCCACGCTGGGGTTCTTTGCTAGTGAATGTGTTCAGGAAGTGGATGTAGGGGGCTTCTGCCGTGATCTCGAAGTATCGGATGCTGGAGTCACCCTGGAAGGGGGAGAGGGCGAAAAGGATGCACACAGTGTTACTATGCCTACCGAGGACGTTGCGATGCTTGGCATCCCTTGGCATACCACTTCCCTCCCGAGCACTTTGCTTTCAGTGGGACAGACTGGCTGAGGAAGAGGGGCCAAGGGAATACCCACCTTCAGAGAGAGGGTACAAACCCAGAGTTCTGGAACCCCAAGAAGCCAGCTTTGCACTTTAACCGTCTTATACGGAAGTCAGACCCTGGAGTCCACTTAGTTCAGTATTCTCTACAGCAGCTTTTCCCCAACCTGACGTCCTCCAGACATTGGTAAGACTCCAACTACCATCAGACCCAGCCAGCATGGGCTGTGGTTAGGGATGATGGGAATCGTAGTCCAAACCATCTGGAATACACCAGGTCAGGGGCATCTGGCTTGCAGGGACTGACTGCAGGTGTCTTCTTTTGCCCTATTTGCAGATGCCAGGGACTGAAACGGGAACCTTTTCCTTTTTTATTTTACTTTATTTATTGAATTTATATACCGCCCTATACCCGAAGGTATATTAAACTGCAAGCTGTCAAATGCAGACTCTGGTTTTAACTTAATTTCACTAATTTCTGCTTAGTAGGAAAGCATACCTTGCCACAGACATACACAACGTTGGTGTCCGGGTCATAGAAGGGAAGAAGGGCCCCATTGCTTGAGTCCAGCTCTTGCAATGCCATGGGCTCCTCCAGATTCTCCTGCAAAAACAGAAAGGCACAGGTTACAGATCTCCTTGTTCAAATGCTATCCTTCACACCATCACAATCTTGGGGAGGAAGGCAGCAGGGCCACACCTACCATCCATCCTGACACCAGTCACTTGAGAGCAAGAGGGGAGTGTGCGCCATATGCCCATGAACCCACCGAGATTGAAAACCCTGCATGGTTAAGACCCTAATTGAGGGGTGGTGTAAGGTTTTCAGTGGCTGCTCATGAGTAACCAGACTGACTCCGAGGCTTCTAAAACTAGGTTTCTTTATTGTGCAAATATATACAGTGCAGCAACAAAAAAAAACCTCCAGCTCATCCTTCGGCAGAGTCCGGGAATGACCCCTTCCGGTTCTTTGCCCAGCATAAAAGTTGTGGGATGCGGAACCCCCGCCTACCCCCTCTGCGTCTTTCCCCCCTGCACAAGTGGGGAGACGGAAGAGGTGCCTCCCCTCCAGCCTCTGCTTGGTGGTGGGCTCTCTCTCCCTGTCAGAGCCCAGTCCCATCTCTTCCTCCCCACTAGAGGGATCACTGCTTTCCCCACTGGATGAATTGCTCAGCAGTTGAGGCGGGGGCTCGCGATACTGATAAAGCCCTGGCAACTCCTTGCCTTGCGGCGAGGGCAGCCCCCTGACAGGTGGGGACAAGCCTATGTGCACAAAGCAGTCTCTCCTCAGATGTTGCCTCTCGCCTCTCAAACACATGGAGTTCAACAGGAGTTCTTTGCTCAGGACAAGAGACCCTGAACACACAGAGAGAACTTACACACACACACACACACCACCACCACCACCACATTCCAGCAGTACAGCACACACCTCGCTCCCAGGTCCACCTTCCCACTCACCGGGTCCCAGAGTGCCAGCTGCCGTTCACTCATACGACTGAAACCGGTCGTGAAGATCTTCCCATCCGCTAAGAAAATGGCCCGCATAGGGCGTGCCCCGTCATGGGCTTTTTCCTTCTCCTGAGGAGCAAAAAAAAAAAAAAAGGGGGTAAGATGTGGGGAATTCAAGAGGTGAAGCAGCAGGCAGGCTTTGCTATACTGCAGCACAAATGCGGGTTTTGCTCCCATATCTGCTATGCTGGATCCGAACTACAACAGGAGAGTCACTCATCTGAGTTTACATTCCCCCTAAAACCACGAGCGCCTTTCCACAGGGTCAGACTGTGCCTGGCCCTCAGCAGCTCATTCCACCCGACTCCAGAGGAAGATAAGTTGAGGTGTCTTGTATGCAGAAGGGTCTGAGATTCAAATCTTAGGCACCTCCAGTTAGGAGGGCCTCTCACCGCAGGGCTGAGAGACTCGTTCTGAGAGCCACTGCTGTAGTCAGTGCAGGCAACATGGGGCTGAGCAGACAAAGGGTATGATCTGGAGTCTAAAAAGGCACGGTGTTCAGATATGCAAAGGCATTTGAGGTGTCTGTGTGTTCTTTTAACAGCAGCAGAATTTAAAAGCCTGGCAACCTCTCCCAATGTAGTGCTGCAATGAATGGAAGAACTACATCTGGGGACTTCTGGTGAAGCGCCATACTAGCCGGTCGGGAGAAGCCCCAGCTCTGGGGAACTCCGACGCTGTCAGGGAAGGGGGAGCCGTAACTGCGATACGGCCCCTGAAAAAACTTCAGGAAGATTGTCCTGAAGTCGTGGGGATCCGGCGAGTACCCTTCGCGCCTCCCTTACTGGGCATCCTAGCCCAAGAGATTCCAAAAGGTGATAGAACTTTATTTATGTATGCCACAACAGCAGCTAGAATTTTGATAGCTAAGAATTGGAAGACAGAAGAAATACCAACGATTGAAGAATGGCAGATGAAAATGATGGAGTATATGGAGCTCGCTGAGATGACCGGGAAACTTTGTGACCGGAGGGATGACGCGGTGGAAGAAGAGTGGAAGAAATTTAAATTGTATCTTAAAAATCATTGTATGATTGAAAATTAGATATAATTTGGAAGAAAAGATAGACTGTAGATTTAAAATTTGGTTAAGTGTGTGGGAACTGTGAGAAATGAGTTAAGATATTAGATAAGATTAATGATTTTTTATAGTAAAGTAAGATATTTAAAGATGGTAAGAAGTTACTAAAGATGATTGACAAGGAAAGCAAGAAGTGGAGATGAGAGGATGTCAAGATACAATGTAAAGGATAGAGGTTAGTGATAATAATATGTTTTTTCTTTTTCTTCGTTTTTAGGTTTGTTTTCTTTTTTATGGTTGTATTGTTTTGTATTTGTTTGTTTTATTGTTGTTTTTTTGGAATATATATATATATATATATATATATATATATATATATATATGGAATAACTACATCTGTTAAAACTACTTACGGCCATGTTGCTATTGACAGAGGAATCCCACTCCAAAAAGGCCGTAAGTTAGAAAGTCAATACTTTTCTATCAACCCGGATAACTTCCCAATATCATCTCCTCCACACACACCCCAACCCCCCCCTCAGAATCAATCCACTCTTGGTGCATTGTTATATATGGCTATACTGCTTAGATGTATTTATGCTGCACTTGGGGCTGCTGCCTCAGCTCACTTTGACCCCAAACCCCACCTTCCCACCACCCCATTGCCAACTCCCTTCCTTTACACCTCACCCCAACCCACCCATCCCCACGTTCCCTTTACCACTGTCAACACTGGCAGTGGGGAGGGAATGAAGGGGAGAACGTTTCCCCCCTCTTCGTTCCCCCCACTGTCTCAGCCAGGAGAAAGGAGCCTTCATTTTAAAATACAGGCTTCCTTCTCTCAGCAGCAAAAGGTGGATGAAGAGAAGGACTTTCCCCGCCTTCAGTTCCTTCCACCTGGCAAGTGGCTGTGGTGATGTTTTAACTTGAGTATTCATGTGCCCTCGTTCGCCAGCATGACGACAGATGAGAGCAAATATAGCATAGAGATACGTTATTTTGAAATATTACTTCCCTCTTAAAATAACCCTTTTATATTAAAAAAGTTAACCCATTTTCATCCCTTCTTCAGGTTCCAGATCAACCTACGTAGGAGAAGGGAAAGGAAGGAAGAGGTTGGGCCTCAGAGGTCACAACTCATTTAAATGATATACATGCCTGAGTCTCAAGCTAGGAACAGCAGGGAGATCTGGGGAAGCAATCTCACAGATAACACCAATTTAATCATTTCCCAATCCTATACAGCACTGCCACTTTATATATAGTCACATACCAAAACTGGGGGCTTACCGGTAGTTGGAAACACCTGTGAATTGATTTCTCAATAATATTACAGAAACAGACCTGGGAAATGCTTATGCATTATCATTGACAGCATGGTCAGATTCCTGAGACGCCTGATGAGAAGCCCTTATTAATTCTCATAAAAGGCTTGGGAGGGAGAGGTGGGTGAAGCCTCAGAGGGATCTGATGAGGATTCCAGAACAGGTGTGGCTCTCCAGATGTTTCTGGATTATACCATCCCCGACTATCAGACGAGCTCTCTGGGGCTGAAGGGAGTTCACCCTTGTTTCACAGCTTCTCTCTGCATAGATCCCCTGCTTCTGCTCCCCTATTTAGCATAATCTTATCAACCTCCTGCCTCCTTCCCTCCTGAACATTTTGCCATTAGCACAGTGTTCCCTGCATAGCAAAGATGACACCGCTTTGAACTCTTGCTGATACGTGCACACGCACATGTAAATTCATTTACTTGATCTGAAAATGTGCATAACTTGCTCTACCGAAAATGAAAGTGCAAAGTATGGTTTTTGCCGGTTGTGAAATTTAGATTCATCGTAAGCCAGCTCCTCTGCCTAGAGCACATTTCATATGCGGTCTTCATCTTAAATTAAAATTAGGCTTCTCCAAGCACTATCCAATAAGCAATATAAACACTGTCACGCATCAGAGCCTTATAGATAGCCCACTAACATGTGAACTACATAAAGATCAGCACTACTGAGAGCTAATTAACCCAGGAGGCAAAGCGTGAGCTTCCCATCACCAAATTACTGCACGGTCAAAGCAGCGCAGGTCACATCTCAAGCGTGAGCCTTGCAACCAAGCTAGAAAAGGGGACTAGGGAGGCACAAACCACAGAGAGATACCACCGCTCAGACAACAGGACAGGGAGCACTGACTGTGGCCCAAACACATCCCACTACAACATCCCAAAACACAAAGGGGAGTCCCTTTGACTTGCAGAATGACCAGGAAGTAATAGATTGCCTAAGAGAGGGAACACTCATGTAAAATACACAGACCAGAACCAAAAAGCTTCAAAGGAGGGAGAAACATACCGCTACAACCTGCCCACGCCGAGGGTCAATGATGCGCACACTTTTATCCTTGCAAGCCGAGCAGAAGAGGCTGCCGTCACGGTTCCAGCTGACATTATAAATGAGGTCAGGATGCAGATCTTCCAGGCGGTAAAGCTCTTCAGTTGTGCCCACGTTCCACACGATCACCACGTTGTCACAGCCTGGGGAGAAAAGGTGCTCATTGGAAGAGGTTTGCCACAGAGTTCTGTGTTAGGCTGCCCTTAACTTTGGGTCTCAACCACCCCAGCATGTAAGTTTGCAGCCAGATGTTCTCCACTTTTATTTTGCCTCTTACTCCACCACCACCACCACAGATGGTACCTGCACTAAGGAGGACGTTGCGGGCAGTTGGATGCCAAGTGATGATGCCCACACGCTTAGAGTGCCCTTCTAGAACAACCACTGGCTCCGTCAGAGGCAGTGTCAATCCATTATCGGGAATCTGCCATACCTGAAAAGAAAGATGGGAGTGAAATGGCTCAGCCGGCAAAGCATTTTCGTCTGCTCCGATCCTGTCACCAGTGGCACAGCCTCCCACAAAACCTCGCTCTCCCATCATCCCGACCCAAACACCAAACAACATCCAGCCACCCGTGGGGGGGATACACTCTGGCTTTAGCTTGCTCCACACCAAAGGGTCTTTCTCCTGATCCCATCATCCCACATTCTGCAGGTACCATCTTGCTTCTTGTGTCTACAGCCCAGCTAACAGTTCTTCCGTCTGAATTCTTTGCCCTGTGCATTGTAACAAAACACGTTTACATATGCAGACTTAAATTTGCCTAGTATAGTCTGCCTCTGCTAAATAATCATGATAAGAGACCACTGGGGCAGTGAACAGGCCTCCCCGCCCTGCTGCTGAAAATCTTGCTCAGCTATCCTGCCTGTACACACGTAACAAACTTCAGAGAGTCTGTGCTTTCAAGCCTTCACAATCTGAAGGACTAGAAATTTGCTTTAAAAATAGAATTTTCAAATGCACAGCATGCTGAATTTGCCACTCAATATTTTGACTGCTTGATTCATTAATATGTACAGCCCCAACCTTCTGTATATATTTAGCCAAGAGCATGGCTACAGGTGAGGCCCCCCTTCTCTCTCTCTCTCTCTCTCTCACACACACACACACACACAGTCCTTTTACCAGCTGCCCCTCACCATAACAGTGCAATCCTCAGAGCCACTAGCGATGACGTTATCATTGTGCGGGCACCAGTCAATGTCCAAAACAGGTCCTGTGTGCCCACACACCGTAGGGTAAGACTTATCAATGCGTCCAGTCTGGGGAAAAATAACCAAAGGGGACAAGATTCATCAGGCAGTTCCTTCCAGGCTCCTCAAAGCCACTATCCTGTTTCCTGTCCCAAATTTCCCTCTTTGCCTCAGCAGTCCCAGTACAACCCCTCTGTTCCATCCCTCAGTACCCATAAAATATTATGTGCTCAAAGACACAAAACACACGATAGGAGAAGAAGCAGGAGAAGGAATGATATATTGAGACCCAAGTTTGAATGTTGCAAGATTAAGGACAGATAAAAGAAAGTACTTCTTCATGCAGTGCAGAATTAAAATATGGAACTCTCTCCCACATGAGGCAGTGGTGGCCACCAACCGGGATGACTTTAAGAAAGGATTAGACTAATTCAGGGAGGACAAAGCTAACAATGGCTACTAGCAATGGTGGCTATGCTCTGCCTCCATAACCGGAGGCCATATGGAAACCGCAGGAGGGGGAGAGTGCTCTTGTGCTTGGGTCCTGCTTGCAGGTTTCCCACTGTGAGAACAGGATGCTGGACTAGATGAGTCACTGGCCTGATCCAGGAAGCCTCTTTTTATGAGTTGAGGAATTCTTAGGGTCAGTCAACCTTGTGCACATCTTCCCTATTCCTACTCCCATCTAGTGACATCCCCAGTACAGTACTTAAAGAGTATTAGGGTTGGGAGGGACTTCAAAATGTCATCTAGTCTAACCTTCTGCTGACGCAGGAAATCTGTGGCTGGCGCCACCCCCAATGGTCACTGGCTTCTGCTTAAGAACCTCTAGCGAAAGCAATCCCAATGCTTCCCAAGTCAGTCTGTTCCCTCACCTTCTGTAGTGGGAGTACCATGAAGGCCCCTCCTCCACTGGCCTCTATAATCACAGCCACAAACTTGGGGTTGACAGCGCAGAAAGTGCTGTCCCAAGTGACTCGCGACACCCGGATGTCATCGTAGCACTGGTCATTCTTGACGGGCTGCCCAAAGACGTGGCGGAATTTGCTCTGGCGCACAACCTTTCGGAAGGACATGGCTGCAGAGAGAAGAAAAGCGATACACCTTTAGGATCTCGCAGGCTGTCTCACGCACAACGCTCCCCAAGGGCGATGCTGCAATATGATTTCTAATAGGATTGCAATAAGGTTGTTCAGAAATGTGGAGCAGGAATCAAAGGAATTTGGCAGAGCTGCCGCACAGATTGCAATCACTTCACTTGCTGAAGATGTTGCAAGTCCGACCTCTTTCGACAATAAGCAGGAAGCCTCGGGTGCTCTTGATCAAACTTGGACGCCCCCACCCCCAACATTCATATTTCCCTCTATATACATAAATACCTCTCTGCAATCAGGCTCTCGGCAGCTCTACATTTTTGGCCTCCATACAAATTTTTGCACTCCAGCTCATTTTATAATTGACAGCTCACATTTTCTCTGTGCTTTGCTTCTGTGTATAGGCAATAGTCACATGCAGAGGCTCATTGATGACTACCAGTGGCCTCTGGCTGGATTATTTGCCACTTGTTGTCCTGTTTCAATCGCTGCCAGGCTATCGTCTAATATCCAACCTCCTTTATTACGGGAGGGTGGGTTTCTACCTCGATTTGGCTTTACGCGGGTGGGAGGGAAACACAGCAGAAGAGGGAATTAGCAGCTTTCTCTTTTATGAATCCTGCAGTAGAATCCCAGCTTCATTCCAAACACTTGCCCTTTCAATAGATGTGTGCACACCGTAAATCAAAAGATACAGTGCTCTACACAATCTGGTACACAGACTTTGCTATCCCAATTCTTTGGTTTACATGTGAAATGCCAGAAATAAAAATACACTTACAAGACCAGAATACATACCCACCCCAATGTCACCCCTGAAAAGTGGCAGGCCAAAATCACTGAAGTTAAAACCCCTTGGTGTAATTAATCAAAAGGCCCCATCAAGGCCTATCTATGGATGACTGACAGAGGACATTCAGCAGTCAGTCTCAAGAGACGGGAAATGCACTGAACTTCCTGTCGCCTTATATAGACGTGTTTTTCATGGAAGCAGTGCCCACCAAAAGCAAAATTCAGCCTGCTGCTTCAACACTTGATCAGAGTGAGACTAAACAAAAACCTTTAAGGCTAGAAGCAAGCATTTAAAAGCTCTGCAACCACAGCACACAACCCTTATAGTAAAGGGAATCAATCCATTTAAGCACAAGTTCTGTTTCAAGCACACAGTTGTAAGACTTTTGGGGAGATGGGGTAGGAACTACCATCCGCACCCAGCCGCTTCCGCCTTCAGGTTTCAGTGGCAGCAGCCCCACCCACTACTCCAAACTGTAACCAGGTGTGACTCAAAGCCACAGGAGAAAGTTCTCTTAGGGTGGTTCCTGTGAGAATGGCCGATGACAGAGGACTCAAGAATGGGCTAGCCTTGTTTATTCTTCTGCGCAGCCAGGAAAACTTTGGAGGAAGACAGAAAGGTGCAGAAAAATTGGCCGGATGCTACCTAACGTCAGCGAACCAGAACTTCGAACCCAGGAGTCTTCCTGTTTTGGAGTTTGGGGAACAAAAGGAGGCAGGGGGATGAAAATGACACAAAGCAAGAACTTGAGAAAAGCAATGGGTTCAGGGTTGTTGTTGCGTGCACACACGCACACACACGCACACACTCCTTTCCTCGGGAAAGGAAGTGTTTCCCGAAAACTCATTTCCCGCAAGAAACAACCCCACAGGGAAATGGTTAAATCACAGCACAGTTGGTCCCCTGAAGCCGGATGTGCAGCTGAACGTTTTGCAACCAAAGCGCAGCTGTTACTATTGGACGAAATGGGGCCAGAAGAATCCAGTGCAAGGAAGGTGTGGCCCCACCAGCGCTTACCTGGAGCATACCCTACCTTCCTGCAAACTACAACATACCCTTTTAAAGGGCCATGGCATTATACAAGCCTTGCTGGGGCGAGGGGAGTGACCTGACGGGGTACTTTTTCAATAGGGAAAAGCAACTCTGCTGGGGCTTAGCCCCAGAAGCTATTGAATGCTAGCGGTCGAGCCCGATGGCACAGACATAGCCAAAGGGAGCCTCTGAGCACGTACAAAGTGCTTTCCCTCCCCCTGGCACCGAGGAACCGCTCCCTTATACATGCATTTTGGTTTGCATATAAGCAGCAAGCTCTCGATCTAGAAAGTACCGAAAGGGAAGCTGGGGAGGCGGGGTGGGGAAATTGCCGTCCCTTCCCGTTCCCGGCACCGGAGAGGCAAATGCACAGCAGCAGGGCGGGACTCTCGGGAGGCGGGGGCGCAGAGGAACAGCAACCGAGCTGAGTCTGGCGAAACCGACGCCTCCGCCTCTTCCTCCTCTCTTTAGCCTGCCTGATTCCCCGCTCTTCCCGCCCGGGAAGCGCCTCCGGGCCCGGCTCTCTCCGCTTCCCCTCTCCCTACCCGCAATCCCCGCCGAGCTTCACCCGCCCACCGCCACTCACCGGCTGGGGAGGACGGGGGCGACCGCAGCAGCCTCTCCCTTGCGCGCTGCCCAGGGCGGTGCAAGCGGCTGCGGGGAGGGAGGGAGCAGCAGAAGCAGGAGGAGGAGGAGGAGGAGGACCCGGGCTGGGCTGGGCTCTCGGCGGCTACAGGAAGTGACAGCAGCAGCGGCAAGGGCAGGCCGAGGAAGCTTCCTTCCCCGCGCCCAGTTCACCTGCCTTCGGGGCTGGGAGAGGAGAGGCGAGGCGAGGGGAAGGGCCGCTTCTGGGGTCAGCGGCCGGCCACGCACCCTGGCGCGCGCCAAGGGCTGCCTGCCCGGGCAACACCCGCCGCAACGGGACGGGGGAGATAGGCCGGGTCGGGCCGAGCCGAGGAACTGCCGCCGCCGCCGCTGCCGCTTGTCTTGGCGCGCAATTTCCAGGCTGCCAGGGTGGCGCAAGAGACTCTGCGCAGAACTCCGCCAGCATGGCGTTTATCGACGGCGAGGCCGCCCGGGGCTTCAGTGGAGGAGAGAGTGCCTCTGAGCATGCGCTGAGTGCATCTCTGCTTTCCCAGCCGGGAGTAACCAAACTGTGAAGGGAAGGCGGGGATTTTTTGAGGAGGTCTCCTTTGGGGGAATTGTGGGCGTCGGGACCGCTTTTCTTGATGAGAAACTTGCTCCTAGTGATGTGAAAGTTACCTTAGGGTGGTGGGAGGCTATAAAGCCTCTCAGGCCAGGGACGGGGCCACCCTCTCATTCTTTGTAGAGTGGGCTGCGCATAATATAATGTAAATGACTGAGATCGCATACAGTCGCATCATTTCCTTTGACTCGCATGGCGCAGACTTTTAAGCCTGCCAGTTCCGTGTCGGCCGGTGCGTGGAAGGTGCCTGAGCTTTGCTCTATTCTGACCCCGCTGGTGTGGACTGTCCTGAACTGTACTTGGAAGGAGACACGCAACTGCTTCAGGCAGGATGGGCTTGTTCAGAATTTATTGCAGTTCTTTATATAACCCCGTCAATGTACACCAGGCATTAAGAAAGAAAACACAACAGAAAAAGTTCCCTGGCCCAAAGAGCTTACATTTGATTTTGAATGTGAAGCCAGTGGTTGTATTCCAATGCTCGCTTGCCTGGGAGTAAGTCTCATGGAACTCAGTGGGGCTTTCTTCTGAGTAGACACATAGGATTGCCCTGACAAGTGAAAGGGATGAATCAGGAGGCAAATAGGAAGAAGGGATGGATTTTGGACCCCATCCCAGTAGAGGGGTAGGTAAGAGGGGCGTGGCACCACCAACCTCAGACTGCTCTTAGCCAGCTCCCACCTGCCTGTCTGTCATCCTCCTTACAACCTTTCAGGGAGTGGCACAGCCTATCAACCTCCTCCTCCTCTATGGTATCAGTGTTGCCTTTTGTAGAACTCAGCAGGGGGCAGGATGGGGACAAAGCTGGAATTAGTTGACTCAGCTTGTCCTTGACCCTAGCTTCCAGCCTTCTGCCCCATCAGTCCCAATAGGCACCAGGTCTTTGCAAATAATCCTGACCTTTGCAGGGACTGAAGACATTTATTGAGATTCAACTAAGTTTTGCTCAGAGTAAATGCATTGGAATTAATGTTCAATGGGTCTAATTTGTGTAAAAAAGTTAGTTGACTGCCACTCTTGATCTCCCCTGGGCTCGGGATGTATGCTTGGTAAACTGCTTCCTCTGTGAATCTGTATGTTATCAGAGGTGGGTCAGTTGTAAATACCACAAAACAATTTTAAGTTTATGACTGGGATCTCTGTTGCATGAATTAGAGCACAAACAATTTATGCATATTAAGTTTGTGTAGTGTTATGACAATATGTATTATCTGTATTAGTTCCAAAAATGTCAACAGCTGGATGCTCCAGTTTGAAGCTCAAATGCATGAAAAACTGTTGCCAAAAAAAAGAACTAAACCAACCAATTGAGGAAGCTTATATGGTTGATAAGGACTTTGCTAAATCTATCTATCTATCTATCTATCTATCTATCTATCTATCTATCTATGTAAACTGTCCATGTCCGTTGGTTTCCACTTTTCACCGAAACCGTTTGAGCAACAGCAATGAAATTTGGACACAACGCCACATGCCACTATGAGGTGTTCCTAGCTACATGGGGTATACAAATGTCACACCTACGCAAGGTTAAAAAAACCTTTTTGGACCTCAAAACTCAGCCAGCAGACCCTGCCAGGCATGCTGGGAAAAGAACCAACAGGAGAGGTAACAAAACATTGCCCTCACATGGACAACTATATGTTGCATGTTCAAGAGTTGGAAAAGCAGAAAATCTCCATATCTTAACAAACAATGGAAAAACAAAAAACATTGTCTACCAACAAGTATTATAATATTCTACAAAGTACTACCTTAAACTGTCTCTATCCTTTCTTCAAAATCTCTATCAAAAAGTATTTGAAAATTATTAAACTTTGAAACATCAACTACCTTAATCCTTTCTTCCTAATTTCACACACATAGCCACAGCAGCATGTGGCCGGGCCAGCTAGTCCTCTATATTTTTGTTACATTCAACTTATTAAAGTAACACATGCAAGAGAGATGCATTGCAAACATCTCAGAAGTAAGCCACCCTGTGTTCAATTGGACTTACTCCATATTTAGTTACTTAAACATTTCACTTTTTTACATAAGGCCTTCCCAGAAACAGGAAGCTTCCCCATTACCTCTAGGGCTATTATCATAAAATTGCAGTAGATTAGCTAATATGTATTTGTGGAGATTGCTCAATTAAAAATACGTTGCCATATTTTGTACCATGTTCTGCCTAGAAGGAAATTGGATGAGAAAATGATGCAAAACAGGAATGGTCTATTTAAAAGAGTCATCACCTATCCGACAAGGAGGGAAAGGTTACACTGAAAGTTGCAAAGTTTTTGACTGCTCAGAAATGTAGGAGACTTGCTTTGTTGAAAGGCATTTGTATGTACTATCTTTCATTATCTTCCCTCTGCTGAAAGTGGTTTCACTTCTTTTGTTTTATCTTCTGTCGTTTGTGATCTTTGAGATGACCTTGTTCATTTAACAATAAAGCAATAAACGTAATTGAGATTGAGTTGTGTGTAAATTGAAAGCTGGCGTGTTGTTACACCACACATATAATGTAATCCAAGTACAAAGAACGTATTCCCTGCTTTGTTTTCATATACCCTGAGCTGCCTGTTAAATCCAGTTTGTTCTAAAGCAGGCACATCCAACTTCCAAGAGACTGTGATCTACTCCCACTATAAAAAAACTGGCAGTGATCTACCCATTGGATTGACCAGAGTTGTTGAGCTTTTTTGGGGGGGGGGTCAGGGCCACGCAGTCAACCATGATCCACCAGGAACACCCCGCGATCAACCGGTAGATCACAATCAACCTGTTGGACATCCTTTTTCTAAAGGGTGTGTGCTGCCTCCTCAATGACCAAGAGTTGTCGTAATTTCAGTGCAGTGCTGGGAGGCATCACCTTTTGCATATATTATATTCTTGTTTTCCTGTGGCTAAAGAGACTATCCTGGCTTCCATCCCCCCAAAGTGAGTGTTGTTTCCAAGAAGACCCTGGCTGCATTTCTGCAGACTAGGACATGAGTTATACTGAATTCAGTGGCACCTTAGAGAACAACTAAGTTTGTTCTTAGTTGGTCTCTAAGGTGCTACTGGAAGGAATTTTTTTATTTTTTATTTTATTTTGTTTTGACTCTGGCAGACCAACACGGCTACCTACCTGTAACTGAATTCAGTGGGACTTGCTTGTGAATAATCATGCATAGGATCCTATGGTGTGGTGTCTTATGTCCAGATTGGAAAATCAGCCACTATGTGGAGCTAAAGGTACAGAAAATTAGGGAAGGACTGCAAGTGCTATAGGCGTGATGAGCAGGTACATTACAACAACTGTCTCATGGTGAATTTATACCACTGTTGCAACCCCAGCACCTCTGGGACCTAATTCCTTGTCTCCTTTTGGCCACTGATGTCCTCATTTCCTCTGCTAGAGAGAGCTTAACTGGAGACGGCTAGCTCATGCTCAAGGCAATGTGCCTGGAAAAACAGCAACACATGCTCTGCCACTTGGCAACTATAGATGGGAGAGCTTGGAGATGGCTTGTCTGTGGCAGGAGCCATGGGACAAAGGGGTTGGAAGCCAGCCCTGCTATCTCTACAATAATCCTCACTAATTGGCTTCCCCACCCCACCCTGCTCCTCCCTGGAGAGGTGGAGTATAAGAGGATTTCTTGGCTTCTTCTTAACACCCCCCCCAACATTCTCAGTCTTCACAGGGTGCCTATCTCTGAGAGACACACCTGTCCCATGCAACGCAAGCAGTCCGGAGAGACAGAGGGCCCGGCCAAGGGCAAAGCACAGGAAGGCGAGCAGCCCCCCAAGGAAGAAAGCGAGCCCAAGGGCAGCAGAAGCCCTGGCTCTGAATCAAGGCAAAGATCCCACTCCAGCCACGGGCGCAAACACAGCAAAAAGCATCAGGCCGACCCCCATGCAGCTGCCATTAAGACCTACTCCCCTTTCCTCAACACTGTCTTTGGCAAGGTGAGTTGCTGTCTGTAGCAGGAGGGGATGCAGAAGGGAGAAGTGGGGCTGAGAGGCAATGCGTCCTGTACATCAGTGGCAAACTCATGCTCCAAGGAGATCTTTGTGTAGCCAAAATGGAGCCATCCGTGCACATGAAGGTGGTATCGGCAGGCTTGGGGAAAACCCAGGGTTTGCAGAAGTAGGAAAAAAATTAAAGAATATTAAGGGGAGACCCCTATAACAGTCAAATGATGACTGAGCAGATTCAGTGGGCATGGGATGCTGGCTAATGGTTGAGGGTGTGGAATCAAATGGGGAGGTGGGCACAAATGTGCCTGGAAGTGTGACCCCTACATTTTGTTGCAGGTCCCACATGGGAAATGCAGAAAAGGGAACCAGGAAAGTGGAGCAGTAAGGGCTGAGTGGGCTCAGGAAGGACAATGCAGAAAGTGGTCTAGGTCCTAGGATAAATGGCGACGAACTACAAGCAAACATATTGTGCAGAGTTGCTGGGTGGGGACGGGTAGCCCATTCAGTGTTTGCTCAAAGCTGAGGTGGTGTCCACATGTAACATGAGCACAGGAGTGGCAACAGAATTATCTCCTGGGTTGGGAATGAAATGAATGGGGCTTCCTCCCACCTTTGTAGTGTCAGCGATGGGCATAGTGGCCAGCTAGTTATACTGGTACAATAGTTAGCTTTGCCGCCTCTCCCATTATGCTTCCAATGTGTTGTCCCATTGTTAATTGTGTTTCTTTAGGATGTCATGTATTCAGCCATTGAGCTGTTTGCCATCTTGTTTTCTTATTGAGAAAAGTTTTGAAAATAATTACAAAACTGATCCAGGGAAAGTAGGCAGGCTGGTTTTGTGACCTCGCAAGCACTAGCCAATTTTTTTCCACTGCAAACTTGCAGAGCCAGGTCCCCCTTCAGATTTTGACCCTGGAAAGACAATGGTTTGCTTGAACAGGGCATCATGGGGAGTGCACTTTGTGAGCAGCCCTGCTACCCAGTGCCAGATTTACGTATAAACTAAACAAACTATAGCTTAGGGCCCCACTCCCTTGGGGGGCCCAAAAAAATTAAAGGGGAAAAAAAACAACTGGATGTACATTTCCAAAATACAGTATAAGATAAAAAAACCAAATAAAATAAAACCTACATACAGCTTTTGTGTTGTGTAGGCTCCTATGATCATGTTGTGTAGTTCCTATGATCATGATGTAAGCCTGCTATATAAAGGGCCCCATTGCCTTCAGTAGCTTAGGGCCTCATCAAACCTAAATCTGGCCCTGCTGCGACCCAAGTTACATGACATTTCTCCACAACCTAGCATCGCATTAATAGAAATTAGTTGGTCAGCAGAGTGTTTAAGTGTGATATCTTCACTGAAGAAGAGGGTATATTACTGGCAGTAAGGCATGGATGGAAATGGAATGCCTGGAGAGCAGGGGTGGCAGTTTATTAAGATGGCAGCTTGCATGCTGAATTTTCCAAAGCAGTATATTCCTACTGGGAAACTGAGATGTGTGCTTTTTCTGCACACACATATATAGATATTTTGAGCTACTGGCAGAACTCCTGCTTTCCCTACAGAAGGTTCCAAGCTAGAATATCTAGTTAAAAAGATTGTGTGATGGGAAAGCCCTCTGCCCGAGATGCTGCCAGTCAAAGTGGACAATACTGGGGTAGATGGGCAAACGTAGCCTAATCTGCCTGCATCACAACTCTGTAATACTGCTGCATCTGTATGCCTTATTCCAGCCTTTCCCAAGCTGGCGCCCCCCCCCCCGATGTTTCACTTCCAGCATTAAAAGCCCTAAACAACTTGGGATCAGGATAGCTAAGGGACTACCTTGTCCACTATTTCCCTGCCTGGTGACTGAGCTACTCAGACAGGACACTGCTAAGAGGACTGTATGCTCCAGAGATGTGCTTAGTCCTTGCTAGAAATTGGGCTTTGAGTGCTGCAGCTCCAGCTCTTGGGAATTAATTACCAGCTGAAATCAGACAGGCACCTGGCATTATGATGCTTAGGCACCCACTGAAGACATTTCTGTTTACCTTTCCCAGAGGTGTAACTCAGTAATTTATATTGGATGAAATGTTTTCACTGTTTTTAAAGTTTGTATGGATGGTGTTATTGTTTTAGAGTTTGTTGAATTGATTTTATTGTTCTTAGCGTTTGTGTTCCTGTGTTTTATTCCAGTTTTACCGCTTAGATAGCTATATGCCATCTATACAAGTGATTCATACATTTGTTTAACAACAACAGCCTGCAAGGTTGTTCTGAGCCTCAGTTTATCATCAGCCCCAGCCTGCAAGGTTGTATGATGCTGGGGCTGATTGGAGCACAGCTGTGCTGGCTGGGGCTAATAGTCCAAAACATCTGGATGGCACCAGCCTTATTCTCTACCATTACCTTGCCCTGATTTAGGGGCCAATGATTTGTACAGCTTTGGATAGCTCCGGGGTGCTTATTTCCTGACAAAGGTTTCCTTGCAGATGCAAAAGCTAGTCTTTAGTGCGGAGGCTGAGTGGGCTTCAGGAACCAGAACAGAGCAGATCCACTTGGACACAGCAAGCAAGAGGGGTGGCGGAATGCCTGTGAAGATTATAACTAGCCCTCTGCAACATCCTGACCCCAACTTGATTAGTTCATATAAATAGCTGGAGACTGAGGATGCCCTGCTGGGAGGGCAGGAAATCCCATTAGCCCTAGAGATAGGTGGGGAGAAGGGCTGAAGGAACTGTAGCCTTGCCCTTGGGGGTTTCCCAAGGCTCTCTTCTGGTTGGGAGTGGGTTCCCAAGGGGTCCCATGGGGACACAGTCAGTCAGCTCCCTAAGAGCAGCCTTTTAGTCAACCAGCTTTTAGTCAACCTCCCTGTGCTAGCAGCCGTCTTCTATTCACAGGGATGGCAGAGAAAGGATCTGGTGAGTCAGTGATCTGCTCTTGACCTCCAATCCATTTAATCCAACCTTCAGCAGGTTAATTTGGGAAGCGATTTCTCAGTGGGGTGGAGGTGGGGAGGGTTGTTCTGAGCCTCAGTTTATTATGCAATCTTTCCTCCGTGCTAATGAGCTGCCTTCCGAAAGACGGGGTGGGGGTGGGGACTTCTCAGAGGACACTGACAGGGAAATATTTGCTTAGCAGTAAAGATAGGCAGGTCCTGTAACAAAATGCTGCAGTGTGCACTGGGCGTTTCACAGCAAATGCATTCTGCATAACGTTCTTAACACAGTGATAGTGCATCAGAGGTGGGTTTATTCAGCTTTTAGTTGCTCCTTGATGCTTTCCCAATGCTACCACGTTGTTGTTGTTGTTGTCATCTGGGGGGGGGGGGCTATAGCACAATAAAAGCAGGACAAAAATAAACCAGAACATTTGCGATATCAACAATTATAGAGTGGTCCTAAAATGTGTGTTCCTGTTCAATGTTGAAGACAGTCAGCTGTGCAGAATACTCATATTGCATTTCCCCATTTTTCTAGTTTTGCTTCCCAAGCTGACATTCAGAATTCTGCACTGAGCATGATCAGTTCTCACTGGACTGTTTTGGGGGTTCCTTGCCCTTTAAGGCTCCCCCCATACTCCTATATGCCTTGGAGTTTCCCCCAACCAAACATGCTGATACCCCCCTCTTGTTCTTTCAGTGGCTATGCTTTGGCTCCATTCCTGTTGGCGCTCACCTTCGGAGTTTATTCTTTGAGGAATAAAGATGCTAAAAATATGTATTGACTGACATAGACTGAATATATATTAACTGACGTACTGGTAGGCTGGTTGGCTCAGTGAGAGCTATCAACAACCCTGCTGATACAATAGGGACCCATAATATTTAGATACAGCCAGTGCTTTTTTCTGGGGCAACACAGGGGGACACATACCCCTAAACATTTTGTGAATCTAAGTTTTGCCTCATTGAGGGGCAGTATTTGTAAATGAGTAGGAAAATGAGAGTACCCCTAAACATTTTTTTAAAGAAAGTAATTACTTTTTAAACAAGTAATAATAAAAAACTTTTATTTATATCCCACCCTCCCCGGCCAAAGTCAGGCTCAGGGTGGCTAACATCAGATACATAACATTGGTATAAAATCAAACAATAATTAAATTACCTCCTAAAAACATCTCAAAATCAAATTAAAGTCAAATTAGATGGCTTTCCACAGGGTTAGGGTTGGGAACAGTAAGTGTTCTCTGAACTGAAATTTCAGCCTTCATGACATAGTAAAACAGCCAAGTGAACAGCTATTTTGGTGGAGGAGGGTCAAGATATTAACCGATATGCATGAAATTTCATATATAGCTAGTATAGTAAGATAAGACATTCAGAGCAGGCATTTTAAAAAAAATTCAAAAAAAATCAATTTTTTTCCCCAAAAACATTTGTTCCTTGGTAATTTGTCACCCCCTCCATTATGGAACATGGGGTGACCCGCCCCCCGCCCCTTGCTATGCCCCTGAAGAAGAAGAAGAAGAAGAGTTTGGATTTGATATCCCGCTTTTTACTACCCGAAGGAGTCTCAAAGCGGCTAACATTCTCCTTTCCCTTCCTCCCCCACAACAAACACTCTGTGAGGTGAGTGGGGCTGAGAGACTTCAGAGAAGTGTGACTAGCCCAAGGTCACCCAGCAGCTGCATGTGGAGGAGTGCAGACACGAACCCGGTTCCCCAGATTACGAGTCTGCCGCTCTTAACCACTACACCAAACTGGCTCTTAGAATCTATTTATTTTGGACAAAATTGTTCACTTTGTAATGTCCAGATAATCATGTATACTAGGGTGGCAGCCTTAATTTTCTACTGTATGATTTTCTCTCTCTGATCAATTGTTGAAAAGGCAAGGAGGTCTACATTTCAGTTACTACGGATATTTCCCCCACCCACCCACCCACCCACCCAATGATAAATTTTTGGGTAATAATAATGGTGAGCTTTGAGAACCAAATTATATCCAAACTTCATTCAGTCAGTAAGATATAAATCTTGATATGGGAGAAAGTGGAAATGAAACAATTTGGAGGGTAGTTCAATAGAAACTTACTAAAGAAGATTGCTGTATACGTGTAAAGCTGAGTAAAACGCTTTTGTTTTTGTTAATTGGAAACTTCTTTTAAATCTTTGTTTGACTACATAAAATGTACATTTGACTGAATACATGTTGCTGCTGCACTGTGAATTACAGCTATTTCCTACATGGAATAATAGAATTGTAGAGTTGTGAGGGATCCTGAGAGTCATTTAGTCCAAACCCACTGCAGGAATCTCAACACGCAGTTGCTTACTTTTGCAACTGGACTGGAGCTTTGCAAATGTGCTGGCAATTTTATTGCTGCACCACTAGGAGGATATACTGTACCTGACAGAACGGTAATCACATGAAGGATTCTCTTTGAGGGAGAGGTGATATTTACTGGGATGTATTATGTGCCCTAACTTAGCAGCAAGACTAACTGAACTTAATTAAATCATACTTCTGGGTAAACACATGTAAGACTGGGCTGCACAGATCCAATCTGGAATTTAATAACTGGAATACAAAAAGCAAACAGATTCCAGGACAAATACATTAGGTCATGGAAAAAAATGCTGCGCTGCACATATTAATAATCAGATGTATTACATAATGGATGGTTAAATCATGCAAGTATATTTTGAGAGTGTTTTGAAATAGATGGGTATTTCCTGAAAGGCTTGAAATGGGAACTGCATAGTGCAAGACCAGGCAGCTTTTACTTACGGTACATAAATCAAAACATTGGAGAATATATGAAAAGTCATTAAAAAAAGACAGCTGCCAACCTGGCCAGGATCCTGCCATTGATGGTCCAATAAGGAAAGGGGGGAGCACAGCTGGAGACATAAGACCCAGAAGTTAGATTGCAACCCTAACCCTACATGTGAGTAAACCCTAATGAATTCAATAGGGTTTATGCACGAGGGGACATGGAAAGGATTGCACTGCAAATTGCTGGTACTACCCTGTTTCTCCTAAAATAAGACATAACCATAAAATAAGCCATAGCAGGATTTCTATGCATTTGCGAAATATAAGCCGTTCCCCAAAAATAAGCCATACCCCGAAAATAAGCCATAGTGACGTGGTACCTCCCATTAAAACAGACTGGAGAGGCGTGGCTATGCAGCGTACTGATGCGATGCGGTTAAAATAAGACATCCCCTGAAAATAAGCCATACTGTGTTTTGTTGAGCGAAAAAATATATAAGACGGTGTCTTATTTTAGGAGAAACACGGTAGTCTATGAGTCTTGGCATCCTATCCAAGTATAGGGTTGCCATATTTGAAAAAAAGTGAAAATCTGGACACAAAAGTTGTTGGCAAAGTTGTTTAGCTTTTCTTTTTTTTGGCAAAGTTGTTGAGCTTTTATTGCAGAAACTCAACACAAAAAAATGAGGGTTTTGAGCTATTTTTTATGGAAATTGCCAAAATCGTCACTACCGACACAAGCTGTCATATGTCTGGCCTGCCATACATTTCCTTGCACATTTCAGTGATTTCCGCCTGGACGCTGTTTAAGAGGGCTGAAATTCCAGACGTATGACAACCCTAAAACAAATATTTTCCTCTAAGAGGTACATTCTCCTAATGCAGCTCCATTGCTATTAAGATAAGGCAGTTTAGAGAAAAAAGCAAAGAAACAGACAAATGTCTTATAGGAGTTCCCCATTCTGATATTTCACCCACCCCTTTAACTCTGCTGATGATGATTCAGTTCTAGACAGAGTAAATAGAGGCAGTTTGCAAGAGACTTGGGCTCTAACTCTCTACTCTCCTTGTTTTTTGTCTCCCTTTTTTGCCAGGAGAGGGAGCTTTCACCAGTGGAGCTGGATGGTGAGTTGGCATTGTTGAGAGAAGGTGCTGGGCAATTGGAGTCCTAACTTCATGGGGCACAGGAGAGGGGAAATGCAGCACGCTGTTTTTCACTACAGCAGACACAGTAAAAGGGCAGTGCACAGATCCCATCACTTTCCCCCAATATCCCTGGGATAGTTCTTCAGCATCCTAGTTTGGAAGTGATGCCAAATGTATATTTTTAATCGGAGCAAAAGACAGAGCAATTTTCCACATTTCATTCAAAATGCTGCGGAGGGAAAATCACATGTACATCATGAACATACGAAAACAAAATAAAATAGCTATGAATTATTTGGCACACCAACACTACAAACCATGAGCTAACCCAAATTGCCCTACAAACAATTAAACAAACCACAGCTTGTTTCTCCAAAGTTTGGTTTGGTTTCCAGCTGCTCTTGCCTCATGACTTTGTAACTTAATGAACATCTCTGGGATGGGGAATCGTGGCTAAGGAAGGGTGTTGGGTTAGCACGTAACATCAAGCCATTGTTAAAACACAAACCAAGAATCATAAGCCAACAACCAACCATGGCTTCAGATTGTGCTTTGTTGGCAGCGAACAAACCACAGTTAAGCCACTGGGCAGTGTTTGAATGATCAGACAAGCCAAGGATTAATGGGTCCTTTAGCATTATATGCAAACTGGGTCTATGTTGCGCAAAGGCTTTCAAATTAAGAAGGTCAATGATAGTCATTTTTACCTTCACTCCTTCACCCATTTGCTATCTCAATTCTACAAAGCAAATGTAGCAAAATGTTTGCTCATTAAATGACTGTTGGCACCACATTTTTGCTGCCCCCAAACTAGGTGTTGTAATTCTCCTTGGGAACAACCTCTGCTCATCACACTGCTTTGAGGTTTGTTTGTTGTTACATTCAAGCAAAATATAAATCTCATGAAGTAAATAAATTGTGCAGCAAAGGATTCTCAGTAGATGAGATGAATCAATATGACACTTTGCTCCTCAGCAGGCATCCCTCAACCAGATTACTTGATCCTCTTTATTCTGCCTGCCAAAAGATTGTTCCCCAATCTTTTCCATCACCATTACACATGTAATATTTTTTTCACTACCATGCATGGCTGCTAGCATCCTTTTCCTAGCTGTCATGATTCTGGGGCCAATGCATGAGATAGCAGCTCTGGGTTGGCACAAAAAGATGCGGGACACTCCTACTTGGCAATTTAATTTAGAGTTGCCACTAATTACAAACTATCCATTAGTTAGGCAAAATAAGTAATGTCAACATGGGACTTACTAGGACCATGGCATAACCACTGGCGTCTGGTCACATTGTTACATTTCATAATTAAAAACATCAAGAGTTGGAAAACAGGACACTGGTGCCTAAATGGCCATTATAGTCCCACACAGCAATTTCATTTTTCGCTGTGTTTATCACAAACACAAAAGCTGTGCATTAAATCTCTTCAAAAGCAACTTGCCTTTATTAGTGTGAGAGACATCCAGCAACCCTTTGAAGTTTCATAACTAGTGCAACCCCTGAGGTTAAGTTTGTCCTTTCTGTTGTCTCCTCCATGACTGCATGGTCTTCCTGTGTCCCCAAGGTGAGGAGAGAGGAGGTCAAGGCAGGTATAATTGTCTCACTTCTATGAAATGTCTTTGGGACTTTCCTTGCAGAACTGCTAGATGCCTTCAAGGAGTTTGACACTGACCAGGACGGCTACATCAGTTACAAGGACCTGGGAGAGTGCATGCGAACTATGGGCTACATGCCCACCGAGATGGAGCTGATTGAGATCTCCCAGCACATCAAAATGCGCAGTGAGTTGCGGGGTGCAGGTGGGGATATGTACCCAAAATCTGCCTCAGGAAGTACTGCCTTGTTCCTTACAGCCCGAAGGCTTCTGGCTGAATGCCCTCACCCCGGAATTGCAGTTTTGGTGGTTCCCATTACCAGGGGTAGACTTTCTGATAGAAAGAAGCAGCAGACATTTTACAGGCTTCAGCTCCTTCCCCGGAGTCTCTAGAAGTTCTGATTGGGCAATGGAGAATGGATGCATCTTCTCCATTATACATGATATAAAGGTGCATAGGCGAGCACCAAGGATGCAGGAGAATTTTGATTCAGTTTTCATTTAAAGGAGAATCTACCACATTTGCACTGACCGAAGCAATACGCAAACCAAAATGCAGCTACTCTTTGGAACTCGCACTGGGGTTTTCCAGCCAAACAATGCTTACAAAAATGCACGTACTATGGGAAAATGTGCATAAAAATGAATGTATTTGGGCAAATAGCATGCCAAATTTATTATAGCAGGGGAAATTGCTTCCAAAAAAATGTGTACATCGGTCAAAATTGCATACAGAAATGTATTTATATATATGCTGCAAAAATGTGGAAACAGAATTTAAGACTGGAAAAATGAGAAATGAAAAGAACCGAATTCCCTCCATCCCTAGTGAACATATATTTTGGACCCATACTTGCCTTATAAAATATTAGCATATTTAGCTGTTCAAAACGAAATCTTAACAGCTGCAGTCTGTGATATGTCAAATGGTACACAAAGCTGACATGCAGTGTACCTGCAGCTAGAATGCTAACGTTCTGCAATATATAATTAACTAAATAAACAAGCAGCTTCCTTGCTTTTGAATAATATGACCAGACTCAGGCTGTAGATAAGCTGGTTCATTGTTACTTGCATTAAATGCGAAACACCAGTGCTCTGCTCCCCTTTCCTCACCACCATAACATTTTACTCCTGAGAAAGTAACTCATTCTCTCAATTTCCAGCGTTCAGCTGTGAGTGCTGCTGCTTACATAGCCAAAACAGAACTGCCCATACACAAAAGGGAGGTTGTATCAGCAGACCTGGTAGAACCTCAAGGCTGGTGGAAGTACAAAAAATGTGGGGGTGGCAACAAGGGAATACCAATGAGGACTGAACATGCTCAGTAGCCACATAATGAAGAATGACTGTTGGGTGAGGGGGGAGCAGAAAATCAGCTGGGAATGGGATAGAGCAGGGAGGCCCAACTTTTCATACCAATTGGGTAGCAAGAGTACTTCCACATGGAACCTGCAGGACATTCACTGCCTTGTCATGCAGGAGAGGGGAGCAAGGCCAAAATCTGATGCCCCTTCCCAGCCCTCATGCTGCCTTCCCAAAGCTGATAAATTAAGTGAGGCTCTGGCCTACCTCCTTTGGGAAGGAGGTAGGATGATGCTAGGATCATGGCATGGCAGATTGACTAGAACAACGAACAGGAACTCTCCACGCTGCAACATTATGCTGCAGGTTCTATTTGTGTTACTGAGTGTGCTGCAGTCATTCCGTAAAAAGTGCAGCTAGCTTCTCTGCCCAGTCCTTGGGAAGCTGACTTTTTCTCTCCTCTTTCCTCATAGTGGGAGGTCGTGTAGACTTTGAGGACTTTGTAGAGATGATGGGCCCAAAGTTGCGTGAGGAGACTGCTCACATGGTGGGCGTGAGGGAGCTGAAAATTGCCTTCCGTGAGGTATGATGGGAAGCCAATCAGCGGGAGGGAAGCAGGGAATTGTGATATTCATCAAACCATATTCCATGTAATGCTTTAGATACAACTGCACATTATATTTCCATAAGCCCTGACATTATAAGGGATTCATCCCTGATGAATTGTAAGACACACAGAAGTATGTAGGTTCAGGCTAGAAATGTGGGTGGCAACTAGCCAGGGAATCATATTGGCCCTCCAGATGTTGTAGAACTACATTTCCCAATATCCTTGGCCTTTGGCTGTGCTTTCTGTGGCTGATGAGTTGTGGTTCAGCGGCACCTGGAGGGCCAAAGGCTCCTCACATCTGGGCTAAGACATTCATAGTTACCCTGTCCTCTCACTACTGGAATCAAGTTATATTGTTTATCAATTATTATGGGTCAAAAAAGTAACTGATTCTCAGCAATCCACAAAACAAGCTAACTCACTAGCACTAGATCAGGCTTCCTCAACCTCGCCCCTCCAGATGTTTTGAGACTACAATTCCCATCATCCATGACCACTGGTTCTGCTAGCTAGGGATCATTAGGAGTTGTAGGCCAAAAACATCTGGAGGGCCGAGATTGAGGAAGCCTGCATTAGATAATATATTTTTCATTGTTTTTAAACTGCAAGCTTTTTTAAGACCCCACAGGGCTAGCAATATGGCATATACATTTCAGAAATAAATATGAAAGTTCTTCCAGCCTTTTCAGGGTCTTGGATAGTGCTCTGTGTGTGCAGAATAGCTCTCTGTTTACCACATTAGTCTGTAAAACATCTCAACCATAATCTTGGCTTATTTTGGTTGGAGTGCTTGGTAGTCCTACTGGCTCCACAGAATTAGAGATGACAGTTGGAAGAATGGTTGGCTGCGCATGATGGATCTTGCTATGGCCAAATAAAGGGAACTACCGATAATTAGATGAAGTATTAATACATTGCCCCCTGGCGGCTGTCCGTGTGAATAACAATATTTCTTGGCAGGTGGAACATTTTAGCCTATGCAGGAGAACGTGTTTCTGTGTTGTGCAAGCTCCTAGGGGGCAACTAAAGTGCAGTAGAACACCTTAGATATGACTAACATGTGTTCAAAAGCATATCTCCTGTCTTAGTGCTGGTGTCTGTGATGTCTATTCATTGAGCTGCTATGTGCACATAAGAGGAATCGAGACAAGAGGTGCCTGATAGGTTTCTCTTTATGCTATGGAATGAGGAGTGGCTTCTAAAATAAGCTAAAACAATCTTACTTTGGTAGGGCTGCAAGCAGCCGTGTTAGACCTGGCAAATGTAAACAATATATGAACTTACTTCTCACACCCACATATTCACAATGGTGAGAGACAGCTGCTTCTCTCTGGTGCAATTGCACACTGGTGGGAGGCTGTGTATGTATAAAAGAGTGGAGCCAGTGGCCTTTGGCACTACATGAGGAGGTAAAATACTAGATGAATGAGAAGGACACCTGCAACTTTCTCTCACTAGATGGATGCTTCATTTGTTCATTCATTCATTCAGTCATTCATTCATTCAGTCAGTCAGTCAGTCAGTCAGTCAGTCATTCATTCGTTCACGCACACAACACCCCACACATTCCTGAAGGGCATGATACCACAGGGAAACAACTGCTTTGCCGCTGCAGGTGGTTGTGTGAAGGGGATCAAAGCTACTAGTAAATGCTTGCCAGCTTAGGATAGAGGAGCCGAGGTGGAGTGGGGTGACCAGGATTGGAGAGCATGGGGGTAAGCATGAAAAGAGGAGGATCTTGGGGGATTTGAGGGGAAAGGAAACCAAAGCGTCTGAGCTGGAGGTAACATTGTGCATGTGCCCTTCTTTCTGAAGTTTGACACAGATGGGGATGGAGCGATCAGTGGGGCAGAGCTGCGCCAGGCCGTGACTGTACTCCTGGGGGAGCAACTCAATGGCCAGGAAGTGGATGAGATCCTGCAGGACATGGACCTCAATGGGGATGGAAGAGTGGACTTTGATGGTGAGAGAACAGAGCACCTTCCCTATTAACCGCCTTCTCTAAATGCGACAGGGGTTGGGGGGGGTAGATACAGAATAGATGTGGATTGTGGCTAACGTCATGTGTATGGCATGGAGGATGCATGCACACAGTGGCTATCATGGGGACTGATTCTCCTCTTCCCACCTGTTTCAGAGTTTGTGATGATGCTGTCAAGCAGGTAACAAGATCCAAAGGGGAAGTGAGTGTTTTCTTACTTCCAGAATTACTGCCCTTTCCCCTGATAGCCAGAGGGAGCTGACTGCCCTTTGATGTCTCTTCACCTCCTGGAGATAGTGGAGCAACACCCACAGAAGGCTACAGTATCTCCTCCAATTCTGGGTCCTTCAGTGAAAACCCATGCACACCCAACTACCAGCTAACTCCACCTTCACATGGTGCAAGATATCTCAGGGGGGAAACTCTGACCCAGGGGAGCTATCCTGCAGCTGGGCTTCTGAAGAGGCCTCCTCTCTCCTCTGGATATGGAAGATCGTTCCTAACTATGGATCATATCTGAAGCTTTGGGTGATTTTCCTGTATTCAAGCTTTCTGCATGGTATTTTTCTATTTTATTCTTTCATTTCTATATCGCAAACCAATCTAATATCTGTCGGTCTGTCTGGTATACAAAATCTCAGTTAAAAGCAAAACACTGTAACAGATAATATCAAAGCAAAATACATTCAGTTTTGGGCTTCATCCATGAGCCCGGAATTCCTGGAGGATCCTACTAAAATCAGGGAGTCGTTCAGAGCAAAATTTCATATTTCACTCCCCCTTGGGATGCCAGTATTCTACTGAACTTGAATGGTGGTATCCATATTTATCCGGGGCAAAACAAATACATGAATGAAAGGCCTGTTTGCAGAGGCCTTAAGATGGAACGGGAGGAAATGAACCTTAGTATGCTTCTGTCCGTCCCCACTAGGCTACGTTACTGTGGGTGTGCACTATCTGGTTAAATCAATAAAACAAAACTCAGGCTAGCCAGTAGCGAACTGGAAGAACCAGCCCATTGCTATGTATTTCCACAAGACGTGAAGTGCTCCCCAAGGACTACCTTGTTGGAGCCTCAGCTTTGTATTTTTTTGTAGTCCTTTTTCTCTCCTATGCCAAGAGCTGGCAGGAGCCTGTACTGCAAAATACAAGGGTTTGTAGAGCATAGCTCAGTGTTGGAGCAAATATCCCACGTTCTAAAGTTCCCAGGCTGCATCACCAGCGTTTTGAGCCAAGAGAATCCCAGGGTAGCCGTAGGAAGGTTAGGAAAGCCCCACTGAATGGAACCCCAGAGAGTTACCACCAGGTGCTGGGTCTTGACTAGGTAGCCCAACTGAGTATGGGGTAACCTCATAGGTAGCATATTGGGGGGTGGGGTGGAAAAGCAGCATTGTATGCAATAAGCAGTGTGGCAGATCCAATACCGTTAACAATTAGGCACCCAGAATCGTAAGTCTGTGAGCTCTGGGGAACGTTTCACTCATAAGATTATGTATCTATTTTAGAAGTGAGAGGGAATCCTTCTTCCCTCCTCCCACACACCCATCGGATAACACTGCCATTATCTCATTGATCATTCCCAACAGTGTCACCACTGAGAGTGAAAGGGTGCTTTACTTTACAGGGGACAGTCTTCTAATTGGAAGGTCATCTCTAACTGAAGGGCAATCCAGTCCAAGTCAATTTTAAAGATAAAGAACCATAAAAAAGGAAGGGCAGGGGCCTTGTATATGAGAGAGCTGGATCCTTGAAGTTTCCCATTCACAGCCCAGGGCAGGAGACTGAGCTGGCACACAAGTCACCTGGTCACAGTCTTTCCCAGTACGTATAGTGAGATGCATTGCACTTTCATTTAAATTACAAATTATAAACATTTTCAAAATTTACAATGATACACGTAAAACTGGATTATGCAAATAAGCATCTTTTTATTTTTTGTGGCCACCCTCGTGAAGAAGGACATTTGGGGGTGGGGGAGTAGGGCAGCTGAGCCTGAGCTAAAATGGCTCAGGCAGTCCTGACTAGATCGCAGGATTTGAATCTAGACTCACACCTTGTATTCATGCTAACTCTAACCGTATTAGAACACAGCGATCCACTCCAACAGAACAGATCCATCCCACAGATATTAAAAGGCAATCTAGAAAACTTGCAGGGGGACCAGCCCAGTGCAAACTCTTTGGATGAAAAGGCAATGAACTACTGTTTCAGAGAATGATGTTATCGTATCCTATAAGCACAAGATAGAGCTGTCTCCAGTAATAAACTATGAAATTATACAAGGACTCTTCATTTTTTGTGCAAATATATGGTGCCTAGGCGAGGTACACTACAGAGGCTTCGTAGACTATATAAAATGTATTCATTTGAACTGGCTTCTGGTGATGTCTGCTTTGTTCCCGGGATTAAACATGACTTATTTAAAGCTCCTTCTGCAGTGCAGGTTGGGTGAATGTGCGTTTCTCCATCTTGACAAAGGCCACTTTCTTCTCATAGTAGGCTGCCTCATTGATGAAGGCTGGGTAGGTGATGCTGTCACCCTCATACAGAATCACATCTCCACTGAGCGTCTGGAAAACGGGGTCCCCGGGCTTCAGGGGCTGGAAATCTTTATCCTAAAGAGAGAGGATTTGATTATAAGCTAAAGGCAGAACAGTCAGAAGCATCACCTGGAGCAACCATTTTCCTGCATCTTCTCTGTTTGCACGGGAGTGGCAAGAGCAACTCTCACAGAAGCTGGAACAGATGCAACAAGAGTTTTCCCACACAGCTGCCTGCAGGGTGATGGGTGAGAAGATGTAGCAGAAAGTGACAGCTAAGACACTTGCAACAATTGTGTATGGGAAAGAATTCTGGCAGCTGCAAGTTTCCTCTCCTTTGCAACATCTACCAACATTCTCATTTCTACACACTTTTTAAAGGTGTAGAAGGCTAGTCCTTTAACACGTTGTGTAAGAGCAGCAGCTGCTGCTACAAAGATGCATACAGATTACATTTTTTACACACACATACACACATAGGGGGGAGGGGGGGAGGGAGAGAGGGAGGGAGAGGGGAATCTGCTCCTCCCTTCTTTCCTTTTCCCTCCATACTCACCTGCAGATTGGGATGTATCACAGCAGAGATCTCACCATCAGGATAGCGTGGAAAATCCACACGTTCAACCACCTTGTATGCTTCAGTCTCAAAGGCTGGGAACAATGTGCCTGACAAAAGGAGATGGAAATACAACCAGACCAGAGAAAGGGAGAGTGTCTCACTTAATGGCCAGTGGTCAATCAGGGCAGAAGAAAATGCTGGGTCCACACCCCACTCCCAAGCCACAATCACTATGGGGCTGTGTGTCAGCGCACGGCACCTGAACGTTGGTCAAGGCTTCATGCCAAAGTTCATTTAAAAACAACAGAGCTCTCTAATAGATGGAATATCATAAATCACACCGTGGACCACTCTAGAAGCATATATCATAAAACATGAATTATATCATCAGAATGATTTCTGAGCAATGTATGGTGGTTGTTTGATAGGCCAGACACACTATCTACTTCTGTCTATAGACTCACAAGAGAAAAATGTGTGTGTGGGGGGGGGGGGGGAGCTTGTCAACATTCACCACTAAACTAAAAAGGCAACATCAACTAAGGGCTCACTAACACTTTCCTTTGTCCCTCAATTTCTTCTGTTTTTCCTGTGTTTTCTCCAATATTTTTTTTTTTTTGTCCTGTCACTTTCTCTGGGAAAACCCGCTGTTTACTGTTGAATCAGAACAAGCGTCAATTTGCAGAAAACCCTATTGACATTTGTTCCAATTCAGCAATAAACAGAGGGTTTCCCAGGGAAAACAGAAAGGCAAAAGAAAAGCTCTCGGACCCATGCCAGTCACATTCATTTAGCTCAAGGGTGGAGGCCAAATGTGGCTTCCTAGGGGCTCTTTATCGGGCCCTCATGCCTCTCCCCAGACCACACCCCTTCCCTAGACCATACAGGCCCTGCTCTGAGATTTCATCAGGTGCTTTTGCCTGGCTGGAATTTGCCCTTCAGCAGCAACAATGCCTCTCGCTTGGCTGGATGGAAGGCGAAGAGGAGTGTGTTTGTCAAAACCTCTGACCTTTGCATGGCTGGAATTGCACCTACTGTACAAAGGGAAGAAGAGTCTCACCCATGGCCCCGCCCATTTTGCCAGTGGCCCTGCCCCACCCACTTTTGCCTCTAGGCCTGTGCACCACTGTCACGAGGCCTCCCAGAAGGAGGCTCCTCGTGAGGGAACACAGTCCCTGGGGGTGAAAAGAGTTCCCGCCTCTGATTTAGCCCAGCTCCAAATCCCAAGAATCAGTACGGAATGAGGAATGATGGGATAGGTCACCTTTGTTAAAAAGCTCAATGAAGTCCAGAGCACAGGCCATGATGGATCTCATCTGAGCAAGGCAATCAGCTCGCGCCACTCCTTGGGGCTGAGGACCCAGCTCTAATGCTGTAGGGGAATAACAGAGAAGCGGTTATGGAATTATCTCAACAGAGTCCCTCTGCCTATCTTACGTAAAGCATGAGCTTCAATAAAGCCTTTCGCATAACTGGCACAGCGATGGTCTGATCCTGTGCATTTCACTCCCTTGCTTTGGTGATTTTTTAAAGCACAGCATGCCATTACCTTTGGGTCGAACGCCTGCTGTTAGTACGCCTATATGAAACACATTTCCACCCCAGCCCTGCTCAGTATCAGAGCCAGTGTGGAATATAGCATAGTTGTTGAGAGTGTTGGATTTGGAGGACGGTGGCTTGGGTTTAAATCCCCCCTCACCCACAAAGCTTATTGGGTGGTCTTGGACCACTCACTGCCTCTTAGTTATTGTGAGTGTAAAGGGGAGGGAAAACGTGTCTCCTACCCGGAGCTCCTCTGGGGAGCATGATACACATTTATTTATTTATTTATTTATTTATTTATTTATTTATTTATTTAATAATAAAAACACCTCATGAGTGAGTAGGTAAATAGGTATCTCAATATGGCCCACTGTGCCATGCCCAGAACAAAAAAACATTTAGTGGCCCTGGAAGGCTGTGACAACTAGAACGACTTGTGTAGGTGAGGAAGAACTGGCATTTAAGACCTGAGCACGATGGGAGACAGGGGCATCTGAAGTATAACTTAGTTAGCTGTTGCATATTTAAGGCCCATCACCCGAAACCTAGATAAATCTATTCCATCTGGGTCCTTCCCCTTCAAAAGACAGGCACCCCCTAAAACAGAAGTGAGGAACCTCTGGTTCACAGTACTGTACAATCTTGGCCTGATTGGGGGTGGGGGTGTCCAATTTGGCCAGGAGGCAATTTTCCCCAAACCACATCCATCTGCCAATCAGCTCACTTCAGTTCCCTGCTGAGAATGGGTGCATGCAGCCAAAGCAGCAGGATTTAACCCTTGCTCACCAGCTGCAGACCCCCTCCCGGCATCATGACATGAGATGACTGACAGGTGAGTGGCCCTGCCCCTCCTGTCAAAGTTGACCTAGAACGGATAGTTCTCTTCCATCAGGAATGCCCAGGCTGATTATCACTCCCTACCTATTCCAGCTTTGGCCACAGAAGTGAGGTAAAGAGTCTCCTCTCCTGGCTGCTGATAAAGGAAGATGGTGCAGGGTCCCACTGAGTAATGCTTCTGTGGAGAAAAGAACAGAAGTAGCTTTTAAGGGGAAACTTCAGCCCTACTTCCCTGAAAAAGCTGGAGAAATGAGATTTTTAGGGCTTACCTGAATGTAGTGACACATGTGCATGGGCAACAGACAGTGCTCAGTGGCCACAAAAAGGCAGGCGCCCATGTTGGCTGTGGTGTTATGTAGGTCAAACATAAAGTCATAGGCCTGAGATGAACCCCTGGGCCCAAAGCTCTGGTTGATCTCCTGAGCACGTTGAACTTCATAGTGGTCTATGTCAGAGTCCTTGGAGCTAATAAACAGATGAGCAAAACAAAGGTGAAGGCAAATTGTCAGATTCCTTGGCCAAAAGAGGGACTTCAACCAGGATTGAAGGTGAGATGACATTTTCCCATGGAAGCCTTCCAGATGTTTTTGAACTACAACTCCCATCAGTCCTAGCAAGTATGGCCAATGGCCTGGGATGAGAGGAGTTGTAGTTCAGAAACATCTAGAGGGCCAAAAGTTCCCCACCACCCCAGCCTTATGCAGCAAAAGCCAGCCTTGAGGGATGATTTAGCACTCCAACACATCCTCAGATCTAGCTGAGAGGAATGCATGCCAAAGTAGGTTCCCTTCCCCAGTAACAGGAGAGGCATAACTCTTGCCTTTCCTAGGGAAGCTCTGCAGAGCAACACACCGTGCCATAGACTCACGTGAGAAATTCATTGAGGAATGCCCGATTAAGATCCCTTCCAATGTAGCGCACACATTGCTCAACTGCCCGTGGGTTGCCCAGGAAGGGCGTAGCATGGAAGGTGCCGCGTTGCAACTCAGAGGGGTCCCTGAGCCAGTGCTTGGCCAGGTAAACTCCCGACATCTCATTCCCATGAGTGCCCCCACAAACGGCCACTCGTTTTAAAGAGGGAAGACGTTGAAGTTCCGCCATGACTGCGGTAGTTTTAGCTCCTGTTAGGAGAAAGAAAGCCAAGAAAGGACTGTTGCCCTTTTGGAGACATCAGAGAAAAGAATTCCCCCCATTTGCATCTAGCCAAGCCATTTCTGTCCGCCCCCCCCCCAACCCTCCTTAATAGCCATTTCTGCAAAGCATTTATTTATTTATTTATTTATTTAATGACATTTAAATGCTGCTTGATTGTAAAACAACAACACACAACCTTTCAAAGCAGTTTACAAAAGATAAAACAGTAAAATTGCAACCCTATTTTAAAACATACAGACGTTAAAACACTAAAGCAGATTAAAATTACTTCCTAAGCATCAGGGTGGGCTTGCCTAAACAAGAATGTTTCTAACAGGCACCAAAAACAGTGCAATGAAGACACCTCTTAATCTCAAGAGGCAGGGAGTTCCAAAGTGTAGGCGCTGTCACACTGACTAAATGATTGAGTGTCGAGGAGGCACATGGAGGGTAAGGTGATCTCATACATAAACCGGTCCCCAGTTCTTAAGGCCTGTATATCCTAATAGGTAAAGGTAAAGGGACCTCTGACCATTAAGTACAGTGGCGGACAACTCTGGGGTTGCGGCACTCATCTCGCTCTATAGGCCAAGGGAGCTGGCGTTTGTCCGCAGACAGCTTCCGGGTCATGTGACCAGCATGACTAAGCCGCTTCTGGCGAACCAGAGCAGTGCACGGAAACGCCGTTTACCTTCCCGCCGGAGCGGTACCTGTTTATCTACTTGCACTTTGATGTGCTTTCGAACTGCTAGGTTGGCAGGAGCAGGGACCGAGCAACGGGAGCTAATAGTGACACCTTAAACCCGGCAGCAAATCGGCAACCAGTGCAGATCTCTGAGCACAGGTGTTATATGCTGACAAGGCCTCACTCCTGTCAGCAATCATGCTGCAGCGTTTTGTACTAACTGCAGTTTCTGGATCAAGCAAGAGGAAATGCCCACATAGAGTGCACTGCAGTAAATTCACAGCAATGAAAATTCACGAACTACTGTGGCAAGGCTTTCCCAGTCCAGGAATGACTGTTGCTGTCAAATCAGTCGCAGCTGGTCAAAGGAACTTCTAGCCCCAGAGCCTCCCGTGACCAAGCTGGACCAGAAGCACCCCCAAACTGCGAACCAGCTCCTTCAGAGGGAGTGCAGCCCCATCCAGCGTAGGCAACTGACCAATTTCTAGGACACGGGAGCTACTCACCACCAGTGCCTCTGTCTTGCCAGGATACAAGCTCAGCTTGTTTTAGCTCATCCATTTCACCGCTGCATCCAGGCAATGGCCCAGGAACTGCGCAGCAGCCTCTTTTGATTCAATGGTTAAGGAGAAATAATAATTGGCACCTTTCCCCAAAACTCCTAATGACCACTCATATGTAGATATTAAATAGCAGTGGAGACAATACAGTCCCCTGCAGCACCCCATAAGAGCCACCAGGGGGCACTCTCCCAATGCCACTCTCTGGACTTGGTTCTGAAGGCAGGATTGGGAGGACCACTGTAATACTGTGCTCCCCATTCCCATTTTCTGAAGCCGGTCCAGGACTTTCAAAGCCTCATGCATCCTGCAGTGCCTTCAAATAGTTAACTTTCTGCTACTTCCATTTCTCCACCTCATCAGGCCTTGGCAATCTCCCTTCACCCTGGCATGACTTGAAAGCATAGGTGCTATTTGGAGAGACCAGCAGAGGGAGTTTGCATCTCAAGTGACTATTATTTCAAACATTGAAATGGTTTGCATGTCATTGGTATATGCATATGCAAAAAGCCACAGATCTCCTGCTTAAAAAACAAGTGCAAACCCACCCACATGACTTTAATTATTATGAGATTTAAATAATAAAAAAGAGGGAGGAAAGAGAAACACTCATGTTCCCAAGTTTCATCTTTCATAACGTCATGAATTTGGACATCTTGATCATGGGGAACGCCCAGCTGATGAGCTGCCAGGGACGTTAACAAAAGAACTGCTGTAGTCATTAATAACTTAATATGTTTTTCCACCCCTGATAGCTGGGAACCTGGCAGCCTTTAGAATGCAACACCCAGGAGCATTTGGGAACACGACACTCCTCATATCTAAGCGGAGGGGCAAAGAAGCAGTTTGTCACCAGCTTTCAATTAGGAAAGGATCAGAGAGACTTTGTTAAGACAATTGAACATAGTTTTCACCCTCCATCAACTCCTTGAACCTTATGGAGAGACACTTTCGTTTGATTGCCTTTCTTGGAACGTCTAAAACTACAACCATCAGCTGCTATTTTGCTTTCTTTTCAGTACAGCTACTAAGCTCTAAAATCCCTGTATGGATATGTTTCGTTACTTGAAATTAAAAATAAATTGTAAAAATTAAAAGAAGTAAATGAAAGGACCAGGGGACATTTGGAGGGAGCATATGGAGCTATGAGTTGGCTGGTTGTGGAGTACCACGAGGTGCAGGGGATCTCCATGGAATCTGATGCCCAATTAAATTGGCTATCTGCTACAGAGGCTATCCCTTCCACAATTACCAACACCTCTGGAAAAAAAACCTTTGCCATCCCCTACCCTTTCAAACATGGCACGGTTGTTTGTGGTCATTGTTGTGCACACTATGGATTTTCTGCCTCAGGTACCAAGATGCCATAGGTTGTTGCCTCTGCAGCATGTGTGTTCTTGGGATTTTTTGTTTTTGTTTTTCAATACGCCTTTCTGTCTGCCAGTGTGCCTGCCTGATTCTAACCATGGGAAGGAGCTAGCCAGCTGACGTGTGCACCTCCTGAACCCTAGCTGCTGGGCAGCTCAGTTGGTAGAGCAGAAGTCTTTTAATCTCAGGGTTGTGGGTTCAAGACTCACGTTGGGCAAAAGAGTCCTACACTGCAGGGGTTGGACTAGATGACCCTCATGGTCCCTTCCAACTCTACAATTCTATGAAGACTGTAACTTTTCTATAAGACTGCACAGAGGTGGACAAGTGAATGGAAGCTGCAATGTAGACCCCTTGCTCCTTCTGCCTGCCAGGTTAAAAAGTGAAAGAACAGAGATAAGTTTCAGTTAGAGCGGCCACTCAGCACACCACTAAAAAGAGGGCATGCAACCCCAGCAAAAAGGTAAAAAAAAGGACACTTATTTGCATATGCTAATTGATATGGATGCAAGTTTACAAACGATATCTACAATATCTTTTTTCTTTTACAGAAAGATAGGACCGCACAATTAAGAAAACATGTATAAAACAAAATGTAACTATGGTTAATTCACGTGTGGACCTATTGTTTTGCAGGAAAGCCTCTGAAGAAGGCCTTTTGGGGCTGAAGACATGGGGCATTTTAACAACAACAACAACAATATTCATCATCTTTGACCCTTCTCTTTTTTATACATTTCCAGTGGAAAGCTTCAAATCTTCAATTTTTTCCAACTAAAACAACAGGAAAAATTGGCCCTGTCAGTGTCACCAAGATGCTGACATGGTGCATGATGGGGCCCAGTTAAGCAAAGGGGAAATTCTAGCTTACCTTAAAATGCTCCGAAAAGAGCTAGCTGCTGAAATTGAAAATGGCAGCTAGAGACTTACAGTTACGCCTGGAGAAGCAGGAGAACATGCAGGGTAAAATCTTATGTTCAAGTCTGGGGCTTCTGAAGAGAGGAATGGGAGGGCCCCGCGTCATTTATATTGCACTGGTTCCAGGACTTGAAATTGCCAGTAGAAGTGACCTCGCAGGACACCGAACAAGCTTATTGGGCCCCCAGTCCAAGGGAGCCAAACAGCAGCAAAGTGAGAGATCTAGTGATAAGATTTAAGAGGTTTAGAATTAAAGAAGCTGTGCTTAAGACGTTGCACAATTTCCACGTGCTGAAACATGGGGAAGTGAAAGTTCAGCTTGTTAAGATCTATTTTTGAAACCATGGGACAGTGGCAGAGCTTCAAGCCTATAACGGAGAAACTGCAGGAAGCTGGGATTGCAGTATCATTGGGGATGTCCTCTTCAAGTTTGCTGGGCATTTTTACTCTGCATCCATCCTGCAAGAAGTGGGAGGGCTGCTAGCTGATCTGCAGATAGAAACCTTTGAGGGGGTGCAAACAGAGGAAGCAGAGGATGCAAGTGGCAGCCACAATTCTTCCTAGGAACAGCAGAAGAAGAAATCCAGAAATGCCTGCCTTCAGGGGATCACGATAAGGAAAAGTAGAGCCACTGGGAGAAAACAACTTAGGGCAAGGAGTTAGTTGAATAACACACATGAGATACAACTAAATCTCTTGAGAGGGGTCAATGTATAAAAAAACAGCTACAGTGCTCAAAAGGGCCGAGCTGAATACAAATAATGCTCTGAGGGTAAGGAAAGCTGATCTGCAGAGAGAAAGAGCACAAGGCATTGTGACTGAGGGACCACTGACACTTGGCCCTCAGTTGAACTTTAAAGTTTAGCAGAGACAAACTTTCAACACTGTATATTGTCTCCCTGCTTATTTAACTTATATGCAGAATTCATCATGTGAAAGACTGGACTGGAATTAAGCCGGATTTAAGCTGGAATTAAGCCGGACTGGATGAATCCCAAACCGGAATTAAGATTGCCGGAAGAAATATCAACAACCTCAGATATGCTGATGACACAACCTTGATGGCAGAAAGTGAGGAGGAATTAAAGAACCTTTTAATGAGGGTGAAAGAGGAGAGCGCAAAATATGGTCTGAAGCTCAACATCAAAAAAACTAAGATCATGGCCACTGGTCCCATCACCTCCTGGCAAATAGAAGGGGAAGAAATAGAGGCAGTGAGAGATTTAACTTTCTTGGGCTCCATGATCACTGCAGATGGTGACAGCAGTCACAAAATTAAAAGACGCCTGCTTCTTGGGAGGAAAGCAATGACAAACCTAGACAGCATCTTAAAAAGCAGAGACATCACCTTGCCGACAAAGGTCCGTATAGTTAAAGCTATGGTTTTCCCAGTAGTAATGTACGGAAGTGAGAGCTGGACCATAAAGAAGACTGATCGCCGAAGAATTGATGTTTTGAATTATGGTGCTGGAGGAGACTCTTGAGAGTCCCATGGACTGCAAAAAGATCAAACTTATCCATCCTTAAAGAAATCAACCCTGAGTGCTCACTGGAAGGGCAGATCCTGAAGCTGAGGCTCCAGTACTTTGGCCACCTCATGAGAAGAGAAGACTCCCTAGAAAAGACCCTGATGTTGGGAAAGATGGAGGGCACAAGGAGAAGGGGATGACAGAGTATGAGATGGTTGGACAGTGTTCTCAAAGCGACTGGCATGAGTTTGGCCAAACTGCGGGAGGCTGTGGAGGTGCTCTGGTCCATGGGGTCTGGCGTGCTCTGGTCCATGGGGTCACCAAGAGTCGGACACGACTGAATGACTGAACAACAACAACAAGCAAAATGGCAATGGTGACTACCCTCTCTGTGAACCACAACTGCCATCCCTTGCTCTGAGGAAAGGCCTCTTCCTTGCAGTGTGATACTGAGCTGCAAAGATGCTGCAAGGATGTCCTTGCATTGGAGCCAGTGGCAGAGGGAAGAGGAGCAGTACCAGAAAAGTAGTGGAAGGCAGCAAGAGGAGAGGAGGAAAGAATTCAGGGGTTAGCAAACTTTTTCAGCAGGGGGCCGGTCCACTGTCCCTCAGAACTTGTGGGGGGCCAGACTATATGTCGGGATGACGACGACGACGAACGAATTCCTATGCCCCACAAATAACCCAGAGATGCATTTTAAATAAAAGGACACATTCTACTCATGCAAAACCACGCTGATTCCCAGACCGTCCGCGGGCTGCATTTAGAAGGCGATTGGGCTGCATCCAGCCCCCGGGCCTTAGTATGGGGACCCCTGGGAAAGATGGTGTTGGCAACAAGGGTCACAGGGAAGGGGAGGGAAAGCGGCAAGCAGCAATCACGACTTACATCCACGCAGCGTACTGTGTTTCACCCAGTGCTTTTTTTCTGGGGGGACGCAGGGGTACGCATCCCCCTAAACATTTTGTGAATATAAGTTTGGCCTCATTGAGGGGCAGTATTTGAATATGAGTAGGAAAAGGAGAGTACCCATAAACATTTTCATTTTAGAAAAAAGCATTGCTTTTGCCCGTCTTTTATGGCTCTGTAATTGGATTTCAACTCCCATCACCCCTGATCATTAGCCACACTGGCTGGGCCTGAAAGGAGCTGAAGTCCAAAAGCATCTGCAGGGCCATATGTTCCTTGAAGTAGGAAGTGACCTGAAAAGCAGAAAGCTGATAAACAATGGGTGGGTGGAGTTGGAGAAAGAAAGAAAGAAAGAAAGAAAGAAAGAAAGAAAGAAAGAAAGAAAGTTATACGTAAGACCTACAGATAGGAGGAGCTGTACACTGTGGGCAAGGAGGAAGCTGGTAAGAGAGCACAGTTTGTAGACTGGAGTCTAGACCAGACAGCATCTATGCTACTATTTATGAATGACGTAGGAGGGCAACTCTTCCAGTTGTGGTTTCTACCGTCACTTCAGCATTGTGACCAAACAACCCTAAGCAGGTGAGAAGGGCCATAGTACTAAATGTCCCATATTAATTTGAATTAAGCAGCTCATTATTTGGCTGCCAGTTCTTAATCTGTACAAATCCACATACCTGCAGCTGGAGAATCCACAAACTTGCAAGTATCTTGTGAAGACTTTGCAGAATTGCAGATGGAGAAAGGACAACTCTGAGGAAATCCAAAGATATATGGAAGAAGGGCTTATGAGAAGAATAGGAAACATTTGTGCCCCATAAGATGATTTAGTCTACCAAAGCGTATGGAAAAATGTAAATGAACACAGTCCTGCTATCCAGAGTAAGCTCTTGGCCTTCACAATGTTCAGTGGGAAAATAACAGAAGTTGGGAACACTTACCAGTCAGAGGACTTAAATTAACATGGGTTCTTAGCTCAGGACGGCTCCTGTCACTTCAGTGCACTTGAGCTGTTAGAGTCACAGTTTGCTGGAAAGCAAACATTTAACCTTTAGCTCTAGCTGTTTGGAGCCTGGTGAATTATTTTCTTGTTGCAATTGCCAGTGACCTATGGACCACACTGCATCTGCACCAAAATGTTGCCCAGTCTTAAGTTCTGAGTCAAAGAACCCAAACTGGGCAAGAAATTAAGAATAATTGCTAGAGATTAAGTATGAAATCACCCCAGCCTGAGTGGTTGGGTTCACACTTCAAGCTGAGGACATTTGCAGACTATTGCTACTTTCAGGTGGGATTCAGTCACATACTGGCAAATTCAGGCTGCACAATGCCAGTTGACTGGGAGGTCTAGCACAAGAAACCCACTCATTAACTAGCTGACATTGCCTATCCACCCTGTAAACAAGGCTCTTTGGGGCCTGTGATGAATAGAATGATGAATTCCATCCTTCGTGTTCTTTTCTCTCCCTGCAAAATACCTCAGTAAGTACCTCTCTTGCCTCCTGCTCTCTGGGAGCCATCCTTTCCTCCCTCATGCTAAGAGTACCATCACACCCACCCCAGATCTGGCCTCCCTCACAGTCTCATTGCCGAGGGGGCACCCTTCTCTGCTACTGCCCATTTATCTCCTTCTGTCACCAGCAATGGCAGCTCTAATAACTCCCCGGCAGGTATTGAGCGGCAAGATGAGGAGGTGTGAGAAGGTACAAGGAGCAGCTGTCACCAGCCTGGCAGGAGGAAGATGGATGGAGGGGAAGACCATGGCCCTGTGCCTGAGGGCTGAGCATGGAGAGGAGGAGAGGAAGGGAAGATGGCTCCCACACTAGCCTACTGACCTTCTTGTGTAAGTCTTGATCCGGGATGGCTACTTGACGAATGCAAACCGCCCCTCAATGTTGCATGCACATGTGGGTTCACTCACTGTCTGCCCCCTGAGTGAGCCCACCTCCTTACCCAACCACTTTCCCTCTCCCTCTGGGCCCAGCAGGAGAGGGCAAGGGAAATGGAGGCAGCTGCTGCTCTTGCATCCTTATTTGCATGCTTGGAGAGGGCATGAGGAAGAGAAAGGGTGGGGAGCTTGTGTGTTAATAGTGGGCATCCATGGGGGGGGGAGACTATAGGGGACTGTTGCGCCTCCCGGAGAAAACATAATCTCCAGATTCCCAGCTTTCATTAAAAAGCACGTTTGTAGCATTGGCAGAGTCTGATATATGAGACAAAATGTACAGATGCTATTCTTCTTATTTTCTGTAAGCTGTTACCCCTGCTTTGCTCCACCCGCCAACCCTACTGCCAACCTCCCTTCCCCCACACCTGGCCAACTCATCCTCGCTTTACACCTCACAGCTTGACCCCAGCCCCTCTCCTCACGGCTTCCCCATGCCCCAACACGCTTCCCCTCCCATCTCACTAAACAGCCCCTTCAAAGGAGGGGGAGGCATCTCAGAGACCATTTTCCACAGTGGTTTGACAAGCTGCCTCCATCAAACAGCTCGTCTTGACTCAGTACAAGGCAGCCTCCCATGGTGGGAGTTCCTGTGCCCTAAACAGTTACACAGAAGGGGGATTTAACAGGGGCATCTCACCATGCCATTAAAACTCCAGCAATAAGAAAAGCTGTACTGCCCAAAAAACAACCCTCCTCTATACAGGGCTCTTGACCCGGAGCCCTGTCCCCTCTTGTCTATATGCTACAGACTTTGACCCTTCTGTCACTCAAGACCTCCACCTTGGTTTTTATGAGGATCACTGAGGAACACTAACAACAAATTAAGGCTGTTGCACCCACTATCCTTTTAAACCCTCCGGCTTCATCAATATTGTCTCGGCCCAGGATGTGGTCCCAGGGTTGCTGCTCCCGGCCACCTGCTCATCCTACTCATTAATTGCCGTGCATTTTATTTGCTGCATGTACGCGTAGCTACTCAAATGCTTCCAGCGTGCGCTGTTGGTCTCTCCGTGTCACCCAACCAAGCCTCTCCCCCATCCACCCATTTCCCCATCTTGCTTATCATTGGAGGGAGTGGAAGTCTTGGCTGACGTGGGTCCACCTCCTGCCCCCCAGCGCTGTTATGAAGGAAAATAAAATCGCTCACACCATCCCAGAGATTCAACTCAGAACATTGCAAAGGGGGACGCAGCAAGACTGAGAGAGACGAGCCAAACCAAACAACCCAGAGTCATCCCAGCATCGCGGGCAATGTCAGGTAAAGCCTGCTTGGCACTGCAGGAGCCAGGCATGCACCCATCGGTGCTCTGGATCCTGTTACTTTTCTCTTTGGGCATTTTATGACATCTGTAGAGACCTCTTGATTCCTTAAAGTGGGTTAGGAGCTTTGCATTCATGGCTCTTTTGCCTTGCCATTCAACATAGCTGAAGAGCTGCATCTTCTCAGGTAAATTTTCCATGAGCTGCTCTCCAGCTAAGTACTTGGATCATGAAGCTGGTGGTTCTTTGGCACCCTGAGTGAGAAGCAAGGTGGATGCTGTGGTGCTTAGGATGTGTGTGACTTGTGGGTTGAAATCTCCCCCCCCCCCTAGTAGTTCCCAGGAGGAATGTCTCTTTGCCTCTTATCTAGACCTGTAACAATACTACCAGATTAATAATAATAATAATAATAATAATAATAATAATAATAATAATAATAATTTATTTATACCCCGCCCATCTGGCTGGGTTTCCCCAGCCACTCTGGGCAGCTTCCAACAGAACATTAAAATGCAATAATCTATTAAACATTAAAAGCTTCCTTAAACAGGGCTGCCTTTAGATGTCTTCTAAAAGTCTGGTAGTTGTTTTTCTCTTTGACATCTGTTGGGAGGGTGTTCCACACGGTGGGTGCCACTACCAAGAAGGCCCTCTGCCTGGTTCCCTGTAACTTGGCTTCTCGTAGTGAGGGAATCGCCAGAAGTCCCTCGGCACTGGACCTCAGTGTCCGGGCAGAACGATGGGGGTGGAGACGCTCCTTCAGGCATACTGGACTGAGACCATTTAAGGCTTTAAAGGTCAGCACCAAGACTTTGAATTGTGCTCGGAAACGTACTGGGAGCCAATGTAGGTCTTTCAAGACCAGTGTTATGTGGTCTCGACGGCCGCTCCCAGTCACCAGTCTAGCAGCTGCATTCTGGATTAGTTGTAGTTTCTGGGTCATCTTCAAATGTAGTCGCACATAGAGCGCATTGCAGTAATCCAAGCGAGAGATAACTAGAGCATGCACCACTCTGGCGAGACAAGGGAGAGAATGGGTCTAACGGTTGGTAATTATTGAGAAACCTCCAGAAGTTCAAGGGAGACTTCTAGAACGACATAGGGATTTCCTCTAATGACATGGCTGTGACTATGGATGGACTATGGATCAGATCCAGCTCAACTATTTCCATATTATTATTGGGTTTGGTGGTTGGGTCAAATGACCCCTCAAGGTCCCTTCCAACTGTGTGATTCTGTAATTGCAAAAGAAGGGTTGCACCCAGCTGGATAAATTTAGCCTGGTTATAAGGACTGGGCTGCTGGCTCTCAATAGCTGATCTTAAGCATGGCTAAGAAAATACATGAGAAGGTATTCTCTCCCTCCTTCCAGCCCCTGTTCAGCCTGTGCGGAAAGGACAGCATATAGTTTGCTGTTTTCAAAGCAACCTGAGGACAGAGACAGAACTGAGGTTTATCTGTGGAGCATCTTAGTGTGCAGGCTGGTCCACTGGGAGGGCAGTGGACTTTGGTTGCCCACTGGAGTGTTAAGCTATGAGTCTCCACAAATTGCCATAAGCCTCCTGTGGACCTCATGCCAACCCAGGTAAGCACTGCAGCCAGCGGCAGTGGACAGGGCAGTGAGGCTGCGCCACTCGCCTGATCTCCCTCTGGCTGAGCTGCTGCAGCATACCAAGATGGTGAGGGGCACGGACAATGCCCGGGTGGTATAGATGCTTTGGCAGGAGTTCCAAATGGGCTCCACTGGCACATTTGTGCTGGTATTCTGTTGACCCAGCCAGAGCGGTTTGGTGAGTGGCATAGCCCCATTACACTGATTGCTGCAGACTGCAGTCCTGTATTAAGTGCGGACCCAAGACATTTTGCTGCTTGAAGTAGAACCCCACCACCACCAGTCCCTGTTATATGTGAGGGCTAGCCATGGCTGTGAGTTACAGGACAAAACTAGATGTCAAGTGGGGTGGAGCGTTGGATTACTTGACTCTGGTGTCCTTTCTAACCTGCCTGGAGCATGCAGGACAGCCATACTCTTCTCTCGTGCCACTGGAAAGTGTCCTCAGCAGCAGGTACTAGCCATGGGTCTGGGGAGACACGCTATGGGTGCATGGGAGCTTCTAAGCCAGGCAGAATTAAGGTTCATCCACATTCCCTTTTGTGTCACATTTCTGGGCACAGGTCTGAGTTTTCCAGGTCTTTGTCCGAGCAGGGTTTTGTTTTGTTTTGCTTTTCCCCCCTGGTGTTTTACCAATGAATTGGAGCAAACGGTAATTGGGTTTTCCGTGACTTTCTGTTTGCTCCAATTCAACGGTGAAGCACAGGTTTTCCTGGGGAAAGTGCCAGGACAAGAAAACCCAGCTGCTTGGAGATGGACTTGGAAAGCCCAGACAAGTGCCTAGAAAGCACGGAGCAAAGGAAAGCACCGGTGAGCCCTTACTCTAGAGAGGCCAGTCAGCCATCTACTGCCACCCCTCTTGCAGACTGGGAAGGAGGAAAGAGTTAGGCTCAAAGACAGTCCATGCATGTGGACCTTCTGGTGTGATACCTCTGAGCCCAGTTCTCTCCCTCAATAGTCATTTGGGGGGGGGGTGAGCCCTCATTGTATCCCTTAAGCCAGGGGTGAAACGAAGCTTTATTTCATCCCAGTTTGGCACACACACACCCCAACACATGAACATTTGCATACACACACAGGCTGGGAGCCTCAATGGCACCCCTCTGGATGCTTCCTCTGAGGACAGGGGCTTAACAAGGTAAATTGGTACCTGGGGTCAAAAAAAATTTGTCCCCCCCCCCTGGCAAATAACCTAGCTAGTGCCCCCCATAGCTATGGCTCTGCCTGAAGCAACTACAGGGATGGAATAGCCTCAGAGTCAGATGGTTTGGCAGATGGTTCCTGAGCTACAGTCGTTCATGTCAGAGCTGAAGGGGCATGGCTCTGTGGTACAGCATCTGTTTTGCATGCCAAAGGCTCACAGGTACAAACCCCGGCATTTCCAGGTGGGGCTAAGAATGCCCCCTTGTCTGAAATCTAATAAAGCTGCTTTCAGTCTGTGCTGAGTACATGGGGCAAAGGTCTGACTCATTGTAAGGCAGGCTCCTGTGTTCGTACCTAGTCATAATATAGTCATTATGCCAGTTGTCCTTCTCTCCATCCCCAGCATTCATTGCCGCAAGCCTGAGTGTACTGACGTCCGATGGCTGCCCCTTCTCGCCGAGCCCTGTGGGAGCACCGTGCCTGCTGGCGACAACACCAGAGTTTGAGCAGTATGAAGTGGAAGGAGCAGCAAAGCAAGGGGTCAGCTCCCAGTTGGCCAGGAAAAACCAGTGCGTCTCTGGCGTCACTGTGCAACTGGAGATGAGGAGTCTCTGGGAGGAGTTCAATAGCCTTGGCACTGAAATGATTGTCACCAAGGCAGGGCGGTAGGTATAATGTTCTTTGGTCCAAGGACTGAGGATTAAAAACACAGCTTTGATCTATGAAGTGACTAAACAGGAACTACAATCATCCTTACTAGCTTTTACGAGTCTAACATTAAGGAGTAACACCAAATTACAATGCCCTTAATAATGTGCCCTATATAATGGAATACCCGTTTATTCAGGCGTTCAGCATTATTTTTATTTACCTGCCCTTCACCTTTAGGTACACACCAAAATCAGATGTTGAAACTATACATCTCAGGTGTCAAAGGTCAGGGTAAAGAGGTGCCTCTTCAGCATTTGCTGAAAATTGTATAGCCGAGTTGCCAGGCGCACCTATGTGAGGAGGTACTTACACAACCTAGGGGCTGCCACAGAGAATGCCCTCTGCTGGGCCACCTCCACCCTGAGTTTCTGAGGGCAGCAGAACAGCCAGTAGGGCCCCCCTCTGCTGTTCTTCATGTGTTTGTAGGGAAGGAGATTATCTTTCAGACAACTCCCAGGACCACAGCCCAAAACAATGTGCAGGTCTGCTATTTAAATGGAGCAAACTCCTACAGTTATAAACTGTACCACAACTCTGTGTGTACCACCAGCAAAAGTGTGATCCAAGGGTGCTTATTGTGCCCCCTACAACAAAGCCTGAGGTGGGCTTCCCACCACAATGGGCAAGAAACCATGAACCATTGCTCTAAGGACTGCAGCTGGCTATTCTGGCTGGGGCTGAGGAGAGTCCAACAGCATCTAGAAGACACGCCGTTGGCTACCCTTGCCCTACCTCGGGTAAGATGGAGGTTAGCGGGCAGTGGGAAAGCAGAACCACCTGGCAAACTCCTTTCTCCCTGTGGCAGGAGGATGTTCCCCACCTTCCAGGTGAAGATATCTGGCATGGATCCCTTGGCTGATTATGTGCTGCTCATGGACTTCGTGCCTTTGGATGACAAGAGATACCGGTATGGCCTGGGCCTGGCTCTGGGACAATGAGTTTGGAGCCATTTCTGCTAGTTAGCCAGCCAGCGAGAGCAAGCTAGGCCCCAGTGAGACTCAGAAGGCATGGCGTGTGGCTAGGCCTGATAAGTGTTAATGGAAGGGTTTCTATAAATTCAGAGGTAGTAGCAGGGAGTTCTGAACTGAGGCACCCTGACTTTTTAAACCTGCAGGAGACGTGTTGATTTATTACATGGAGCTGCTTGTTGCTGTTTTGTCCCTTGACCACATCAGTTATGAGAAGTAGCTTCCAGGTGGGATTTAATTGTACAAATTAACCACTATCCCTAATGAGAACCATGTGCTATTTAGACCCTTTGGAAGGGGTGGAGAGCAGCCTAATAATGGAATATAGTCAACTCCACCCTTGCACTCTGAGCCACTACACATCTGTTTGGTAAAACACAAAAAGATGTAGAGATTTGGAGTAGACATCTCTCTCTCTCTCTCTCTCTCTCTCTCTCTCTCTCTCTCTCTCTCTCTCTCTCTCTCTCTCTCTCATACACGCACACACACTCTCTTTATTTTGATTGATTGATTGATTTCTTTTATTTCTCTTTCTCGTATTGTTTGGAGTTTGAAAGTGTGTAGTGAGTTTTAGGGTTGGCGAGTAAGGATGTGTGAGATTGGAGGGGAGAAGAAGCTACAGAGGGAATGCGGAAGGGCTTCAAGCCAGAAGAAAACCCTGATAAACTATTGACAATACACAAAACAGCCCAGCGGTTTTTTGCACCGCTTAATATGTAGAAGAGACTTGCAGGAGGAAAGTTTCTGCAGGAAAACAGCATGCATTCTTGCACTGTCTACCTTAAAGGTAAAGGGACCCCTGACCATTAGGTCCAGTTGCGGACGACTCTGGGGTTGCGGCGCTCATCTCGCTTTACTGGCTGAGGCAGCTGGCGTACAGCTTCCGGGTCATGTGGCCAGCATGACAAAGCCACTTCTGGCGAACCAGAGCAGCGCACGGAAACACCATTTACCTTCCAGGAAAGCATTAACCCTCTGGCCAGGTTTGGCTCTCTGTTGCCAATCCCAGAGGCACTTGGCACCAGGCCATTTTGGGTGAGGGAAATACAGCTCGCCAATGTGACGTTTTGCCAGTATTAGTTGCCCACCAAGAACATACAGGGAATCGGGCTAGAATTAGTTAATGGTGGCCAAAATGGTCTCTGATCTTATGATGTACATGAAGCATAAAATGCAATGTTATATGCAGTACTGCATGTGGAGATTCCAATTTCCCCCCATTTGTTTTCCTTTTGCGCTATTCTGACCTTGCAGCTTCTGCTGTTCCCTGCACTGAAAATGCTTGAATGCAGAAAATTTCAAGGTTGTTAAGCCTCTCAATCTGAATGTTTCCTGTACATGAATCCTGCCTCTTGTTTTACCTTGCTGTAGAATGCTCCATGAAAATATGGTTGAATTCTATATACACAACAAAACAAACTGGAATTCCCCCCCTTAACTGGAATTATATATAGCTCCGCACCAAGGCAAAAGTAGTAGACCCACCCACACTCCAAACTCTCACAGGTCCTCAGTCAGGGCCTGCCTCAACATAATGCCTTTCCCCTGCAGATATGCGTTCCATAGCTCCGCTTGGCTGGTGGCTGGCAAGGCAGATCCTGCTACACCTGGCCGGGTTCACTTCCACCCTGACTCCCCTGCCAAGGGAGGCCAGTGGATGAGGCAAATTGTCTCCTTTGACAAGCTCAAGCTCACCAACAACTTGATGGATGACAATGGCCATGTAAGTTAATTGTGCAGTGTCTTTGCAGATGGTGTCATTATAGAGCTTAGTCACTAGGTGGCACTGTACTTAGTTGTACCTGAAGGGAGGGAAACAAAATCAGGGCGAACACTGCTTCCCTGCAAGTTTTCCTATCTCAGAAAAATGGGAGCGAGCAGAAAAATATGCATCGTATGCCACATAATAAATGTAACCTGGTGGTATTTATAAGTTCAGCCCCTGGCATCTCCAGGTAGGGCTGGGAGAGACTCCCTTATAAGGCAGCTTCCTATGTTCCTACTACTACGTAAAATGAAAACAACTTGCAAGAGTGTGAGTGTTTTTATGGGACTTCCCACTTAATCTGTGCGCCACTCAGGATTTGTTAATCCCCACCAGGGGATACATTTACATGCGGAATGGGCATGGGGTGGGAGTCGTTTGATGTTCCTGGGTGTGTAAACGAGAGTTGTTAAATGAGAGCCCATGTATTGAACAGCCATCTGAAATGTCGCTTTGTCTTGATCAAACAGATCATCCTGAACTCCATGCACAGGTACCAGCCGCGCTTCCATGTGGTGGTGGTAGATCCACGGCCAGATAGCGAGCGCTACGCCCAGGAGAATTTCAAGTCCTTCATCTTCACGGAGACTCAGTTCATGGCAGTGACAGCCTATCAGAACCACCGGGTGAGAGAACACGCATGCACAACCCTCCGATGACACCGGTCAGTATCACATGGGAGAGCTGGCCTATTGGAAAGAGTCAGGATTGGTACAGGACTAAGTGTGGCTGGTGGAGACTGGAAAACGGAGCTATACATACAGTGACACCTTTCGCTGTGCAACCCAAGCTGTGCAGCATTCCTAAAGCATTTTTCACGGTGCCGTAATAATTACTACAATGTTTGCCTTTAACTGTTTAATGTGGTGCAATGTTTAGAGATAGCTGTGAACTGAGAAGGCGTCATCTGTAAACCTACTCAGCCATGGCTTTCATTGGGTAGCCTTAAGTCACCAACATAACCTATATCACAGAATTGTTGCAAGGATAAAAAGCGAACATACACGGACAAATCCACGTGCAAATACCCATTCCGCTTTTGTACATCCCACCTGCATCCCTCATAGAATCTGAAGTGGCATGCTTGTAGTGCCCAGGTCGTCTCCCATCCAGGTACTAACCACACCCAGACCTGCTTAGCTTCAACACTATGCCCTGGGATTGAATGCTAAATATATATATCCTGCTCTTCTTTCAAAGAGCTCCCAGCGGTGTGCTTAAGTTTCATAGCATCGTGACATAGATCGGGATGCACCACAGTAGTAACATCATGGCTGGTGTTGCTTTCTCAGGCAGTAGTTAGAGCAACAGCTCCACTATAGCAAGAGAGGGAGTGGCAGGGAAAATATGTGTACTTGAAAACTCACTTCACTCTCTCCGCAGATCACACAGCTGAAAATTGCTAGCAACCCCTTTGCAAAAGGGTTCCGAGAGTGTGAGCCAGATGAATGGTAAGTCTCCGCACATGGCGCTGCCTTCTCAAATAAGCCTCTTATGTGTTTTAAATTTGTTGTTAGCTGCCCTGAGCCCAGCTTTCTGAACTGGGAAGGGTGGGGTATAAATACAAATTTATTATTATTATTATTATTGTTGTTGTTGTTGTTGTTGTTGTTGTTGTTGTTGTTATGCGATGTAGCTGCAAACAGCAAATTGCATTCTCAGGCTGCAATCCTATACACATCAGCCTTGTAAATAAGCCCACAAAAGTTACTAGCCTCTAAATGGCTAAGACCAGCAGCCTTTGTTTCCCATTTGTCTGCTCCTCCAAAGCCTTTTAAGCAGGCTTGTAAAATCAAAGTTGTCTTCTACCAAACAGGCTAATAGAACTCGGGGATAGATTTCCCTTCCTCCACAGGAAGCATGGAAACCAAGCAGACTAGCAATGGAAGTGAGAGGCCCATCCCTCCACCAGCTTGTCCACTCACTCACTCACTCACTTATATGAAATTCCTGGTCACTTATGGCAAACTGATAAAATACACAACTGCTATGCCTGTCTACTCAAAAGCAAGCACCACTGAATACAATGGTGCTTGCTACCAGGTAAGTTTATATAAGATTGCACCTTTAGAGAAGTATTACTCTGAGTGGGGAAGGCAGGCAGAAGATGCATTTTAGAAACAAACGCTGGGTTGGAAATTCTAGGTCAATATGTGTTGACAATCTCTGTGCCACCTGAATAGCTTGGGTGGCCACATACATGCCAGGGAAAACAAAGCTTGTGGCCCCTTAATGAGTGCATAGAAAAGGGAATTCTGGCATGTGTAGCAACCTAACCTACACAGGCAGAAATTCCTTCTTCTGCATAGCTATTAAACCAAGGTGCAGGAGCCCTGCCCTCTTTTGCATCCAGCTACCATATGAAGTGGAGCAAAAGGAGATGGGAGGGATAATGGTAGTGAGCACAGAAGCAGCCAAGTCTGGGACTGCTCCCAGGAACTTCTTCTATAGCTCTGCCTGTCCTATTTGAGTGTCTTTTATTTCCACAAAGCCCATCACCAACGAAGTGCACGTCTTGCTTTTCTGTCTAGGCCTGGCTCACCAGGACAACTATTAGGCTGCTTATCTCGGAATGGGGGTGCGGCTCCCTTAGCCCAGCTTCAAGAAACCACAGAAAAGGGTAAGGTGAAAAGAGTAAATGGTAAGTACGGTAAGCCTTGCATGTAGAGAACTCCATGGGAAGGCACAGGGCACGATGGGGCTATGGAAATACGGCAGGGTCTCCTTCTTGAGTTTGGTCACCATCATGACTTTGGTCCAGATTTTTCTCAGGCACAAACTTAAATGTTTGATGCTAATAATTTCAACTTTCTCCTGTCCCCCAAGTTTCTGGTGCTTATGTGTGCAAAAATTAGCTGAGAATCATACATGCAATAATTGAGAGGGAATGCTGCAAAGTAAGAGCTTCCGGTGACTAGGGAGAAGCTTCTCAGTGCTCTTTGTATCTTTTGACATCTTTTTATTTTATTTAAATTCTATTTATTTTTTATTTCTATACCACCTTTTATCCGAGGATAACAGGGTGGCTTACAATACAGAAACACAAAAATACGTAGCATAACATCTTGGAGATGTCTGAAATATTAAGTGGTGTAAAAATGCTATTAACAAACAAATAATATCTCCCTTGCTCACCCTATGATCTTCTGGATATTTTGCTCACTATGCCTTTCTTCCTTTGCAGTTTGGGTTTGTTTGTTTTCCTAACTGCAGTGTAGTCATATTCATGCAGTGTTCTGTGAGATCTCAGTACAGCATGCGAGTGGCAGTTACACCTTCTGAACGAGTGCCACATCTGCACTAAGAGAACCACTGGTATAGAAACCAACCACATGACCTAGCCAAACCATGAAGTTAGTGTATGCGTATGGTATTGCTACAAATATGGAGCCACAACCACCCGAGAGAAGCTTTTCAGCAGCTGCTGTGGTATAGTATAAGAGCCATGGCATAGTCTGCAGAGATCCTGGGCTCTTAGTGAGACTGAATGGAGTTAAACTGCAGGGGTGGAAGTTTGGAGCAGATTTCTCACGTCGCTGATGGCTTAGCCTTCTCCATTCTGATTAACAGAATGGATCGAGTTGGCAGGATCAGAAAGAAAAAGTGGCAGACTTACAATATTTCCAGGAGTGAGTCATGCTGTGTAGGGACTGACTTTGGTTGGCCAGGGAAGTCGTTCAGCTCTAAGCACCCTTCTCTTCTTCTAGGGTTTGCCAGCAATCATCACCTCCCTCCTTCCCTCTTCAGAGAAGCCTCCCAGCTGCAGCACCCACCCCTGGTCACACCTGCCACCCTCCCAGATATGTGCCTTGCTCGACGACCCTTGAGTGAAGCACCCGGGGCCCTGCCCTACAAGCACCTCTCCTATCACAGCATCTACGTGGGAGCCCGCTCCCGGGCAACACCCTACGCCCTCCCCAGCAGCCGGGCCACCAGCTTCCACGCTCTCAACATCTACACTGCCGGTGACTATGAACAGTGAAGGAAGAGAGATCCAGTGGACAGATCAGGCAGTTCCCTCCTCTCTCTCCCCACACCTACCCCAAGACTGAACCTATCTTCCAGGGACTAGCCTCAGGTCCACCTTCTCCTCAAGCAGCATCCATCACTGCATTGCCTGCTAAGGAGGTCTAATCCGTTCCTCTGTTTACCTTCCAGGGCACTTTGTGGACAGTACCTTCAAGCCCTGGTACCCTTCCCTCTTCCCCACCCGAGGCAAACGTAATTTCTAACTTATTGTCTCCTAGTATATGGACAATTAAACAGTTAGCAGAGGCTGGGTACAGTATCATTCTCCTTTGAGAGGTGTGCAGAGCCCAAGCTGAAGCTTGGTGAGGTGTAAGAAACATACTTGGCTGAGATACTGGCCGTTTCCTAACCGCTTCCACTCCTCAGCTTGTTGTAAAGCAATTCGTCGCCCAATTCCAAAACCCCACAGCACTGGGGAAATGGCTGAAAACCCAATTCTACAAACCAGAAATCCTAAACCAGCTTTGCATCTAAAATAAACTCACGAGGAAAATATTAAATGCAGGGAAGGTTAAGAATCTTGTCTTTATTGTGGGATTTGGTAGCTACGGCGACAAAGAGTTTATGAGGGCTTTTGAAGCACAGAATTCTCAGCAGCCTGCTCACAAGCATTGTCTTTCTCTTAAATGGCAGCGTGAGTCTTGAGTCCTGCCCATGACATGCTGTGCCTTCAGTATGAAGGAAGTTTGTTCTGCAACCCAGGCAGGGGAGCCAACTTGGGCCCCAGGTTATGAGTGCCCAGTGCTTGTGACATCATGATGTCACATGCGGCATGACAACATGATGTCACATGCGCCCCCTGGCTTCAGAAAGTGACTTCCGGTGGCACTGGAAATCAAGTTCCGGGGCCTTGTGAGACCTCAGAAGTTGCGTGGGGGGCCCTGCAGTGTGGATGCCCACAATTTTTTTGTTGTGGGTCCTTAGACACCCAGAGCCTCCTATAGTAGGAGCCCCTGAATCCAGGGCAGGAGCCCCTCTCTTGACCTTGGCAACCTAAGTCTCCATGTTCCACTTGTACAGAGCTGTTGTCCCCAACTGTTGGTGGATTTTGCTAGCAGTTGGTAAAACAGAGCATGAATGAGGAAAAGACAGGCATTGCTAGCCACATCAGCTCCCAGCATATCAACTAGCTTGCTAGCACAGGTAGGCAGTCCTTTCAAAAACACACATGCACCAAGGGCTTAGCTCTACTGTGCAGCCCCACACCATGCATTGGCTGATGCAACGTCAACTCCAGGCTCTCCATCAGGGAAACAAGAGAGTCTCAGACCTGGATGACAACACCAACAGCAACTGGATGTAAATTTAGGAAGAGCAGAAGGCCCAAGTGCCTGGGGCTGGGTATCTTGTCCACTGATGTGCATCAGAAAGCTGCACCCCAGCAAAAAGGGATGAAGCAAGAAGAGAGACAGTGCCACCTAGCAGCCCTGTAAAAACACCCATATAGGGAGTGGTATCCATTCGTTCCGCTTCCCATTCTTTCCCAGAAGCAACTCTTAGCGGCTATAGAGATATGCAAAAGGCAGGCTGGTTCAGCTGCAAGTCATAAGGATCGAGAACTGGAAGGAACGTGGCTTGGTAAACCCTGAATTCCAGAACTCCATCCTAAATACTGATATTCCGGTAGTGAGGCAGCAAAGGACCTCACTTTAATTGTAGCAGACAGATGGGGACAGAGCAGGTAGTTCCTTCCCCAAAAAAGGTGCGTGTCAGAGGAGTTAAAGAAGTTCTGCCACACCTTCCGGTCAGACACAAGGCACAAATGGTAGAAAGAAGGAAGCAAGAGACAGTCGCTCATATATATATAAAAAAACACAGCATAAGCCAATTGGCTCATGAGGGCACACAGTACATCTGCTCTCTGGGAAGAAAGATGTCCTTTCTCTCTTAGTCCCAGGTGTCTGTAGTGAAGGTGAACGGGGTGAACCGGTACCCAGAGCCTGTGTAGAATTTGTTCTGGAATTCCACCCTGAAAAACAACAGCACAAGAGCGGTCAAGTCGAGATCTGGAAGCACTGCTCTCAGCTTGCAACACTAATCCCAGTAGTAACACAATCCCTGATTCACAGTTGGGTGGGGGAAAGGAGAAATAAACTCTGCCACTCCAGGTCCCTCCCTCTCACACAGAACAATTTTCCTGACCTCGTGAGGAGGAGAGTCCTCTATCACCCACACCCCTAACCCCACCCGGGTCTCGGTGCTCAGAGTGGAAGCACCTGGCAGTCTTATTGACTGACTGGATTTATCTCCCGCACAGGATTCACTGACAGAAAGCGGGTATATACATGTGTGTCTCTCACCAGTGTAGACGCAGGGCATGCAGGAAAGCCGAAAGCCCCTCCATCACCAGCAGGATTGCCACAGTCAGTACCGCAAAGAAGGCAAAAACCGGGACGAGGAGGACCCCACCTTTGTAGCCCGTAATGTGAAGGCCGTTCCTCATCACCATGGTCCACAGGACCTCTGAGAGCTCTGTGGGGAAGGATGGGTGCAGGACTTGTCAGGGAGCAGTAGAGCAGCCAAAGAGCCTTTCCCCTCCCTTACAGACCACCCAAGGTTGGATCCAACTGAGGAGCTGCACTAATGGGAACCAGCACAATGAGTCCTGCTAGCGCTATGGGATCTCCCCCAGGCCCAAAAGCAGCTTTTGGGGGCTTGGAGAAGGAAGATTGTTCCATCTGACAAGCAGAAATGCTTGCGCTGACGGAACAATCACCGAATTCTACCCTTAGCACAGATGTAAAGCCCCACCTGCTAACACACACACACACACACACACACACACACACACACACACCCCTTCCTGTTCCCTAAAGGTGTTGGACACATCCACCAGGTAAAAAATGCATTTTTTAATTTTAAAAACACATATCTCACCTAATGTTTAAAAGACACTCAAGGCAGCTAACAAATCCAAGCACCCCACAATCGCAATACACATTGCTAGCTCCAGTCTGAAGACTAAGATATTGCCATAAAAAAATCTAAACCACATCACAAACATGCTGGGGCAGAGAGAGTCCCTCAAAAGCTTTTAGAAGTGGCTGCAAGGGAGCCCCCAACAACGCAGGAATGGGGCCTGATGTATGTGGTGAGATCTCCGAAAAAACACATCGCCCACCATCCTCCCCCAGGTCTATGTGGCCAAATCACTTGCTGTGCTTCCTGCTTTCTGTCCGTTCCTCTCCCAGCCTCTGAAACTCACGTGCGTGGGCCAAGCTGAGAGCCCAGAGACGGAGGTAGGAGGCTGTGTTTGAGATGCAGCCAAGGCAGTACTCGATGGTGTGGATTGCCTGATGCATGAACACGTCGGAGAAGTCAAACTGAAGGGGGGAAAGGCAAGAATCAGTGGGGTGGCAAGGATTAGTCCAGGGGTCAGCAAACTTTTTCAGCAGGGGGCCGGTCCACTGTCCCTCAGACCTTGTGGGGGGCTGGACTATATTTTGGAAAAAAAGAACAAATTCCTATGCCCCACAAATAACCCAGATGCATTTTAAATAACAGCACTCATTCTACTCATGTAAAAAACACGCTGATTCCCCGACCATCCACAGGCCAGATTTAGAAGGCAATTGGACCGGATCCGGCCCCCGGGCCTTAGTTTGCCTACCCAAATGATTCTAAATTACACCCGTTTTTACCAAATGATTCTAAATTACACAGAAAAACAAACAACCCCCCCCCCAAAAAAAAACACTCGCATTCGGCAGCAACTTCTGCATAATTTACTTCAGTGGTGAAAATCGGAGCCACGTCCCAGAATCCTGACCTCCCGGACACAAAGTTACCTCCAACTCCTGTTTGGATTTGGCACAATCCACATCATCCTCAGCAACGTTCACAGATCTGCTCGGCTCCTGACAGTTTAGCAGAGGCTGGCGTTCTTCTGCGCTGGAAGGATTGTGCTGCAAGCATCCCAGAAACACATTGGTCAGTGGGGGGGGGGGGATGGACGGCCTTGCACACAGAAGGGCTTCAAGCATCACAATCCTGAACCTACAAGATTAAAAGTGATGCTGTTCTTCCAAAGAATCCTTGTGGCATCTAGGTGGCCATCTGAGATCATCCCCAGACTCAGTCCTCGAGGTTTAGTGCCCTGCTCCTGGTGGTACCAGGATCTCAATGCATATCTGCAAAGACCCTGACCCAGTGACCCAGCAAGGGGGCTGGGATATAGAAAGGCAGGGTTGGATAGCAGCCCCAGGCCCAGTCATATAGAGGGGTCTTACCCTGGACAAAGAGGCCTTCTGTCGGTGCTGGCTCCAGAGGTACAAGGGGGTCCCCAGCAGCAAGATAGGCACACAGGCCAGGGCTACCACCACCAACACTGTCTGCACCAGGGCCTGGAGTGAAAGAGAAAGATCTTGCAAACCTCTTCAGCCCTAAGTCGAACAGCCAGAAGGCAGGCAGGCTGGGAGCCAGCCAAGTACATTTTTATTTAGTGACCTTGTGGGTTTGTGCTCCCTTGCATAGGGCTGATTCACACATGCACATTCATCACTCAGTAGCTACATCAAGTAATGACTTGCCCTTGTGAAGCACGCATCAGAGATCAAGCACCCCAGGTGAACGAAACCTTCGCATTAGAACACAGCACATTTCAACTAAGACAGTTCTCAAATTCAGCAGCATTTCCTCAAATGGCAGGCTATCAAATGATAAGAGATGCTTGAGTTAAGCAAGCTTAAGCCACCTCAAGTGACTTTTCCCATAAGCTTCTCTTATAAGCCCACCAGCACCCAATGTCATTTGGGGCACCGGGTAATGTAGATAATGTGGGTAACCCACTATCTGGGTATAGTCTATTCTCTCTCACTGCTGTAAACTGATGGGAGCCTTAGGCCTGGGGGCCAAATGTGGGCCTCCACACCTCTTTATTGGCCATCAGAAGTTTTCCCAAGCCACACCCCTTGTGTGGCTTCACATCCCAAGTCTTTTTGCCTGTCTGGAATGTGCCCTTCTCTAACAATGCCTCTTATTTGTATGGATGGAGGACACAGAGAGACATACATGTGTCAAAGCTAGCCTACTGTACAAAGGTACCCTATTTTCCGGCATATAAGACGACTGGGCGTATAAGACGACCCCCAACTTTTCCAGTTAAAATATAGAGTTTGAGATGTACTCGACCACAGATTCTCTGCCCAGCGTGTAAGACAACCCCTGACTTTTGAGAAGATTTTCCTGGATTAAAAAGTAGTCTTATACGCCATAATATACAGTACAATTTTTACATTTGCTACTCAGCCCAATTTTCCTCTAGCCCCTCCCACCACTGGCATGCCCAGAAGAAAATGTGTCTCCCAGCCTGAAAAAGATTCCCCTCCCCTTGATTACTGGATTTGCTCCGTCTCAGCCAGCCTTACAAGTTCTGAATATTTCCCTCCTCAAAACAGGATGGGGAGGGGAGCAAGGGAAGAAACACCCGAGGAGCTGGATGGCAACACCCATCAGACACCCAACAGATAAAAAGTACAGTGCCACAAGATGTTACCTGGTGGTTAAAGAGTGGAACATTACTGGCATCGTTTGAAAACATGAACATATTAATGAAGTGGATGAGGATGCTGGGAGCAGACTGGGAATCGGAGACGTCATACGCCAGCCATTTGTAAAAGATCATGATTACAAGGTAGCCAAAGAGTCCCAGCAGGAAGATGATCTCCGGAACGAAAACCAGGAGAATCTTGTAGTAGTTCTTGAAGTGGCTGTAAAAAGGAAATGAGCAAACAACAGAGGGACCATGAGAATAAATGTGTCAGGATCATAAGAAGATCCCTGCTGGGTCGGGCCTGAGGTGCATGCAGTGCATCGTCCTGCTTGCAGAGTTACTATCCGGATGCCAATGGGAAGACCACACGCAAGAGCTGAGTCCAACAGCCCTTTGCACACTTAGGGACACTCAAGGAACTACATATACAGAGGCTAGTAGCCACTGGTAGCCTTATTTTCCATGAATTTGTCTAATCCCCCTTTTGAATCCCTATCTGCTGGCTGAAAGCAAGACAGGATTCCTTTGGCAGGAATCAATGGGTGAAATGGAGCCAGAGGGGTCCTTCGCATCCCTCGCAGGAGCAGCTGCAGGTGGAGGACCAGCCCAGTACTTACATGTAGTTGAAGATGCCAAGCCAGACCCCAAAGCTCATGTGCACAATGCCCAGGATCACAGACATCTTCATCTTGAAGGAGTTCAAGAAGGTGAGATGGTTGATGGCCAGGCTCCAGATCTGAGTCACAAGCGTGGAAGGGAAGAATCAAGAACGTGCATACATGATAAGCCAGCCTCCCCCAACCTGGTGCCCTCCAGATATTTTGGACTACAAGTCCCATCAACCCTGACCTCTGGACATGCTGGCTAAGGGCAGATGGGAATTGTAGTCCAAAACTACACCAGGTTGCAGAAGGCTGCAATCAATATGCAGTGTGAACCTCTTTTAGAAGAGGGGATGAGGAGAGAACACCTTCCCGTAAATGCTGCCTCCCATGTTGTTTTTGCTGCATTAGCACCTCTCCAGGGTGCAAGCCTGGGCAGTGTGTATGGAGGTCCTGGGTTGCCCAGACAACAAGACCCCCCTCTCAGTCTCACTGATGTGGTCCAAAGCAAAGCAGAGCAATACGTTTGGCACCAGCTTAGCTACAGGAGTCGACAGAAGGAGGCATATAAGGCACCATCCAAACCACCTTAGGGACTCCACTCCGGATTTGTGTAGGGTTTACTCCTTAGCCTTTTCTTCTCCTGAAGATATCCCGCAAGACAACGGAAGTTAAGGATCAGGTTTCCTTCTCCTAGATGGGCTACCTTCCCTGGTTGATTAGCCTGATCTGCCCCCCATTTTCCTCTACAGCATGTGCAGAAACCGTCTTCCTTGCCACTATTGGTCTCATCCGCTCAATCTTCTGGATTTGCATGCAAGTCCCTAACCCACTGAGGGTTTAAGACCCATTGGCTACCCTCATATGGCTGAACCATTACCTGGGGTGTGGCCACTGTCACATTCTGACAGCTTCTAGGAGCCACAGGTGAGAGCTGAGTGCAGGGTGGGGACCAATGTTGGATGAACTACCCAGAAGGAGCTTGATGTGTCCCCCACCAGAGATACCTGACCCTCTCCTAACACCCCACAGAACACCCTTATCTGACCTTCACACATCAAACAGCAATTACCAGGGTCCTGCACTGTTGAATCAGTTAAAGCAGCCTCACAAATCCGGTGCCCTCATGGGCACTGCAACCCATGGAGGGCACCAGCCTGGGGAAAGCTGAGAAACAGCTTAGCACTGGTGTGCTCTCGCAGTACTTACCGGATCTATCCCAAAAGGGTAAGGACCTTTGAAAACTCCCGTGACATTGGGGTTCAGGGCAAGAACAGGGTTTCCAGCTAAGAACTCCTCACTGTAAGGAGAAGGAATTGCTTCAGCATATGAGAATGATGCAGCCGTCATGAAAGAAGAGGCCGCTTTGGGTCATAGGCTAGTCAGTACCTCCAATCTGACTGATTGGCCATGGTAGCGATGCTCCAGGCAGAGGGGAAGATGTTGGTGGCTTTGCTGAAGCACTCGTTGTAGATGAAGCCGGTGTAGACAGAGAAGGCACCCATCAGGAGGATGAGGTAGCGGCCCTCAAAGAACATCTGCCAGATCTGGGGGCAGGAAGACAAGGGTGTGTTTGGTGAGATGGTAAATCTCTGAGAGTCGGTGTGGTTCGTGTGGCCGATCAGAACCTGGATTAGACCCAGGTTCATATCCCCACTTGGTAATGAATCTCACTGGGTGACCTTGGGCCTGTCGCTATCTCTAAGCCTACCTCACAGGGTTGCTTGCAAGGGTAAAAAGGGGGCGAGGGAGAACCAGGGCGCCATCTCAGTTGTGCGCCATTGCCATTATAAGAGAACAAGGGAGGTGTTCATGGTGAGTTCCGGCACCTCTTTTTCTAGAGAAACAGGACTGGGGAGAACCATAAGTGCTGCTCTCAGCTCCTTGGAGAAGAAGTGGGAGATAAAGGTACTAAATAAAATAAAAACATAACCCGAGGTGTATTGCGGAAAGCATGCGATCCTTTTCCATCCACCCAAAGCGTATCCCCTCTCCACCCGCTGCCTCTTCCGCAATCTGGGGCTCACCTCATTCTGCGCCTTCTTCATGCTGGGGCGGTTCTCAGCCAGCACCATCCAAAGGGCAAAGAGGAACATCAGCAGCCCATGGCCAACATCCCCAAACATGACAGCAAACAGGAAAGGGAAGGTGATGATGGTATAGGGAGCTGCAAAGCAGGTCTAGCGTCAGATAGGAAGTCAAGGCAAACACCCCCCCCCACCTTTGCAACCCCCACAAAAAAAAAAACACAGAGTCAACTGCCATTTCACCTAACCAAGCCCCAAATAAAAAAAAACCTCCTTTCTTTGAACTGCAAAGCATCTAATCTAATGATACTAATCAAGTAGGATACAAAAATATATAACCCACTCTCGCCCTGCTCTGCTTGACTTACATCAGGGGCGAGGAACCTGTACAACTCCAGATGTCGTTGGACTCCAACTCCCATCAGCCCCAGCCAGCATGGCCACTGGTCAGGATTGATAGGAACAATGTTCAGTGGCATCTTTGGAGGGGCGGCAAACTCTCCACTCCTGGCCAGCCATGAAGACAATTCCACCCACAAGACCCATTCTAGTTTTCCTCCTTCTTCTCTCTGTCCCATAGCCAGGAAGCCCAGAAAACACACAGCCTTCCTTTCTTGGGAGCAATCTCCCAAACGTCAGTGAGCAATGCCCTGATGCCCTCCCTCTTTCGCCGAAAAGAGGATGTTCCACTGCGCAACTGTGCGTGCCCCTTGCAAGGTCAAGAGCGGGATGTGGCAAAGCTGCTCACCTGGGTTCACCTCCTGATAGCTAGCCACCCCGTAGGCGTCAACAATGCTCTGGAAGCCGGCAGTGAACTTGTTGGTGCGAATGAGGGTCGGGGGGCTCTCAGTGCAGGGAATCTGGTGAACAAAGCACTCCACCCCAGAACCGCTGCGGTGCTGTAAGGGGAAGAGAGAGTTCAGGAGCATCAAGTACATTGGTTTGCCCAGGAGCTCTGAAAAAGGAGAGAGGCATTCATGCAGCTGGGTGTGGTCCTGGCTAGTGGGGGGGGGGAGAGAGGGAGGGGGAGGGGGAGGGAGAAGAACATTGCCTTATCCTATATTTGTCTCAATATATTACCAATGAACAGTCATACCTCGGAATCCGTTCTGGAAGTCCTTTTGACTTCCAAAACATTTGGAAACCAAGGTGTAGCTTCCGATTGGCTGCAGGAAGCTCCTGCACCCAATTGGAAGCTGTGCCGGATGTTCAGGTTCCAAAGAACATTTGCAAAGTGGAACATTCACTTTCGGGTTTGCGGCATTCGGGAGCCAAAACGCACGAGTGCCGAGGTGTTTGGCTTCCAAGGTACGACTGCATTGCCCAGGGCTGGCCCTATCATTAGGCAAGCCAAGGTAGCAGCCTCAGGCATGAAATCCTAGGGAGCAAGAGAGTAATGGCAGCTCCACCCTACTGTTCCCACAGAGCCCCAGAAGCTACCCTGCTCCTGTGCTCCCTAAGCTAGCCTGCTGCCCTCAGGCGCAATGGAGGACCAGTGTTGAAGGACGAGTCAACCTGCCAGTAAGGTTGACTTTAGTATATGGAATGGGGAGAGAGTACCATCTTGTCCTTCGCCTCAGACAGCAAAATCTCTTGGCCCTTGCCCCGCTGGGAGCCCTATTTACCTTCCTTTGGCCCAACGCACCGGGTGTGTGTGTGCAAAGCACATGTATCAACCCCTGACTCAAAATATCTTGCTCTTTACTTGTGCAAACAGGTAGGCATACAAAAAGAAGGAGGAGGGGGACGTGAAATGGGAGGTACATCGAAGGAGAAGCAGAAGGGAGCCGATATTCTGTGGCACATACCGATCCCTCACGCAGAGCCTGCTGCACAGCAGGAAGGTCGCGGACAGGACACCAGACTTCCCCGATGAGGCACTTGTCGGTGATGTTGAAGCTGCACTGGTTGAGGATGAAGTAGATGGCCTTCATCTTCTGTATCCGCATTTGCCAAGCAGGCAATTCCAAGAGCACCTTCTGCAGCAGCTGGTCCAGGTATTGCTCCGTCTTGCCCAAGACCTGTTTTTTTTCATAAGCAATATGAGGCAGAACTGAGGGAGACCGTGGAAGACTTTGAAGCAAAAAGGGGGATTTAGAGTTGTAAGGATTTAAAAATAAAAATACCAAAAAAAATGGGGATCAGTTTAGCAATGAAATGTGCTGCTTAGAGCTACTAGTCTGGAAATGGGGCTGCACGTGGGGCCACAGGAAGTACAGAGTGTGGCTGCAGCTTTGAAATGTGACACTCTGCATGAATGCGGTGGAGAAAACCATTGTGGGGAGGAGCACTTGCACCAATATACTGGCATTTCCCTCCCCGAGAAATTAGGATCTGGGGTAGGAGGAAAGTACGTTCAAGGCCCCATCTGCACTATACGTTTAAAGCAATGCCATACAAATTTAAACAGTCATGGCTTCTGCCAAAGAATCCTGGGAACTGTAGTTTGTTTAGGGTGCTTAGAGCTGTTAGGAGAATCCTACTCCCCTCACAGAGCGACAGTTCTCAGAATTCCCTGGGAAGAGGGCTTGACGGTTAAAACTCACAGAATTACAACTCTGAGCAGTTTAAGTGCCCTTAACCTCCAGTTCCCAATATTCTTTAGGGGAAGCCATGTCTGTTCACAGTGGTGTGATCCTGTTTTAAATTAAGAGGCCTTAATTAGCCACTGTGATGCTAATCTTTTAGTGGTTTGGGGTAGGACTCGTCCTTATTTATTGCATTGCTGGATGAGCATTTTAAGAATTTTGAATTGTATGTCATTTTGTGTGTTTTTTTTTAATCATTTCACCTCTTCATATTTTGCTGCTAAGTCACAGTGAGACACTCCTTTTTTGTATAAAGAAATGAGCAAATACAATGACAACAAAAAGAAACGAGCAAATACAATGACAACAACAGATGCAAACCAATTAACAAACACCAACCCCTCCTCTATTTAAAATCTGAAAAAGAAATTAATCATCTGCAGTGATATACTCTCACCACTCCACCCATGCAATCTCATTTCCTGCCCCAGAACTGGAAACCATGGATCCTCTGAAAAACTCTCTGACAGCATATCCCCAATTTCGAGCCCGCCCCGTGTACCACCCTAAGCGGCCCTTTATCACCGTACCGTGGTCAGATCTTCAATCTGAGTGCGCAGTTTATACAGTGTCTCCAAGCGCTCAGCCTCCTTGTCAGCGTAAGGATACAGGTGGCAGTGAAAGCTGTGGGGGGACACAGCACAGAGTGAATACACACAGGCACATGCAAACACACTGGCAGGCGGAGGTGGCGGGAGGCAACCCAGAGAAGCAGAGGGAGCATTTTGTTGAAAGATGGTGGGTAGTTTGGCTAGTTGTGCGAAGATGGGCAGAGCTGCCTTAGGGCATAAGGAAGATTGTGTCTGACTTCCTCCTCAGCCCCATGGAGACACCACTGGAGCAAGGCACATACCACAGGAACTGATTTGGAAGGTTTGTGTTTGGCAGGCCTCTTGAGGAGTTAAAAAGGCATGTCATGTGTCAAACAGGGGGAAAGGGGGAAACATTGCAGGGCCTGTGATTTGTCGGACCTTTGGGATGTTATGGCACCAGGGTTATAAACAGCAAGCAGAAGGAGACCAAGGCAGGCAGATGAGGGGGGTTATTCAGCATCAATAGACATCAGAGGGGACATGCAACACTCATAGCACTCACCAGTCAGCAATCTTGCGGATTTTCTGCCCAATCTGTTCCCCCCAGAAGGAGATGAGAAAGATGACCCAGGTGACGCTCTCGCCCTACACACAAGGGGACAGGTTTGCTCAGAAACCTCTGCACTTCTTGAGAGGAGCAGGAGAAGGACCATTCGGGCCTTCAGCCTAAGCCACATGACAGCCTCCCAAACTGTGCCACACCCTGCTCCACTCAAACTCAGGCCTTGAATCTCACCCCCCCACACACAGACCCCTCTACATTGCCTGCCACACCTCACAGGCAGCCATTTTACACCCCAGTTTTCTTCATTTCATCTCACCGTGGCTGGGTTTTCCATGGGCTCCGGCATCTCAGTGAAGTTGGCCACAAGGTAGCCACGGCATGCGCGCCACAGCAGCCGTTCAAACACATTCACCCGCCATGGGTGGATCACACCTGCGATAAAGCTTGAGAGCAAAGGGGAGAGCATACAAAATGCACACTGATTCTGCACACGTGAGGCTGGGCACACAGTGCGCTGTGGCAACATAACAAGCCCTTAGCATCTAGATACTGCATTTGTAGTCTATCAAGTGCCTCGTAAGGATTATCACAGTAATCCCTTTAACAACCCTAGAAGCTAGATGAGCATTCACTTTAGGTTACCAAGGTCAATTTCAGATTACCTTCTTCAGATGCCCCCATCAACTGAGGAAAGGGCCTTCTCAGTGGTGGGCACTCCAGTTACAGAATGCCCTCCTGAAAGTCTTGTCATACTTTCCATGTTGTTTTACTCTCTGCTGACAAAATTTTTTATTCTGGATTTTGGTTACTTTTAATACTGGATGGTGTCCAACTGAACAGTTTTGCTAGTGCAAGGCACTTTGGGCCATGCAATGGAACACCTCCACCTTCTCCTCTCCTTGCACATGCCCTGTGTGCCTCTTAAAGTTGTTGTGGGTTTTCCCTCAACCTTCAGGAGCAGATTTAGGGGGCACTGAGAAAGAGGACAGGTATGGGAAATTCCTAAAGTGCTTTCCCTAGCAGAACTGCCCATTGCAATTATCATTATTGACTATTATACAATTATTATTAATATTGGGATCATTATTATTAGTTAAATAGTGACTTATGCAAGGCCACATAAGAGTTTGTGACACTGACATTTTTATTTTTTAAAACTGAATTGAGGATGTCCTGCTTCATGTTCTTAACCATTAGGCTACATCAGCTCTCACTTCAGGAACAATGGCTTTGGTTTACTTGACAAGCTTTGTACAGAACTGTCAGCCTGAATGACCCGCCCCCCCCTCACAACTCACTTTACTTTGAGGTCAAGCCGCTGTGCCATGGATGGGTCAAGCAGAGGTTCTCTGTCAGAGAAGGTTCGTGGCCGAGCTGGTGATGCTAACGGCACCTGCTGATGGGAAAACAGCCTGTGAGAGAAGGGCCTGCTACCATCCCAGGACTCATGAGCTCCCTCGCAGGTGTCCTTAATAATATCCTTAAGGTTGATAGCCTGCAGTAATAAAATCCAGGGGGTAATAGTTAGCTAGGGTCAAGTTAAATGCAACAGGGACAGCCAGAGTTGTTCTTCATGTATTTGCTCATTCAAGAAGAAAAAAAAAGTCATGGGTGGAGGAGTCAAAGTGATTTTTAAACAAAAAGTTTAAAACGTGCAGGCAAGGTGAGGCTCTCCCCTCCTAACTGGGCTGTGCTCCACCATGTAAAGTAGTTTTTCTCTTCAGTCAAGCTCATTTGCTCTATCAGAATCTAGTTAGGAGAAAACTGCTTCAAAAGACAAAGCACAGAGAGGGAAGGAGTAGAAAGTGCCAGGGTCAAAAAATTTTGGAGCAACAGGCCACTCAGATATTGTCAAATAATATTCAAGTAGTTTTAAAGCATTAGGAGAACAGCAAAGAAGAAAATGATCCATGGGCTTGATATTCTATGCCTATTATTAGCAGTACAGTGGTACCCCGTGTTACGCACACAATCCGTTTCGGATCGCGCTACATAACATGGGCGTGCTTAACATGAATGCCCCGGGGGGGGGGGGAGACAAAAAACCCGGAAGTTCACGCATTTTTGCGCTTCTGCACACCCACAGAAGTCAAACGTACGCAACATGGAGCGTACGCAACTCGAGGTATGACTGTAGTAGTATTAGCTGTCACTGTGAAACACATGACGCTCTTTTTTGGCGGGAAAAAAACGAATTATTTTCTTTTTAGCATTTTTTTATTCCATATTGGCTCAAGGATCTCCTTTCCGTTACAGTGGTATCTTGGTTCTCAAACTTAATCCGTTCCCGAAGTCCGCTCCAAAACCAAGATGCGCTTTCCCATAGAAAGTAAAGCAAAATGGATTAATCTGTTACAGACTTTTAAAACAACCCCTAAAGCAGCAATTTAACATGAATTTTACTATCTAACGAGACCATTGATCCATAAAATGAAAGCAATAAACAATGTACTGTAGTCACACAATCAATCAGTAGCTGAACTGGGTTCCACACAGTCACAAAAACAAAGAGCTGCAAAAGCAGACAGACCTCAGCTTAACACTCAAAACGGAAGCGTAACACTTTTTTGGTGTGAACTGTAAGAATCTGATCTGATATTTTAAGCAACGTAGTTAATGTGCTGTTTGTTGTTTTATGTGTGTTGTGTAACTTGAAAATGAATAAAAATATTGTTAAAAAAGAAAAAAAAACAGAGCATGTTCAGCTTCTGAAAAAAGCTTGCAAACCAGAACATTTACTTCCGGGTTTGCAGTGTTTGGGTTCCAAGTTGTTTGAGTATCAAGGCATTTGAGAACCAAGGTACCACTGTATTGTATTTCATTCTTGCTGAAAATTGCTTTAAGCCCCCCCCCCCCCCCCCCGCTATGGGAAGCAATGTACAATTTCAGCAAGCCTGAGCTAACTTTCAGCTAATTGGCTGCAGTTGCATCCCTTTCTCCTCCAAGCGCAGCAGAGAGTCTTGGTGGAGCAGGAAGCGGAACGGGTGGAACTCACTTACCAGTTGGCCTGTGAAACGCTGTCCCTCCTGTAGCACCTGAATGTGCTCGCGCAGCTCCTGTAGCCGACCAACCAGCTTCTCGCGGTTGTGGCTCACCTCCCTCAGCTCCTGTGCCAGCCGCTCAGACTGCTCCTGGATCTGCAGGGCATCCCGAGCCAGAGGAGCTGGCAGGTTCTCCTCAGGGGGTGTCAGTGTCAGGCCTGCCTTCCACACTTGCTGTGCTAAGAAAGCTGGAGAGGGAGATTCGAGACATGAGGAGGAGGAGGAGAACCTGGGACTGTCCTCTGCTCCCAAGGTTCATAAAACATTTGGCTGAAAGATTTTGTGATGTAAATATCCCCTCAAAGATCCAGAACATGGGAGATGGAAAGAAGATAAAGTCCTGACCAGAGACGAATGGCTGAAGATGATGGACTATGCTGAAATGGCGAAATTGACCGGGAAAATCAGAAACCAGGAAGAGAGGAACTTTAAGAAGGAATGGAGGGGGGGGGAATTACAATATACCTAAGAGAACACTGTAAACAACCAAAAACTTTGGCAGGATCCAAGTAACGCTTGTATAAAAACTAAAGTAAAACTGTACTATTTTAGAAAAACAGAGAAAGTATGTGAAGCAGTGGGGAAAGATTGAAAATGGAAACCATGGAAGGGTGGAGGGGAGTAAAAGGATTCAGGGAATCCTAAATGATGATGATGTTTAATGTTTGAATTTAAATTTGTAATGTAAAACTCAACAAAAAAGATTTATAATTTTAAAAAAAAGATCCGGAACATGGGATACAGTTGGTTCTACCTGTACTCAACCTCTCCCAAGTTAAATACAAATCTCTTAAGCATGCTCAAATTTTATTAGATGCCAGGATTGGACACTCACCCTCCCATCTGTTCTGAACAGAGGAGATGTGCAAGGAGCGTCTCTCTGCAACTGAAAGAGGCTGGCGTAGGTGCCTCCCCCCCCCCCGATGGGGGCTGATGAGAAGGGGCATGCTGACACCACCACCACCCCTACTCTTTCAGATGCAGCAGCCATTTCGTGTTACACCATGTCCTTACGGCACCCATTTTGGGACGGGGGATCATGGCACTTTCTCAAAATGGGCCCACTGGCCCCAAAAGGTTGCCAACCCTGGTATAGCTGCATTTGGCTGGACGTTGTACAAGCCTGCCAAAGATGCACTGCACAAAGACACACAGCATATATTTAAACTTTGGAATCTGCTACTCCCAAGGTGTAGCAACGGCCACCAACTTGGATAGCTTTAAAAGTTAGCTTTGAAAGATTTTTCGGAGGATAGTGAGATAGCTCTGTTGGCAAAGCATGAGACTCTTAATCTCAGGATTGTGGGTTCAAGAATGTCTACTAGTCACAATGGCTCTGTTCAGTGCCAGAGCACAATGCTCTGAATAGCAGGGAGCACAAGTGAGGAGAGTGCTGTTACGCTCATGTCTTGCTTGTGTGCTTCCTATTTATGTCTCATTGGCCCCTGTGAGGGCAAGATGCTGGAGTAGATGTTCCTTTCGCCTGATCCTGCAGGGCTTTTTTATATATACTTAAGTAATTCTCAGGCTTTAGCCAGGCTTGTGAAAGTCAGGAATTTCCTAAATACGCCAGCTTCTGCAATTACGAGAATTACATCGTTATGAAATTGTGAGAGCTGAGCACATGATGTCAGAAAAAACCAGTATAATTTTCGTTTGCTGCAACTGAATCCAGCAGGCACAGTAGGTGGGGACCAGAGCATCTAATCATAAACAGCACTGTGAATTTGCAGAGTACACTGTAGCCAGGGATGTAAGCAGAAATATTTTTTCTAAAGTAAGGACAAAAAGGTTTCCTCTGCTTTGTTTTACTGTGGAAAAGGCTTACTTTCCAAAAGCGGATTGCTTCCTAAAATTACAAACATTGTATTGTTTGTATAAATTGCATTGTTTAAACATTTTGATGTTTGCTGCTCGGAGCTCTGCTGGGAAGAAGGGCAGGATAGAAATGTAATCATTCATCACCATCATCCAAGCCCAGAGGGCATTTACTATTAGTCCCCACCCTGCCCCTTCCTGAACTTCTGTGCTAGCTACTCTTCTTCCCCAGCCAGAACAGCCCAATAAGAATCAGGATCCTGCTGTATGGGAATAAGGAGGCTTTAATCCTTTACCCCTTGCTTCAGTGCTGAACCAAAATGGAGGGGGCCCACAGAGAGAGAGAGAGAGAGAGAGAGAGAGAGAGAGAGAGAGAGAGATGCAGCCCCCATTATCCTCCAGGAAATATGGCTGACTGGGGAAGGTACCCCAGGCCTGAACCAAACAATACACATGAAGACTTTTAAACTCTTGCTTAATATGCATGCTTAATATTAGTAGCAGCAGCAAATGTGCTTTATTGGATTTCCCCCCGAATCAAATATTTCACATTGACAACTTTTGACTACTGGAAAAACTTTTTGAGATACGTTTGTTTCATGTAATAGAGTAACATGATGTGCTTTTCAAAATGCTCTTAGTGCTTTCCCAAAACGTTCTGAGTGCCAAAAAAAGGTAAAACATGTTAAATGAGATCTTAATCAGCTAAGGACATTAGAAAAGAAAAATATGGAATATGCAAACCACCCTCAAATGCTACAGACTGATGACAGAGGAAGAAGAAACAGGAAGTCACAACAGGCAGGTGGAGGGCAGGAAGTGCAAATTATAGCAGCCAGCTATCACAGATGGCCAATGCACCGACTGACTAACCCCTTCTCCATTTTTACAGATGCTTCAGTTTGAACAAGGGCAGTAAAAACAGGCCAAGAGAGGAAGTGCAACAGAAACTCAGCCAGAAACCAGAAATTACATCTAAAATGTTGCATTATTTGCAAAAGTCTCATGATTTCCTAATGCAATTTCAACGCCCAGAAACTTGGCCCGGTCTTCTGACTGCTCTTGGCAGTGTGTAAGGCAGTTTTGTGGCAACATGACTGGCCTGGGTGTGTCTTCAGATGATTTTTGTCACCGACCCGATGGCAAGGTAATCATCCAAGCCACCCAGCAGAGGACAGCCCTCCCCCTCCCCCCTACAGGAGTGCCACTCACTGAAGGATTTCTCCATATCTTCACACCGCCGGATTTCCCCCACAAAACGTCGCTGGAAGGCGCTGACATGGGGGTTCAGCTGGAAGGAAAAAGAAGCACATTACTAGTGAAGAGCCCACCAAGGATTGCACAGACAACACTGGAAACCAGGCAGCCCAATTTTCCATTGCTTGCTGACCCATTCTTAAGGCTTGCATGACATCAAGACCCTTTCCCCAGGTATAAAACATCCATTTCTCCATCTCACCCCAATTCTACCATCTTCTCCAGGTTTCCCTGACCATTTTATTAAAGCTCATCCACACTTACCTTTTGCCCTGTGCTTTCTAGGCATTCCTGGTGCGTGTCTGAGCACTTTCCCCCCCATGCCCCACTGCTTTTTCCAAGAAAACAACGCTCTTTAATACTGAATTGGAATGAACGGCAATTTGGATTTTCGGCAGATTTGCTGTTTGTTCTGATTCAGCAGTGAAAAGCAGGGTTTTTAAATGGGAAAATCGATGGAGAAAAGAAAAAGCACTCAGACAGGGAACTTAAAAGCAAAGACCTGTCATTACGTTTCTGGTGTCTTAAATTTTTGGTGTTCAATTTGATTTTTAAAATTTGTATATTATGGTTTTTTTTCTGTCGTTAGACTTTTTGAGAATTAGATGGTGGAAAAAAACCAAGACCAATCTATAAAATCATCACAATGACCAAGGGCACTGGAATTGGAATTTAGGATGGATTTTAAATGTACTTTTTGTAAGAAAATTGGTATTTTATTTATTCATTTTATAATTTCTGTAAACTGCTTAGGGATTCCCCCCTCCAAAAATTTTTTTAAAAATAATTTAAAATTTAAATAAATAAGCAGTAAAAGACAGGGAAATCTTGAATCCCTTAATCTATGAAAACGGCTACAACATGCTTGTTTGTTGTCCCCCCCCCAAAAAAAGGTTCCCCAAACCCTCTTGCACGTACATCACGGAATTCCACAAGTCCTTGCTCGCCTAATTCGCTGACGCAACTGTACGCCGAAGCCGACTGCAGGAAGAGCTGGGCCAGGCAAATCTCTTCGCTGCGGAACATGGAGCCCATGTTTGCTGAAGGAGACCAAGGTGGAATCTAAACACATATTTAAAATGCTGTGAAAATGCTTTTTTTTAAAAAAAAGTTTTGGAAAAAAAATACATTGAATTTGGCATAGCTCACTTTCTCCATCTAGTGTCACATTTGTATATTGCACTTTACAACACATTTAAAAGGTTTTATTTGCAGCTTTATAGCTGTGCCCTAAAAGGGAGAGGAGAAAAGAGCTGATGAGGCCCAAATGGAACTAGCACACATATCACCTCCCTTGACGGGCTAGCATTCATTTGTACTAGGACCAGGAAGGCGGAGAGGGATTTGGGATTTCCACCCCTCATCAACAACTGTCCTCCTACAATGAATCAATGACTAGGAATAGGAACAGGATTGTGCAGAGGAAAGAAGATTACTTCAGGGACAGTCCATTGGAGGGGAAATAACAGACCAGCAAAAAGAGGCTCAGGAAGGAGGGCACAGAAAACCTGCAGAAGGTCATCATGAAGAATGTAGGAAGAGTCTACATGAAGCTCAGGTGCAGTAGCAGTGAAAGCTCCCTAAGTCTACCTGGCAAAAAGGGTTCTCCCTTACCTCTAGGTTTTTCACGAAGTGGAAAGATGGCAGGAAGATGGGGCCAATCCTGCAGGAGCTCCGCAGGCAGCAACTTTCCAGTTGTGTCTTTTGCAGCTCCGAGGGGCTGACTGCTTGCAGCTGGCGCCCAGACTCCGCTGACTCACGTGGGATTTTCTGAGTTGTGGGATTGCGACACAATTTCCAGGACAAGACCCAACCTCCCGTTTCACAACGGGCGCCTGACTCAGAGCTCCGAAGTTGCTCACTGAGAGGTCAAAATGTCCCGAGGTGGCAGAGCGCTGCGGTACTCAGGTTGGACAAAACAGGGGAGAGATCCTTGCAGCCATTAGCTGGGCCTGAGGAGAAGCGGAAGCGATAGGCAAGATCTGACTGGTGGTCAGTCAAAAAATCGCATTTCCCCCTCAAATCTTCATTTTCAATTTCTCTTCTCCTCATTGTTAGAAGTGCCTGAGGAGTAACCTCAGTGGTGGATCACTTGTGCTGGGAGAAAGCAAATCTCCCCTGCAGAGACAGCAATAGCAATAGCAAAAGAGTGGCACCTCCCACAACTCTCTGCTTGTCTGGAGAAACTACGAAGACTTAACAACAGTCAAAATGCAGTACATACAGAGATATGTGTCTAGACCACAGACACCACTGCAAGGCTACGGTTAAACAGAATATATAGTATTCCAGGTCAGCAAATTGCATAATTCCATTTCTTGCTATAGAAGCTACATATTCATAGCAGGGCACCCTGCCATGGGTGTCCAGGGGGATGGGTGTCCTCTGGACTCCTGTCCCCATGAACCATAATCCCCAGATTCCTAGTTCTCTCCCCCGCCCTATTTTTGTAAGAATTGTTAGCATTTATGGAACCCAAGTTATGAGGTAAAATGTGCAGCCACTATTCTTCCCATTTTTTCCCTGAGAAACTTGCCGGATCACCACTTTCAGTGTCTCGCTCCCACCCATGTATCCTGCAATCCCATCAAAGCACCACTGCCAGACAGGTAAGCCTAATTTCACCCCAAGCACCTATCTGCTGCTTTGAAGATCCCCTTAACTCCAGGCTGATTACTATTTGGATGTTACTGAAGGGGGATGCACCTTATATGAGAACAGGCGTGGAAAACTTATGGCACTCCTGATATTTATGAACTACAACTCCCATCATCCCTGAGCATTGACCAGGGAGTTGGAGCCTCAACAATATCTGGCGGGCGCAGGTTCCCCATCCCTGTATTAGCGATTGAAATATTTAGTTAAGAACAAGTCTTCTATTCCTTTAAGGGTCTGGTCAAGAAGTGCCATAGGTGCAAATTTATTCCGTTACAATTCTGCAGTGGCAAGAGAGAATATGTGCACACAATGAACAATGCCTTTCTGAAGAGCTCCCAAAAGGAAGGAATCCTGTCCCAGAGGGGATCTATTACGGTAATTTACTGGCAGAAGACCTAGGCACTCCCTGCTTCATATTAGACCTTGTGAGGTCCTGTGTCCAGAGGTGTCTAAGAAGCACATTTCTCTCTGTCTGTCTCTCACTCAGAACTTTGTGTTCTCACACTACACAGAAAAAACCCTGTGCAACATAACAAGACTTAAAATAAAGGAACTCTGGGTCATTATTTTTCCCATCTTTGTGCAGTGTTAGTCCCAGAGAAAGATATAAGAAAAATGGTGTTTTTTATTTGATGAAAATGGAAGTGTACAGGTGTGCCCCCTCCCAAATTGAACAGCCCACAGCGCAGATATTTTAAAGAAGTATCATTATAAACAGTCATGGCTAGCCCCAAACAATCCTGGGAACTGTAATTGGTTGAGGGTGCTGTGAATTGTTAGGTGCCTCTGTTTTCCTCAAAGAGCTACGATTCAGAGTGGTTAACAATCAACCCCTCTTCTGTGCCAATTCTGGGAGCCATAGAATCATATAAAAATTAAAAGAGGGCATGGAAAAATGAAAAACAAGTGCTGCAACCTTTTTTTTCTGAGGTCATGCCTCTAATCAGTGATTTTTTCCAGGGGGTACTCAAGGGTACGAAGTACCAGCACCTCTCTCATTTTTTGGTTCTTTAAAAGTGTGGCACTTACTATAATAACTTCATGGTTGAAAAAAAGCACTGCCTTTGATATTTTTTCTTCTGAGGAAGTTGTAAAAAAATAAGAGAGGTTCTGTGGTGTCACCATCACTTCCACAGAGGACCCTTAGCATCAGAAGAACATACACTAACAAAAAGATACAACTTCACCTACTAGTTATCTCTAGGATTTGGGGGTGGGGGTGGGGGTGAGGGGAATACAGTAGCCATAACCTGTGTTTGAACAAGTTTGGGCTATGTATACGGAATTTAAAGCACACACCCCTAATGAATTCTGAGAACCCTAGTTTATAGCACACTGAGCTACACAAACTACATCTCCCACGATTCTTTCTTTCTTTTGTGGGGGATGGTGTATATACATGAGTTTGGCCAAACTGCGGGAGGCAGTGAAAGATAGGGGTTCCTGACGTGCTCTGGTCCATGGGGTCACGAGAAGTCGGACACGACTGAACAACAACAACAACCCCCACCCAGAAGATCTAGAACCAGATCACTGTAGATTCCTCTCGATTCTCACTCCGCCTATAGAACTGCGTTTGGAAGCCCACCAAAAAGCAGAGGTTGGCTGCTCTTTTCACCCTCACCACCACCCTCAAAGAACAGCCGCACACGAGCGCGGCCATTGTGAAAATAGGACGGCATTTCCGGAAGGAAACCACCTCCCCCCCCCCCGACTTGCTCAGGCACGTGGGTGGATGAGGAAACCCAGCACTATCGCACCCCAGGGAGAAAAACAGGGGCCCGGCTAGATGTGCTCCCCGGCCCCCGGCTCAAATAAACGCAGATGGAGGAAGGCCAAGAGATCCCCTCCGCGAACCACCCGCCAACCTCCTTCTCGAGCAACCCCACAACTCCCACCCCATAAGATCACCAACCAATCCACGCTCTCGCCCCTAACCATTACCTACTCTCCCCCACCCGCAGCCACAACTGGTGCGCGGACTGCGCCTCTGCCTGATCTGCGGCTGATCCACTGCGGGAAGCCCCCTAAACCGAGCGCCGTCTCCTTCCGTCCCCCCCAGGAACAAAGAGCGGCGGGGTGGGGGACCAGTCCCGGGGGAAGGAGGCGCAACTGGGGGAAAGTTGCTTTTCTGGGGAGACCTGAGGCCGGTTCCGAGGCAGCGGATGCAGCGAGAAGGAAGAGCAGCCCGGCATGGAGGAGGAAGGCGGGCGGAGACCGCTGGGAGGAAGTAGGGTACGGGTGGGGCCGGCCGGCCGGCAAGGCGCCGTACCAACCTCACGATGCCGCGGAAGAAGCAAGCGGGCGCCTCGGAGCGCGGTCCTGAGAGCGCGGAACAGGCGCTTGTCCTCCTTCCAGGAACTTCCTGCTGCTCCAGCGAGGCCGGGGGTGGGGTAGGGAGGAGATTGAGGAGGTCGGTGGCCTGGTTCCCTTTCGCCTCCCCAGCAGATGAGGGAAAGGCACTTTCCTCCCCTCCAACAGAATACCGGTACTGAATTCTCCTTCTTGGAGTAAATCCCACGTGTGGCCCCGAGCATGCACCTTTTATTCAGCGGGGCTTACTCCCAGGAAAATGTCCGGGGGGCTTTCCGTGGCTAGACAAAGCGATGCCCAAAAGGACGTCGTGATTGTGCAAGAATGTACAGGGTACCCGAGGGCCTGCTGGCCACCCAGGTAAGGGCACCCACCTCGGATGCTCACCACCTCCTTGACACGGCAAGGGTTTGGTTATCGTGGACTTGACAGCCTGCGGAACCAGTAATGGCAAAAAGACTGGGCACCTGTGGGCCTGGCTTTGGAATGGATGGAGGCCTATGCTCTTGCCTGCCTTCAACACTCAATTCAAGAAGCAAACCAACAAACCAGTGGAGGCTGAATGTGTAATACAGAGCATGCTGGAGGGCCAACTATTTATTCATTGAATTTAATTGTGCATTTGTGACCCCCTTTTCCTTTAAAAAGGAAGTCCAAAGCTGCTAGCATCACACCACAGATACAATATCAAAAGACAGGGATCTTTTTCTGGCCAGAACTCAGTTCTGGCACCTCTCAGGTGGGCGCCATTGCCATTATAAGAGAACAAGAGGCATTCATGCTGAGTTCCAGCATCTCTTTTTCTAGATAAATAACACTTTTATTCATAAACTAATGAATCAGCTGATGCACAATGAGAGGGGAGGGTGTTAATCCTGCATTTTTACCAGTGCTACACCTGATTATTACATGGTTTTAGGGAGAAACAACCTCACTGGCCAAATGGCAAATTCTACTGGGCTACGTCTGGCGTGTAGGCTGGAGATTCCCAGCCAGTCCTAGTTTATATTGCAATTATTAGCAACATGGGGGGTGGGGTGGAATAGAATAATAACACGTGTTGCAGGACTATTCCGTTTATGATAGAACATAGGTGAAGCTCTTTGAATACCATATAGCAAGAAGGAACCTCTGGCATGCTAAAAAATAAAGGACAGATCCTTTTATGGACTAGTAACTGGTGAAACAGAACCACAGCACATGAATATAAGAAATATATCTCTCCAAAATCCCAAACAGTAAGGGGAAATGTCTGTGCGTCTTATGGAGCGAATGCATGGTCCCTGAAGCCGGATTGCCTAGGGGCCAAAAGCAGATCATGATCTTTTTTTTTACAAAGAGAGAAGGGGGTGTTGAAAGGAAGCAGCTGAACAGCTGTTCAGCAAGTGATCGGGAGAGAGATAAGGCTCCCTTTACAGCCCCGCCCCCTTGCCCAGGCCTCCATTGTTGAATGCAGAGGGAGGCTGTTTGTTTCCCCAGCAACATGTGACTGGCTGATTAGATTATCTGTCTGGAAACTGTAGAAATGGCTGTAGGACTAGAAGCTGCAGAACTGTGAGTTGAACCCCATAAAAACGGGGCTTTTCCTCTTAGAAAAAGAAGCTGCACCACTTTCAGCTGATCCTCAAAAAAGCAGGGCTTTTCCCTTTGCAAAAAATGCTGCACCACTTTGAGCTGATCCTCAAAAAAGCAGGGCTTTTCCCTTTGCAAAAAAGCGGCACCACTTTCAGCTGATCCTAAAAAAAAAACAACCCCAGGGCTTTCCCCCTTTCCTCCTCTAAAAACTAGGTGCGTCTTATGTTCAGGTGCGTCTTATGCAGCGAATACGGTAATTCTTCAACATGCATAAATTATCTGGAGTTGGGGTTGAGCAGCAAGGTGGCTGACAACATCACATTATTCAGAATGAGGGTCTATAAAATGAATGAAACCTGCAAAAGATCTGTCCAAAGTGGATAGACAATAACATGGCAAACGCAGCTAAATGTAAGTGCTAAACAGCTTCACATATACACTGATGGGGGCTGAGCTGGCAATAACCTAAGAGAAGAGGGCTATTGGAGCCATAATCAAATAAAAATGTTGACTGTGGAACAATTATATACAGATGCTGTTCTGCACCGTAATTTGTTTTACAATAATCAGGTGCCTGTTAAGTGTGCACAACTTAACAAACTCCACTGAACTAGGGTTGTGCTACTGTAGCCCTGAGCTATTCATCACCAGCTTTTGTGACAAATAGCCCCCTCCACCTTATTATAAATAAGTAACACACTACTGTCCACTTCCATCATGAGAATACTTTATCCTCCTTTATACAATGACATATACATGTTCAAACCAAGGTAGTTCAACTGAACGTTGCTCTAAATACAATTCATGCTATGTTACGAGATTACCGGTATATGGTCATTTTGATTTTAAAACTACAGATGTGGAAATGCCAGATTGCTTGGGGACTTACTCAGCACCAGCTGCCCAGTTTACAAGTTTCATTTTCTCCAATGGAAAAGCATTTGACTCCCTCTTAGTTTTTCTCCCGTGACATGTCTCAAATACTATTTCAGGTTTGGTTATACATAATGATTCATCCTCACTAAAAATGTATCACTGGAAATACAGTATAGGAAATGTTTGTCACTAATCAGATAGCTTCTCCTACTTATTGGAGGTATGCACTGCTATCTACCTTTTCCTGCCTGGAATGTGGTGGCAACTAACTTGCCACTCCCAGCATTCAGTCTCCACCCTCCCCCAGCCTCATGGTGGCACCCTTCAACTGTTCAGTGTTTCAAGCTTTCTGTCCTGTACAAGAGATGGTGTGTATATTAATGAGAAGAGAAAGCATTTAGAGGAAGAATCTTGAGATAAGCAGGTTACTATAGACTGAACTAGCAGGTCATGCAGACCTTATTGGATAGAACCGATTGAAACAGTAGTATGCAGATAGGAGGCTATTGTTCCTCCTGGCTATGATCAGCGCATCAGGAGGAGCCAGCATTGTGATAAACAATTGTATGCAGATCTCAGTGTACTTTTGAGATCAAACACTAATCAATAGTAAATTGTTATCAACACGCTTACAATGTTTGTAAGTAGGGATTTTTTTCTCTTTGCACCAGTACTGCTTTATTCCAACCTTCCCCCATTCCTACTCATAAGTTTTCTAAGTGCTGATAGTTTTAAAGATGCTGTTGGTAGAAGAAAATTTACTGAATTTTCCCGTCTATAAAACGCCCATTTTTGGGAACTCAGATTTAAGAAAATGGGGGGAGATGGCCCAGAGTATAAGACACCCCCTAATTCTTTACATTATTTTTTAGGGGGGAAACCTAGTCTTATCGCCGGAAAAATATGGTATATAGGCTACTGTTCCACAGGGTCAGTGAATCCTAACATGACCCTGAGCCTCCAGAATTTAGGGTGGGTGCTCTGTCACAACAGAAATAAAAGCTACATGACAACGCTGCATCAGAACAGGAATTCAATGTGCAACACAACTCAGATCATGTTCCAACAGCAGAAGAAATTGGCTCCATCCTTAAGAGAGGGTGGGGGTGGGAGAGAAAAAATATTTCTGTTTTTCAAGGCTGCTTAAATTATAAGAGTCCAGAGATAATGCAACCCAGCTTCTGAGAGGCCTGCTGGAATCCCCTTTAAGTATGGTATAGACCAGTAGTGGTACAGACCAATGTGAACAAAAGAAAACTATGCTTTCTGCCTGAAGAACAGGGTTTCTAGGACTGAACAAAATGCAAGAGGCAGATAAGAGTTCTCCCTCTGATGGACAATAAGCAGCTAAACAGCTGGAGGTTGTGCCCGCTTCTCAAAGCAAGACTTTTATATGTGTTTAATGCATGTCCCTCCTTTATCCACTCAGGTATATCTTAAACAAGCAAGTACTGACAAAGCTTTCACTGCAGAATAGAGATAAGAATGCTTTGAGCAGTAGCTATCTTAGTACAAAAACAGCTTTTTCAACACTATTCAGAACCAATTCAAACATTTTGGGGTAAAAGCATGCAGTATAGGATTCCCACAACTGCACCAAACTGAATGCATCTAAGTGGAGGGAGGCAAGTTACCTCTTTAAAATTCTCTCTCATGTAAGAAAACATACTTTATGAGGAAAGGTATTCTGTCAGTGGGTAAGGTTCTTGCTTAGCCCACCTTGGAGAAAGGTAGCTTTCTGCCTGCATCATGTTTCTAACCTTGATGGAACCCTTAACAAGTTTTCCAGAATATCTGAACTAATTCCACAATGGTCTGAATGCAGTGGTTCCTAGGGCTCGCTGTAAAGTGAAGCGCTGGCCTCCAGCTGCTGCCATCCTCATCTTCCCAAACTGCCTCAGTGCCCAAAATGGGCCCAAGTGCATTCCCACAAGATGAAGTGGCAGCTGGAGGCCAGTGCTTTGCAGCACACTCTTGTTTGCCTTGTTAAAAAAAAATAGGAGCCCCATCACTGTTGCAGTATGGCAAGCTTGTGAGAGGTGAGAAATGAAGCAGCTCAGGTAAGCCAACTGGTGGCAGGGAGGTGGGGAGAAGAAAGACAAGAATCTGTGCAGATGGGAACTATGAGTAGTTTGCGTGTGTGCATGTTCACAAGAGTCTGAGGAGTGTTTGGGGGCCCTACCAGAAATAGGAGCCATGCCCAGCATAAAAGCCATTTTGTGATTTCACCCATGACACACACCCAGAATTCCAAATATACACACCTGTCCAAAAAGTTTGAGGCCACTATCTGAAATAGAAGAGTAAAGAATCTTTCCAACAACAAAAAAGGTCTACAAAACAAATCTGGGTTCTCCTACTTCTTTCTCTCACCTTATCCATCAACTGTCCTCAGACCAACACCCTTACACTGCCTCTTAAATGTCACCCCTTACAGCGATAAAAACTCCTACATTAAAAGAAAAAATGGATCATGTACCCCCTCATCCTTCCGTCTTCAAGTAGGACTCTGCATTCTACATTATCTTCAAAAAGTTTGCCTACAATGTCTTCCTCTCTCTCAAGACACAGGGAGACAAACAATGAGTGCATGCCCTTTATTGCAGACTTGGCTTCGGCTGGTGAGGATGTGTGAGGGTTGTAGTAAGTGCTCCATCACCGGTACAAATAGTCAGCTTGTATGTTAGCAGCAATCTCAGCTTCCCACTTGTCACCATTGTTGAGCAGCTTCTCCTTGTTGTACAGAAGCTCTTCATGTGTTTCCGTGGAGAACTCAAAGTTGGGTCCCTGCATAACACAGAACAGAGGATGAAGTCAAAATAAAAATTACATGTACACACAGACATGTCCATACTGCATATCCTCTCTCAGAGTACCTCCATCTTCTAGACACAAATTGAAAGTGGGCAAATGTAACAGCACCTCTTCATTAGCCTGAAAACACCCAGCCCATTCACCTCCACAATGGCATCAACGGGACAAGCTTCTTGGCAGAATCCACAATAGATGCACTTGGTCATGTCAATGTCATAGCGAGTTGTCCTGCGGCTGCCATCAGCACGGGGCTCTGCCTCAATTGTGATTGCCTGTGAGGGAGAAAGAGACGTAACTCGCTACCATGTGGCATTCCCGAAGCCTTGAAAACCCATGCTGAACTAGAGGAGAAGCAACAGCAAGTTTATCCCTGCTGGAATGAAGGCAACCTCATTTGCAATCAAGAGGCTCAGGGATTCAACAGAACTGCAAAGATGCCATGGAAGAGAAGGGACCCAAGCTTAGAGGGATGTCACAGTCAACACTGTAGTTCAACAAGAGCCTACCATCCTGCTAAAAAAGGAAGCACTATTTCAAGCACTAGCTCAGCAAGGATGTTTGTACGCATGGATGTGTAGCAGAAGCAAGTGATCTACCATACATTGTCCTTTTTATCCCAGCATTGTGGCACCAAGTAGACAAAATATTTCACTTCTTGCTACCAGCTGCATGCAAATGGAAGAGAACGGACATTCACATAGTTCAGATAAAGAAAGTAGGTCCCATGGATATGGAATTTACTCACAAATAGAATCTGAACAGGACTATATATAGGCCCTGTTACCCAATCCATACAGGTTGTGTGAGAGTTTATCTCCCAGATGGCTTGCAGCTTTCCATAGGCTTACAAATGTCACCTGCCACATCAGAAAGGAAGCAAAGAGCTGATAACAAGGGCCTTACCTGAGCAGGGCAAACAGCCTCACAAAGCTTACAGGCAATGCACCTCTCCTCTCCAGATGGATATCTGCGTAAAGCATGCTCCCCACGGAAGCGGGGACTCAGGGGACCCTTCTCAAAGGGATAGTTGATGGTAGCAGGTTCCCTAAAGAGGTAGCTCAAGGTCATAGACAAGCCTGAGGGATAGGACAAAGCAGATGTTTTATTTAAATACACAGTTCACCCTCAGACTTTGGAGCATGACAACAGAGTTCAAACAAATTTTAAGAGTTATTTAACTGCTAAATAAATTACCTAGAACTAAACTAGATTTAATATTCCAGTTGTTTGTTGCAGTGCTATGGCTTGCCTGCTTACCTAGAACAAGTCACAATTACCACCAGGTACCTAGCTCAATGGCAAATAATGCCCTGGTGGGGCACTACTAGTATTTCCACTTTCCCATGTAGCTATAGTGTTGGGAAAAACTAGGGGAAAGACACAGCACGCCAATTGAACACGTGTAAATTGAGAATTGCCTGTATGGCATGAGATGATAATCCCTTGTCATGGTTCAAGACAAAACTGCTGTGGAGACCATGGATATGAGGAGGTTGCCAGCTCTCTGGATAATCCATTCTATGACTGCATATTAGAGTCTTCCCCTTCATGCCCACTCGGACAAACTGCTCGATGTTACAAAACTAGTTTCTCTTCTTTACCAGCTCATCCATTCCAACCATAATTCTGGTTCTCACCTCGGATAAGTTCTGTCCACAGGACGGTCTGTGCAGCCTTGTCAGTAATGGATTTCATGTCTGTTGGCTCCTCTCTTAGATTTACATATTCTGCAGCCAAAACAGAAAAGTGTAAGCTATTGCTGTCCAAAAACATCAAAGATTTAATTGTAATACATTCCTATGAAGAATTTTCCATGTTAATATTCATTAAAACAAAGATTTCAAAGAGAAACATCCATGCCCAAAAGTGTTACTTTTGGGGACATGTAGATATTATCAAAATTCATATCTATGCCCCCAAGAAGAGCCTCTAGGACCAACCTCTAGAGACAAATGATCTAAACTATCCTTTCAAGTAGTTCAGACAGACAGAACACCATTACCGGTATGTACTTACTGTAGGAAGCTCTTGGGGTTGTGTTGCTGAGATGTCGGGTAAGACTTAAGCATGCTGGAGTCCCTAGAGAACAACAGAAAAATTGGGCAACATGCTAAATAAGAGTAGAAACACTAGTCCCAGAGTCCCAAAGGAGCACAGAACCACAGCACCATTATTTAGTCAGATTCATATGCCACTTCTAATACAGTGTAGGTCCATAATCTTGGAATTCACATGTACACTTTGAAACTATGCAATTACCTTTCCAGAGAAATCTACCAGAAGAAGTTGTTCAAAATTCAACAAGATGTCTACTTTCATCACCCATGGTAGACTTCCCTTTGTTTTTTCTTCAAGGATATTAGACAGCATCAGTCATTGCAACTTTATTTCTATGGATTTACAGTCTACATAAGCAAACATTCCTTCTTGGATTCTGATCAAATGCCAACTTTGAACTCAAATGCCTTTTTTGTTGCAGCCTACCTGTTCGGGAAGCTTGGCGCATTATCCACAACACAGGCATGTTCAACCCGAGTCTAGACTCCTCTGCAAAGGGAACAAGGAAGGAAAACAAAAACAATCTTGGTTTTTTTTTTAAAGGTAGCAGTAATCAAGTCTGTTAAATCTGCTTAAATCCATTACCTAATTTTGTTAATCCAGCAGTCACAGTTGTGTTTCATATGATGAATTAAAATATTCCACAGGAAAATTGCAAGTGATCCAAGTTCCCCAGGACTCAAACAAACTGGATGTTAAGTTTTTTTAAAAAAAGAGAGCGAGAAAAAATATATTTCTGGACATGTTGAAGAAGCCCCCACCTGCAATTTGTCATAATCTTAATATGGAGTGATGGTGGCATTATGCAGACATAGCATACAATTCTATACACACTTACTTGGAAGTAAACCCTATTTAACAAACCGGCTGTTACTTCTAAGCATAATATGTAGAATTATTATACAAGCCAATGTTCACTTACTAGCAAATAAGCCCTACCAAACACAGTGACACTTCTGAGTATGCACACATATGATTGCACTGTTGACTGGGCTGGACTGTGGAAAGGTACAAAGAAAATTTCAGGTTGCACTGAACGCTTATTGGCCAGGGAAACAATAACTATTCTCCCTTTGAAAATACAAAGGACAGCAGTCATTCAGATATTATTTTATTACCTACATCCCACCATTTCTCTCATGAGAGCCCAGTGTGGCTAACAAGAATGCAACATTAAAAACAAAATTAGAACTGCAATGCAAAATATTGGTGCCCCAATATTCCCCAAGGACACCACAAGTCTGGCCTTCCCTGCAGACTGCAAAAACCCAGTTGGCAGGTGCCAGGGGAAGCCATACACGAATCTTAAAGCACTCAGAGCTTTGTACACTTGTACCAACACCTCGCACTGACCCCCGTAGCTCACCAGCAGCAAGTCCAGCACTTTCAGAATGGGTGTAACACGGTCCCCGCTCGCTGCAGTGACACTGTCACCAGGGGAAGCCCCACCAAGCACACACTGCAGCAATCCAGTCGGGAAGTTATCAGAGTGCACAGGCTGCTATAGTTAAATGTTAAAATAATCCCGGTCAGCAGCCCACACAGAACCGGGCAGAGGCATCCCAGAGCCAGGGGCGCCGCACCTACGGCAGCTTGGAACTCAGGCGAGGCGCCACCTGCTCCTTAGCGGGAGGGAATCCCCTGCCCACCCGGGGCCTAGCACGGCCCTCCCGCCGTAGACGACGAGACCTGGGGCGGGCGCTGCTGACACTTACTCAGGCAACCGAAAGCGCAACGTGGGGCGCAGGGGTCGAGGTGGAGCTCAGGGGGCGGGGCCTCGGCTTCTGTTCTCCCGCCCTCTGGGCGGTGCCAATTCGGCCTTCCCTCTCAGCCATAGGAGGAGAATAAATCCGCATGCGCACGTCCCCCTGCTTGCTCCTTCAAGACCCACGAGGCGCATGCGCCGTCACGACCTCAGCCGGCCTCACGCATGCGTAGCTCCATGTCCTTTGGCGCCCCGTGAAGGTCCCCGGCGCACAGGCGCCGCTACGTTCCCCGCCCCGCCCCTCTCCTTCCTTTCGCGCGGATAGAATTTCCAGGAGCCCGAAGGGGGGAAAACGCGCGTTCGGCCCGGCGTCACGGAGCGTCAAAAAGGACGCCAAGGAACTCACCCGCGACAGAGACTACAGCTCCACTCCAAGCCGGCGGCTAGCGGGAGTAAGAACTGGGACCAATCGCCGCTTTCTAGAACGTTCATTGGCTAGAAGCACCCTGAGAAGAGGCGGGATCTCTTCGCTGGTTGGTTGGATGGAAGGATAGGAAGGGGCGGAATGTTTTGAGGGGAAAGGGTGGGTTGATGACGCGAACAATAACAGTATGTAATTGGCTGCGAGCTTTTTAAAAGTCCACAGGGATTGGCGGAGATGGTTTGCTGAAGGTTCATGGAATCCCGTCTTCGCGTTGCCTGGTACCGCTGCCGGTCTCTGCTTTTGCCGTTCTTGCTCCTGGCAGGTACCCGCTTGAATGTATGTAGCAAATAAATAAATCTTATTTATTCATTTGCTACGTTAGTTACTGTATTCTCCACCCCGCCCCCTCCAACGAGCTCAGCACAGCATACCGAGTTCTTCCCCGCCACCTCCGTGTTATCCTCAGAGGCACCTTGAAAACTAACAAATTGCATAAGCTTTCGTGGACTAGTTTGCTTCATCGGATGCCTGAAATGCTATCCTGAGTTGCAGCATGTGCATGAATCCTTGGGGGTATTGTAAAGTGAGGTCAGAACAAAAGGAGATGTAGAAGGTATGGGGCTATTACGTTATTGCAAGTGACTGTTCGCGAAAAGCATCTTGATGTTGGTAAGCCAGTTAATATCTATGATAAAAAAAATCCATTGTCCAGTCCTATCCACAATAACACAGCCCCTCCTGATTACTCGTAATTCAATGGTTTAACGTATTAGTTCTCTTTTGAAGTTGCTCTCTTTCAGTAAGATTACCTTGAAGTCAATTGCAGAGTACCTTGGTAAGTTGAATGATTTCGTGTTGGTATGATCATTTCTGCTCTTCAAAATATCCATACAAACCAGTTAGCGAGATAGCTGTGTCAAGAGTATACCAATACCTTTTGTTTTGATATAAATAGGTAGTGTGGGCCTGCCTTATTTCCACATAAAAACAGCTATATGCCCACCTATTTTAGCTGTAAACCACACTGAGTCCCTGTCAGGGAAAAAGGTGGGATATAATAATAATAATAATAATAATAATATAATTGCAGTCTTAGTTTTGCATGAAAAAAGAAAAGCTTTAATTACAAAATAGGCACATAGCTGATTTCCAGTTGTATGTAGTGCAAATAGGAATGAATACACACACACACACACACACACACACGTGTGTAGCTGTGATCATAACTACAGGTGAATGATGGGCAGCTTCCTACTGTGCAACCCACTTTGAGGGCTGTCTTTCAGCCAACTGAGTGAAGAGGAAGGGTTTCAAAAGCTGCATGGAAATACAACCTGCCCTCATAACAGTTGATTACAATTTACACTGTGGAGTGGAGAAAAGGTGGAGAAAACTGGAATCTGGGAACATGCAGAGAATGACAGTTCATTAAAAAAAATCATTATGGTTGATGAAGAAACCTGATAACATGGATAGGTCCTGCAAAAATAAAATACAAAGCAGACATTCTGGATGGAAATTTCCTTGTTAGGAACCATTTATGATTTCTTCACTCAGTACTGCTACTGGTCCCTTTCTGTTCCTTAGGGCAGGAAATTACTGTGCTAAGTATACTGGTGGCACCATTTGAATAACACAAGTGAACAACTGGTTAGATTTGATGCAAGATCTTTATTACAGAAATAAAACATTTACTTGTAAAATGTTCGGTTATGCAAGCAGTGTTAATAAGGCTGCATTCATAAGCATAATTACTAGCAAGCAAGCCCTGTTGAACTTGGTAGGAATTAACTTTTGAGTACAGATGCTTAGGATTTCCTAGTTCAGAAGTTATTGATGGGATGAGGAGTCTGAGTTAAGGATGTGGCTAATGTACAGAAACGGGTATCAGAAGAATTGAGATTACTAGAAGGGGTATATCTGAGGGATAGTGCATGACAGCATTGAGGGTATAAAACTAAAAGAAGATTTGGCTGTACAACAAGTTGCATGGATTTAACTCTGAATCTCCTTGGAATTAAATTGGTTTAAGCACCAGCCTCTACTTTCACCCATGAAAACATCACTCCTTAAGAAATCATACAGATACAGATATATTTGTGAGGATAGCTATTCCAGTGTACAGTGTTCACCAGTCTTTACAAAGGAATTGGTGATCATGGACATTAAATCAGTAATTAGCTTCATAAAACTCTGTTAAAAGGGAAATTAAACTATGATTTTACCTACTGCAAAAACCTTGCAAGTACTTAGTTAAATGAAATAGGTGGTCCTATACATTGTATGACATCGAAATATAACCACCAGCTAGGTATTGGACCGACCAAAACGGGGGATCGGAAAAAGGGGAGGGGTGGGAGGGCATGTAGCACGTAATCAAGATAATGGGGCAAGGCTTTTCCAGGAGGTAAGAGTTTAGGCAAGCGCCTTATTGGGAGGTGAGGAGAGAGCCAGATAAAGCAATCTTCTCTGTCTCCAGCAGCTAAATTCTTCCTAGCAGCTCCTGGGGCCAGAAGGCATATGTGATTCATGGAGTTCAAAGCAAGGTGCACATGCCTCTACGCTTGACATCAACAAGGGAGAGCAACAATTGTAATTTGCTTTCGGTATAGGGAGGGTAGCGAACGGTGTTGATTGCCTCCAATCCCATGCAGCGCAAGAGGCAACCACGATGATGAGTGAATGTGTCGAAGCTGAACTTGCCGTGGTACTTGCCGAAGCCACTGTATCCTGCAACAGAAGAAGAAAGCATACAGTTCAGATCCTGCTCCCTGGCAAAAGCTTAGTGTTTGCCCAACAGCCTGGGCATGGCCCAGCCAGATGGGTGGGGTAATAACAACAACAACAACAACAACAGTACTATCAATTTCTCTAAGCCAGATTGCAGCAGGTGTGCTCATTAAGAGTTCCCTTATCACAGCCCTTGATGTTTATCTTCAAGGCATTTTCAGGATTTTGAACCTAAAATCATTGACTAAAGATAATCTAGTATCTTATTACCTGATTCTGCCTGCAAACAGTATATACTTGGATACTTTGTTCTGACGTTCGGCCAGACTTCCCACTTTCCTACCATTAGTGAAAATGATTCACGGAGTGGCACATAAAAATAATAACCATGACAGCTTTTAAAAATGTAAGGAAATTCAGTTGCAGGCCTCTGCACTCTTGCCTGGGAGCAAGACTTCAGCATAATGGAGCTAATGTGTGAGTAAACATGCACAGGATTGCGCTGGACATGTGAAACACAATCCTTTGATTAAACCTGCCTTATATGAAAACAGGAGGGGAAGGAGATGCTGCATTCTGGAAGATTTGAATACAAAAAATTGTTATATTCCCATGGAGACAGATGGTTATCTTGGCATATATGCTGCAAAAGTGTAATGTGTATGTATACAAATAGTACCTATGAATATGAAGCAGCTACTACTTCTAGAACTAGAGGTACTGGGACCTGGCCTGAATTGAACAGCGATTCTTCCAGCCCCACAACAACAAAGTTAACCCAGAAGGATTGCTGTAATTTGGTAAAGGAAGGGTTCAAAGCCTGAGCCCTTCCTGCCAGCAAATCCCCAGACTACAGCTTCTATGTTTGCTGTTAATTCCCTTTTCTTTTCTATTTTGCATTTTGTGCATGTAATCCACAAATGCACCAAGAGCAACATGGAAACCTTTGAGGCCTTTGGCTTTCTCACCCATGGGAAAGGAAGGAGTATCAAATTGGGAGGAAGCATGTGCAGAGATAGGGGAAAGAGGCAACATGGGGGAGAAAGGCCTTATTCATACCTATGCCACCAAATGGTAAGGAGAGCAATGTTGAGTATATAATGGTATCATTGCCACAGTAGTTGCCACTGCTTGTACAATTCAATACGCGGTTCACAACCTATGGAGAGAAAAAGAGCAGAAGAATATCAAGGGCCTTGTCCCTGGTAGCCTCAAGCTTGGGGTTTGACAGGTTTTAGCTTTTGTAATTAGAGACACTTCCAACCATTTATTTTCTTCAGAGCTTTATCATCAAACTTGCTCCAATAATAGATGTTTATTGACATTTTGCAAGATCCAAATGGAAAGTCCCTTACCCATTGAGGTAGTGCCCACTGAGTACTGTCTGTTTTTGTGAGTCAATAAATTTATTAGGGTTTTTCCATTCATGGTCCCTTAGTCCTTTCTAAAAGTTTCTGTACTGATGACAGTGTCTAGCAAATCATCTGTGAACTGCGATGCAGGCATATGCAAATGTCCCATATGGGGATCAAACCTGCAACCTTGGTGTTAGTAACACCACACTCTAACCAACTGAGCTATCCAGGGGAGATCGTGTTCAGTAGTGTCCCTATGACAACCATAGCAGGTGCTCTGACTTAAAGGATGCAAGATCATATGCTGGGGCTACAGTCTAGAAGTTTGCTAAACGTAAAGGAACAGCAAGAGATGTGTGCACAGCTGATGCACTACAGGAGTTTCAGTCCTCTGTTAATAAACGGACCCCTTGCATTCAGTCTGGATTCTTAAAAAGAAAATTACATAAAACTCAGGCTTCTGATAGACAGTAGAGGAGATGAGTGGGAAAGTTTACAGAACTAAAACATGCATGCAAATAGATGTCGAAATGAAATACTGTAATAGATGTCTGCTGCACTAGCACCATCTACTGGCCATTGGCAGCAGTCGTGGCAGGAGTTTAAGTTTCAGAGGCAGCCCAGTCACCCCAAACAGGAAAACAGTAACAGGTAGGTAGCCGTGTTGGTCTGCCATAGTCAAAACAAAATAAAAAACAAAAAAATTCCTTCCAGTAGCACCTTAGAGACCAACTAAGTTTGTTCTTGGTATGAGGAAAACAGTAGCACGTATTACATTTTGAAGATACACCATCCAACTGTTTTCAGTGCCCATTTGGTGAATGAATTCAGCAAGCAAGGCTTTGTGAGTCTGATACAAGCCAAGTCACGAGGGATCTGGGATCGGCTGCAGCTCACTGCCCAGCAGATCCTTGTTGGCAAACATGGTGTTGCCACAATGCAGCGCAGCCCCTTTATTGGGGCTGGGAGGGTGAGGTTCAACTCAACGGCAGAGCTGAGTTACATATAGAAAGTCTCAGCAGGTTCGATCCCTGGCATCTCTAGGTAGAGACCTCTGCCTGACAATGCTGAGCTGGATGGGCCAATGATCTGACCCTGTATAAGCCAGCTTCATTTGCCCCTATGAAAAGTATACTGTACACATCTGGGACATGAACTGACACTAGGACTGTGGCACAGTTTCCATTCATTTCAATGGCATTTGTATAAGAACTTTTCCCAATGGATTGTTCCCATGCGCTGTGCAGTATAGGGTTCTTAATTCACTTATGCCATATATCACATTTTAAGGGTCTTTCCCCTTAAATAAGGTGGTTTCTTTTAAATGTGAAGTGGAATTTTGAACAAAAACAACCAAGAGTCTTGTGGCACATTAAATTCATGCTGAAATCCTATACAGATTTTCCTGAGAGGCAAAGAGCAATCCAAACCACCAGGGGTTTGGATGTTGTGGGCGTTGCATGGGGTAAATCACAAGCGTGTCTGACCCCTTGCAAATTTCCCCACTTTGGATTGCACAATAAGCCTCCACTTAATTCAGTGGAACTAACTTCCATGTGAGTATGCATAGAATTGTGCTGGAATGGCCATTTTGCCACTGTTCATGTGACACATATGAAATTTTTGAAATTGAGCTATTCTTTATTCATTCATGCTGCACAAAAGTTACCTTCTAGAATTTTCATGCAGTCTAAGACCTTTCCACTCACCTTCTCACTGGCTAGCACAAGACATTGCATTCTGAAAGTGTGTGTGTGTGTGTGTGTGAGAGAGAGAGAGAGAGAGAGAGAGAGAGAGCTCTTGCACTAGTATCAGACAAAAGGTGAGCGCACACCCTTCAGAGATCTTTTAAAACTAAAAGATACAAAGCATTATGTACTCCCTCCCCTTTTAAAAAGAAATGGTGGGCTCAAAATCTCACAGGTAGGTGGGGGAATGGAACTGTACTGCAATGTCAGAGCCACTATCCAAGGAAGTACATTGGACACTAACACTGTCGCCTTCCCCACATCCAAAGCTTTCCCAATATTCATGTTACTTGAGTGCATGAATTGCTGTTTACCAGCAACTCTGCCCTGGAAGAAGGATTTACCTTGAAAGGCGGTTTTACAGAGCACACTGTCTTTTTTGCAGAAGCCGAAAGCCTCTGTGTGTGATTTATGCCACTGATATACATAATAACTGGTGTAGGTGCAAACTGCTTTGAAGCCTGATGATTAAAGTCTCCACCGCCACAGCTATCTAAAGATGTTAATAACTTCAAGTACACCAGCAAGGCATTCTAGCGTGTCTCAGCCACACACCCCCACTCACCGCAAAGATAATTGAGGGCCCTAAATCCTCAGCTCTACTTTCTGTCACTTGGTGATCATCTTTTAATGTTAGGCTAAGGGACTGGGGAATAAATAGGAAGAGAGTTGGCCATAGACCAAATTCTGAACTACTGCTCTGCAAACTATTTTTCAAACAGCTGCACACTAGATTACTTGTAGCACCACTTTATGGTCCTTGTTCCGTGTACAGCTTGATACTTCGTTGCATTTTTTTTAAAAAAAGGCTTAGTGTGCATGCATCTATTCTTGTCCATCACAACCGCAAACAACCTCATGTTCTATGTCTAGGTCAGAGCAAATTCACTGCTGTCAGAATTTGGTGCTGACTGGTATGTGGTCACTGATTTTCATGGGACAAATATAGCTTGCTCCTTCTTGCTCAGGCTACAATCCTATACATACATACTTGGGGAACAAGGCTGCAACCCTCTATGGGAGTAAGCCCATACACATTTCTTAATAAACATGTATAGGATTATGCTGTAGCTAAGTCTCCTTTACCTCCATGGAATTCATGTCTTAAGAAACAAGCATGAGACTGTGCATTTACCATATACACAAACATTTGTTGTATGTTACACAGAAGCTGGTGGTCCAACATGCCTCCTTGCCACTGGCGCACTGTTTAAACACTATGGGTATGCAGAGATATGCTGCTGGGATCTTCTCTGTGGACAATATATGAATGTTGGTTCAGCCAAGTATAAGCACATTTTGAAAGCAGCACCACACCTCTCTGGCTGTTGGCCCGTAACCATCCCCAACGTCCCGGAACAGGAGAGCTCTAACCCTAAAGCGTACCTTGCAGTCGCAGGAGAAGGCATAGGCAACCAGTGGGCGTTGCTTTCTATTGATGTAGTGGATGGCCTCGTCCAAGTCTCCCACGGTGAAAATGGGCAAGATGGGCCCAAAAACCTCTTCTTGCATGATCGGCTCCCACTCCTTCACATCAGCCAGTACAGTGGGGGCTGCAGGCAGAAGATTGCACTAAGACACATTATACTCTCAGATTGCTCCCATGCCCTCCCATTCAGCCACGGCCTTCATTTTACCCAAGGCTGCACTTCATAGTTCCCAAGCCTCTGAATGCCAGTTACTAGGGAGCGCGAGTGGGTCAAGTGCTCTTGTGCTCAGGACCTGCTTGTGGGCTTCCCCATAGGCATCTGGTTGACTACTGTGAGAACAAGACGCTGGACTAGATGGGCCTTTGGCCTGATCCACCAGGGCTCTTCTTGCGTTGTTAAATGTTTTAAATATATTTTAATTCTGTTTTGTTACATTGTTTACCTCCAAGCGCTCCTTTGGGAGAAAGGGCAGGATATAAATGTCAAAAAATAAAAAGGGGGGAAATAATCAAAGAGGGTCTCCCGGTCTTTTCCCGCACCCCAGGCTCCCCGTCAGCAGGTCACTTGCTCACCAATGTAACGGTCACATTCATCAGACTCTCCACCAATGGCCACTCGGCCACATTCCAGGAATGCTCGAAGGCGCCGGAAGTGCTTATCGTCGATCAGACGGCCAAAGTCGGGCGAATCCTGGGGGCAGTCACCGTAGAACTCACGGATAGCTTGGCGCAGGCAGGGCATCAGCCTCTCCTGCGTTTCAATGGTGCAGATCACATAGTCTGGTGCAATGCAAGTCTGGCCAGCGTTGAAGAACTTTCCCCAGACAATTCGGTTGGCCGCGTTCTGGAAATTGCAGCATTTATCCACGTAGCAGGGGTTTTTGCCCCCCAGCTCCAGAGTCAATGGGGTCAGGTGTTTGGCTGCTGCAGTCATTATAATCTTTCCCACACGAGGACTCCCTGCAGAGAGATGGCAAGATTTAGGGGAGTCACGAGAGAGAGATGCAGGCCGCTACTCCCCAAACTCCCACCTCACATTCTGCACCAAGGAACCCCAAATCCTGTGCTTAAAGAAAGAATCTGTGTAAAAATGAATTCTGGAAATAAGTAACATAGCCCATATTAAATTTTTATAATTTACTGCCATTCCAAGATCAAGGTTTGCTTTTTTTTTTTTTAAGTGGAAATTTAATATTCTGTTGGGATGTGGCTTATGAGAATGCTTTAATTTTATAAGCACTATATAAAAGGGTGATGGTAATAAAAATGGAGGGTTTTTTTATTTTGTTTTTTAAAAGAGAGAGAGAGAGAGATCACCTGTGAAAAAGATGTAATCAAACTGGTTCTCTAGTAGTTTGGTTACCTCTTCAGTGCCACCTGTCACTACAGCAAAGGTTTCCTGTAAAATAAGAGAAGGTTCACGTTAGACAAATTCATGCAGGATTAGGCTACCAGTGACTATTGTTATGAAGAGTGCAGCTCTCCAAGATCAGTGATAGTGAGCCTCTGAATACCAGTTGCTGTGGAACAATGGCAAAAACATGGTGGTGTGTTCATTCCTCCCTTGCAGACCTCCCATAGGCATCAGGTTGGCTACTGTGGAAAACAGATCCAGCACAGCTCCTCTCATGCAATTCAGTTTACCACCACCACCATCCTCCTGAGAGATAGTTCAGTGCTCGGGAGCAGGAAGGAGGCATGTAAGTTGGCATAAGTTATGCTCTGAGAAAACAAGATGGCACCGAGGAACTCACCGGGTCAAGATAGCAAGGCAGTGCTTCAGCAAGAAGCCTTTCAGTGTGGCGGGCTAGCTCTGCGGGTTTGACAATCACGCAATTCCCTGGTGGGAGAGAAGGGACACATTACCATAATGACACGAGACAGAAAGACTACAGCATGCCTGGAAACAAGCAGCAGCAGCCTGAGAGACCAGTGGAAGAAGGGAGATGTCAGTGGGGATTCTGCTGTGAAGCACTAGATCAGGGGTAGGCAACCTAAGGTCCATGGGCTGGATGCGGCCCAATCACCGTCTCAATCCAGCCCATGGACAGTCCAGGAATCGGCATGTTTTTACATGAGTAGAATGTGTCGTTTTATTTAAAATGCATCTCTGGGTTATTTGTGGGTCATAGAAATTCCTTCATTCCCCTCCCCCCAATATAGTGTGGCCCACCACAAGGTCTGAGCAACGGCGAACCGGCCCACGGCTGAAAAAGGTTGCTGACCCCTGCACTAGATGGAGGACCTCTGGTGGTTTTTCACTCACCAGCTGCGATGGCCCCCACAAGAGGCACCAAGAGAAGATGGATGGGGTAGTTATAGGGTGCAATGATGACGGCCACGCCGTACGGGTCCTTGCGGATGAAGGCACAGTCAAGCTGGGTGGCCTATAGGGAAGTGAAGGCACACACAAAAATCTATGAAGCACGTGGAGCAATAGTGAAGAAGAGTGAAGCGAGTTGTAGAAATGAAAGCCTGAAAGTGCATTTCAGCCATTGCTGATTTTTAGTGCGAAAATGCACTCAGTCAACATAGCTAAAATGGGGGACGTACGTGATCTTACTAAACCAGTGGGAATTTGAGTGCTGCTGGCACAGGAACTAAAGCACTAGGAGACCAGCTGCTGGAGGCCCCAGTTTGAGACCTTACATACAAATAAATAGATAGAGATGATAGATAGATAGATAGAGATAGAGAGAGAGATAGATAGATAGATAGATAGATAGATAGATAGATAGTAATAATGAGTTAAATGACTCCTTCAAATAGAACATCCCTATAACCATTTTGAAAGGGCACTGCACAGATACAAGATCCACCCCCAGTTTAATGAGCACAGCTTCTAGACTTTTCTCCCCATTTAACACACGAGCTCATCTTTCCTCTTTTCTCAACTCAGCCTCCTTACCAAGTTCTTGCTCACGTTCTCATCCTTCATCCAGCAGCACAGGTTGTTAAGGGCATTGTTCACCTCACTCCTTGTGAAGGCAACCTCAGCGACCTCCCCTTCGAAATGGGGCTGTACAGAGGACACAGGAAAGAAAATACGTTAGCAGAGTCCATTCTGGGCTGAAGAGCCACACCAGGCCGTAACCCTTGTGGTTCCTCTGACCTGGATGACCACACTCACCCTTCGCATGTCTTGATTCAGGGCATGCAGGAGATCCGACCTTCTCTCTTCCAGGAAACGGCCCAGTGCCTCCAGCTGCCCTTTCCGATACTCCATGGGACGTGTCTTTCCCGTCAGCCAGGTGGCACGCAGGCAGTCCACAAGGCCAGCGTAGGGGTTCATTCTGGAGAGAAAGCAGGTGCTCTCATTTATTTATTTTACTTATTTGAGGCTTGTGTATATCACTTTTCATTGTATGGACCCAAAGCAGATTGAAGAGCTGCTGCAAGACCCATGTCATGGATCATTTATGAAAACGCCACCCCCTAAAGGAGGATACCCCAGAATTGTATTATCCTTGATGGGTGTCTGCTTTCCTTATTTTGTTTATTATTGTGTGCCTACCTGGGGAGAATCATCTCCTGCTCAACAGCTTCTCGTCCTATTAATGTAGGAGGAACAAGATGCACAAAACCCTATTGAAAGCCAGTGTGGTGTAGTGGTTAAGAGTGGTAGACTCATAATCTGGGGAACCAGGTTTGTGTCTCCACTCCTCCACATGCAGCTGCTGGGTGACCTTGGGCTAGTCACACTTCTTTGAAGTCTTCTGAGCCCCACTCACCTCACAGAGTGTTTGTTGTGGGGGAGGAAGGGAAAGGAGAATGTTAGCCGCTTTGAGACTCCTTCGGGTAGTGAAAAGCGGGATATCAAATCCAAACTCTTCTTCTATTGTACCTCAGGAAAGGGTCAATGAAATGTTTTTCCTTTGTGCTCTGGAGTGGTGTGTGGGTCACGTTGGGGCTGATGTGCATTTTCCACACACACAATAGGGACTGGTATTTAGGAGCTGCCACCACATTTACCTCACAAACTCAGCTGATAAGGGTGACATTCAGAGAATCAACGGAGCCCCACTAAGAACTGGCTGCTCACTGGACAGACTGCACATTAGCAATACTTGCCTCATCTGTTCAAAGTCAAAATAACTTTGGGTTGCACTGGATTGTATTGGGCTAAGTCCAGAGCAGAGCCACTGAAATGAATGAATGGCAGTCATGTTTGTTCACTTCAGTGGGTCTACTCTGTGTAGGACTAGCATTGAATGCCACCCACTGCAACAAGAAGTAAAGGAATCTGTCTACAGCATGTTCTCAACTACTGTGAAGGGTCATCAACGGGGTGTCCGCAGACACTACAACACTGCAACAGGCACACCATGATGCCCATCGGTTGAGCTGAATTTTCCATGCTAGATTTGTTCATCAAATGGTCCGCCTTCACTGCCTGCACCCACTCCCTTCTTGTCTGATTGGACAGACTCCAACAGTAGTGGCTCAGTAATAAAAATGCTAGCACATTTGAAAAGCTAAGCAGGGTACAATATGGTTTCAAACTGGATGGGGGACCGTGTGCTGAGATGCCTGCATTGCAGGGGGTTGGACTAGATAACCCTCAGGAACCCTTCCAACTCTACAATTCTGTGATTTTATGATTCTATAAGAAAGGAGATGTAGGTGCCACAAGACGGTGTGGAAGAAATAGAAGAGAGAACAGAAGACTGGGGAAGAAGCAGGCACGAGAAGGCATGCTCCATACATTCAAAGCACACACACATCCCATGAATCCTAGTTTGTTAAGGGTGCTGTGAACTGTAGCTTTCTGCAGGATAAAGCAAAGCAAAAAGTTTAGCACCCTGTGATCCAGGACCGGTCTGACTTCTGGAGAGGAGTATCATAACCTGTGAATAACAGATGTTGACCAACCTCCAAAAACCTAACCCAGTGCACAGAGCAAAGCAACAACCCTGAATTTCCAAATGCACAACATTTTAAAAAGACAAATCCTGTTTCCTGAGCTATTTCCATCTCCGACGTTTCCCATTGAATAGGCTCCACCCTGAGACCTGGCCTGGCACTTGCTGCTGCAACATCTTTGGAGACGTACAGGTTGTATGGATGCGGTCCTGTCATGCTGAGTAGCATTGCCCTTGTCTCAGCTTCCCGGCAGCTGATTGGACAGCTTTTGCTGACAGGAAGACTGCCAGTTTGAACCCCAAAAAGATGGGTGGAGAAGTGAAAGAGGAATGGGGGAAATCTCCATCCAATCTTTCCCCTCTGATTATCCCAGAAAGTTTGTTGCAGGGCAGTTCTGCAAGACAGGAAACGAGGAGGTTGGGTTACTGGGGATTCTTGGGATTTTTTTGGTGTGGGAATGTCATTGAACTTTTATTCCTTAAATGCTGGAGAGCAGAACAAGTTGTTGTGGTTTGAGAACAATACTTGCTTTAGATTCCTGGCTCAGGTTCATCATTGTAATCAAACTGCTTTTAAATAATACTTTGCCCTGACCTAATTGAAAAGTGTCACATGGATCCCCTGGGTTTTGGTTTATCTTCCAGATTGTGGCAATTTTCTTAGTGCTTATCCATAAACCAGTTTTGCCAGTCGGCTTTCATTGTACCTGATTTGCGGTTGGCTTCATGCTGCCAGGCATGGGCAGCTGAGCTAGCAGTCTTGATCTGCCTGTTCTTTCTTTCTTTTAATTCCTTTGACCAAACACATACTATAATCTCTCTGTGGAGCGAAGCAACTTGTGTTTTAAATTTAAATCAGGCTTGAGATCACATGGTCTCCCTTGGAAACCCTTCCCTGATACTTAGTACAGAGAGTTCAAAATAAAAAATAAAAAATCCCTTTGTACCTGTTTCCAGATGCAGGTGCTCACTAGTTTTATCATGATTGCATGTATTCCAGGGCTGTGTCCATGCTCAAAAGAAATCATGCCCTGATTGACACAAATTGTGTGTATCTCAGCAGATCAGCTGACTGACACATACGGGTGAAACTCGAAAAATTAGAATATCGTGGAAAAGTCCATTTATGTAAGCAGTTGTTTTCATTAGCTACTGGAGTTTAATATATGAGATAGACTCATGACACGCAGGGCGAGATATGTCAAGCCTTTGCTTGTTATAATTGTGAGGATTATGGCACACAGCTGATGAAAACCCCAAAGTTGAAATTGTTAATTTGGAGTTCTCATTAGCTGTACGCCATAATCATCACAATTATAACAAATAAAGGTTTGACATATCTCGCTTTGCAGGTCATGAGTCTATCTCATATATTAGTTTCACCTTTTAAGTTGAATTACTGAAAGAAATGAACCTTTCCACGATATTCTAATTTTTCGAGTTTCACCTGTAGAGGAACTAGCAGATCCAGGTAAAGCAAATGCAATGCAATTACTGAGCAAATTGCAGGACGTGTCCCCATTGCAAACCTTTGATTGCATAAACCTTTCACGTGGTATTCAGCTGAGTTTTACATAGAGTAGAAATGAAGGGACCTAACAGTTATGGTCATTCATTTCAATGGGTCCACTCTGAATCAATTCATCTGAATAGGTTTTTCGCTGATGGTTTTGGAGAAGAACAAATTGCATTGGAAGAAGTCTCAACAAAACACCCATGCCATGGCAACCTAATATTACATTATGTATTTTTGTGTTTATATATTGTAAACTGCCCTGTGATCCTCAGATGAAGGTTGGTATAGAAATTCAATTAACAACAACAACAACAACAACAACAACAACAACAACAACAACAACAACAACGGATGGTTGTGGAAACCTGTATTGCGGTGGAGCAACCATGGGTTGTGTGACCCATTGAAATTAATAACCACGACTAGCTTAGGTCCATTAATTTCAATGGGCCTATTCTGAGCAAAATGCAGTAGGATGCAACCCCATTTCTCAAAGCACATGAATAAAATGCAAAACTCAGCACCTGGCCTGCACCAAAAACGCAACGTTTTTTGTGAAAATGAATGGGTAAGCTTGCATTCTGTGCTCTTACAGTAATATTCCATAGTATTCAAACACACAAATCCATTAGAAATATTTTGGCATGGATTTAGATGGTGCAGGACACGAAAAGAAGGAAAATGTTGGCTAGGGCAACAGGTGAGAAAGATGGAGAGAAGGGAACTCAGCAAGGCATAAGGAATGCAGTTCTGAAAGTCCACCTTTTTGTTTTCTTTTTTAAACGAACTATGAGGCACACTCACCTCAATAATCTTAGGAACTGTAGTTTGTGAAGGAAGCAGGGAATTGTAGCTCTGTGAAGCTTAAATTTCAGTTCCCAGGATTTTTTTTTACATGGGCCGTGAGTTTCAAATGTACATATGCAGTCTGAATCTTCCATGGGCATTAATCGCCAATTTTCAAATGTTTTCCCAAGCCGCAAGGATCAAAAACCTACCTTAAGAAATGTTAAGATTTCCAGGGAGGCAAGTTCTATTTTAGGGTCTAGTCTAGATTGTATATTTCATGGTATGGTTCCCTATGAGTAGCTCTGCATATAATGCTGTTTTATACATAATTACCAGTATTTAGCATGCATTTAGGTGCTGTAATATATATATATTTTTAGAAGTAGTTTTCCACTGAGTTTAGTGGGACAAGTTCAAACTAACAATGACACCTTTAAAATGCAAAGTGCTTCTACAATTGTTATCCTGCTTATCATCACAACTGAACTATGAACTTAGTGTATCTGAAGAAGTGTGCATGCACACGAAAGCTCATACCAAGAACAAACTCACTTGGTGCTACTGGAAAGAATTTTCTATTTTGTTTCGACTATGGCAGACCAGCACGGCTACCCACCTGTAACTATGAACTTAGTTGTTATTATTCTAATTTTTACAGATGGGAAAATAAGGGTGTGAGAAAGTGATGCTCACAGGACTATTCCAGTGAGTGCCTAACTGAGTGGAAGGGTTCCTATAGTTTTTCTTGGCAAAAGCTGCATGAATAGGAACTAAGGATGAGCAACTTCTACAAGTACAGAGATACAGTAAAAGGAGGAAGTTGCATTTGTTGGTGATGATAATGATGCCTCTTATATCACAGTTAAAGGTACAGATACTCTTTTGGGAGAGGTGGCTATATTAACTGAGTCCCAATCCAACACTTGGCTCTCTCTCCCTTTTTCCAACCCCCTCGTGGGATGCAATGCTAAGCACCTTTTCCTGGAGCCCCACTAAATCATCTGACTGTAAGGTAGGGCTGTTATACATCCAGATTTTCCAACTTTTGGGTTTTCAAAAAAAAAAAAAAATTAAATGGGGGGGGGGGTACGTAAGGTAAATATGCACAGAATCCAGGTGCAGTGTGACTTATTTTTGTATCCTCTTCAGACTCTGAAGTTGTGACTATGTACTGACTGTACACATACCTGAACTGAACAGAAAATAGGGTCCAGTAAACACAAGAGATCCTTTCTAACTTGTCCTCTCAGTGCCCATTCCTTACCTAGATAATTCACCGCCCTTGTTGTCTTGGCTTGGACTAGGAAGGTCCTGGATTTTTTGTTGTTGTTGTTGTTGTCCTGAAGAGCTCCCTGCTTGTCCTGAAGAACCTCGTCCTGAAGAGCCAGAGCTCCCTGCTTGCCCTGAAGACCCTCGTCCTGAAGATCCAGAGCTCCCTGCTTGTCCTGAAGAGCCAGAACTCCCTGCTTGCCCTGAAGACCCTCGTCCTGAAGAGCCAGAGCTCCCTGCTTGTCCTGAAGAACCAGAGCTCCCTGCTTGCCCTGAAGACCCTCGTCCTGAAGAGCCAGAGGTCCCTGCTTGTCCTGAAGAGCCAGAGCTCCCTGGTTGACCTGAAGAACCAGGGCTTTTTGACTGTCCTGGAAAGCCCCATTGTTGTCCTGAAGCGCCAGAGCTCCCTGCTTGCCCTGAAGACCCTCGTCCTGAAGAACCAGAGCTTCCTGCTTGCCCTGAAGCACCAGAGCTCCCTGCTTGTCCAGAAAAGCCTCGTTGTTGTCCTGAAGATCCAGAGCTCCCTGCTTGCCCTGAAGCACCAGAGCTCCCTGCTTGTCCTGAAGAGCCAGAGCTCCCTGCTTGCCCTGGAGACCCTTGTTGTCCTGAAGAGCTACAGCTCCCCGCTTGTCCGGAAAAGCCTCGTTGTTGTCCTGAAGATCCAGAGCTCCCTGCTTGCCCTGAAGACCCTCGTCCTGAAGAACCAGAGCTCCCTGCTTGCACTGAAGAGCCAGAGCTCCCTGGTTGACCTGAAGAACCAGGGCTTTTTAACTGTCCTGGAAAGCCCCATTTTTGTCCTGAAGCACCAGAGCTCCCTGCTTGCCCTGAAGACCCTCGTTGTCCTGAAGCGCCAGAGGTCCCTGCTTGTCCTGCATCACTTTGGAGAGGAATTTCCTGGAATTTGTGTTGTTGTGGTTGCGCCCCTGCACCTTCTGTGCTCTGCGTATCTTTAAGTTGTTTGGGAATTTCTGGAACTTTGCGCTGTTGTCTTATGTCCCACTGTCCTGAGAATACACTTTGCACTATTTCTCCAGCTAGAAAGAGAGAAGAAAATAGAGTAAGTCAAGTGTGCTGTCTGACTGGCAGAAATTGCGATAGGCTTTGGGTACGATTGCACCTTCCCAGGGAAAGGTGGAAGGTGTTCTATTCTTAAACAGAGCTGGCTTAGGTGGTTCTTAGCTTGCACTGGTGTTATGTCTATGGACTCAAAATAATTCTAAACTCTCAGGGGACATTTGCTGTTTGTCTTGCTCAGTGCCTTAGTTTATTTATTTACGGTGTTTCTGAGTCACCTCATAACCAGAGTTCTCTGGGAGCTGCAGTTTATTTAAAAAACAGCATTTATTGTTTTAAGACAAACTTAATCCAGAAGTTCTCAGACGTTTTTTATCTGGGCCATACTTTCAGAATAAAAATTTACTTCGTGCCACATCAATTTTTTTACTGATAAGAAATACATTGGGACAATATACATTCCGCAATATAATATGTTATAAAGAATATAGACAATATATCTTAAGTTAATTGTTATAATATAATGCAGTTAATGAGGAAATGAAGGACCCATGCTGAGAGAGACAGAAGTATTAAAAGTATGAAAGAACTGTATTTTATGTATATGCAATATTTGTTTTTTGGTAATTATTTTATTTCTATATTTTTGCTAACCGACAGGTGGTGGTTTTTTTGTACTCTTGTGATGCAATATTTAAAATCAAAAAAAAAAATGTAATAAAAAAGAAAGAAAGAAACACAACTTGGGAATTGGAAATTGGGAAACACAACTAGGATTGTAATCAACATCACTTGCTCCCATTTTGAGAAGATAGTTGTCCATATTCATCAAATAAAAAAATATTATTTTGATTCAATACTGTACTTCACTGAAATGTTTAAATGTTTCTTTGATTGTCCTTGAATCTTCCCACAACACTTGCCATCCTCTCCTGCCACACCAGTGTGGCACACCACATCCTTTGAGAACCACTAAAAATCATAGCACAACACTAAAATGATGGAGGTGAACTAATCAAAATGACAGAGGGTTAACACACTGCACAGGGCAAAATAAATTAATCAGGATAACAGCCGAGACTCGCATAATGAATATCAATACAAGGTGTGGAAATGATGCTAAAACAACATTACAATCCCTAGAAGAAAAGATAGGTCTTTGCCTGGCACTGGGGACACTGCTTGAGCCTGTCTAGAGAGAGAAAAGGGAATTTCACAACTGGAGGGAGCTTTTCTCCATCATTACACCCAAAGCCCACTGTATATGTTTGGATGACAAAGGAGCTGGGCTGGCACATGGACCCAGGCATTGCTGTGCTGGCAAACAGCCTTGCTTGTTGGAATTCCCTGCATTGTACTTTCCTGCACCTCAGCTTTTCCCTTTTGCGACCAAGCACATTCTGGATTGGCCACACACACCCAAGTGGTAGTCAGTCTCACCCTGGCATTGCAGGGCAGTGGCGGCTAATGCCCCTAGGCACTGGTCGGGTGGAAGATGGGGGGGGTCAGTTGTAGGTGGAGCAAGAGCCAATTACAGAAAGGGCCAACTCATTCTAGGTTTGTCCTCACCCTCCCCGCTGCTGAATCCTACAAGAGACCACATTGAGAAAAAGGAACTGACAGGCAGTGCCACTTCCTGGTCTGGTTGTAAGTAATAAGGCAGGCATGTGGGGGCTGGCTGGGGGCAGACTGTGGTCAGTGTGGCCATGCCCCATAAGCCAACCTCCACTATTGGCAGGTTGTGATTATATAAATGCTCCCTCATATTCCTCCCTGTAAGTAAAAAACTAGCACAGCAGGCAAAGGCTACTACATTTCTTTCTTTATGTGCACAGATTTGCAGGGACTTTTATATGTGGCAGCCAGTCTCTGAAGCTCGAAGGGTTACAGTCCATTCTGCTACCTCATTCTGTTGAGCGTGTTTGCCCCTTCAAGTGTCTTCTAAAAATCAGAGCACGAATTTCCTTCACACAAAAGTGTGGTACTCCCATAACAGCTCAAAAAGCAAAGGATACATAAAATTAGCCAATTTCTCTTTCTTTCCCCATCCACCCTTGCGCCGTTGACTCAGGCCCTCTCTGAGCTATGTTTCAATTTTACAATTTGGCATTCCCAGTCTTGCAGTTTATTTCTGCAAGAAATAAGTGTGCCTGTTATAATGTTTACTGGTTGCTAGTGAACATAGGAAACATACAGAATGGTCACCTGGAGGAAGTTCATGCAACATGTGCAGCCTAGGATGAAGTCCCTTGTATGAGTCAGTATCCTAGGTTAATCAGAGTATTCTAGAATTCATTCCAGGTTTAATCAGAGCTGGCTCATAATTGGGTACTCTCCTCCACTCGCTTGCAGTTGGAGCATGGAGGTTTGGGACTTGGATCCTGACTCCATGGGCCCTTAGTGAGGGTTTGAGCATGAATTCAAAGACCCCTATCTTTGACACAGATTTTTTTTTTTTTACTTCTACACATAAAAACAGTAATATGTGAAGGACGCTTATTGAAAACCAAAAGATAGCATCCTTCCAGAAGAGAATGGTGGGGTTATTAAGGGTGGGGCCTTAATGACCCCTTGGGAATCTGCTTGTTAATTGGGATGGCAGTGAGCAATGAGTGTCCTAACTCTGTGTTTAAAACAAGATCACTGTCCGCATAATGTGTCACGTGGATAATAGCCGACTCATATTTTCTGGCGAGAACTGCCCCAGAACTGGCCAAACTTGTCTTGAGGAAGCAAAACATGAGTATGAAGGAAGTGTCTAACTAGTAGAGATGGGTCCCTTCTTGAATCTGAGACTTCTATGATCCACAAATTGATGTAATTGGCCTTATCATTCTGCATTAAAGCATTTTTCTCCTGCAATAGCATCATAACACTGAGGTCATCTCTTCACTCCCTTCTTCCATTTGTCTATCTCTCACGTGCAGTCACAACAATCACATCATGTCTTCCTTTTCAAGATCTACTCTTTCCTTTCTGAATCTCCTGCTAAAGCCTTTGCTCATCCTTCTGGTAGTCTCTCCCCTAGACCAATGTTTTTCAATGTTTTTAAACACTGCTTCTGATAACCTGAAAACACGATACAGTGCTGTGGGCCTTCTTCCTACTGTATCTTCTTCTAGTTGGTTGTAAATGCATTGGCTAAAACCATGTTTTCCTTCAAATGCTATGACCTTGTCAATTCTCTTCTTAAATCAGGGGCAGGGAGCCTGTGGTCCTCCAGATGTTGAACCACAGCTCCCAGCATCCTTGACCACTGATGGTGCTGCCTGGATCTAATGGAAACTGGAATTCAACAACATCTGGAGGACCACAGGTTCCCCATCTCTGCATTAAACCTTTCCCCTTAACAGGTTTTGCATCTAATCTGCCCTCCTTCCTTTGGAAGTTTTCTTTGAACTGATTCACATATTTAGGCCTATCATTATTTACTTCAGTAAAAATGCCTCTTGGTTGCACCTTTATCTGCAGACATACTGGGGTGGTATACAAAGAGAAAGAAATATAAGGCTCCAATATGTATGTTCAATCAATAATTCAACTAAATAAATGAACTGCCTTCATTGAAATTTCAGGGCAGCTGATTCACACATGGAAGCAAGTAATCACCTGGTGTTAAAAACACATGGAAGGAAGTGCTACAAAACAGATGGTAAGAAGCATAATTAGCTTGCGTAATGCATTGCCACAAAACATCATGTTGACCCTTAGCTTGGATGGCTTCAAAAAGCAACTTCAAAAAAACAGGACAAAACAAATTCATGGAGGTCAAGTCCTGTCAATGGTTGATAGTTATGTTCACTAAATGGAGCCTTGATGTTCAAAGATGGTGTAGCTTCTGCTCTGTACCAGTGGATGGAGACAACCTGGTTCTAAACAGACAATGACATCACCTTCGTGCTTCTTCTGTGTGACCTTCCATAGGTGTTTGGTTAGCTGCTATTGGAAGCAGAGTACTGGAGCAGGTTGACCTTAATCTGATCCAGCAAAGCAAGAGTCAGCAGGCAATGAATATGCCTGGATGAATGAATGCTACTCCCTAGCCTTCTTTTCAGCGTAGTCATTGCTTCCTCTCATGTCACCTGCTGCTAGCCCCCTGAGTGTCCTTCCTCCTTATACTGTGCTTTCTGGCATGCTGTTCCCTATGAATGGAATCCAGCTGCTGCTGTTTGTTGGAATCCAGTGAGCTTGTGCTCACAAATGGACTTTTGATCCTGCAAATTCTTCTGCTAATGGAAAAGAGAAACAATTTTGTTGACGATGGTTATTTGTTCTTCCCCCTTGAGGCCACCAATGCCACCTTCCACCATATTCCGGAAGGTCACCCAACCCTCTGAGACCAATTTTCAGAGGGCACTGGGCACTATAGATGGAGGGGGATAGACAAAAACTACCTTTCTTCTTTTTCTCCTACCAGAGGCATCCATTCAGTCAAACACTAGGGACATATAGGAAGCTGTCTTGTACTGAGTCGGACCAGTGGTTCATCTAGCTCAGCACTGTCTGTACTGACTAGCAGTGGTTCCTCACTACTGAGTTTTTGTTGAATGGATGGTTGGTTTGTAAAGGAAAAATGGATTTAGATTGTAAAGTTGTTTGTTTTTAAAGAGAAACCGCTTTAGGGGAGGGTGGTTCTTGGACACGGGTGACTTTTGGCTAAGCACTCATCCTTCCCAAGTAGCTCTTTGAGGTTAGTATGTGTCTGACTCTCATTGCAGTTCTACATCTAGATGCGGCATGGGGAATAAATCTGATTCAGTTCACATTTAAAGGAGAACTAACCAAATTTGTACTTTCTTGAAAAAATGTGTGAACCACAACACCGGGTATCCTTTGGAATTCACAGTTATCTGAACTTGGTGGTGCAGTTTTCCAACCAAACAGATTTTTTTTTAATAACAAAAATCATATATTAGGGCAAAGTATGCATAAAAATGAATATATTAATGAAAAGAACAAACAAAATTGCATTATATATGGGGAAATTGCTTGCAAAAATGTGTATATTATTTAAAACTGCTTACAGAGTTTCAATGTATGTGGATTCAATGTATGTGTTTTTTTGCTTAAAATATTGTAAGTCACTTTGAGTTGCTGTGGCAAAACAAGTGACTAATAAATTTAATAAATAATAAATAATAAATAAATTTAATTAATTAATTAATGTGTATAGAAAAGAAACTCATACTAAAATGCTGACAAATTTTCATGATATTTTAAAATGACAAATTGCTGCAGAAATATGGAGAACTGAATTTAAGATGAGAAACTCAGAAAACACAAATTAACAGATCATCTATCTGTAACCTAGATAGAGGATTTATCTGTTTTTGAAGCTAAAATTCAATGATTTTGCGCTGCGATGATACCTTCAAGCACAATTGTTTCATGCAACTGCTCCAATCAGTTCCCTGCTAAGAATGTCATAACATAACTTGTGCATGGCTTGAGTTTTCGAACTGCCCATTTTTTCATATAACTGGGTCTCGTTGTCTATTTTTTGTTTTTTTTAAAGCCCCGATGGGGATGAGTTTGTGATGATGCATGTCTGATAATTTATCAAGATTGCTGGTTTGCATGTTATGTGATTTTCTAGATGTAATTAATGTAGGTAGGCTATCAAACAGCGGGCATAATTCACCATGCTCCAAATTTCCTCCGGCTCATAGCATTTATGATTAATTACAACTTGATTTTGGCTCAGCCCCAATAAATGTTAGGGAGTGTGTGTGGTTTTCTTTTCTTTTCTTTATGGATGCCAATCACTTTTGGTGGTTTTTGTTTATGCAAGGAAGGTTCAGTGCAAAAGGTGGTCTGGAAAAAACTTAAGTCAATAAATAAAATGACAACAAGTGAAGCTTCCTCTGAAAATCAAGGGCATTCTGGTTTATAAAAACCTACATGTCAAAACAGCCTCGCCATACAAAACTATTGCAAGTAGCATAAATAGCATGCAGAGACAGTTAAACGAACCGAAATGTCGTTTTTTGGAAGCATCATCATACCTTTCCTTCTGTAAACGTCTTTACTCAGATTACCTCCTTATGGCTCGTCAGAAGTGACTCAACAGGTTTTTCCCTGTACAATGCTAGCTTACTGTGCTGTTTTGTTCCATTTAGGAGATAAAATAGTATTGTTTTTTTCACACCATGCTGCCTAATAATCTAGCAGATTGTGGGTGTTGTCTGCAGCCTTGGTGGGGCCCTGGCAAATAAATCTTGTACCTTGGTTCATAGAGCAGTGTGATCCCCAAAACTGGCATTGTATCTACCTGAGCAGTTTTTGTCACTCTAGTAAAAAATGACACCCCAATTTAAGGCATTAATACTTTCTGTTTTAATTCTGTTCATATCAGTTCCTATGTCACAATTTTTAGTACTGTTCTAGTTATGTTTTCAAATTGTGATTGTGTAAAACAATTGTCAGTTTCAGAAACCTTTTTTTTTAAAGCTTAGTCATACTCCAATATAAAATGACCTAAGAGTTTACTGACATATGTTGTTGACCAAGTTGGTAAAACAAAAAGAAAAACAAAAAACCAGCTGCTTAACTGGAAGCTAGGAATCCAGAATCTAAACATTTCTTTGGACTTAGTGGGTCTGAAACTGTTTCAAGGTTACCTCAGTATTGCCAATACGTAAGTACAGAAATGTGTTCTTATCGCAACAAATGTAATATAGCAGGTATGTCCAACAGGTAGATCACTGGACGTCTGTGGTAGATCACCAGTAGATCATCAGTGGCTCCCCCCAAAGAAGCTAAAAAACTTTGGCTCCCCTAAAAAAACTCAGCATCTTTGCCCTGCACCCCTAAAATGACCTGAACCACCACCAAAAACAGGGCTTTCCTTCCTTAAAAAAAGCTTGATGTTGCTTTCCTCCTCCCTAAAGAAGCTCGACAACTTTTACGTGAACCCCCCAAAACAGGGCTTTCCTTTCTTAAAAAAAAGCTCAACAACTTGGACCTGAACTCCACAAAAGGGGGTAGATCACTGCCAGTTTTTAACTCTGTGAGTAGATCAGTCTCTTGGAAGTTGGCCACCCCTGTAATACAGGCATGTATGGAAACTGTCACCATTGCCACCACTCCTTTTAAAATACATGCAAGCACAGATTCAATCCATTTTAAAAGTACAATATTTTAAAAGGAAACAGGACTGCAAGAGCTTCCACTAGTACATTGGGGCTTCCCCACTGTCTCCCCTCATGTGCCCCCCACAAATTTGGCTTGGGGGTCAAGGGATCCCCTAAAGCAGCACATGGAGGAGAAGAGGGGAGATTGTTTCACCTGGCAAGCTGACAGAACAACTGGGAAAATGTGATATTGAATTCCTCCCAGAAATTCAACATCTCTGAAAGAAAATGTCAGATACACATCTGCTTTGTAGTTGGGGAACCGTGGCTAGGGCAAAATGTTATGTGATAGCCTTCAGTGTCTTTACTATTTACATCAGGTCTCAAATTGCCCATGAATTAGCTCAAATTAGCTGCCTTCCACCTTTACCTTTGCTGAAAATGAAAATACTTTATGTGGTTCATTGGACTTGTTAAAGTCAGTTGCTACCATTTGGTTATCTGTTTAAATGTGTCTACACCCTGAATTTTAGTTATAGAGATTAATAAGACAGATAATATAATTGTATTGTATTCTGATTGTATGTTTTTTTATTGCTGTCAAACCAGACTGTTTGAGAAACAGGGAGCTGTCTGAGCATCCATTTAACTTACAGAACCATAGAATAGAATAGTTGGAAGGGACCCCGAGGGTCATCTAGTCCAACCACCTGCAATGCAATAATCCTGTTCCCGTGTAAACAGCGAGCTAGTCAGCAACTCTTTTTGTCAATTTAAGACCACTTCAAGCAATAGAGGGGAAGGCCAAAGCCCAACCTCCCCTCCTAAATATGGCAGGTTGCCACATCCCCTTGCCACACACAATGCTCCTTCACACCCCTCTTTCCCTCTGGGGAAAGAGGCCACATAACATCACCCAGGAGGCCAGATTTGGCCAATGGGACTCCAGTTGTCCTCCCTAGTATACAGATTCCATTGAACCTATTACAGCAGGAAGGGGAGACTTATGCCCCCTCCAACATGTTGTTAGACTACAATGCCCATCATCCTTCACCATTGGCAGTGCTCTCTGGGGTTAATGGGAGTTGGAGTCCAGCAACACTTGGAGGGCAACAAGTTCTCTGCCTTTGCTGTATGCTTTCATGCTCTCTCTCTGTTTTTAGTAAGTAGATCAAATTCTGAAAAACTTCTATAGAACTGCAATATCCTTTGCAGGGAAATACTGTTGGGTGGAATCAAAACAACAGTTAGGAAATTGCTCAGTCACCGCAAGCATCTCTGCTTCCCTGATGGAGGAATCTCTCCTCTCCTCCCCTTTCACATTATTATCCTAACCCCCCAGATCTGATGTGGGGAAGGAGAGGGGAGAAAATCCCACTGTACTAGTGGCGCTTGTTGTGCTGGTTCTCGCTAGCGCAACTGTTTAATCGAATCTTGCCTATAATTTTGATTATACCATTTCCCTGGTAAATACGGGGAGCGGGAGACAGATAATTACTAGTTCCTTCACCCCAGAAATTGCTGTTCTTGCTCACAGTGGAAGCTTTCCTGGATGTTGCTAACAATGGACTTTTGGTCTGGTGCTAGATTTGTCTTTTTCTGCCTAGACAGAGAATAACAGCATTCATCCCTCGTGGGGCTCAGGCAGGATTCATCCCAGGAGCCCCAAATGTTTCACAGACAAAGTTCTCCTCAGTGCCTTGGATAAAGGAGTCCCAGTGATGTCTTCTGAGGGAGAAGCTAAGGGACATCACATCAGCAAAAACAATCATGTGACTCAAAGTCGCTGTTGCTCAATAGATTTCTGAATTTTCCTTTGTTCAAGTAACTTCCATAGCATGAGAACAAAAGCCATTATTAGTGATAGATTGCCCAGAAGCCCCTGCACTCAATGCTGTGAACTACCATGACCTCTAATAGAGTAGGTTGCTACTTGCCTTGATCCTAATACAGGACAGACACTTTATTATTTTTAATGTTAATATTTGCCAGTTTATTTTCTTGCAAAGTAATTCAAGGGGACTGACATTAAAACCAATTCAAAGCAACAATAAAAACCTACAATTCAAGCAATACATATAAAAAAGCCTAAAAACACAGCTAAACAAAAAGGCAGAACTACGGGCCCTGCCCCACTAAAAGACACCACAGTGTTGTTCTTCAAATTAAGGGCCAAAAGGCCAGGAATAGAGATAAGGCTTTGCTTGGTGCCTAAAGCTGGATAAAGATGGTGCCAGATCCCTGGAGAGCACATTCTACAAGCTGGGAGCCACCACTGAAAAGGCTCTTCAGACTTCCTATATGGCTTTGTAAAAACTGTTGCTAAAATAGCTGTCATTGTCAAATGTCCTGCTGGCCAAACATTCTCAACACTTTCTTACAGTCCGGCCAAAGGCTCTGGTCACACATCAACATTTCCGTGTGAAGCTTCTTTTCACAATGATCCTATGAGGAAAGCTTCTTATTTCCATTTTACAGATGGAAACCAGAAGCTGAGATATAGCAACATTCGGGGCCTTGCAGTGTCTAGAACCAGGATTGCATCCTGAGTTTCTCAGATCCAATATGCTATCCATAGCTTTTCGCTAACTCATTCTGTACTCTGTACACAACATCCCCTCAGCCACTGACAACACTAGGGATGTGCCGATCTGAACATGCAGGCAGAACATGCTGTTCTCCTTGCCCTCTCAGCTGTTCCATTCCTTGAAGATGGGATAGAACTAGCACCCCCTCGAGGGACAAATCTGGATCTCATCCAACCACCATTTCATAGTACAGTAGTACCTCTTTCCATTGTTGCTGCTGCTGTTGCTGCAATCCTCAGCCTGTCTTCCTGCTTCTTTATGTCTGGCTGGCTCTGGGTGCTACTGATGGGAGGAAGCCTCAGCACCTTATTTGTTTCTCTGGGAACTATCTTTGACTCAGCGCATATTTGCTTCTTTGTTTTTCCTTCCCTTCATCTCTAGTAGAGGTGATTGGGTGCTGAGCAAGTCACCTAGCAGCTGATTGGGACTGGAGGAGAAAGGGGCGGGGACTCTGCCCAAACCACAAGAATAAGCCTTGCAAAGGATATGACTGGAAGGGTGGAGATAACCCATAAAAGGGCACGTGGAGGCTGTGCTGGCCTTATGGAACTGCATGGACACAGCCTAGAAGGCAGGAGAACTCACGTGAAGGCAATAGGACCCTAAGTGTAAGAAAGACCCCCTTTCCCCTCAGACACTATTGTTTCCTTTGCAGGACAATCCTAAAGGAGGTGACCTGAATGTAAGAGAAGGACATGTCTCATCTTCTCCCCACACACAAAGCAAATTTGGAACGTAAATTTCTTTGCCCATTTCTCATTGTTGCTCAGGTAATATTGGTACCCCTTTTGTGGACCTCTGGCCTGGAAGTTACTTTCTTTTCTCTCTCTCTCTCTCTCTTTTCCTTGAGATGCATTCTGGAGCAGACACCCCTACTGGCAAGCAGAGATTCTTGGATTATCATCACTTTCGTCATTCATTGTTATTTTGAGGCATACTGGAATGAGATGTGCCCTTGAAGGACTGCGATCCGAATCGTCATAATCCTACACATTGCACTGCCTGCTCTTTGCACACCTGAAAATAATTCATCTGCTAGATGGTGTCATCTTTCAGTACATAATGAGAGAGTTTTGGTCTTAATCTGCTTGAAGAGGGCTCTTAATGAGCATCCTGCGCTGCAGGCAACAGGCAGGGCTGGAAAACCTTTGTCACATTTGCTGTGTACTTAGAAACCACAATAATCTTATCGTGCCTGATTCAGGTATATGTGGCACTTGGATAGCGCATGATGGGTATGGCGTCTCAGTTCTGGAATGCCTGGAAATAGCAGGGTTACACTTTCCAGATAATCTGAAGTCACTTCAGAACAGTGTATTCCTGTGCCCGGGGTGTAAGGAATCAATGTATTTCCGTGGCTGTTCTTTTCATTCATTTTAGTACAGCCCCAATTCATCTTCCTCTCCAAGAAAACTAAGTTCTTATTATAAGATTAAGCAGCAGTATCTTATACATTGTTTCCTGCACATCAATATATGTGTGCATATTACAGGTGGCACCTCACACGTTTCAGATGCGCCATACATGTAAAGTCCATTTAAAACACATTTCCCTTCCAAAGAATCCTGGGAACTGTAGTTTACCCCTCACAGAGCTATAGTTCCTAGAATACTTGTGGGAAGGGAGAATGTGGATTAAATGTATGGTGTGTACACAGCCATAGAGAACAGCTTTCAAAGACCACTCTATTTCTCGCCCTTAGCCACTGGAAATTCTCCCCCCCAAAATAAAAAAATTCCACTCCTCTTTGTGGAAAAGTTAGGAATCCCCTGGAGGAATATTTCTAAAATATAATGACATTAAAGAGTGGGGACAGGACACATCGTGATCTATTTTCCATTTTGTCTGGGAAAAGAGGTAGACCACATAGATGGCAATTTAGTGCATTTCACAAGTCTACTATTTCAATATTACAAAGGGCTTACCCACATTTCAGCATTATTTTGCTATTAACCCGCTCCCCCCCCCCCACACACACTTCAAATTAGGCTGGAATAATTCACACCTGCATGTATTTGAATTTTGTATATGTGGAGCATACCAGTGAGCATTCCTTGTATATGTGGAGCATACCAGTGAGCATTCCTTTTGTGTTCATCCCTGTCTTCTAATTTGTTGATTCTGTTGTGAAAATTAAGTACCAACAGGACATGAATATGTGCATCTTGTTTGTTTGCTTCTCAAATTCCCTGCCCAAGAAGTGTGCAAAAGCACTCTCCCTTACTAACATGCTGGTAAAGAAAGGAAAGGTAAAGGTAAAGGGACCCCCAACCATTAGATCCAGTCGTGGACAACTCTGGGGTTGCGGCGCTCATCTCGCTTTACTGGCTGAGGGAGCCGGTGTACAGCTTCCGGGTCATGTGGTCAGCATGACTAAGCTGCTTCTGGAGAACCAGAGCAATGAAAACAACTGTAAATTCTTAGCACCCGGTTTTCAGATTGCTGCCCTGTATTTTGGGTGTAGATTCCCCACCCCCATGGTTTGCTCGTGCAGTTTTCTGGTTTCAACTCTGTTCAGGAACATACTGGAAACAGCACAACTGGAGAAGGAATCAAAGCAGAAAGCAGTGGGCATGGAAAGCAGAATAGCAGAAAGTGACAACTGACCTGCCCATCCAAAAACACTGAAAGAAATGGTCTGCAGCCCCAACTGGAGAGGTTTAGAGCCTGATTTTCCCCAATTTATTGGATTATCCCCTTATCGGGTAACCTGAATTTAAAGAAAAGCATTGAGATTGGTGTTGTTTGAGGGCATCATCATGTGGACTACACAACCTGAATGGGAACACTGCAAACACACAATAAACTCAGGTGTGGCAAGCCCAAAATTGCATATGTTCAGTCTTTTTTTCTTCTCTTCCTCCTTGCAACTTTCAAAACAAGTATGTTAGAAACAAATGTCTAAATATGTTGCCCAGTGTAAGCAGCAATATGGAATAAGCATGGACAACGTAACGTTTGAAATGCACTCTATATAGGGTACTGAGGCTTGATTTTATAAGGAGCCTCCATCTGAGGGATGATACAGAGCTAGTTGGTCTGACTTCTGACGACACAAATTTGACACATTTTGTGTTTCACTGTGGCAAATATGGATCTGACAAATTTTTGCTGCCTGAATGCTGTTTGTAAGCAACAAGTTGCGGTTTGACTGACTCTGGGCAACCATTCCAAAGTTATTCTTAGCCAACTAAGCAGCCTGTACATGCTTATCATGGAGCAGTTGCTTTCAAATTTCAAAACACTGACTCAGACCAGCTTATTGCTTTCTGTGTAATAGGTCCCTTGAGTCAATTGACTATTATTTAAATAAAAGTGGTCTTTTTTAGGTGGGTCAGAATGCACTACTGGGTCAGTGCCTGATCTACAGTGAGTCACAACAGCAGCACTACCAGTATAACAGCATATGGTAAAGAAAGAAAGAAAGACATTGGTCTCCAAATACATGTTTGGGTTGAAAATGGTTCCCAGACCTGAAAATGCTGAAGACTGCTGCACTCACCAGACAGCTCACATAGCTTTTCTATAACAGCAGGGTATGTATTCAGTGCCTTGGATGATTTATGATGTCCTGCAGTACTGGCAGAAATAAAGACATTAAAAGCTTCTTTTGTAGCCTTAGTGGGTTATTGTTGATTAAACAAGCTTGAAAGACAAGGTTCAAATTATGGTCATTGAAGTGGGTTTAATTATGGCTTATGAAGTACACATGTTATACATTTCCTTCAAGCACATTTGCTTTTTACTACAGTCAATGGGAAAAAGGCGTGCAAGGCATTTTATCAATCCGTTTTAGAAATTATATCCCAGTTTTTTTTCCACAGCAGCTCAAAACAGCTTAAAGTAATTGGCTTCAGTCAGTATTTTATTACTGTAAACAATAAGCCTTCACAATGATCAATAAAAATTCACAAGCAGACAAAAAATAAAGCAATCACCCTATAAAAATTAAAATACAATTTAAACTTTGCATCCAATAAACAATGAGTGGCAAGCAGCTTGATCTGTTGCTCTCAGCAAGATGAAGATGATGATGATGATAATGAGTCCTTTATTATTATCAGAATTATAGCCTTCACTAGAAGGTTCCAGGGCAGGATACAGCATTGAAGGTGGCCACTGCTGTGCTGCCTGTTGTTTATCTGTGTACCCACAGATGCACACCTCAACACTGGGCTTGGAAAATTCAGGACACCATAGCAAAAATGGGCTTTGCAAACTACACAGTATTGACTCTCCTCTCCAACGTGGAGCAGCAGTGAAAGAATGCAAGCAACTTACAGGTCTCTGTTGTGTTTCTCTTACCATGGCCATTTCCAGACCACCTGCTTTACTGAGCATTCATCCTTCATTTATGGCAGGGTAATTAGATTGTGTCGGCTATTTAATGATTTGTTTATAGGGAGGTTAGATGATGTTGCACCATATGATGTTGCATCAAAAACAAGTGTTATCTCATACTTTCCAGTGCATTTTCCTGTCCTTATCACACAAAAAAGTTCAGTATTGTGGGAAAGTGAGTTTGCTGTGCAAGACCTCCCCATCAACTGCAATTGTGTAACCTCTGAGTAGTCTTTCTATAAGCCAAATCAGGATGAATGCTGAATAAATATGCCTTTTGGAGGAGCCCAAAGTTGTGGATGAAACACAGCAGGATGTGCATTGAGAAATAATGTGACCCAGTGGGAAGTCAATTGCAGTTTTACAAAACAGCAATAACTGGGTAGCATCAAGAGCTCTCAGGCTGGGCGATTCAGAGGTTTAATTTGAAATTAAGCTAGCTCTGGTATCTTCTCTCTCTCTTACATCATGGAGGTTGGCTTTTATTATGGGTGGATGTTTTGTATTTTATTAATATTATTGCTACAACCTTATCTTGGGCTTGGCTAGAACAATAAACTTAAGAGCAGAACTTTGTAGCATGTAAAACTGGGCTGGCCAAGTGTGCCATTCTTATGCTGATTTCTGGAGCAATAATAATAGCTGCTCAGGGTATTGGGCATTGGAGAGAATTTCACCATGAACCTCTTACCGGTACTTTTTCTGCAGCGCGTAATACATTTTATTTATTCACAAACTTTATGGTTTAGGCCCTTTGCAGCCTTCTCAGTAGTGGTGCCCACCCTTTGGAATGGCCTCCTATCAGATGTCAAACAGATAAACAACTAAAAAACTTTCTGAAAGCACCTGAAGTCTTAAGTGTTTGAAGTTTGCTGCATTTTTATTACGTTGGAAGCCACACAGAGTGGCAGGGACAACCCAGCCAGATGGGTGGGGTATAAATAATAAAATTATCATTCTTTTTTTTTTTTTTACAACAGTTTTCTGTAGAGAAAATTTATACCACTGCCACTAAAGAAAGGTTATGTAATTTTTGTAACTCGGGAGTTCTGAAGCTCATTGAGGAAATGCCACATATCATGTATGCATGATGAGTAAAGGGATATAAATTCAGATGCATAAACATCCTGTCCCTAGTCACACCCCTTCAAGGAAGTCCACCTCATGCTATCCATGGTACATTTCTGTACTGAGGTAATAACCCAACAGGGTCTGTTGCATACCTTTGCCCCTTCAGGTCTCTGGACTGACTGCACATTCCATGCAAACATGAGGTGCTATGCCTTGATGGTCACCTCAAGACTGCCAGTATTTTGCTTGACTCATTCGAAGGCAAGACTTTAGCGGGGCCTCCTAACTGGAGTTTAAAGCAGATGTATTCTGAAACATGAGGTGCCAGAGCTGAGTTCCAATGTGTTCCGGCTGGGGGGGGGGGAAGCCCTGGGAATAATTATGACATGAAACAATAAGGATCTCTAAAGTGGAAACCTATCCATTCTGAAGGAAATCAGTCCTGAGTGTTCACTGGAAGGACAGATCCTGAAGTTGAGGCTCCAATACGTTGGCCACCTCATGAGAAGAGAAGACTCCCTGGAAAAGACCCTGATGTTGGGAAAGATGGAGGGCACAAGGAGAAGGGGACGACAGAGGATGAGATGGTTGGACAGTGTTCTCGAAGCAGCTAGCATGAGATTGGCCAAACTGCGGGAGGCAGTGGAAGACAGGAGTGCCTGACGTGCTCTGGTCCATGGGGTTACGAAGAGTCCCACACAACTAAATGACTAAACAACAACAAAGTGGAATAAAGCACTCTGTCACCCTAACACAACAAATCCCCCCCTTGAAATATTTGTTTGTTTGTTTGTTTGTTTGTTTAATTTATATCCCACCCTTCCTCCCAAAGGAGCCCAGGGCTTTTTGCAGTTAGGAAACTGACAGGGAAACGTGGGATAAACAAATGATTAAGAGAAAGACTTGTAAACACCATGCAAGTGAATCAAATATATTGGAAGGACAGTTGACTTTATTTTCTAGAGATCAGTCCATACTATAAAGCATATCTGTTAACTAGGGACTGAACTCACAGTAATTTTTGCATTAATTTCTTTTCAGAATTACCTTGCACAAAATCTGCTCATAAAGTAACTTGGTTTCCAAAATGCCTTTTAAGTTGACATTGTGTTCTGCAAACCGATGCAAGTTGTTTCAATCGTCTCTTTTCTGTTCCAACTTTTGCAACTGTTTGTTGCAACTTCAGGTGTACTAATGTTAATAATTGGCTGCCATCTCCTTGGGTTCATTTGTGCCCCCAGGGTCTTCAGCAGTCTTTGTTCTTTGGCCAGCAAAGCTTTTTCATCACCCCACACTTCCCTCAGTAATCACACCTTCCTGCAATTTGCTTTCTCCTGCATGAAAATTGGATTGGCTCACTCAGCTTGAAAGAACCATTCCTTCTTGTAGTCTTTTGATAGTGTAAAGCAACCATGATAGTTCCCCTGCTTTTTTGTCCATTTGACTTGTCTTCATACCTCATACACTGATCCTCATTTATGTAGGGTTTTTTTTGGGGGGGGAGATTAATTTATTTTATTAACATCTATGTGGTGAAGCAGGTAAAGGATTTCACAGTGTAAAAAGAATGCTTCTATGTATGTCTGAAAACAAAGCTGTAAACAAAAGTGGGGTTGCAATTTTAGACTACAGGAGTTTACATGTGAAGGCAGCACTGTACAGGGAGGTGACTGGGGTAAAATTATTATTATTATTATTATTATTATTATTATTATTAGTTGTTTTTGTTGTTGTTGTTGTTGTTGTTCAGTCGTGTCCGACTCTTCGTGACCCCATGGACCACAGCACACCAGGCACGCCTATCTTTCACTGCCTCCCGCCAAACTCATGCTAGTCGCTTCAAATTACTACTACTACTACTACTACTACTACTACTATTATTTACTGTGACACTAATAGTAGATGTCACTTCATATCTAGTCTGTATTTGCACAGTACTAGTTTTGGCTTTTGCAGTGCTTTTTTTCTAGAAAAATAGGTGCCAGTACTCACCATGAAGTTGTTACAGTAAGTGCCACACTTTTCAACAACAAAAACAAAAAACAAAACGAGCTGCCAGTACTGTGTGCCCTTGAGTACCCCCTTTTTTAAAAAAGCACTGGAGTTTTGTCATATATTGCTTAAAAATGCAGGTGCTGCTAACATAGTGGTTTGACTTAACCCCAGGAGGCACACGTCATTGTCTCTCAAAACAGATGGATGCCAACAGCAAGATGGCTGAAACGCAGAACAATTATTTTCTGTAACAGTGGCAGGCATAAATTCTGCAAGTATATTTTAAAAAACACATGGGGCTCGGAAATAGCTACAGACATTTGGAAATAATAATAATAATAATAATAATAATAATAATAATAATAATAATAATAATAATTTATTTATACGCCGCCCATCTGGCTCGGCCTCCCCAGCCACTCTGGGCAGCTTCCAACACAATATTAAAAGACAATAATTCATCAGACATTAAAAGCTTCCCTAAACAGGGCTGCCTTAAGATGATTTCTAAGTCTGGTAGTTGTTCTCTTTGACATCTGGTGGGAGGGCATTCCACAGGGCGGGTGCCACTACCAAGAAGGCCCTCTGTCTGGTTCCCTGTAGCTTGGCTTCTCGTAATGAGGGAACCGCCAGAAGGCCCTCGGCTCTGGATCTCAGTGTCCGGGTAGATCAATTGGGGTGGAGAAGCTCCTTCAGATATACTGTACCAAGGCCATTTAGGGCTTTAAAGGTCAGCACCAACACTTTGAATTGTGCTCGGAAACGTACTTTCTAGACTTAAATTAAAGCCCCACTTGTGCAAAATTCAAGCATTTCCCTACCGTTAACATGTACAAATGAGTGACACACGTTTCTTTTTCTATGAATACCACAGCATTGATAATTTTAGAGATGACTTACGCAACACCTCTTTTTGGATGGGTGTTGCTGGGAAGAAAAAAAGGAAGGATCTATCCCACCCTTAGTTAGAGCAACTAGAGAAATGTGCTGTGTTGTTTTAGCTTCTGCTATATTATTCTTGTTTTTATTGTGTTGCTTTGGTTTTGATTCTGTTTTAATATTGTATGGCTATTTTTGTGGCTGCTACCATGGAATCCATGTGTGGATGAAGGTGTGGTCTAAAAAATTAAAATATATATACCTGTATTAAAAAAAGGAGGAGCAGCTGACTCATGAGGGCTCATCCCAACTTTGGTTTAGGTAATTGCTGAGGGCATGGTGAGAGCCAATGTCCCCACGATCTTCCACACACACAGCATCTCTTAAAGGTTTGTTCATGACCATAACCATATAGATGCTATCGAGCATGACTCAGTACATAACCTGGGAAAGCTAAGTCACCTGAAAGAAAGAAGCTACTGGTGTTTGGCTCAGCGTAGGCTTGGGTTTAGCCTCTACCCATGGATTAAAATCATTAATCATTGGCCAGCTTTGAATTGTTCAAAGTGTTTTCTGACTCTTATCGCTTCCAACCTCACAACAACAAGGCCATTATTATTCTTGTTTTGCACCCTGTACACCATAGGTGGCCAGTGTGGGTGCACATGTGCCCACAGATGCCTTCCCTGGAACCCACAGGGACAATCTTTCCGCTGAAATTACGCTTGGAAAAACCCTCCTTTGGCCAAAGGATTTTTTTTTTAATCAAGCCTAATTATGGCACAGGAGCAATTTCAGGTTGGGAGGAAACATCTGGGGTGGGGATGCCCATGACATTTTCTCTGGTTTGAGGTGGGTGACCCCTGCTGTTGTGAAACTCATTGGCATCCATCTTTGTACTTCCTCCCCCCTGCCTTTGTAATCCAGTGCAGTGTGGGAAGAAACTGATATCTGTGAGAGCCTTGCATGTGGGAAGAGGCACTTACCATTCCCTAAAGGGTGTTTTTTTCTGTCAAAATCAGACACCCCAACTAAGGGCCATCTGTTTATTCAGCATTTCTCCTGATTTTGTGTCACAAAGCTTATGGTTAGGCTATGTCCAGTCTTCATTGAGCTTTCGTTTTGATTTCTTTGTGGGGAGATAATATGACAATGAACATTCATTCTGAATTCATCCATATTCGCTTGAGCAGTGATTCTATTTTTATTTTGTTTGCTTTGATACATCTTCCCACTATTCATTCATTCACCCCATATTTTTCACCCCAACTGCAAGAAGTCTTCTCCCCCCCCCACCCCAGAAAATAAGATTTGCTGTGCTAAGGTGAAATAGTGTTTTAATTCACTTCTATTGCACTAGTGGCGTAGCAAGCTGCTCAGGCACCCGGGGGCAGGGAAGCTGTCCATGGGGGCGGGGTGAGCCAGGCAGGGCATTCTGGGCAGAGCCTGCATGGAGTCCGCCCACCGCCTCCCCCTCTCAGCCACCCTCCAGCTGAGGGGGAGGTGGTGGGCTGACACAAACCCCACACTGCCCAAAAAGGCAGTGCGGTGGCTGCAGGTGCCCGAATCACTGTGTTACTCCCAGGAGAGACGCATGGCTTAGTCTCGCTGCAGGCTCTGCAGTAAGTGCCTCCCCCCTGCGTGAGTGGTGCCCAGTGTGCCCCCCACCCACCCACACTGCTTTATTGCACAAACCTAAATGTGCACTCCGCACTTGAATCCACCCCACAGAATGGTGACAGACTGGAGGCACTGTCAGTAGGAAAAGAAATATGCTCTCTTCCTTGTTTCTTCACAAGATACTAGACCAGCATTGAAACGTGTTTCTGGTGCCAGGGCTGGCATCAAAATATTTGGAGGCAAAAAATAGGGGGAGGGACAAAATAGATGTGGCTGCTCCATCAGAACCTAAGTGGAGGAGATGTAGAACATTTGTATTCTTGTTTGACAGCTGGAATTCCAGCTGTCAAACTGGAAGAATCTCTGCCCCATCAGTAAGGATAGGGGAGAAATTCAATTCAGATTGCATTTAAAGGCAAATCTATCAAATTCAAAATAGTATGGGAACTGAAACACAGGCACCCTTCGAAATTTAACTTTATCTGAATTTACAAAAATGCATATATTATGAGAGAGTGTGCATAAAAAATAATTTGATCATGAACATTGCTTGCAATAATGCATTATGCTAGGGATAATTGCTTACCAACCTGTGCACATAATGTCAAAACTGCATGTAAAAATGTATTTATTAGGATAATTTCACACTAAAATTATGATGAATTTTCATGAGGATTTTTTTTTTAAATGCAGAAACTTCAGAAATGTGAAGAGCTGGATTTAAGATTGTCAAATAACAACAACAACAACAATAACAACAAAAACTGAAAGAATTTGAATTTACATATCCTTCCACCCTTACCCTCAGTACTAATTCCTGTATCCAGGGCTAAACTGTGGCAAGGTCTGGCTTGAATTAAATTTGCCTTGGTTGCAATAATTTATCTGAATGAGAGCTGTGATTTGGTGGAATGAAGATGCAAATAAATACCTAGGGAGTTGGGTCCCACAGGGCCCAGGGTGTGAGAAGGAAGTTCTGGGTGCTGGAAAGCAGAGAAACTCAAGGAGATTGTGTGCAGTTTAACATACCACATCCCTTTGCTAAAATTTGCCAGCTGGCTACACCACATTCTCTGAGCAGATGATGTACTACTCATGTGATGATTAATGCAAGTTATTCTGATGCTCTCCTTTGTCCTAGTTGCAAATAATTAAGTCTTTATATTTAATGCTTTGTCCTTATTCTCGCTGTGGACGTCTTACTGATGTCATGGAGCTTGCTACAGTATAAGTGGCATATGGGCCCTTGACCATCATTCCATTCTGGTTCAAATATTTCTCTCTCTTAGATATCCCAAGTTCAGTTATCAAATTGCTCTTGAAGATCCTTTAGAAAGCTCTGCTATGTTTGCTTTTCCATTCCATTTGGCACCTCTTTCATATATTTCCTATTTGTTATAATAATGACAAAGTAAATAATGATTCATAGTCCTTTCAGAACACTCAGAATCTGCTGCCTAGGGCAGCAAACTCACTTGATCTAAATGGTAGGGGCCCCTTTCCCTCCACGCTCCTCATTTTTCTCAACTTTTCCTTGCACACATATCACCCCCCCTCATTTCCATGCTATATCCTCTCTTCTATGGCACAGCCACTTCTGCATTATCACCTTCACCCCCTTTCCCCAACTTTCTGTTGCACACAGACACCCCCCCCCCATTTTATTCCACCTCTCTCCTATTCTGCAGCGCCCTCTGCACAAACACACCATGCTGATATATCCTACTGTATCTTAAAGTTGAATAGAATCCTAAGGAGCAAGCCTGTCAACTTATTCAGTTAGAGAATGTTAAGTTCACTTGATGGATGTTGCACATACATGAGTGTTTGCTTGTAAAAGTATAGTTTCTGAAGTTTGAGACTGAGTCTGGAACTTCATGTTGAAGACAACATACGGTACCAGGATTGAAATACATGATTGTGGGATGGTACTATAGAATATTTTGGGGTCTTGGCGTGCTTTACCTCTCTCACATGAGGCAACTGAGGAATGGGAGAGGCAGAAGTTTAAAACAGTCAATTGTTTCCTTTCAGTATCACTCCCTTCTCATTGTAATCAAATAACAGCAAAAGTTTGAGTAAAGCAGGGACAGGGGAGCAATGAAATGAAAACTGTGGTTTTAAACAATGACCAAGCTTTGAAAAAAGCAGGGATGGAGGAACACCGAGTTGTTGTTGTTGTTGTTGTTGTTGTTGTTGTTGCTGCTGTTGCTGCTGCTGCTGCTGCTGCTGCTGCTGCTACTGCTGCTGTTTTTAAAAAACAAACCAACCAGTTTTAACAGGGAGAAATAGCAGAGGTGGATACAGTGCAGAAGCTAACATCCAAGAGTTAACATGAGCCTTTCCAAACTCCCATCTTACTGTACACAAATCTTGTTTTAAACTGCCACATCCCACTTCAGTGTTTCCCACTGCTCACTCTACACAAATCTATTCTGTTGTTTAAAATAACATTTTCCCGTGTTCCTCCATCCCCTGCTTTTTTATTTGCTTGTTATTTATTTTCAAATATAAAAGTACAGATTTTAGAACCAAAGGTCCATGTGACTCTCAAGAGTCTCCTCCAGCACCACACTTTGTGTGATACATGTTGTTGTTGTTGTTGTTCAGTCGTTCAGTCGTGTCCGACTCTTCGTGACCCCATGGACCAGAGTACGCCAGGCACGCCTATCCTTCACTGCCTCTCGCAGTTTGGCCAAACTCATGTTAGTAGCTTCAAGAACACTGTCCAACCATCTCATCCTCTGTCGTCCCCTTCTCCTTGTGCCCTCCATCTTTCCCAACATCAGGGTCTTTTCTAGGGATTCTTCTCTTCTCATGAGGTGGCCAAAGTACTGGAGCCTCAACTTCAGGATCTGTCCTTCTAGTGAGTACTCAGGGCTGATTTCTTTGAGAATGGATAGGTTTGATCTTCTTGCAGTCCACGGGACTCTCAAGAGTCTCCTCCAGCACCATAATTCAAAAGCATCAATTCTACGGCGATCAGCCTTCTTTATGGTCCAGCTCTCACTTCCGTACATTACTACTGGGAAAACCATAGCTTTAACTATACGGACCTTTGTCGGCAAGGTGATGTCTTTGCTTTTTAAGATGCTGTCTAGGTTTGTCATTGCTTTTCTTCCAAGAAGCAGGCGTCTTCTGATTTCGTGACTGCTGTCACCATCTGCAGTGATCATGGAACCCAAGAAAGTGAAATCTCTCACTGCCTCCATTTCTTCCCCTTCTATTTGCCAGGAGGTGATGGGACCAGTGGCCATGATCTTAGTTTTTTTGATGTTGAGCTTCAGACCATATTTTGCGCTCTCTTCTTTCACCCTCATTAAAAGGTTCTTCAGTTCTTCCTCACTTTCTGCCATCAAGGTAGTATCATCAGCATATCTGAGGTTGTTGATATTTTTTCCGGCAATCTTAATTCCGGTTGGGGATTCATCCAGTCCAGCCTTTCGCATGATGTATTCTGCATATAAGTTAAATAAGCAGGGAGACAATATACAGCCTTGTCGTACTCCTTTCCCAATTTTGAACCAATCAGTTGTTCCATATCCAGTTCTAACTGTAGCTTCTTGTCCCACATAGAGATTTCTCAGGAGGCAAATGAGGTGATCCGGCACTCCCATTTCTTTAAGAACTTGCCATAGTTTGCTGTGGTCGACACAGTCAAATGCTTTTGCATAATCAATGAAGCAGAAGTAGATGTTTTTCTGGAACTCTCTGGCTTTCTCCATAATCCAGCGCATGTTTGCAATTTGGTCTCTGGTTCCTCTGCCCCTTCGAAATCCAGCTTGCACTTCTGGGAGTTCTCGGTCCACATACTGCTTAAGCCTGCCTTGTAGAATTTTAAGCATAACCTTGCTAGCGTGTGAAATGAGTGCAATTGTGCGGTAGTTGGAGCATTCTTTGGCACTGCCCTTCTTTGGGATTGGGATGTAGACTGATCTTCTCCAATCCTCTGGCCACTGCTGAGTTTTCCAAACTTGCTGGCATATTGAGTGCAGCACCTTAACAGCATCCTCTTTTAAAATTTTAAATAGTTCAGCTGGAATATCATCACTTCCACTGGCCTTGTTGTTAGCAAGGCTTTCTAAGGCCCATTTGACTTCACTCTCCAGGATGTCTGGCTCAAGGTCAGCAACCACATTTCCTGGGGTGTATGAGACCTCCATATCTTTCTGGTATAATTCCTCTGTGTATTCTTGCCACCTCTTCTTGATGTCTTCTGCTTCTGTTAAGTCCTTTCCACTTTTGTCCTTAATTGTGGTAATCTTTGTACGAAATGTTCCTTTCATATCTCCAATTTTCTTGAATAAATCTCTGGTTTTTCCCATTCTGTTATTTTCCTCTATTTCTTTGCATTGCTCGTTTAGAAAGGCCCTCTTGTCTCTCCTTGCTATTCTTTGGAAATCTGCATTCAATTTCCTGTATCTTTCACGATCTCCTTCGCATTTTGCTTGTCTTCTCTCCCCCGCTATTTGTAAGGCCTCATTGGTCAGCCACTTTGCTTTCTTGCATTTCTTTTTCATTGGGATGGTTTTCGTTGCTGTCTCCTGTATAATGTTACGAGCCTCCATCCACAGTTCTTCAGGTACTCTATCCACCAAATCTAAATCCTTGAACCTGTTCTTCACTTCAACTGTGTATTCATAAGGAATTTGATTTAGATTGAATCTTACTGGCCCAGTGGTTTTTCCTACTTTCTTCAGTTTAAGCTGGAATTTTGCTATAAGAAGCTGATGATCTGAGCCACAGTCAGCTCCAGGTCTTGTTTTTGCTGAGTGTATAGAGCTTCTCCATCTTTGGCTGCAGAGAATATAATCAATCTGATTTCGATGTTGCCCATCTGGTGATGTCCATGTGTAGAGTCGTCTCTTGTGTTGTTGGAAAAGAGTGTTTGTGATGACCAGCTTGTTCTCTTGACAGAACTCTATTAGCCTTTGCCCTGCTTCATTTTGATCTCCAAGGCCAAACTTGCCAGTTGTTCCTTTTATCTCTTGACTTCCTACTTTAGCATTCCAATCCCCTATAATGAGAAGAACATCCTTCTTTGGTGTCATTTCTATAAGGTGTTGTAAGTCTTCATAGAATTGATCAATTTCGGTTTCTTCAGCACTGGTAGTTGGTGCATAAACTTGGATTACTGTGATGTTAAAAGGACTGCCTTGGATTCGTATCGAGATCATTCTATCATTTTTGAAGTTGCATCCCAGTACAGCTTTCGCCACTCTTTTGTTGACTATGAGGGCCACTCCATTTCTTTTACGGGATTCCTGCCCACAGTAGTAGATATGATAGTCATCCGAACTGAATTCGCCCATTCCTGTCCATTTTAGTTCACTGATGCCTAGGATGTCAATGTTTATTCTTGCCATCTCATTTTTTACCACATCCAGCTTACCAAGGTTCATGGTTCTTACATTCCAGGTTCCTATGCAATACTTTTCTTTACAGCATTGGACTTTCCTTTCGCTTCTGAAGAAGTGTGCATGCACATGAAAGCTCATACCAAGAACAAACTCAGTTGGTCTCTAAGGTGCTACTGGAAAGAATTTTCTATTTTGTTTCGACTATGGCAGACCAGCACGGCTACCCACCTGTAACTCAAATAGCTAAGTAAGTGCTGGCTGCCAATTATAATAAACATTAATATGCAGTAGTCATAGACTGATGCATGTTAATCCACACCCATCTGAAGACATTACCATAATTCTCCACTTACAGGGCACTATTATCAGGTTGCCAATTCCGGCAATTGTAGAGTGAGTCATGACCAGAGAAGTTCTATTAGCGCCTTAAAAATACCTACCATTCCACCACTTGGAAAACTTAGAAGAGGTCAGTCTATAGACCGAGTCATCAACAAACCACTTTAGCTACCAAGTCTGGGGTTTTCAGACTAACCATAAAAAGTAAATAAATAAGATGTATTTTTTTTATTCTCCCCCCCCACCCAGTTTAAATACTTTATTGAAATTCATAGCTAACATACACAATATACCAAGATGAAAACAATCGTGTACTAATAATCTTATAAATGTTTACAAAAATTGAATTTAAATCAAATTTATGCATTCTCTTTTTTCCTATATTTTTGCTAACATAGAATAGACTTCCTATCATTTCCCAATGCATGTAACCTTTCTGGTGATGAATGTACTTATCATTATTACCTTACTCTTTCTGCATTTTCTAATACTTTCTTACAACAATTCGTACCTTTTTGCTTGTTTCTTAACAGTTCGTTTAGACAAGGGTCATTCAAATGCTGCCATAGATATTGTGCCGCTGTTATTATTCTGTAGATATCTCTTACACATATCCCATTTTTGAATAAGCGATTGCCTTGTATTACCTCTTAGTCTGTTAGTCAATTGCACCATTTCCGCATATTCCAGTAATTTACACTTGCCAATACAAGATGTATTATTATTTTTATTCATTAAATTTCTATACCAGCCTTCATCCAAGGATTGTAGGGTGGATATAATATAAGAACACAAAAATACACAACATAGAAACAAACAAACAAAAACAACACCCACCCACTCACCCCAGTTTAAAGGGTCATAAGTTGTTCAATTAGCCAAAGGCCTGGGTGAAGAACAATGTTTTTGCTGGGCACCTAAAGATATGTAACAATGGTGTCAGGTGAGCCTCCTTGGGGAGAGCATTCCACAAATGGGAAGCCACCACAGAAAAGGCCTGATGTTGTGTTGCCACCCTCTGAACCTCTCATGGAGGAGGCACAAAAAGAAGGACCTTAGATGATGATCGCAGGGGCTGGGCTGGTTCATAGGGGGAGAAGCGGCTATTTAGATATTGCAGTTGTGAGCCATTCAGGGCTTTATAGGTCAAAACCAGCACTTTGAATTGGGGCCGTAAACTAATTGGCAGCCAGTGCAGTCAGGCCAGATCTGCTGGGCTTGATGTATTTCAGGATCAGGGATGCAATCTGGCTCAGTCAGAGATCTGCTGGATCATAACTATACTCATCCTGTTAATGGACTACGCAGAATTGGACAAGAAGACAGGAAGAATTTGAAACAGGCAGGACCAGAGGTTCTTGGAAGATTGGAAGAAATTTGAGAATTATTTGAAAAGCAATTGTAAACAACAAATTACGCTAGTAGGTTTACAAGAAGTTTTGTAAGGAGGACTGTATGAAATATTACGGGGGGGAATTAGGAAGATGATAAGTGGTTATAGACTATTAAAAGTAATAGTGAAATTATGAAAATACAAGATTAAGATGTGAAAATTGGAAATCTTTAGACATGGTTGATGGAAGTCCAAAAATATTGTATAAGATATGAAGGAATGTTAAATGATGTTTGGAAAATAGTTGTAAAAATCCTGGCAGTTCTAGGATTGTGTCCTTATTACTACAGTTATATACCATTGAAAACAGTTTCTAAGCAGTTTACAAAATAACAATTACAATATGTATAAGAAACAATGAAACTGAGAAAATACAATACAGTGCAATACAATGCTACAACCCTTCCCCTCTAAATAGTAGCACATTTTGAAACATTATTAAAGTCAGGACTTAATTTCCTCTTCAGCCTCCCACTTGCCAAGGTGCTACATCCTCATTTAAAACCCATCGCTGAGGCTTTGGTCAAAGAAAATAACACGAGGACACTTTCCACTGCCATTTCAAAAACCTGAACTATAGATTGAAATCCTTTCCAAACTTATTTTTGTTACGCCTGAAAATTATCGCAAGACTTGATAATGAGCTCCAACAAAACCTCCTCATTCCAAAGGAAGCTTTGACACAAATCTCTGATAAATGCCACCATTGTTGATTTATCCATTTAATAAATAAAATTGCAGGCTACCTTCTTTAAGAAACTTCAATGAACCAATAAACACTTTGTAATACTTCACAGAGTACGATACACATGCTCAAACAAACACAGTAGAGTTAGATGAGGATCAAAAGGAGGCTATGTAATCTATCCTCTATAAGGTAAAGGTAAAGGACCCCTGGATGGTTAAGTCCAGTCAAAGGTGACTATGGGGTTGTGGCGCTCATCTCGCTTTTAGGCCGAGGGAGCCGGCGTTGGTCCACAGACAGCTTTTCGGGGCATGTGGCCAGCGTGACTAAACCGCTTCTGGTGTAACAGGACACTGTGACAGAAGCCAGAGCGCATGGAAACGGCATTTACCTTCCCGCCACAGCAGTCCCTATTTATCTATTTGCACTGGTGTGCTTTCAAACTGCTAGGTTGGCAGAAGCTGGGACAGAGCAACGGGAGCTCACCACTGTCATGTGGATTTAAAATGCTGACCTTCTGATTGGCAAGCCCCAGAAACTCAGTGGTTTAGACCACAGCGCCACCCGTGTCCCTATAGAGCTTGTTGGCGAACCTGCTAGTTACAGGAGTTATGACAAAGCCCTAAGCACACCAGCGTTCTCTCTTTTCAGGGAACTGTGTTGGGGTGGGTGAGAAATTCAGTTCAGTTTGCATTTAAAAGTGAGCCTCTCTAATTTGCACTATCAGAAATAATAGTAGAACTGAAATACAGCCATTTTACAAAATTCACAATGCTTCTAATTTTACAGAGCAGTTCTCCAACCACGTAGTGCTGAGGGGTGCTTTCTTAATTTGGAGTCCCCCAAAATAGGTGGCGTCTTATACATGTGGGTGTGTATGCAAGGGTAAAAGGTGAATAAAACACTTATAATAGTAGCATACAAAAATGCATCTTATATGAGGAAATTGCTTTGCAAAATATGTGTGTATAGGGCAAAGGTGCGTACAAAAATATTTTATACAAAAATAATAAGAGAAACTCACACTGATTAATTTTCATTTGAGCTTTAAAAAAAATTGTGAACCCATCATGGAGTACTGACTGGTTAAAATTAGAAAATTCGTATTGAAAGGTGCTGTCTAAACAGTATTTGTTTTCTAAAAGACACCTGGAAGGTGGGACGGATGGTTCCTTCTGAACCTCCACTGGTAGGGAGTTCCACAGGGCAAGGGATTGCCACATTAAAGGGGACAATGGATCTGTACTCTGTTGCAGGAATGGGGAACCCTTTCCAGGCCAAGGGCTTCATGCCCTTTGGGCAGCTGTCTAGGGACCACATGCCAGGGGTGGGCAGTGCAGAGACAAAAGGGGGCGGAGCAATGAATCCCAATGATATAGTTGGCTAGTTTCTACACACACACTTCTCCTCCCTTCAGGTAAGCAAGAGGCATGATTAGAGTTCAAGGACAAATTGCAGCCAGGCAAAAACATTCAAGGGAGACTGTTGGGAGATCCAAGGAGAGAGGTGTGGCTAAGGAGGGGGCATTACCTGGGGATAATCCCAAGGGTGAGAGGCTTAGAGGGTTGCATTTGACCCCCAGGTCTGAGGTTTCCTACCCTGGGTCTACTAAATGTCGCTGAGCAAATATTTCCCATCCTACAACTTTATTTGTCAGTGAATGGCATGCATATTGTTTTGAGTTTATGGGGGAGGAAGTAGGGTGTATGAAAGATCCTTCTAGCCCTTGGACCCAGCAAGTGTTTAAATATAAGCCATTAATGGAAAAAAGGGACAAAAGGGACTGTGTGAGAAGACAAATGAGTGGGGGCCCTCCCTCAACTTAGAAGGACAAAGCCTGAGTTTAGAGTTGAAAGTGGCAGTGATATGACCTGGAGGTAAAGCAGCAAGCTGGTGAGTCAGTCAGAACAACTTTTGAGAGCAATGTTTGATTTTGTCTGAATCCATGGGAGAAACAAGATCCTTTGGGAGAGTGCATGCTGTGAAACTCTGCATCACAGAAGGCTCACATTGCAGATATGTGTGAATAAACCATATATCCTAAAGACACCACAGTCTCCACTGTCCTTCATTCCAAGAGGAAACAGAAACTGAACCCTGGCTAAGCGCCTGAAACACCTCAAATTTCGCACTGCTCAGAGATTAGGGAGGCACACAACAAGATGCATATTTTGCATATTACATTAGAAGCCACATCTCTCTGGAGCAGGTCTTGAAACCTTAATTGCTAAAGCATAATCATAAAGCTTAGCCATATGTTTACACTGTGCCTGTGTTTAAGTGATGACGAACGACAAAGGATCCTATAAACTGCCGCTTTAAGCCAGGCACAGGAAATTCACAAACAGCAGCACAGAAGAAATGAACCGAGAACACCTACCGGTAGTGACCTGACAATCCTCACATTCATACAAGTGTTATCCAGTTTGTTTTTATGACGTGGAAGTCAAACGTGCAGACTTTTGCAGCAGGCGGTCCTCTCTCTGCTATATTGCCAGTGTGGTTTTTAATGCCAAGACAATTGTTCATCCTTTTTGCAAAGTACAGTACTTAGGAAAGCTTTGGGTTACAGGGACATAGGCGTATTTATGGAAGCAAAAATGTTTTGATCATCAGATTTTTTCTTTAATCTGCTCTGTTCCCCAGGGTTCAATATAACGTAATCCTCCGAAGAGCCTTCAGACAAATTCTGAGGCAATCAGAAGTGAAACTCTTCTGAAAGCACAAAAAGTATTAATGTTCTTCCTACTCTACAGCTGCCTTTAAGCCCTAAACGTAGCCGGTAAAGGTCCAAAAAATATAGATTGGACACTTACTATGGAGCAGAGCCTGTAATTGTTTCCACATGTTCAGAGACCCCTGAGTGAGACCGCATCTTGTCACTGTTGTCTCTGCTGATCCACTGGCATCTTACTCTGGGCTCAGTCCAAATCCCCAGCCAGAGGGAAGGGACAAGGGGCGTAGAGGTTACTGCTCCTTTCCCTCACTGCTTACCTGATCAGGTAGACCAGGTGAATTAGGCAACAACACGGAGGTGAAGCAGCAGACCAGGAGGCTCCCAGGATTACCAGTGGGGTGTCTACTGGGATACAGGCTTTGACAGGTGCCTCAGGTAAACCCTTATGCTAGATTTAGGAGGAAGGGGAGCAGGGCCGTCTTAAGCTTATCTGGCGCCATGGTGCAAGGATCCCTCCAGCGCCCCCCAACCCCACTTTTACCTCCGGGCGGGCAGCAGCTGGAGGGCGGCTCCTCCGGCGGGACGGAGGTTCCAGGTGCAGCAGCGAGAGTCATCTGCGACTGGACCTAATGGCCAGGGGTCCCTTTACCTTTAATTTCTGGAATGGCATCCCCAGAGAGGCTCACCTGGTGCCTACTTTGATGTCTCTCCAGCCCCAGGAGAGCTAAAATCTAAAGGCTATTTACTTCTTGGTGCTTCTGCAAGATTATTCGTTGCTGTTGGGAGGATATTTTATTACTTATACTTGGGACTACCATTTTGATTATCGTAAGCTGTCCAGAGACCTTTGTTGTCTAACAGCATGTACAATGTGTTATCAATCCAAATCTAATATCCCATCAGTGCTTGCCAGGAGGAACCTGCCGTATACCCTCCAAGCTGATTTGGGAATGAGGCGCAAGAGGGGAGGGGGGAGCCCTCCTGCAAGGCTACAAGCAGGGGTGCCAACTTGAATAAAGTTTAATAAAGTAATAGCCAGGGGCAGTGCTGTAGCTATGGGGTGGTGAGGTGGGCCCCAGCCAGGGGTACAGTCGAGGGGAGGGGCACAAAATCGGCTGAAAAATATGTCCATAAATAGGTCTAGAAATAAAAATATTGATTATTGCCTCATAAAATAAGGTTTTAAATAGAGAGTGAATTGAATGGGGGGGGTTGGAGGAGAGGCGGAAAGAAAAGCTAATTTGTCAGTGGCTAGGGGGCTCAATCAGGACAGTTCTGCCACGGCTCCGGGCAGGGGGATGCAGGGGGCAGTTGCCCCCCTAAATCAAATCAAATAAATAAATAAACCTAACTGACTGAGCAATTGAGTTGCAGATAGCTCGGTTCTGCCCCCAGTAGCAAAAGTCCTGCCCCCCCTAACATAAACCCTGGCTACGCCCATGGGCAATGCCCATAAAATTTGGGCAGGCAGACCCCCTCAAATATTTTATTGGAGGCAGCTAAAGGACCTCGGCTCCTATGGTTGCAAAGGCTTTATCCAAAGCTGTCCCGTTTGCGCTGCGCCCTTCCGTGTGTGCAACGTTATTGCCCCCTTCCCCGCTGGCACCCTCAAAATCTGCTGGGGGCTGGTGGGGGGGGGGTCCATCCGGAGCAGCAGGGGAGAGAAAGGGAAAGTCGCCTTGCGCAGTGCTCGGAAGGTTGTAGTGCCGTACCAGGGAGAAAGCCTCCCCAGTCCCCGCGGTGGACTCAGTAAGAATAGATACATGTCGGATTACACCCCGTGGCGTCGCATCTGCTTGCACGGAACTCTGCGATCCCATGCCTATTTGCCCGGGAGCAAGACCTCCGGACGGCAATGGAACGTGTTGCTACTTGCGCATGTTTTCAGGGCTGCGCACGTGGAGCAGCTGCTATGTGTTCCCCCTTCCTCCCTCCCCTCCAGCCTCTGCCCCGGAGCGATTCTCCGACCTCCCTCCGCATCCGCCCCGTGCCTCCCTCGGCCAATCCAGGCGCGCCTGGGCGAGCTGCGCGGCTCTGGGGTGCCCGGAGGGGGACTCTTATTGTGAAGTGGGGCGACCGCTTCCCTCTCTTGCTTAATCATGCTGGGAGGCACCGCGTCCAGCTTCCAACTCTTCCCTGGTGCCCTCCAGAACGTGGCGCCGTGTGTTTTCCCGCGCCACTAGCCTCTGTGGCTAAGACGTCCCTGAAGCGGATATATACTGCGCTAGAAGATAGGACTCATCACGTGTCCTCTTTCTAAGAGCCTGCATAAACAAGGCTAAAATTTATGTGGCACACCTACTCCCTCTAGTGGCTGGTTTACATATGAATTTCTGTATGTAGTACCTGTAGTGTACTAGGTCTCCTCAATGGTTTCATTAATCTGACTAACTGCTACAACTACTAGAGTTGTTGTTACCTTATGCACTTTGCACCTGTGGAATCTCAAGCATGCTGTTACCAAAGGATAGGGGTGGGGGAAGCACAACAGTTGTGAAATGCTAAGTTCATTTTAATTATTTTAATTTTAGGAGAAGCAAATTAGATGAGCCTATAGCCTGATCAATGGTTTCCAGTGATATGTATGGGTGATTATTTTCCTGTGTCTTGTTGCACCAGTATATAATAGAGCTGCTCCACTTGTCAATTAATGAATTGTCTGCCTATCTCCCTTCTCTTACAATGATGCCCTAGGTTTAAATAGGAAATTAAAACCTTGGTCCTGACTATTCAAATGAAGCCTAAAGGTAAAGGTAAAGGGACCCCTGACCATTAGGTCCAGTCGTGTCCGACTCTGGGGTTGCGGCACTCATCTTGCGTTACTGGCCGAGGGAGCTGGCGTACAGCTTCCGGGTCACGTGGCCAGCATGACAAAGCCACTTCTGGCGAACCAGAGCAGCGCACGGAAACGCCGTTTACCTATCTACTTGCACTTTGATGTGCTTTCGAACTGCTAGGTGGGCAGGAGCTGGGACTGAACAACGGGAGCTCACCCCGTTGCAGGGATTCGAACCGCCGACCTTCTGATCGGCAAGCCCTAGGCTCTGTGGTTTAACCCACAGCGCCACCCACATCCCAGGAACCTGCAGAATACCTTCTCCTACAACCAGCCATTTTGATCTCAAGATCAGCAGGGAAGATGGAAACTCTGCTCATGGTCCCATCAGGATTTGAGGTGAGAGAATGCATAGAAGGTTCTTCTCCATGGTTTCCCCTTGGAATAGAGGTTTTCAACCTTTTTGAGTCCACAGCTCCCTTGACCAACTACATTCTTTCTACGGCACCCCGTGGGGCTCAGGAACCCAGTTATGTCATCCTGTTTGCCTGCAGAGCCAGGAGCCCCTCACCCCTTTTCAAATACCTTCCCTTTTGGAGTGTTCTCTCAGCCTCCTCTCATCTCCTTGGGAGTTCTCTGGGCAGCCACTGCTGCCACCCCTGGTATCTGAGCTGCCCCCTCCTGCCCCCAAGAGAAGTGCCTGCTCACACTGTCCCATAGGGGCCTGGGAAGCACCCCCTGGCCAGCCCCAGAGGCACCATTTGCCTGAGGAGCTTGTAGACAGGACTGCTGCAACAAACAGATGTGCAAGCCTTTGGGAGGCAGAGACACAAGGAGGGAAGGAAAGAGGGACAGAGGCCAGTGTTGCCCATGTCAACCTCATTCAAGGCACCCCAGGCTGCCACAGTATGTCTGCCTTTCACATTGATGGGTTTCAGACACCAACCATAATCATGTTTATTTGTCCAGGGTTTCACAAGTTGATAGAAAAGAGGTGTACTCCTCATCTGCAATACGTACAGTATATGAATTGCTGTTTTAAATGATCTGCAACTTGTTTAAGTTTGTGTGCTTAGCACTATTCTATTGTATTTTGTTCGTATGTTTGTTGTGCATCACCCTGGTATCTTTCAGAGGAAGTGCAACTTACAAATAAAAAAAATGTGTTGAAATAAACTGTGCACAAAAGCCTTTTATCACATCACCTACAAAGTATACAGAACTGAAAATGAAAGTTTGAGAATGACTGTGCTTAAAAGCAGAAGTTAAAGGGGAACTTGGAGAGTGTGCAGCACACCCAGGAGAAATGGAACTTGGAGAAAATGAAACCTATATGAACCATTTCCACCCACTCACCCTTGCAGGTGGCTGAAGAGTCCGCAAAAAGCTGAGCTCCACTTGTGCAGAAGTGTCATTATTCACTCTGGTGAAGTTGAACTCACTTAGGATCCCTGTGAGATACATGCATCAGATAGCCGTTCTCTTTCCCTTGTTAAAAACAACAACCATATTTCGTTCATATTATCCTGGGATTTATGATAGCTGAATGTAGGGGCAGATGGAATGCAGAAGAAACTTTAGTTTAATCCTTTGTGTCGAAGAAGAATCCTCTGTCTGTACTGTCTTTACTGGGGTGGGGAATACTCAGTAGGCTGGACGCTTAGGTCCCCCAACCCACACTGGCAACTTTTGACAGGTGGGCAGGGATGCCCATTTATCAACCACCTGACATCCCCATGATGTTTCCCTTTGCCTGTGTGACTTGAAATCAAACCACCCTAGCAAAGGCACAGGGTTTTGCAAGTGGCGCTGTGGTCTAAACCACAGAGCCTAGGGCTTGCCGATCAGAAGGTCGGCAGTTCGAATGCCCGCAACAGGGTGAGCTCCCGTTGTTCGGTCCCAGCTCCTGCCCACCTAGCAGTTTGAAAGCACGTCAAAGTGCAAGTAGATAAATAGGTACCACTCCAGCGGGAAGGTAAATGGCATTTCCGTGTGCTGCTCTGGTTTGCCAGAAGCGGCTTAGTCATGCTGGCCACATGTCCCGGAAGCTGTCTGTGGAGAAACGCCAGCTCCCTTGGCCTGTAGAGCGAGATGAGCGTCGCAACCTCAGAGTCATTCGTGACTGGACCTAATGGTCCCTTTACCTTTACCTTTACCATCATCTGATTGTTGGCAGGACTTTGCCAATACCAACGATCAGATGATCAGTGGTGCCTGGAGACCTCCCTTTTCAGCAGGGAGCCATGTCTTTGCCTGCCCCACACATATATCATATATTATGTCTGATGTAGGGCAGGTGGGTGTGGCTTGACTGAAATGGCTCAGACGCCAAGTGGGGAGGCCTGCTGCTAGGCCTTACTGGACCCGCTCACCCCACAACTGATATAGTAAGACTGCAGCATCTTAAATAATGTCTCACATCTCTGCAGGTCTCTTTCTCTACCTCCTCTTCTTCATCTTTTGCAGCTTTCTTTTGAAAACAGAAAGTTTGGGGACCATAATAGACCATGTCATCAGCAGCCATTGCATCAGCAGCCCTGTCCCCTTTCAGACCTATTTGCATGCCCAGCAAGGGAAAAGAGGAAGGAAGGAGCCATGGTCAGGTGCGCATGGAGCAGAAGGCAGAAGCAAAGGTTTAGGGAAGAGGAGGAAGCTACAGCCTTTCTCTGTGGCAACAATCCTTATGTGTCACAAGCCAAGTGCAGAAGTGAGCATGCCAGATGAGTGGGCGCCTTCGTTTTCTTACATGGACTCCCATGCTTGAATAGGATAGCGAGATACTCTATAGGCAAAACTTTCCTTTGGTATAAAGCAACACTGGAGAGAATTTAGCCAGTTGGATTTTTGCTTGTTAAAGCTACAATAACTCTTCTAGGAACCCCAGTGATGACGTTAAATTAGATTTGTCTGAAGGACAGGAAAGGAATTTAGCAGAACACATCCTGATTGCTTGGGCTCCTGCATTACATGTTTACAAAGAATGAGAGATTTAGCTTTTTGAGTGTGTGTGTGTGGAGGGGGTAGGAATTGAGAGATGAAGGAGAAAACAAAGCTTTATTGCTGAGCCTCACTTTGAGAAAAATAGTTGAGCCTTGCAGCATACATCTCTCTATTACAGAGAAAGCAAATGTTGTGCCTTTCTGATATTGCTAGACTCCAGATCTCATAACCCCTGGCCATTGGCCATACTTGCTGGTGCAGATGGGAGTTGGATCCCAACAACAACTGTAGGGCACCGTGTTGACAGCTGCCGGCCAGTTAGATGTCCTGCTTTAATATGTGCTCATCTCCACAGTAAACTGTTTGATATAGAATGGGGTAGGAAAAACTGTTTGAAAAAGAATGGGGTGGGAGCTGGCCACACTGCTTTGCCTACTGCAGAAGAAAGTAGGGATGTTGGATTGTGAGCAGGGACCCTGGAACAGGGCAACAGAATGGGTTGGAATCCAGCCTTTGGACTCCCCAGGTGTTGTTGGAATACAACTCCCATCATCCCTCGCTATCAGGACCAGAGGTCAGGGATGATGGAAGTTGTAGTCCCACAATGTATAGGGACCATAGGTTGAGAAAGGCTGGGTTACACTGTTCCTGAAGACCAGTGCGGCTGAGTTGCTGCAGTAGTCGAGGTACTGTGATAAAGGAGAGGGAGACGAACAGCTCAAGGGTGCAGCAACTGACTACACTGCAACATCTTACTCTCCCTCCTCCCGTTCTTCCTCCATCCCATGCCTCCTGGGTTGTTATTGTTTTAATATTATGACCGTTGTAACCATATCTGTATCATGTATCTATATATCTATATTCGCAATGCACATCTAGGCTGCAGAAATGGGTGGGAAAGAAGAGTAGGTGCCTTTTTAAAATCGGTTGTTGTAAGTACCTGTATTAAAAGTAGTAGTAGTAGTAGTAGTAGTAGTAATCTGCTCCCCGATTTATGAAGAGTATTTTGACTTTTTGGGCGAACTATTTCAATGTTTTAAGGCAGCCGTTTAAGTAGAATAAGCACAGAAACCGCTTTGCACACACACTTACTGTGTGTACTGTATAATATAACATACGTATAGAATCCACTCCCCTAGCTTGCCTTTCTGATACTCCTACCTCTTTAAGAGCTCGCCCCCTCCCTTTCTCCACCCCGCCCACCCCAGTGGAGCCGGAAAAGCGCAGCGAACCCTCCACTTTTTGAGAAGCAGCGACGCCTCTGGAGCTGCCATGGAACCAGGTATAATTGATCCTTGAGTGGGAGGGGAAGCTGGATCAGGATCCGGGATGGGTGGGGGAAACAAACCGGGAATTTGCGCCGCTTCCGCTTCGCATGCTTTTAGAAGCGCCCTCTCTTTCCTAGAGTCCCGTTTTATCCTAGCACAACTTTCTGACGTTCCTTATCTTAGCATCCTTTCTCCCAAAGTGGAGCGAGCGTAACCGCCACCTGTCCCGGCGTGAAATCGGTGTCAGTGCCGATGAAGGAAAGATTTGGTTATTTATTACTTCCGTTTGTATATTCGTATATTTCTCTTTGCCCGGTAAGCCGTAAAACGATGCAAGCAGAAAACTTGACGTGGTCTAGACGTGGCGGGCGTCTCTTTTTTAAAAAGGGGAGCTGGTGGTCGAACTGCTCCGGGACCCCCGAGTCTGCGGCAGAGTTTGCAGCCCCGAGGGAAGGGAGAGGGAGGTGCGGAGTGTTCAGCTTTCGTTTCCTCCTCACCGTGTGTTCCCTGCAGGTGGCAATGTGTACGAAGAGGCGCCGGGCCACGGGCCGCCCCCCGACGGCCAGGGGATCGACGTCACAAACGGCCCTATCCTGAATGGCCCAGAGGTTCAGGTAAGAGGCCCCTCCCACTCCCCAGCAAAGTATTCATAGTGGGTGGAAATTGTCTTTCAATGGGTTTAAGAATGCGATCAGTTCTGCACAGCGGTTAGAGAGTGTCAGATAAAGTAAATAAATAAATGGTCCGCATGCCCACTCAGAAGTAAGCCATGCAGAATGAAATGGGTCTTTCTCTAGAGAAGCACTGTAGAATCTGCAGCCTGGGTTACTTTTGTAGTCAGCTTTCTGGCAACTTTGAGCTGCATGTGCTTGTTTAAGTTTTTTTTTTTTTTAATGAAACAATAAAATATTGTACGTCCTTGGTTGTCAAAAACTTATTCCTGAACTAGTGCACAGCTTCATATGCGGGGAAGTGAAGTTACAGGGAACCTTCTCGGCAGTGGCACGTTCTGAAGACATCTGAAATCAGCCCTGTATTGGGAAGCTTGTAATGTCTGATGTCTTGCTGTGTTTTTATATTAAGTTGGAAGCTGCCCAGAGTGGCTGGGGCAAGCCAGTCAGATGGGCGGGGTATAAGTAATTTGTTGTTGTTGTTGTTGTTGTTGTTGTTGTTAGGGAATAATATTTGTTGGGTTTCCCTTCACAAGAATAGAGTGAAGGAATGTTGTTGACTTCAGTAATATAGTTGGGAGGACTTTGCTTCACAACTGTTTCTTAGGACCATGCGTGTGCAGTTGTTTTCCCAGTGGTTGCAAAGATCTCTGGCTTCTTTCCCTTCCAAGAAAGTGCTTTGCCACAGTGACATTGTCTTTCCCCCAACACTTGAGCTGCAGTATTCTGTCACTTTGAGAAAAGCAATGTTCACCCAGCAGGTGCTTATGCCTATGAGTCTTATGAGCAGAATGTCATTTGCAAGTGTTAATGGGCATTTGCTGGCAAACACACCTGATGTCAAAGATGATAAAAGTCACACTGCTATTCCACCTGAATGCCCATGTTTGTTTCATGAAGGAATTAAACAGTTTGGTTTGTTTATAGAAGCTGCTGGTGGTGGTTAGGATGCAGTGCAATCACCTCTGCCAGTGGAAAGGGTCGTTGTTGCTGCTGGAGGGAAGGGAGAGAGATCTGTTCTGCTGTGGAAAAGGTAAAGGGACCCCTGACCATTAAGTCCAGTCTGGGGTTCCGGCGCTCATCTCGCTTTACTGGCCAAGGGAGAGGGCGTTTGTCCGCAGACAGCTTTCAGGTCATGTGGCCAGCATGACAAAGCCGCTTCTGGCAAACCAGAGCAGCACATGGAAATGCTATTTACCTTCCCACCAGAGCGGTACCTACCGGTATTTATCTACTTGCACTTTGATGTGCTTTCAAACTGCTAGGTGGGCAGGAGCTGGGACCGAGCAACGGGAGCTCACTCCACCGCGGGCATTCGAACCGCCGACCTTCTGATCGGCAAGCCCTAGGCTCACTGGTTTAGACACAGCTCCACCAGCAGCAAAATGCAATAATAGATCCAAAGCCCTGGAGATCCCCCAAGGGATGCAGTCATTGAGCCCCTCAGCTCAAGAAGTTAGCCACCACCTTCTGCTTTGCCTGGCTGTGCCTCTTTGGTCCTCTCTAGCCCCATTTAGGCTTGCTCTGTAAACCTGTTTGTAGGATCAGCATTCCCAATGCAAGTAACAGGAGTATTTATGTTGCATGTAAAGAAACAACAACAAAAAAGGGAAACGCTAGCAAACCCACCCTGTGCAGCAATAGCCTACCGTGAAAAAGAAGCAGCCCCACCACCTTTGCTGTTGTTCTTTCAGAATTGCTCATCTCCTTTGATTAAAAAAGAAGTGGGGGCAGGGGGGGCGGGAGAGGTAACTGCAATCCTTCCTCTGCAGATGTTCTTTCAAATCAGAGTTGCTCGTCTCTCGTGATTAAAAACAAAAGGGCAGGGAGTCATGTGCAGCCCTTCCTTCTGCAGCAAAATTCTCTTCTCCCTGTCTGTTACATGGAAGCTAAATACAGACCCGCTGTTTCTTTTGACGGAGAAAAACACCACCACACAACCTGGACGAGCATTGTCCTTGAGCAAAAGAACAGGGGCTTTCTTTCTTTGATGTGGAGGGGGGAAAGCCCAAAAATTTTATTTTTGGCATGTATGCTGGCTCTTCAACATGCATACAAGAACACGAGCATACCACTTATTCTCAGCAGCCTAATAATAATAATTAAAAAAACAGCCTTGGAATGGAGAACAGCCCTCTCTAGCAGTGCCTTCCTCACCCTAAGTCATTGGCTTTTTATTTATTTTAATAATAATAATTTATTACTTATACCCTGACCATCTGGCCGGGCCTCCCCAGCCAACAGAATATTTAAAACACGTTAAAACATCAAACATTAAAAACTTCCCTAAACATATTTATTGCATTTATATCCTGCTTTCTTGTCCAGAGAGCTCAAGGTGGTGAACACGGTTCCCTGCAAGGTTGGTTAGGCTGAGAGGCAGGGACTAACTCAAGTTCACCCAGTGAGCTTCATGGCCAAGTGGGGCTTTGAAACTTGGTCTCCCAGCTCCTAGTCTGGCACTCTATCCACTACCTCACAGTGGTCCTCATTTCTTTCTCTCTCCCTCTGAGATATATGGCATGCTGGCTCTCCGCCATGGGGGGGTTTGCCAGGGTGTTTCTCTTAACCCCCATGTGACGCTTCTGTCTCCAGCTGGATGACTTTGTGGGGGCTCATGCCGAGTATGACGAAGAGGAGGAGGAGAGCAAGTACTTCCGCCGCAAGCGCTTTGGTGTGATCAAGAACCTCTTGGCAGCCAGCTTGGGGGGAATGCTGACCTACGGGGTCTTTCTAGGTATGCTACACTTTTGTTGTCTTAATCTCCTGTTTATTCTTCTTAATCTCATTTTAACAAGATTTATGTTTGCATTATATTGAGCTTCTTGCACAACACTTAGAAGTCATTGCAATTAAGCGGTATATAAATGGTTGAAATAATGATGTCTCAAGGCAACTTGCAGCTTCCAAACTTAGTGGTATAGGGAGGCATGGAAGGACCAGGCAGCTGAATGGGAAACTCCAGGATCTGTTGGCTAAAGTGGATGATCAGCAGGATTCCACCACCATAGGGTGGTTATAGCCTGCTGAGATGTAGGGCAGATACAGCTTGACAACCATTTGGAATGGACAGATGTTTCTGCATCTCTCAATACTAGAAGCTGGAGCCATCCAATGAAGTTGAATATTGGAAGAGAAAAGGAAGTACTTCCTCATATTGTGTATAATTAAACTCTGGAATTTGCTACCGCAAGATGTAGTGATGGCCACCATATTGGATGGCTTTCAAAGGAGATTAAACACATGAATGGAGGATAAATGTATCTGTGGCCACTAGCCATGATGGCTACATAACTACCTCCAGGTCTAGAGGCAGCATGTTTCTGAATAGCATTTCAGGGAATGTGAGTAGAGAGTGCTGTTATGCACATGTTCTGCTCATGGCCTTCCCAGAGGCCACTACAGGAAAGGGGATGCTGGATTGATGAGCCTTTGGTCTGATCCAGATGAGCTCTTTTTGTGTTCTTGCCTGTCTGTTTCTTGTGGTTGGTTCCCTATCTTTGTTTTCAGCGGCTGAGCCAGTCCTGTGACAGCTCAGTGCTTTCCCTGTGGTTCTGACCACAGCTATTTCATACCAGCCTAGGACATGATGCCGTGGGTTCCTTACATGGGCCCATGATTGTTACGATTGCAATATTTTTGGTCTCTAAGCCAGGATTGCAACATCTGCTTGGGTGAAATCTTTATTTCCTCTTTCAATTCAAGCTGAAGTTGCAGAAGTCAAAATCCAACAGAAAAGTGTTGGTTTGCTGTGATAAAATTAAATCCAAAATGGTGACCTGTTGCAAACTTAAATCTCTAGTGGTGATTCATTGCACGTAGCACACCCGTTGTTTCATAAAATAGTGGAAAGTGCTACTTTGTAGTTCATAAAGACCCTTTGGGATTACAGGTGTTGATTTGCTTGGTTTTTAGGGGCTCAGTCCACCAAACAACACTGTTTTGAAACCTCTCCTTGGTCCTCTTCCATGGTCCTTGTACATGGTAATTAATGGAGGCAACGCTGATGTTTAGGGAACTGCATGTGTATCTTTATGTGGGAGCCCTAAAAATATGCTGTCTTCCTCACAAGGGCATTCTGGTGGCATAGTCCCAGAGGAAGCACTATCTGTTTTCATTTTCATTTTGCACATTTGATTCAGATCCAAAGGTTTTGGACCTTACCTTGTTGTGAAGGAGCAGGATGTGCAAGTTGCATCCTACTATTCCTCTGCAGCAGAATAACAGAATAGCACCATCCTACCAATCTAACAGGAGCAGATCCAGTGGCAGGGAGGAGAAGCAATTTATGATGCTTGGCATCCTGATGAAACCTGGGCCTCTGCCTCAGCTTCCAAGAGTACCGGTATATTAAAACGGGCGACTTTTTAACAATTTCACCCACTTGCTCCTGTTGGATGGTGTAGGTCTCAGTGTGGTGTTGAACTCACTGAGGAAGTAAGCGGAGGGATCCTGGACAAGCCAACTCTGTTCCTGAACATGACTATATCTTGCAGCCCTGGTGCAACCTCTGAATATTCCCTGCCGCTTGGAGAGGAGAGCCTTCATCAGCCACTGTTACCTTTCCCCCCCTTGGGTGGGTGGGGAGCTAGTTTAGCAGTGTGGTACCTGTACTGAACAAGGTTGTGCCAACTCTTAAGTGTCCCTGTCATCTTTCCTAGGCTTGCTGCAGATGCAGCTCATCCTACACTATGACGAGACGTACCGAGAGGTGAAATATAGCAACCTGGAACTACAGAACATTGACAGCAAGATGCTGATGGGCATCAATGTCACACCTCTTGTTGCCCTGTTCTACACTCCGATGCTCATCAGGTATTCCTCTGCTCTGACTTCCTGATCACCCCCTCTGAATACTCTTCATGCTATTCATATATATTTTTTGTTGGGGGGAGCTGTGCCTGGAATACAGATTTTGGGTGTGCGCCCATGCCAGGGGTTTTCTCACACTTTACCCTGCCAAAAGTGAGCGAAAACATGACAAGAGATGGGGGGAATGCACCTTCTGAAGCATGGAAGATTATGTAGCTTATCGTGGGAGAACAATCAGTGGGAGGTGCTAAAAACCCTCAGTGTGGACGCGCCATTCTTTTGGAAGGGGTGAAAAAACCTGAATCCTGTTTCCTGAGCTAGCTAGAACACAAGTAATTTCACAGTTGTTAAAACATTTCGCCCTGCCCAGAAAGACCTCTTTTTTCTGTCTTTCCAGATTCTTTGGCACCAAATGGATGCTGTTCTTGGCCGTGGGTGTCTACACACTCTTTGTCTCCACCAACTACTGGGAACGCTACTATACCTTGGTGCCATCGGCCGTGGCCATCGGGGCTGCCATTATACCTCTCTGGGCCTCCATGGGCAATTATGTCACCCGGTAAGCCTGATGCAGAAGGGAAAGACACTAGATTGAAAGACCTCCCCGAGTGTCTTTGCATGGCCCTTACCATACATAAGTACCATTCTGGTCACTTAGCGACTCTCCTTAACAATATTGTGAATTCCCGACCGGTGTTGGCATTGAGATGTTCCATCGTCAGTGTGGTAAAAGCGTTTTGGGTGTTCTGGTTGCCCCAACCTGCAGAAGCATTTCTTGGCAGCTTCCATGGGAGGAGGAATGTTACAGCAGGTCTAAGGAGCATGTGGCCCTCCAGATCTCCTTAGACTCTTGCTCCCATCAGCCGCAGCCAGCATAGGGGTGGTGGGAGCATCTCACAGCATAAATAAATATACGGTCGTACCTTGGAAGTTGAACGCCTTGCGAGACAAACATTTTGTCTCCCGAATGCTGCAAACCCGTAAGTGATAGTTCCAGTTTGCGAACATTCTTTGGAACCCGAATATCCATTGCGGTTTCCGCAGCTTCCGATTGGCTGCAGGAGCTTCCTGCAGCCAATCGGAAGCCGTGCCTTGGTTCCTGGACGTTTTGAAAGTCAAACGGATTTCTGGAATGGATTCCATTCAACTTCTGAAGTACGACTGTACTGACCTTCGTTTTTGACTTGTTATGCTTTTATTGTATGGTTTTCATTCGGTCGTGCTTCGATGTATTTTTGTGGTGTAGCAGTGTATACATATTTTTTTTATATATAAATGAATAAAACAAAAAAATCTGGAGTGCCACAGGCTCCCTACCCTGGTCCAGAGTGTGTCCTGGAGAGAGCAGGTGGGCAGCTGGTTGCACTCACCTGGCCATCTGATATGTTCGACTTGCCTCAACAGGATGGCACAGAAGTACTATGAATATGCAAACTACAAGTTGGAACATGTCCAGGAGCAGCAAAGGGCACCACGTGGGGCCTACAACTCCTACATTGTTGGCTTCCAGACTGTCTTTTACGCCATATTCTATGTGAGAGCTCTATTAAAAGGGTTTTTTCATGCACCTTTGGGGTGGAGCGGGATGTGTGTGTGTATTCCCCATTGTCTCTCCTTGTCTGTTGGGAAATGGCGGCCATGGCTGATATAGTTCAGTGAGGGGACATTCTCTGCACATGTTGGGTTTCTCTCTCTCTCCTGCCCACGGTTAGTTTATCGTCCCATTCTCTCTCGCCCTGTTTTCCAGCTGAGCTTTGTCTGTGCCCAGTTTCCCATGTTTTTCTTCGTAAAGGGGCATCTCTCTGATTTGAACCACACTCTCTCCAATGTACAGCACTGTGGTGAGTATCCTGGCTGAGGGGCTATAGCTCAGTGGGTAGAGCATCTGTCTTGCATGCAGAAGAGGTGTTTTGCTGGCTGGCTTGCTGTAAGGTGGAATTTGCTGCCTAGGAGTGTGGTGGAGTCTCCTTCTTTGGAGGTCTTTAAGCGGAGGCTTGACAGCCATCTGTCAGGAATGCTTTGATGGTGTTTCCTGCTTGGCAGGGGGTTGGACTGGATGGCCCTTGGGGTCTCTTCCAACTCTATGATTCTATGATTCTAAAGTAGCCATTTACCTCCACCCCCTTGAGCAAATTGAGCTTAATGTAAGTTGCCTCTCCAAGATCTTGGGGGTGGGGGTGGGGCAGATTGAAGGAGGAATTTGTTGTAAATTTACCTGTCTATGTATTGGGAGGAGGTTGGGTTACCAGACAAAATCACCTGTGCAGTTAATGAAAAGAATGAATGGGGAAAATAGGGGGATGGAGGGATTTGGAGAAATTTCTTTGGGAGTGTCTTGGAGCAAGTGAGTCAGTGAATGGTCTAGGCCTTACCAACTGCTGGCTCCAGCCTCATCCACTGGCATGCAACTTCCAACTGTCCATACACAGCCACCTCTGGGCAATAAGTGTTCCCATCCCCACCCTTTATACCTATGATCCTAATCTTTGGGGACCCTCTCCTAACTAGGCCTGTGGTCTCTGAAAGTGCTGTTTTTTCCCTTGCAGGGACAAAGAGCCATGGAATTCTCACAGGGCTTAACACCACAGTTCTGCAGAAGCTGCCACACAGCAATGAGCTCATCACAGTGGAGAGTGTGCTCATGGGAGTGGCCTTCCTCTCCATGCTCCTGGTATGAAGCTAGGGACAAAAAAGCACAAGGGCAAAGGCATGGATTAACTCGCCATGCTTGTGGTCATCATGAAATCAGTAGTAAAAGCAATACATTCTGCAACCCAGATTCCTCTGCCCCTAAAACGTGTACACAGTTGGCAGGTAAATCACATACAAAGCAAATGTGTTCATTGTGCATGTGATAGTGCAATCCTCTTGAACCCCCTGTGTACACAAGAAGAGCCTGCTGGATCAGGCCAGTGGCCCATCTAGTCCAGAATCCTGTTCTCACATAGGCTAACCAGATGCCTATGAAAAGCCTGCAAGCAGGACATGGGCATAACAGCATTGTCCCCTCCTGCTGTTTCTAGCAGCTGGTATTCAGAAGGATATTGTCTCTTGACAATGAAGGTTGTGTGGCTGCATTCCAGGCGGGTTGAGGAATATGTCCCATCCGGAAACATAACTATGGATCAGTGTGTTGACCTGTATATCTGCAGCAGCCAAACACTAGGATTGCCTCTGTCTTTACCTAGCTGGGTATGGGTGCTCCACCTGTATGGGCTGGAGCATAGGGTAAGTGTTGCTGCTGCTGCTGCTGCTGCAGCATGGATTGTGGACCCAGAAAAGAGCTTTCAAGTGGTACCATGCAAAGATGCAGCCATATCAAAACTGTCCCTTAATATAGGGGGAAATGAGGTTAAATGAGAAGAATGAACAAAATCTCTGGTCTATGTAAATGTGATCCATTTATTTATTTTACCTTGCAAGGGGTATGGACACTGGGTTGCCATTGAAAACAGCAGCCCCATGTCGAGTTCTCTTTGCCCCATCTGTAATACTTAGACAGACTTCTGATGTTATCTTGTTGCATATTTCTCTGCCTCACATCACTGGCTGCCACCAGTGTCTATGTTTGGCAGGGGAGGTGATGGGACAACGCAGGAAATTATGCTTAAACATTCCCAGAAGAGATGGGGGATCTGTGGCCCTCCTTATAATTTGTGGCCTGACCATTGGCCATGCTGGCTGGGGCTGAGTTGGAGTTGCGCTATCGTGTGGACGGTCACGGGTGCTTTTAACAAGGAGAGTATAGGGAGAGCCCTGGTCATTTTTGCCCAGCTTCTGATATCTCAGTGCCACACCTTTCTGTTTCCGCAGGTGTTGCTTCTGTGTGGCTCAGCATATCGCCCCACAGAGGAGATAGATTTGCGCAGCATTGGCTGGGGCAACATATTCCAACTGCCTTTCAAGCACATGCGGGACTACCGCCTGCGCCACCTCATTGTCTTCTTCATCTACAGTGGATTTGAGGTGGTCTTCTTCTGCACTGGCTTCACCCTGGTAATGCGAAGTCCTCCCGGGTTTGGAGACAGGAAGGGCTGGGCACACAAGTACCTCCGTGCTAACCAAAAGGTCCTTCTTCTCCACTTCCCAGAACTATGGCGTCTGCTCCATCGGCCTGGAGCGCATGGCGTACATCTTCACCGCTTATGGACTCTCCTCTGCTGTCTGCTCCACCCTGGGTCTCTCTATGCTGTGTCTGCCTCGCCAAGTACCACTGCTTGCCGGAGCATCGGTCCATGCCATCCTCTTGATTGGCCTCTTCTGTTGGGCACCTCAGGCCCGTAGCTTAGGCGAAGCAGCCCTGCTCTATCTGGTAGCTGCACTCTGGGGTCTTGGCAGTGCCCTCAACAAGACAGGCCTCAGCTGTGAGTAAAACAATACCCCTTTTGTGTCGGAGCCTTATACCAAGTCAGATCATCAGTCTGTCTACCTCACTATTGTCTATGGCACTGTTTCCCAAACTTGGGTCTCCAGCTCCCACCATCCCTGACCACTGGTCCTGCTAACTAGGGATGGTGGGAGTTGTAGTCCGAAAACAGCAGGAGACCCAAGTTTGGGAAACCCTGGTCTACAGTGACTGGTAGCAACTCCCAAAGCTTTCAGCCACAGTTCTCTCCCAACCTGCCTGGATATGCTTGGGATCAAACCTGGGACCTTCTGCATGTGAAGCAGAGGCTGCAAACATTGCCTGCACTTGGTGTAGTAGCTGTTGTACCTTCCATAGGCTAGGACAGGAGTAGCCAATGCTGTGCCCTGCTGTTGGACTCTCAACTCCCATCAGCCCCAGCTAGCATGGTCCATGGCCAGGGATGATAGGAGTTGGGAGTCCAACGACATCTGGAGGACATCACCTTGGCTTTCTCTGGACTAGGAGGTACAGCAAGCTGAGCTGGACAATACGATGGTAACAACAACTCTCTGAAATGATCGAAACAAAATAGGAAATTCTTTCCAGTAGCACCTTAGAGACCAACTGAGTTTGTTCTTGGTATGAGCTTTCGTGTGCATGCACACTTCTTCAGATGCATGCACACGAAAGCTCATACCAAGAACAAACTCAGTTGGTCTCTAAGGTGCTACTGGAAAGAATTTCCTATTTTGTTTCGACTATGGCAGACCAACACGGCTACCCACCTGTCTCTGAAATGATGTGATAGATGCTGGTTACCTGGAAGAGGCTCGATTCTAACTGCTTGAATGGCAGGTAGTGTCTTCTGTGAACTTCAGTCTCCCTTGACTGCATCATTGATCACTAGTAGAGCAAAATAATGGGCTTGTTCACACATGGCACTCAACACAGATGCAAGTAGTTTCTCCATCTGTACAAGTGTCTCTGTGAAACACTGTATGCTTGTTGATCTATTGTGTACACAGCTGAACATTACTTGTCAACAACTATGTGAGTGTACAGCTCATTTGTGTACATGCATTATAGACTGGTCATTCGTGAGCACCCCTAGTAACTGCCCCAAAGAGATTTTTCCATGGTTTGTTACACATTTTGGAGGGGAGTATTTTATGAGATGCATTATTTTCCTAACCTTTCAAACCAGTCTGTACTGAGAGCAGCGGAAATAATGCAGCGGTGTCTTGTAGCACCTTAGAAGGCTTAACACATTTATTATGGCATAAGATTTCTTGGATTGCAGTCTGCTTCTTCAGAATCATGAAGGGTTATCAGGTCCGTGTGTGTGTGTGCGTGTGTACGTACACACACACACACACACACACACACACACAGGTGAAGGGCGATTGTGAAGAATAAGATAGGCAATGAAAGCTAATGGTCTTTGAATCTAGTTGCTGCATCCCTGTCCCCTGCCCTTTCCCTACAGCACTCCTGGGGATACTTTATGAAGACAAGGAGCGTCAGGACTTCGTCTTCACCATATATCACTGGTGGCAAGCCATAGCCATCTTTGTTGTTTATCTCTGGTCTGGACTGCCCATGAAGGTAAGTGGAAAGCCTGGCATTGCATGAATTCTTTGACCTCTCTGGCTCTTGGTGGCGTATGAAGATTACTTTGAGAGTTCCTCTGGCCTAGGGATAATAAGAGAATAAATCTAAAGCCAGTAGTGTTGTGAAAGAACTTGAAGGAATGAGCAGAAAGGAATAATGGAAGACACCTAGGAGCCTAGATGACGGTTCTCCTTTGCCTAGGCCATACTTGCAGAACTGACCTTTTTGTTAACTGATGGAGTCTCTCTTCCTTCTAGGCCAAGTTATCCATCCTGCTCGCTACCCTGGTAGCTGCAGTATTATCTTACCTGTGGATGGAGCGTAAAGTAGCCCAGATGATCCCTCATCGCCTCCCCAAAATTCCCAAGCCCCGTCACAAGGTACGGGGCTACCGCTACATGGACGATGACAACTCTGATGAGACTGGCTCTGAGAAGGAAGAGGATAAGGAGAGCGACTCCTCTGAGGAAGAGACAGAAGGGGAGGAACCCAGTGGCCTCCGTGATCAACCTCGCCGAAGGAACAGATGTTCCTATGAGCAGGCCTTGGGAGAGGAAGGGGGAGAGAATGTGGGTTAGTGCCTGCCCTTTTCTCACCTGTCTGGGTTGGGATATGACTGTCAGGTGCCTTTGGCATCAGCCTCTCTCCATCGCTTGAATCCTCTTTCTGCCATGTTTCAACTTTGTTGGGACCACAGGCTGTGTTTGAGCCATTTCCTTACCTCGCTCCTGACACTTCAGCTCCAGTTGGAAGAGAAGGAAGCTTCAAAGGCACACTTCCTGACAAAAGTTCTTCATGCCTCCCCTGCCTAATATGTGTTGGGATTCATAATTTCCAACTTCAAACTGTGGGTGGTACAATTTATCCAGGCATATCCCCATGGAACAGTTTAGGTGAATTGTGATAAATAAGTACAAGGTACAAAATGTCAACACTTAAGATGCGTAAGCCCCTGGAGGTTGGGAGAAGGGGAATTACGTCAAACCTTTCTTAGTCTTCAGAAACAAATGGCAGTAAAGTCTTGGTACATTTTCATAAGTTCTTTTACTGTGTAGGTTGGCTCCTGAAGGTGTTTCTGTGGCCTATCACAGTTGGCCCTATTGCTGGTGGGTATTGTCTCTCTCTCTGATAATATGCAAGTTTATCCACTAAAGACCTTGCAACAAAATTGATCCTGCTCATTCGACACCCAGTGCTCACATGATAAACCAATAAAGAACCTTGTCTTCAACTGTTGATAAATTGTACTCGGCATAAAAGTTGACTGGCAGCAGCTGTGTGTCAGCTGTCTTACTTAGCAGGAACTGTTGGTGTAGCCGAGAATTTAGCAGCTCATCACAGCCTTCTTCGCACAGCGTACAGCATGGTGGTGTAATCCAGGACCCAGGAACAGAACTTGCTGAACAGTAGCTTTTATTATATGGAGCTTTGTACAAGTTACTATATACACAGACTCTCAGAACTCTCATCAGGAACTTCCAACTGCACAGTTCCTGAGCACTATGCAGTGATTGCTCTTTGGTTGTAAGGCAGGGCCCAATTTCGCCCATGAGGCCCATTTTCCCCAAACTACTCACCTGCCCCACACCTGATGTCAGCTGCAGGGCAAGTAAAGATGCAACATGATTGGCTGTATGACGGGTTCTCCATGAGGAACTTATACAGTCACACTCTGCAGACGGCAGATTTCCTAGCTCTGTGTGTAGTGCTTGGGAAGCGCTGAGTGCAGGACATAGGAAGCACTTTGCACATCACTGACTGGCTGCCAGGTGCTTGGGAAATGATGTGCAAAGAGGCTTTGACAGGTGTCAGTCATCTCGAGATTTCAGGTTGCCTTGTGGGTTTGACGACCCTAGTTAGGAGAGAATCTTGGGCAGCTGCCTCAAGCTTAGACTTTGAATCCTGAACTGGGGGGGGGGGCAGAGGGGAGCTTGGCAGGGCATTGTGGGCACCATGGCATCTGCAGGGACCATGTTGGCAAAGCCATATGAAGGCAACACTGAGCTAGGTAGTCCAGTGGCCTGAAGAGATGCAAGACAGTGTCTTGTCTTCTTGGTGCAAGGACCCAAGATTAATCCTCAGCATAACACTGACAGCTGAAAGGAAATCAGGCAATACTGTAAATATTTGGGGCAGGGAAGAAGTAGGGGCACTGTGGAAAGAACATCCTCCACAAGGCAATCTCTTGAGTTGGGTGTGTGTGCAGAGGTGAGATTCAAACGCAATTCTTCATTGCTCATCATGCCTCAGATAGTGAGCTACAGTATTGCACCAGGAATATTCATTATTGTAAAGGATCCTGCTTACTTTCCCTGATCCTTAAGATCGGACCCTATTTTTATATGCTTCAGTTCCCTCAAAACCTGTTTTTATCGTTTTTAATGTGCCTTTATACTACTGTTTTACTGGTTTTGTATTTTTGTTTTAGTTGTTTATAGTGTTACTACCTTGTATAATTCAACACTGTATATTTTTTTTTAATGGTGAAACTGTTTCTAAATGATTTTAAATAAAATACATTAATAAAGGTTCACTGGAAGCAAACGCCTTAAGAGATGCAGCAAATATATTTCAGTGAAAGGAGAACATTTCCAACCCTAGAGATCCTTATAAAATTATTTGGGATTGAGGAATTCTCATTGAATGGCACATCTATGTTTTACATCTGTGTAGGTGTGACAGGCATGGAAATACCGAGAGACCAAAAAGTTGGCAACTCAAGTAGACAGGAAGGAGCCAACCCTGATTTCCCTTCTGTGCCTCCAGCTGGTCCTACCCCAGCTTTCCTTCAGCCGCATTCTCTTGGAGTTCTTCCCTCCCCATCCCTATTAACTGCCCCTTGTCCTTTTGTAACATCAGAGGGAGTCCATAGTTAACAGCATCAGCACAGCCTCTATTTGCCAACAAATGTGTGAGTGTACATCTGTCTACATTTGTTTTGTGTGAGGTTTTTAGTACTACAGGTAACATTCTACATCTGGGCAGCCCAGATTCTGCCAATGTAGTAATCTCAGCTATACAAATGTAATGGAGTAGAAGAGCCTTCCTAAAAATATTGGGGGGGGGGGGACAAAACCCACAACTGAAAACAAAAATCATAAACACTTAGAAACAGCAGGAACTTTTGGCAATGAAATGGCCGTTCTCAGTTGATTGGGCAGGAGTGTCAGATCTACAAATGAATTCAAACTCCGCCATTCTGTTGGAATCTCCTTTCTGAAGTAATACAACTTTCCAGTTTGTTAACAGAATATCCAGGGAGACCAAAATTCTCCCTCAGTGGTTTCTGAGTGTCACCATAGTTTTAACTACAGGTAGGTAGCCGTGTTGGTCTGCCATAGTCAAAACAAAATAAAAAATTCCTTCCAGTAGCACCTTAGAGACCAACTAAGTTTGTTCTTGGTATGAGCTTTCGTGTGCATGCACACTTCTTCAGATACACTGAAACAGATGTCACCAGACCCTTATATATAGTGAGAGAGTTGGGAGGGGTATTACTCAGAAGGGTGGTGGGAATGGGTGATTGGCTGATAGGTGTGGAAAACCTGTTGATGACTGTTAACGACTGCAATTGGTCTTACAGGAAAAAGCATTTTTAAACGTTTGGTTCGTTTCCTCCCATGTATTGATTGATATCTTGCATTGAAACAACCCAGTATGGCTTACGTAGATAACTGCCAGAAGTGGCCTTCTGTTTTGTTTCCTCTTCCTAAGAATAACGCTATTCGCTCTTTAAAGGAGAAAAAAAAGTCAACAGAAGGCGGGGGGGGGAGGAGACAGATGATGCTTAAATAGACCGAGCTCGCTTTCCTCCCATCCACGTGTCCCCTCCTTAGGCTGCCGGGAAGCAGAGTCCTTCCTCATTTTCTGAGGACTACAGTCTCCACAATGCACTTCGGCCGGCACTGCGCAAGCGCAGGCAGTGACCTCAAAGGCCCTCCACTGCCTAGAGGCTTCCGGGAAGTATAGTTCGGAGCTGCGCGGCGTCTGCGGCGCAGTACGCCGAGGCGGACTCCACCCCCCATCATGCTCTGCGGGGCGGAGGCGACGGCGTGAGGGCGAGCGGACGACGCGGGGTCAGCCAGTCACGTGCAGTACGAGGTGCGTGTGCCGTTGATGCTGGAGGAGGAGGAGACGGAGACGACGACGAAGAAGAAGACGACGACGACGACGGTGGAGGCGGAGGCTGCCGCTGCTGCTCCCGCCGCCGCCGTTGTTGTTTCCGCCGCTGTTGCTCTGGCTGCGCTGCGCGGGGACTGTTTTCGTCGCTCTCCGCGGCTCGGCCCGCAGCGCGCGCCAGGGAAGCCCCCGAGCCGCTCGGCCGGGCGACGGCAGCACCATCGGCAGCATGAGCGACAACGATGACATCGAGGTGGAGAGCGACGTGAGTCTCCCGCGGCGCTTCCTCCCCGCTCCCCTTCCCCGATCTCCCTCTTTCCCTTCCCGGCGTTTGCTCGGTTGGCCAGTCGGTGCGCCCGCAGGGACACCCGCGCGGGTCTCTCTCTCTCTCTCTCTCTCTCTCTCTCTCTCTGTGTCCGTCTGTGTGTCTCTCATTGCAGGAAGAGCAGCCGAGCTCTCTCGAGCAGCCCCCGGTGCTTATCTCTTCACAGGCCCCGTTTCCCGGCCCCCACCCGCGGCCTTTCTCCCCACCCGGCAGAGAGAGAGAGGCCCGGCCGGTGTGGGGTGTTTGTGTGTGTGTTGTTGGCAGGCGCCTCGTCCTGGCCCGCAGTCTCGCCTGAAGGGGGAGGAAGAGGGGCGGGGGGCGGCTTCGTCTGGGGTCGGAGAAACAGACAGACAGACAGACACCTGTTTGGGAGAGATTGTGGCGGTGGCGAGGCTGGAGCTGCTCCTGGGCTGGGCTCCAGGGGAGGAGACTTTTATCTAGGCCTCGTGCAGCCTGGCTGGGTAGTGATGGTGGTGGTTGGAGGTGGGGGGAGGCGAAGGGATTAGAGGGGGAAGCAAAGGACGAGGTGTTCCGAGTTTTTTTGGGGGGAGGGGGGCGACTGTGGGCTGAATGCCAAGAGTGGAGAGTCGAAAATCTGGGGCAGGGAGCAGCCATTGTCGTGTTGAATATAGATGGTTCGCAGAAAAGGCCGAAACCACAATTTTGCAGTGGGGTGAGGAGGATTGGCTGTGATGGGAGCCCTGGCAGTTTCACCCTTGATCTGCATCCCGCCTCCCAGGCCAGGCATGTGATGGATTCATATACTGCAGAGGGGAATTGCCTACATTGGCAGAAAGCATATAGCACTATTTATTTCCTTGGGGGTCTGGAGGAGTCGAAGACACGCTGTCTGGAGGAGCAGGGGCTTTAGAGAAAAGACATCCACAAATAATCGGGGGTGGGTGTTTTAAAAAATGCATATCCCTGGTCTGTAGCTTTATCCTTCAGGGCAGCAAAGTGCTCTGTCTTTGAAAGACCTCATTGGGGCTTCCTGTTTGAAGGGTTTTCTGCTTGTAGGATGCTGAATGCTGAAGGTTCCAAGAGGGTTGTGGAAGAGCCCCCCTCCTGCTGCTGCTGCCAGGGGATTTAATGAGCGAGAAGCTGGGAATTCTCTTATTTTGGTGTTTAATCTCCTTAGTGGATTATAGTGGAAATGCTGGCCTCTACAGAAAACTTCCACAAAGCAGCTTACTCTCAGTTGTTGAATATTTAATTTTTATATATGCGTGTGTGTGTGTGTGTGTGTGTGTGTGTGTGTGCTACTTGGATGTGCTTTCTAGCATCCCTAGCAATTTATAGTAAAAGCGAATTTCAGGGTTAAAGCCTTCTTATTCTTGAAATCTACACTATGATGCACAGCTTTGTTTGTGACCATGCAGAACAGCCACTGATAGGGTTTTTCTGTGTTGCCTTTGCTTGTTGGAAAGTTTCTTGTAATCTATTGTAGCACTAGAAACTTGTGGATGCTGGTATACTACAGCCTCTATAAGAATTTAATGAAGTAACTTTGCTTGTTGAGTGTGGATAAAAGTGCATAGGAGAGTAGTGTTTAATGTATAGTCAGCATTTTAGAAAAAGGGTGGATTGATTTCTAATTAAATTATAAAGAAAAAATGTCAAGTTTAAGTCAAGTTTCCTATTTGAAATCCACATGTCTACTGAACAAGCATACATACTGACTAGTTTCTATAGCAGCCTTTCTCAACCTTGGGTCCCCAGATGTTGTTGGACTACAACTCCCATCATCTCTGACCACTGGTCCTGCTACCTAGGGATGATGGGAGTTTTAGTCCAACAACGTATGGGGACTCAAGGTTGAAAAAGGCTGTTCTATAGCAAAGCATACTGACTTGCAGCTAAACACAGCTTTTATACAAACCAGCAGTATAATCCAAAACCTTCAGCTATGCAGTGCAGGTTGGTTGCAAACTTGCACCTGCTCCATTAAACATTAGTTATTGGGCAAAAAGGAAACTTCACTGAAAAGTGAATGTCCATGCTGATTGTCAAAAATATCAATAATTTGAAAACTCCCATTACAAGAAGGATGGGGAGGCTCTTACTTCCTGCAACTTCCTCTGTTCCCCTGAAAAGCTCCTCTAGAGAATTGGTGGGACAGGGCTTTGTGACCCCACCTTCCAGCAGGAGCGTCCAGTAAATTTCAGTTCCTTCCACAAACAGGAGTAACTCCTATGCTGGAACCATACAAACCTGTGCCCCTTAGGATGCCACAAAAAAGTCATGTATTTATCATGATTGGTATCAGGTTTGTTTGTTTGTTTGTTTTTTGCCAAAATACATATTTCCCCTTATTTGTATTCTTCTATGCATCTTTAAATAGAAAAGCATTCTATTTAACAGTAAATGTGTTTAATAGATTGCCATGATTTAGTTTTAAGAGATTGTAAGTGTAGATCATGCTTAACATTTGTATTAAATTAGGATTCCATTTTAAAGCATGTTATATAAAATCTATTTTTAATAACGAATACTGATCCACCTTGAGAAAAACTAACTTAGTTGCTGTTGTACATGCCTGTCCAGTTCAAATTGCCTGGCTTTAGAGAATTTACAGAGGTCCAGCTTAATATTTACTCAGTTTAACAAATCAAGGTATAAAATGCTTTTCCTCCTCGTTGTGCTAAACAGGAAAACATACCTTAGAAAAATAATTCTGTTTCCATGGTGAAATATGCAACCACCGAAATTCATGTTGCTGAAGAAAGAAGCAAAATTATTTCTACTTACTTTCTGGTGGATATTCTTAGGAACAGTAGGTCTACAGAAGAATTTTAAGCTATTGACATTTCCTTTAAAATATGACTGGGTTGAAGGCCAGTGGGTGATGTTTCACAGAGAGCTGCTAGGAGGTTGACTAAAGCTGAATAGGTGAGAAAATCAGCATTATGTTTTCAAAATTTTGTGTTAATGGTTACATTAATTTTATTGATAATGAAAATGTCTATTTTGTTTTGTTCTGGTAAATTCATGTTTGTAATGTGCAGTTGCAGGTGTTGAGAAGCCAGTTGTGTTAAGGGGGGGGGAAGCAACAAACAGGTAGCATTTTACTTGCATTAAAAGCATTTCATATACCTCAAGGATGTGTGTTGCGTTTATGGTGTGGTGTGTGTGCTGGAACCCTTCCAGCTACCTGTAGTTGGGTTGTTTTGTTTCACGTCCTTCCATTTTTGCAAATTGACTTTCTAACCATGGTGCATTTTTTGTAGGGAGAGGGGCTATAGCTTAGGAGTAGAGAATGTGCTTTACATGCAGAGTAGGGATGGGATAGACCCCTCTCTGAAATACTGGGGAGCCGCTCCCAGTCAGTATAGATAATATTGAATTAGATGGAACAATGGTCTAACTTGGTATATCAGCAATGTTCCTGTGAGATAGTTTTGATTCTTATGGTAGGTGAGCACCATGATAGAATTCACTCAGTGTACTTGGACTACTCATTATATTTTAGGAGAACAACTTTTATTTGAGTTTTGTAACATTGCTACATAATTTAATTTGTGATGACTACAAATTCAAAGGCACTTCTCAGTTGTATTGGTTGGTGAATGCCATTATGTGAAGGAGAGTACTAAACATTTGCCAATTGTGTGAGATGAGCACAGGCTTGTGGCTGCCATTCCATATAGAAATTTGGGAATATTCTCCTTTCTGAGAAACAACATGCTTTCAGTGGCTAGTAGGGCTGAGCGATGTCTAAATAAGGATGGAACTATTGTAGAGGTGAATGGGGTACTGCTCTGGCAACTGCTACTACAGTACTTAGGAGTCTAAAACAGATACATTTTTATTTACTTTTAACATACTGTTACAGCTTTTATCTTATAGTACAGTTGTACCTTGGATCCCAAACACCCTGGGACTCAGGCGTGTTGGCTTCCAAACACCACAAACCTGAAAGTGTTTGTTCCGATTTGCAACTGTTCTTTTGGAACCCGGACATCCGACGGGGCTTACACAGCTTCTGATTGGCTGCAGGAGCTTCCTGCAGCCAATCAGAAGCCACAATTTGGTTTTGGAAGTTGAACAGACTTCCAAAACTGATTCCGTTTGACTTACAAGGTATGACTGTATAAAGTAACAGGGAAGGCTGGAAACATGAAAGAAGCGATGACCAACACCACAGCTTTTCCCACATCACGATTTTTTACATAGCACATGCACACATCATAATTCATGATAAATATGCCAAATATTATGAAATTGTTACCACAATATTTACTTCCAGCCAATTTTGGACAATTTATTGATACATCACCTGGCCCTAATGATCAACTTAGGCCAATTAATTTCAATGGGGCTACTCTAAGTAAAAGTTGGATACAACAGTGAAATAATAAAATACCATAAAAATTTACCACAGCAATAATAAAAACCTGAGTTCTGGCAGCTTTGCCTGCATTATCTGAGTACTTTGAACTGATTTTGGACCATGTATTGATACCTCGCCCAGCCCTAGTGGCTACTTATATTGCCTCTAGCATTTTATATTTTATGGGGGTAATTGGGGCACTATAAAGCAGAAGTAGTCCTCCAGTATGGGACGCGGGTGACGCTGTGGGTTAAACCACAGCGCCTAGGGCTTGCTGATCAGAAGGTGAGCGGTTCGAATCCCCGTGATGGGGTGAGCTCCCGTTGCTCGGTCCCAGCTCCTGCCCACCTAGCAGTTCGAAAGCACGTCAAAGTGCATGTAGATGAATAGGTACTGCTCCGGTGGGAAGGTAAACTGTGTTTCCGTGCGCTGCTCTGGTTCGCCAGAAGCGGCTTAGTCATGCTGGCCACACGACCTGGAAGCTGTACGCCGGCTCCCTCAGCCAGTAACGCGAGATGAGCGCTGCAACCCCAGAGTCGGACACGACTGGACCTAATGGTCAGGGGCCCCTTTACCTTTTAGTCCTCCAGTTTTGTTGCACAGTATCTCCCATCATTCCTAACCATTGGTTATTCTTGCTCTGGCTGATGTGGGTTGGACTTCAACAACATCTCAAAGGCCATAGGCTAGCCCACCCTGTTGTAAAGACCAAAGAGTCCTGTTTTAGGGCAGTATGGAAAACAAACTATGAAGTCACATCCAGCTCGCTATGTAAATCTGTAAGTTTTTGAATGGGTGACTGTTTGATGCCTTGAGTCTTGTCTACTTAGAAGACCAGGGTAAAATTACTGTGTGCCACAATTGTTGCATGTGGTTCAAAGCCTATTGTGCTGCTGTGGATGCCTGTAAAAGTTGCTTCTTTTGAGAACTGTCTCTTTAGGTTGAGATAAAGCAGAATGTTGTGAGGCTGCCAAATGCCCATTGTGATGTGATAAATACATATTTTCAGCTGCCAAAGACTGAGCCTTCAGTGTGCAGCATTATGGCTAGATTTCAAAGAACTTTCCCCAGCATTTGGTTCAGTATGGGCCTAGTTGCTGTCAAACTCATGATCTGTCTTAACATACCTACCTGAATAAAAGACTGAGATCCCTCCTTTATATTCAGCTGCCTGACTCCTGATGAGCTATAAAACCAAGATTGGGTTTTCAGAGCTAAATTCCACTGTTTCTTTTCTGGTTTGAATGGGTTCCTATCCATGAGTTCATGTACGTTACACACAGTTCTAACTGTCAGACTCTATTAAGACAGAAGAATATTGGTTTCCTCCCTCTTCTCAGCCCTCTTTCTTGCCAGCAGCTGATATTTTCCTGGACAGTCCAATGGTTTTGAAAGTAGCTGATGAGGTAGTAATGGAGAGTGGCATGGCAGTGGGCCACCGTACTCTGATGAATGGAGTCTAGTGTTTTCTTGCTATCCTTATTCGGCATTTAGTTTGGCATGTGCCAGCCAGAACTCATTGGATTAGATTTGGCAGTCTTTCCTAAATGCAATTCACTTGCTTTGAATTATTGCCAGTAGTACGTTACAGTAGGGCCAGGTGCTACATCCACTGTTAACTGGGCCCGTTGTTACAAAGCGATTTGAGGAAACGTGACATTTAGCATACCACAACCAATGGTATCTGTGTCACCTTAGCCATAGTTGTGATATTGGGCTTCTCTTGATAAAAAAACGGATAGCTCACCTGCATTACTTTGGTTTTCTAGGTTCCTTAGAATTCCCCAGAACTACCAATGTAATGTACCAGCTATAAAATGGGGAGCAGGGTTATATTTTCAATGGTCAATGTTTTTATAGTTTGCCTTTAAATTCATGTAATAGTTCCTAAATATGGCAATACATACTTGTTTAGGCTTGGTGAAATTAGCTAGTTGAACTGGCTTTTGAGATCAGCATCAGTGTTAGAAACTCACATATATAAGCCAGATGGCACCTTAAACCTACATTACAGTCGCCACAACTAAATGTCTAGGCATCATTCCCCCCCGCCCAAGGAATTTCTTCTTCATTTCATTTCTATACTGCTTTATATTTTAAAGAAAAAATCTCAAAGCAGTTTGCAACACACTAAAACATCAAATGCAACAATCCAGAATAAAACAAATTCAAGCTTCAAGAAAAATATTTCAGATCCTCCTCTAAGTGACATTTTGCTTTCTGATTATTTATTTACCTACTTAATTTACCGGTATATAGCTGCCCCATAGTAGAAGTACCCTAGGTGTAATGGTTGGAATGTCGGACTAAGACCTGGGAGATCAGGGTTCAAATCGCCAATCATAAAGCTCACTACGTAACCTTGGACCAGTCACAGCCTCCTAACCTACCTCACCAGTTGGTTAGAGCATGGTGCTGATAATATCAGAGTTGCAGGTTTGATCCCCATATGGGACAGCTGTACATTCCTGCATTGCAGGGGTTTGGAATAGATGATCCTCAGGATCCCTTTCAACTCTACAGTTCTATGATTCTCGAAGGGTTGTTGTAGGGATGAATTGATGAGGGGGGTGAATCATGTACTCCTTGGAGAAAAAGCTGGGATAGAAATGCAATAAATGAGCTCTTTCACTTACCTGCTTAAGAAAGCTGGAGAGGCCAACCAGATGGAGATGTCAGTCACCAACCTGGCATCCCAAGATCTCCAATTGGACCTGCACCAGTAGCAAAATGAAACTACCTAATTTCTAACACTGCTCAGCATGCAATAAAATTGCCTGAATGGACATGTGATTTCATTTTATAATATCTCAGCACTGCTGTGACTGGCATTAACATTTGTAGTGGCACTAATAATTTTAGCGGTATTACCCCATGAACAATTAGGCAGTGGCCTTCTATCATATCTGTTAATGACTCTGTGTTGGGCACTCTCCAGCCATTTTGAAACCTTTTTATGTCTGTTTGTTTAGGCTTCTATAAAATTCTTAAAAATAAATAAATAATATCTTAGTTATTACACTGAAGTAGATTCTTGTTATAAGCACACACATGGCCAAGTATTAAAGGGTAACTGGAAATAGTTACAACTACTGTGGTCCCTGGGAAGATTCTGTGGCTACTTTGCTGAACTGGTTGTAAGAAAGTGGTGTTACATATGCAACCAGTAATCATTATCACACCACCTCAAAATTAACTCCTGTATGGGAAAGTGTCTGCAACTAGCACTTTGGTCATTCTGTGGTAACTTGACTACAGTGTGGTGTGTCAGGTAGAGTTATACCTTCTCTATTTTATTCCTCTGGATGCAGATAATATCACCAGTATATTTTTCTTTTCCTTATTTTTACCATGGTCATATTCATGGCTTCTTATGTAATCTTAGAGACCAGTGCAGCCACTTGGCAACTACGGTAGTGTGAGCAGATTTTAGGCTCTTCTAGTTTCCTCTACTTTCCTGATCTCCTTAAAGTCATTTCGGCAGCACTTTATACATATGCAACTGCTTTGCATTAATTTTTCAAATGCCTACAAATCTAGAAGCTATGGAGGATCATCTCCTTAAATTGCATCATTTGGCACATTATTAACATAGGGATTTACATTTACAACAATTTGGTCTTTTTTCCATATTACTCAATACCTTAACTAAATTGCACATTTTCTTTTCTAGTGTGGCCTTAAGTAGCACCATAGGACACTAGTGAGTTTGGGTCCTATTCCTTTTTCAGAATGATGGTTTTTTCTTTTCTTTTCTACGTGTTGGTATGATTTGAGTCACTTTCTTCTTTAGCTAACCTTGAAGCATTTTGCTGCAGGCCAGTTCTTGGCTTGAGATCTCTGAAGATAGTGTATGTGAACATGGAATTTAGTCTGCCTTTTCACAAATAGCTAGTTTGCCACTTGCACTCTGGATGCACACGGTTTAATAACCGTAGATGGGCTGACAACAAATATCATCGGTATCCCTTGAACTTGTTCTTCCTTTCCTTTCCTTTTTAAAGTAATAACTGTCTGGCAGATCCAAGTGACCTGTGTGTCTCCTACTGTGACCTGTGTCAGAGGAAAAGATTGGACCACTCCTTGTTAGTCAAGCTCTTCCTCTAACAAGGTGACCTAAAGGGAACTATGACAGACAAAAATAAGTTCTTTGTGTTTTGGATTTGGGGTCCAGCCTCGCCCAGAGTGCCTGTTTACTTCTGGCAGACAATTTCTGTGTCTGGAGCTGGGTGTGGGATCATTGCCAAACCTGTGTGACTGGAGACTGCCTTGACATTTGAAAGGTGGGGTTCCATTAATCATAGTTTGAGTTCAGCGTGCCACCGGAATTGCCTTTAAAAGGCAATGAGAACAAAAGGGTATCAGTAGTCAGTCCAGAAAAGAGGAAGAGGAAGCCAGAGATGGCGTAAATGCGATGTGCTTCAGAAATACTTCAAATGTATTTTAAAGCTGCTTCAAAAAGTTATCCGAAAAGCACACTGTGATAACACTGCGTTTCCCAACACACCATATTTTTCTATAATCAAGTCTTCATAATTAGAGAGGGACTAAATTAAACAGAAATGAGTCTTTTTCCTGAAGGAAAAAAAATGACTTTAAAGTGTGATATTTTAATGATAAATTCAGGTGTAACACTTAAAGCAGCATCTTCTGTTGCACTATATTTGACTTTAAATGGCATAGACCATTAGTGGTGTTTCCATTAAGGTGAGGGATAGGGAAAAGGGTGGGGTTTTGGGGTGGTGGTTTGTTTGACATACAGTTCACTTCAAAGTGCCTAATGAGAATGATCTTCTATTTTATGGTAGACAATGGCTATTGGGAATTATTGGATCTGGGTTGTGATAAGTGAGTCCTAGGTACATGGTGGGAGTTGAGGACTAGGGTAGCTGATCTTGCATGTGTCAGTAGATGGTGGTGCTACTCTGGAAATATATTTTCTCCCAGAAGTCCTCTGAGCAGCCTTTGATAGACTTGCAGCTGTGTTCACATCCTTCGGCTGCTTCTACTCTGAAATTTGAATGGCATTCTATTACCATGGAGCTCCTACATAAAAATAATCCAGGTGTTGAAGTCAATCAAGAACCTAGTTTTGGATTTTGAACGGCATTGAATTTTAAATGTTCAGCTGCGGTGCTATAGCGAAACGAAGTAGTCCTATCTTTTCTTTTCTTTTTTACTATGAACAGATAAGGTGATATTCCATATGTTTCCTGCAGTGCTTTGGCAATTGCGCTTGAAGTCTCTCTGTAGCGCAGTACCCAGAAATTCCTGTTACTGGGAATGGTCTTCTGACTCCCATCCTTAGCGAATCATGGAGCATATTTTGAATTCTTAGTGCTCTCTTTGGGGGCAGATAATCTCTAGTCCAGGAGGTGTCACAAAGGTCTTTCTGACCAATCATGTGCAGATGAGTTTGATCAAGCAGCTTGCTGCAGGGCAAAAGCCCACCCTCCTCTTTACTAATCATACTTGTTTTGTGTGCTTGCTCTGGACTTGAACAACCTTGAATGCTTCTTTTGCTGACCCTTTGTTTCTTTCCCTCTCTTAGCAGAGTTTTGATTCAAAACTTTTTGTTCTGTGCACCGTAATCTAGGGGGCTGGTGTTCAGTGGCAGCCACATGTCCTCTTGCCCACTGGGACAGTGATGATTCTAATGCTTGTTCTCTGTTTTGTCTGTCTTAGGCTGACAAACGTGCTCACCACAATGCACTGGAGCGCAAACGTAGGGACCACATTAAGGACAGTTTCCACAGCCTGCGGGACTCTGTGCCATCACTTCAGGGAGAGAAGGTGAGTTTATTGAGAGAAGCGATGATCTTCCCCTGGGTTCTGTCTTAATCACAAAGGATTTGCATCCCAGTCCCATTTTGCATTAAGTTTCTGAGCAGAAAGGAGCCAGTGCCAATACAGCTTAGTAGGTACTTTTGCAAAGGGCCCAGAGAGTTTGTATATAGAAATGTTTCTGCTGCTTCAGAAAGCTAATAGTAAAATGAAGATGAAATATTGTTGTGAGAAGTAACTTACCCTTCCATCAATCATTTCCAAATAATTGAATGTCTTTTACCACATGGCTTCACAGGCCTGAAGAGATGGTGCTTCTTCCTGATCCATCTACCTCTTCCATTATGAAGGTGATATAGGACCATTTCATTGGACCTCAGCTTGTGATTAGTCATCTGTGTTTGCCTTACCCACATTAAAATTTGCTTTTGGTGCAGGGGTGTTTTCAGTTATTTGCCATGAGCACATGACCACCCCTCAATCTGTGCTTAGAAATATTGGCATGTAGAATTTCAGTTTAGGCTTGTGGCAAACAGTTGAGACGGGCGTCCTTCAGTCTTGAGAACGAGCAAACACCCATGAGTACAATGATTGTGTGAATTAGCCCTAGGTGTGCAGAGAATGTGTGAAGGTTGACTTCCTTGCCCTTCTTCTCTATACTTGCAGGTAATGAATAAATAATGCTAGCAGGTAACTTTTAGCTTTCCTTAGTGCTAAAGTGGCTGTTCTAAAAAGGAATGAGGAAATTGTGCTCTGTTAATCACCAGTGGTTAGAATACCTACAGGGTTTCCTGCAGAAGCTCAGTACAAGGTACTGAGCTTGATAGGCAACATTTTTAATGTGCAGTCACCTCTGATGACACTGTCCTAGACATTGTCAAGACACACCCATTTAGTACTCAGGTTATGTAGGCAAAGCTGCCAGAACCCAGGTTTTTATTAATGCTGTGGTATAGTCTGTTTTTATGGTATTTTATTATTACACTATAGTATCCAACTTAACTTTTACTTGGAGTAGACCCACTGAAATTAATTGGTCTAAATTGGTTATTAGGGCTGGGCAATTTATCAATATATTGTCCAAAATTGGTTGGAAGTCCACATTATGGTAAAAGTTTCATAATATTGGACATGGCGATATATCACAAATCACGATGCATGTGTGTGCTACGTAAAAGATTGTGATGTGGGGGAAATTGTGAAGCCTGTCATTGCTTCTCTCATGATGTTTGCCACCCCTTGTTGCTCTGTACTATAAAATAACAGTTGCAACAGTATGTTAAAGGTAACTAAATGTATCAGTAGCAGTTTCCAGGACATTACCCCATTTGCATCTACTGTACATAGTTCCATCCTTATTTCAGACATTGTGATACAGTATATCAGTGTATCA